>NC_064646.1:385348731-386095606 GCF_023864345.2 Schistocerca serialis cubense | reverse complement strand
TCGCCATGGATCGTACAAGGTAAGCCGGCACTTAAGCAACGGCCGTCAGAATGTAAACAAGGCGAGCTCGCGCTCCGCACGAAGTCAACACGTACGCGTCCGCTCTGTTGCCCTGCCGAAGGCAGACTGATCAATAGGCTAATCCAACAACACAACAGACAGCAAGTAATCAAAGTATGTTACCCGTTACAGAAAACCTTATCGTAGATATGTCACTAATTGAAATTTAATTATAACAAATTGTACCAAGAACAATGCGTTTTGGGTGGATCTTCCATGTGTCGCTGCCTTCAAATAGCATAGTCTCATAATACGCAAGTTACAATAATTCTTATGCCACGAATATGATGTTTCTCGTTATTTTATTGGAACGAATCGCACAGTTTACAACGGGTTTTCCAGTGATTCTCAATTTGCTGGTGCTCAGAAACGGCATATATACATATAAGCTTGAAATCAATGCCAACATGGCGCCTCACAACTCTGTACTGAAGGGAGACGGCCTGTGTGTGACGTAGGTGGCGTTGTGCCATCTCATTGGTCAACGCTCAGACGCACGCTCAGAATATCTGACATGCCAGATATTGCTCTGCACGTTCGGAAAGACTCCCGAACGTGCTATTCCACACTATGACGTCAGAAACGCGGCACGCTCAACGTTCGGATGCACGGTCCGTGTGCCGACGGCTTTACCGTCACTTTAAATTAGCGCCAAGACCACTGGTATAACCAGAACGTGGCATCAGGGGCGCACGCTCTGCAGGTCGTCTCCGTGGCGTTGCCGTTCTGTGACGGGTGGAAAAAAAGATGAGTGGCGAAAGAAAATGGGAAAAGTAAGGGTGAAGGAGGAGCAGGAAGAAGAAATAGTTCACTAACAAAGGTACTGCGCTTAGTCGTCATCATAGGTTTCGTCCAAATTTATGGTATACTTATGCAGCGCTTGGCCTGAAATGGAAGTGAGGTAAGTGGGAAGTCTAGATGCCCAAGTGTTCATATAAAAAAAAAAATTAGCATTTGTGGCGCTGGTCGGAACGGCTTGAGCTATTTATGTTGGTGCAGCTTTCACACGGCTGTCAGCGGAAGTGAAAGAGTACAGAACGGGTTTGATCGACAGATTGATAAATATTAGAATGCAACTTACATACTTATTTCTATTTGCATGTCGCTGTTACTGTGGCTTATAGTCTGATATTGGAAAAGACTTCGTAAAACAGGAAGTTCGTAGTGTAAATAATATTCCGAGGAAAGTAAACTGGTACTTCCTAAGGAGGCAGCAACTTTCATATGTATATGATGATTTACGTATTCTATGTATTTTCCAACGCCATTTAGACGTCCTTGTTCATTATAACGCCTCACACTTCATTGGTGATCTTCAATAGTCAGCTAAGGCCCGAGGACCAAGCTCCAGCTCCAGGTGTATCTTGGTTCATGTAAGTTGTAAGGTAGTAGGTGTGTCAGTTAATTTTGTTATACAGGTTAAAACAAACTGTAGTACTAAATCAGCACTTACGATAGGGCAACTGGAAGAAAAAGAGGAAGATGATAAGAAGCTGAAACTTATCTTAGACTTTGAATAACAACGTTAAGAGAGTGCTTTTCATAAACTAGTCCTGCAACGCAATCTGCAAACGTTTTTGCGTTCTCTTTTCTGGGAATAGATACGGATTTGGCGGAAACACTTGGAGTGTTGAGAGAGATGAAGGGTAGAGGCGGCGGGTAGGGAGGGGTGGGGAGGGGAGGGGAGGACCGAACGTAAATTAGTTTTGAATATAACGCTGTGTTATTTGTATTATCCCAAAATATTTCGGCAGATCTTTGACGTCATAGAAAGAGAAAAGTAGGAAGAAAAAAAAATACGATCAGAATATCGTGATTTCAGTTGGTGTGTGTTTGTTAAATATTACGCAGATTTTTACCTTAATATGTTTTTCTTGCTCTAATAGTTTTTAATTGATAGTAAAACGCGCGCTCTGCAAAGTTGGTGCCCAAACAACCGTCAAATTTATTGATCCATATTAACTACCTAGATTACGAGAACATTGTTTCTCAAGCATGTGGAAAGCCTTATTTTGCTTTACACTTCACTTCAAATGCCCACCAAATTCGTAAAAATTTGGTGAAACCATAATTAAGAGGAATAAGAGCGTGTTTGCTTCGTAAGGAACCTAGAAATCCTGTATTATTTACCTCGAAATCGGACGACTGAAGCTGAAAGTCAGAGTAATACCATACGATGGATCTTCCAATATGAAGCAAGGTTTGGTTGCCACTACAAGAAAACATAGTATGACTTGGTTTAAGTATTACAACGTGATGATTCCAAGTCGCTTGCTCGGGTGTGTAGACCGTCGCGTGTCAATAGACAACTCCAGGAACCAGCAGTTTCATTACCTTGAAGAGGATCGCTGCGAAGCCGATCGTACTGTCGATTTTAATGGTCGTCTTATTTTAAAAATGACGCAACGTAATGCCCAAAGAATGTTATTGAAATATAACTTTCGCTTCGTGATTCAGTGAAAATCGTAAAGAAAAGTTTGATGGTTGTTTAAGGAAGGTTTTTAACTCTTTTTCTCGGTAATGGCTTGAGACGAGCTGCATGCGGCTCCGCACGATGGCAGACATGGCTCGTGCGGCGTCCGTGCACATGTTTGACGTCAGAAAGGAAGTCGTTTGAGCTGATCGCCATGTGGAAAGCTCTTCTGGCGAACTAGCTGACGTCACGCTTCACAGCCGTGTGGCCACTAACACGCTGTAAAGTGCACTACACTCGTTAATAGTTGCTAAAAACACGAGGCGAGGACCAGGTTTTAAGTGAGCCAAAGGGCTTGCTTTAGTAGTCTCCGAACGCTGCGGCAGCTATGACGTGATGTAGTTGCACTACTGGCCATTCAAATTGCTACACCGCGAAGATGAAGTGCTACAGATGCGAAATTTAACCGACAGGAAGAAGATGCTGTGATATGCAAATGATTAGCTTTTCAGAGCATTCACACAAGGTTGGCGCCGGTGGCGATACCTATAAGGTGCTGACATGAGGAAATGTTCTAACCCATTTCTCATACACAAACAACAGCTGACCGGCGTTGACTGGTGAAACGTTCTTGTGATACCTCGTGTAAGGAGGAGAAATGCGTACCATCACATTTCCGAATTTGATAAAGGGTCGAATTGTAGCCTATCGCGATTGCGGTTTATCGTATCGCGAAATTACTGCTCGCGTTGGTCGAGATCCAATGACTGTTAGCAGAATATGGAATCGGTGGGTTCGGGAGGGTAACATGTCACTAGCAGTCGAGATGACAGGCATCTTATCCGCATGGCTGTAACGAATCGTGCAGCCACGTCTCGATCCCTGAGTCAACAGATTGAGACGTCTGCTAGACAACAACCATCTGCACGAACAGTTCGACGTCGTTTGCAGCAGCATGGGTTATCAGCTCGGAGACGATGGCTGCGGTTACCCTTGACGCTGCATCACAGACAGGAGCGCCTGCGATGGTGTACTCAACGACGAACCTGTGCGCGAATGGCAAGACGTCATTTTTTCGGATGAATCCAGGTTCTGTTAATAGCATCATGATGGGTGCATCCCTGTTTGGTGACATCGCGGTGAACGCACATTGGAAGCGTGTATTCGTCATCGCCATACTGGCGTATCACCCGGCGTGATGGTATGAGGTGCTATTGGTTACACGTCTCGGTCACCTCTTGTTCGCATTGACGGTACTTTGAACAGTGGACGTTACATTTCAGATATGTTACGACCCGTGGCTCTACCCTTCATTCGATCCCTGCGAAACCCTACATTTCAGCAGGATAATGCACGACCGCATGTTGCATGTCCTGTACGGGCCTTTCTGGATACAGAAAATGTTCGACTGCTGCCCTAGCCAGCACATTCTCCAGATCTCTCACCAATTTAAAACGTCTGATCAATGGTGGCGGAGTAACTTGCTCGTCACAATACGTCAGTCACTACTCTTGATGAACTGCGGTATCGTGTTGAAGCTGCTCGGGTAGCTGTACCTGTACGCGCCATCCAAGCTGTGTTTGACTCAATGCCCAGGCGTATCAAGGCCGTTATTACGGCCCAGAGGTGGTTGTTCTTGGTATTGATTTCTCAGGATCTGTGCACCCAAATTGCGTGAAAATGTAATCACATGTCGGTTCTAGTATAATATATTTGTCAAATGAATACTCGTTTATCATCTGCATTTCATCTTGGTGTAGCAATTTTAATGGCCAGTAGTGTAGATATACAAAGCCGAAGGTAACGGCAGCCGGCTATGGTGGAGGTCGGAGCAAATGGGCCTAGGTGGTCCTGAGATTTATATTTGTTTGCTCCTACTTTCTTGTCCCCCTTGTGGCAGGAAGCAAACTGGAGAACTGAAGCTGCTATAGGGAAGGTGAGGTATAGATATCCAAGGCTGGCACGAAAAGTCGTAAATATGGTTTGCGGAAATGGCCCTTCGAATATGTAGGGCTTGTCCTTAATCGCCTAAAGATAACGATATGATTCCTTTGAAAGTAAAACAGTCGGTTGGCTTACTCGTCCATTAACATGAGAGACTGCGCTACGACGCTAATGGCCTTGTTGATGGGATTTTACATCCCTCTTTACAATACCTTAGGTGACGCTTGACCATGTACGTTATGTATATCAACTGAAAATGTGAATTACTGTAACTAGTCACATTTACTACTCTTCGCATCTCGCGTGTCGTTATCCCTCCATCAAGTAGACTGCGGCCGATTAATAAGGCGTGGTCATATAAATCGAAGGGTACCCACCGATTGGAACATGAGCGCAGGTCGTTCCAGTTTATAAGGACGTCATCGCACAGACATGCATAATTATAGGCCTATATCGCTGACGTCAGTCTGATGAATTATGGGACATATTAACATACTTTTTGCTCACGCATTATGAAATGTTTCGAGTACATAATCGACCTGATAATGGAAGGATAATACTCTGAAATGTGTAGTGGGAAGGATAATAAATCAGCCGCATTACAGTAATTCATATTTTCAATTTATATGTCCTCTTCTTTTTTTTTCTCTCCATCAGCACCTACATCTGCAGCCTTAAAGCCACCTTGCGGTGTGTAGCGGAGTGTTTGTAGGCCACTGTCATGCCCCACTTTCCTGTTCCAGTCGCGAATAGTTCGCGGGAAGAACGATTGCTGGTTTCTTTTCATGGTATTCACGCGGGATATACAGAGGAGGAAACAACAGTATACTGGTTGACTCTTCAAGGAACGCACTCTCTCCAAATTTTAACAGTAGACCATACTGTGATGTAGAAAACCTGTCTTATTGTGTCTGCCACTGAAGTTGGTTGATCGTCGCTGTGATGCTTTTATGTTTACTAAATAAACCTGTAACGATACTCCCCTGGTGTTCTTCGGATTTCTCTATTTCCTCTACCAATCCTGTCTGGTATGGATCCTATACTGGCGAGCAATATTAATGTATTGGTCGAACGAGACTTTTGTAAGCTACCTCACTTTTCTGATGGACTAAATTTCCTGAGGATTCTTCCAGTGAATCTGTCTGGCAGCTGCCTTTCGTGCGATTGATTCTATGTGGTTGTTCCAGGTTAATCACTCCGTATGAATACTCTTCCGTATTTTATGAAAATAACTGCTTCCAGTGATCGTTTTGCAATCGTGTAGTCATACAATAATGGAACTTTCCGTCTATATATACACAATAAGTTACATTTGTTTATGTTGAGGTTCAGTTGGCAGTCCCTAAACCAAGTATAGAGTCTCTGGAGGTCTTCCTCCATTTCGCTACAATTTTCAAGCGTTGCGACTTCACCTTATCCAACACTAACAGCGAGAAACCCCATGTTAACTGCTATATGAATTACGTGTATTGTGAAAAAGAATGGACCTATGACACTTCCTTCGGGTTCACCCTAAGTCACTTTTACGTTCGGAGATTTCTCTCCATTGAGAGTGACATTCTGTGTTCTTACAAACTTTTTTATATTCTGGGAAACCGCAGCTGCTTAAAGGCATGATGTTAGGAAGAACTCCGCTAACAGCTGGTAAAAGTGTTGTCTATTACAACACATCCGGTTTCGCGGGTTAAGCAGCATCGTTAGTCTCTCTTTGTCGTCCGTGTGGGCCGCTTCGACCTGGCCCTGCACCGAGCTGCCCTGCTGTCACACTGGTGCAGGCAAATTTTAAAGACTGGAGCACGTCTGCTTTACCTTCCGCTCGCCGTGGTATTGACGGTATTCTCTGAATAATAAATTCACCCTAGGAGCGATAGGTATGCCTGTAATCTTTTTACGTTGTTGCACCTGATGAGGCTTTAAGCAGCGAATCCGTTTTTTTTTTTTTTAATAAACAACAATTTTAACAGCTGTTAGCGAAGTTCTTCGTAACATCATTGTGTGTTCTGTTCGCTAGAAACTCCTCAGTTCCTGCACACAGTTGGTCTGATATTCCCCACGCTCGTATTTCCTTCATTAGGCGACAGTGCGGAACTGTACGGAATGCCTTGCGCAAGTCAAGAAACATGGCATCTACCTGCGCGCCTCTCGTGGACGAAGAAACCAAGGTGTGTTCGACACGATCGTTATTTCTGGAACCCGTGTCAATTCCTACAGTGGAGATTTTCGGTCTGTAGAAACGGCATAACACGCGAACATTCTGCAACAGACCTACGTCAGAGATGTAGGCTAACAGTTTTGTGCCTCTTTTCAGTGATGCTTCCTTGAAAATGGGAATGAGTTGTGCTTTTGTCCAATCATCAGGAACAAACACTTCGTTCTTCCAAAGACCGACGGCCAATTCTTTCGCGTACTCTATGTAGATTCGTACTGGTATCCCGTCAAGTCCAGGAGCTTCCCCCTGGTGAGCGACTTCTGTTGCTCTTCCACCCTATGGTCACTTTTTTTGGTGTCAGCCGTTTTTCCGTTCGTGCGGCGATTAATGAAGGCACTATTGTGCGATATTCCTATGTGAAACAGGACGTTTGGTATTTTTGTCTATTCTGTGTCGTCCTCCATTTCAAAGACACCATGGTTACAAAGTGTCTTGAGCAGTGTACTGATTTAACATAAGACCAAAACTTCTTAGGATTTCCTATAAAGTCGGTAGACAGAATTTTACTTTCGAATTCGTTGAATGATTCACACGCGGCTCTTCTTATGCTTTTTTAAATATGGGTGTCGAACCACGACGGGTCTTTACCATTCCTCAAAACTTTACTCTGCACATGCATGTGTAAATCGTATTGTATAATGCTCGTGATCTTTGTCTACTGATACAGAATGTTGTTAGCACGGGAGATGAAATTTTCAGTTCAGTACTCAAGTCATCTGAAATGTGTTTCTTGTCAAGCAGAAAGATGTTCGTACCTTTGTTTGTATTCCAGTATCAGCCGTATTCAGCGAAGCTGTGACGATCACTGTTTCCCTGTTCTAGCTGAATGCGTCGAAAAGTTCGGTTTTGTTTTTCACCAGCAGGTCTAATATGTTACCTTCACGAATCGGATTTCTGATTATTTACTCATAGTAATTTTCGGGTAAGGTATTTAAAACATTTTCACTAATTTCGCCGTTCTCTTACCTCCCCTAATCGTTCAAATTGATACAGGAGCTAGAGAACATCAAAACAAATGTGTTTCGACAAGGAACATACGCTCCCTGAAGTCGACTTGTTATGTTAGGGAACATTTTGACAGAGGTGCTGACGTAAGCTGTTGTGTTGGTATCACTGACAGGGATTGGGTTCTGACATTCAAAACTCCTCAGGCTTAACTGCTTGGATGTACCTCTGAGTGCTAGACAAAGGCTGTACTTCCACCACGGTGGGGCGTCAGCGCGTTGCAGCATTGGTGTGACAGTGACCGACCGGAATCGATGGATCGGCCGAGGTGACCCCAGGTCGCCTAACTCACGTGTCTGGACCACCGGGGCAGCAATCGTTTACAGTAGCTACGTTCCTGCCAAGTCGTGCTCTGGATAAAAAGGCTGTAACGCAAGCACGCAGTCTTTTTCCCTACTATTCAACCTCTACATTAAAGAAGCAATGACGGAAGTAAAGGAAAGGTTCCTTAGTAGGATTAAAATTCACGGTGAAAGGATATGTCATAAGTTTCGCTGACGACATTGCTATCCATATATAGCGAAAATGAGGAAGAAATAAAGGGGCAATTGAACGGAATGAACAGTCTAATTGACAAATAATATGAATTTCGAGAAAAGTTAAGGTGAAATTAGTGAGGAGTAACACAACTGAAATTAGTGATAAACTTAATATCAAGGTTGGGGTTCAGAAACTAGAATAAGTTAAGGAATTTTGCTACTTTGGAAGCAGGCTAATAGAGTACAAAGTAGGGATGAAATAACAGACTATCACAGGCAAAGAAGGTATTCCTCGCCAAAAGAAGTCTACTAGTGCCAAACTTAAATTGAGGAAAACATTTCTGAGAATGTACGTTTAGAGAGCAATAGTGAATACAAGTGCAGGAAGACACAAAGAAAAAAGAAATACGAATTCACGAAAGGATGTTGAGAATTTAGTGAACACCCAAGACAGAAGTTCCTCTACAGGAATACTATGAAAGGAACATGTGAGGACACGCCGAGTAGAAGAAACGAGAGGATGTCATGACACGTGTTGAGACGCCAGGAAATCATTTCTGTCATACTAGTGAGATTCCGTAAAAGGCAAAAGCTGTAGGGGAAGACGGAGCTTTGAATTCATCAACCAAACAATAAATGACGTTAGATGTACAGGGGTGGGCAATGATACGGAAACACGCAAAGCACAACACGTTAGCGTGCTTAATGAAGTATAGGAAAACCGTTGGCACTTATAACAGCTTCCAGTAGTCTCGGAATACATAAATACAGATCTTGTATGGTTTTGAAGAGAATCTTACGCCATTGTTCCTACAAAATAGTGGCACGTTCAAGTAACGGTAAAAGAAGACGCTTTTCAACGAAGTAGACCACGAAGGCTCAATAAAATTGAGATCTGATGGCTGTGGTGGCCAGCGGTGATTAGACAGTTCATCCACGTGCTCAAAAAACCAATCCTGGGCAATGCGAGCTGTCTGAACGGGGGATCTGCCGTCTTGGAACGGTAAGCTCCCTATCTGCACGCCGTCAAGCTGCTGCAGTTCGCCTTATCCTTCCTCATGCGACCTTGTCTCTTTGTACCGTTTGTCCCTCCGTCGTTCAGTGTCAACAGGGCAGTCTTCCTCCACCCTTTTCTGCTGCTCAGTAATGTCAATGTGCACCATCCTCTTTGGGGTTCTCCCAGAACCTGCCCGAGAGGCCATCTTGGCTGACCTGATTAATAAACGTGACCTCTTCTGCTTAACACAGGAGTCCATTCAGACCCCTCGCACACCTATTCCCATTTGGACCTATCCTTCTGCACTGTCCAATTTCGCCCATTGTCTCGAGTGGTCCTTTCTCTTGACACATACTCGAGCGACCATTTCATGTGAGTTCTCTGTTTGCTACCTCACCTCCGTTATAGAACTATTATAGAATTATTTTAGGAGGAGTAGGCGTTCGCGTCTTACAGTTTTTAAAGCAATAGACAACATTGCTATTACTACCAAGGATTTCGTTGGCGCCCAAGTCATCTTGCATGGTCCATCGGTGTTTTGCGGTGGAGTTTTGAACTTAACTCTCGCTAACAAGGATACGAATGAACACGGTACGTGGACCAAAAGTCGATAAAGTAAAAGGGCTAGATAATTTCAATTCATGTGATGTCATCGCTTATCGAACATTTCAGATTTGTGAAGTTTACAACAGAGATAAGGCTTCATCGTATTACATGTCAACTATACCTTTGGTTCTCAGGACCAAGGATCGTCGTAAAATAAATGACTCTGAATCTGTCTCAGAGTGGGTGAAAGATGTTGACAACTGTAAAAAGATCGCACTCGTTGGTGATCTGACTCATTATTATAGAAATTAAATAAAGTTCCCTTCCTTATCCTTAATCATTATCTATTATAAAAAAATACACATTGATCTTGCGAAAAGCCGAGAAGCGATTCTTCTTGGTGTTGTAGCTCTCTGGGGCACTCTGGGATGCTAAATGCTCATTAATATTTTTTCATATGTGCGAAAATCTCCGTGCACACTCAAATGGCAATTTACTAAGGACCACTGGAGGCTTTAATCCTCCTAGGCAACCTCCTACGAACAAGATTTCCTGAGTCGTAGATCACGTGGAATATCTTACAAACGTAATCCTTATCGTTGTAGAGTGTTCCACTCCCCGAACTTCCACGCCGTGTCCCGGTCCCTTAGTGGACTGAAGCGGGTCGCGACGCAATTCACGCGGAGACGTGCCCTCCGTGTTTTTAATCGTCATCCTACGGCGGCAAACTGCATCCATTTTAAACAGATACGTGCACAGTGTCATCGCGTTCTTCAGAACAGCAAAAACGCTAGCTGGATTTGGTTCACTATTTCTTTCAATAGTTCCACTCCCTCTTACATCGTGTGGGCCAATCTCCACGGCTCTCTGGGACCAAGATCCATTCCCCAATTTCCACCCTGACAGTAGCAGACGATGTCGTCATGGACCCTGCTACTATCTCCTTACCGGGCCTAGGTATCGGTACGACAGTCGGAAACGACTGGAGGAGGCTTGGGCGATACCCTTCTCCTCTCAGAAACGTGTGTGCTACAATGCCACCTTTACTATGATGGAGCTAGATCATACTCCATCTCAATCTGCTCCAGGGACAGACGCTGCTAACATTCAGATGTTGCAGCATCTTTCTCTTATGGTCAAGCACTTTCTGCTTAATATGTAGAACTGCATCTGGACAGAGGCCACGTTTCCCAAACGCTGGCGTGAAGCCACTGTCGTACCTATACCTAAGCCCGATGAGGACAAACGCTTTCTTTCTAGCTACCGCTCATTTATCTCACCAGCTGTGTTTGCAAGGTGATGGAATGCATGATTCATGCCCAGCTGGTATGGTGGCTCGAGTCTCGCAATTTACCACTACACAGTGTGGATTTCGATCGCGCCGTTCTGCAATTGACCATCTCGTCACTTTGTCCACACGTGTCATGAATTGGTTTCTGTGGAAATTTCAGACTGTGGCGGTGTTTTTCGATTTGGACAAAGCCTGTGACACTTGCTGGAGGACTGGTATCCTCTATACTATCTACACGTGAGGCTTCCGTGGCCGCCTGCCTCATTTCCTTCGGGAATTTTTAAAAGACGGAGTTTTCAAGGTACGTGTAGATTCCGCCTTGTCGGACACCTTTATCCAGGAACCTGGTGTGCCTCAGGGTGCCGTCCTCTTTGCTATAGCCATTAACCCTATAATGGCCTGTCTCCCGCTGCGTATCTTTTCTTTGACAATTTTGTCATCTATTGCAGTTCTCCATGGACTTGTCTCATTGTGAGGCGTCTTGAGCGGTGTCCCGATCATTTTTACTCATGGAGCATCGACAAGGGCTTTAGTTTTTCCATTGACAAAACCGTTTTTATGAGTTTCTGGCGGTACAATTTGTTTCTTCCACCGCCTTTTCAACTTGGGCCTGTTGCTCTTCCGTTCGTTGGATCTACGAAATTCCTGGTGCTCATGCCTGACAGAAAACTTTCTTGATCCTCTCATGTCTCTTACCTGGCAGCACGCTGTATGGGGTCCCTCAATGTCCTACGTGTCCTCTACGGCACTTCCTGGGGTGCAGATCAAACCAACCTGCTCCGTTTGTACCGGTCCCTTGTCCGTTCAAAACTAGACTATGGGTGTTTCGTTTATGCATCTGTACATCAGTCCCTCTTAACCCGTCTCACAAGGGGTGGCCGCCAATTGCGAAATTCAGATTCGATTCGTACTGCGCGTAATAAAAGCTCATGGCCAGAGGTGTAATGTGGCAAAGCACCAAGATGCACTTCTCAGCCGTTGTCGAGAAAATCGACAGTTAAAAGAAACCGTTGCGGTGAAATACTCTCTACGATTAATAATTCTCTACAGCGTCGTGGCGCAGTGGTAAGCGCTCTGATTCGCAATCCGAAGGTCGCCGGATCGAATCTCACGCTATGCAACCTTTTTTTTAGTATTTGTTTTTTATAATTCAAATATATATATATATATATATATATATATATATATATATATATATATATATATTTGTGAATTATATTATGGGGTGCTCAAGGGTTGTAATGATATTGTCATTTATTAATATATTGATTTTTCAATTCTGGCCGTTATCCCGGACGCGCATACTAGTCATACTAGGTATTGCACGTCCGGCCAGAATGTTTGTCAAGTTGGGTCATATATATATATATATATATATATATATATATATAATTCCCGGCGATCAGTTGCAACAATTATGCATATAATAAGTTGCTGAAAGTCGTTTGTCGTGGAAAAATGGAAAAACTGGCGACTTCGAACATCATTATGTTTTCCGCAAGCAAAGTTGTATTTCACAAATGTTATTAATTGTCTTCATAATGTTAACCACGCATAGTTAACGGAAGACGTAGAAACGATATTCTGAAACGAATACGTATAGCGTAAGTCAAACGTTCGAATTAGAATAGAGACCCCACGAACACAAATTTGCTGTGGCAGGTATGAAATATAAACTCCGTTACTCGCTCGTTACACTTGAATGACATGTTGAATGAGCCGAAACGAGCCGCCGCATAACAGCGTAGTTGCCTGCTAACTTCGAAAGAAGGTAGATGCGGTCCCTAGCGCAACTTATAACATTGTCGAAAATCAGTGCGGACGGGAGAGCTTTGGTACACCCTGTTAAAAAAAAAAAAAAACGGAAAAATGGAGGCGGTACAATTGGAGAGCGATCCGCCTTCACCAACATGCATAAGCAATTCATTAATACTATATATATAATTAATTATAAGAAACAAATACTAAAAAAAAAGGTTGCATAGCGTGAGATTCGATCCGGCGACCTTCGGATTACGAGCCAGAGCGCCTACCGCTGCGCCACGACGCTGTAGAGAATTATTAGTCGTAGAGAGTATTTCACCGCAACGGTTACTTTTAACTGTCGATTTTCTGACAACTGCTGAGAAGTGCATCTTGGTACTTTGCCACATTACACCTCTGGCCATGAGCTTTTATTATGCGCAGTATGAATCGAATCTGAATTTCACAATTGGCGGCCTCCCCTTGTCAGTACTATCCACCATCGTGGCATCCGTTTGGCCACTGGCGACTTTTACACTAACCCAGTAGAGCATCTGTATGCAGAAGCTGCCTAACTTTCTGTCTACCGCCGTGACTTCACCCTCAGCAGATATGCCATTTGTCTGCCATGTATAGCCACCCACCCTATGCTTCATTCTTCGATGACTGCTTTGATCGCCACCTCTTCTCTGTTACCTCCACGAGTTCGCTTTCGACTCGTGCTCTGGCAGCTTAACTTCACTCTACCTGCAACTTTCCCAGTGGGTGTGAACCCTTCACCACGTTGAACGTGCAGCGACCTGTGTTCACCTTGGCCTTAATTCGCTTCCTGAGGACACTACTCCAGCCTCGCTCTATCGCCTTCAGTTTCACGACCTTCGCATAGAAATTCACGAGAGTACCTTTGTGTACACTCACGGCTCTCAGACTGACCGTGGTGTCCGGTGTGCCTTCGTCATTGGCACCGACGCTTTTCTGTATCGGTTTCCGGAACTCTGCTCAGTATACAAAGCAGAGCTCCTCACCTTCTATCAGGCCACGCAGTACACCCAGCGACACAGGCTTTTCAATTGTGTCCTCTGCTCAGACTCTCTCAGCATCCCTCAAAGCTTGTGTGTGCTGTACACCGTCCGTTCCTTAGTGTATCGGGTCCAGGAAAGCTGTCACTTTGCGCTCTTTTGATTGAGCCACTGTGATGTTTGTGGGTTCCTGGTCACGTCGGTCTGACAGCAAACGAGGCTGTTGACGCTGCTGCCAAGGCTGCAGTCGTCTTGCCTCAGCCTGCTAGTTCTTACATTCCCTCGGTTGGTCTCTGTGTTGCCGCCTGTAAGCGCGTGGCGTCACTTTGGCATCACCATTGACTCTCTCTTCATGGGAACAAGCTCCGTGTTATTAAGCCTAGTCTGACGACGTGGACGATCTCCTCACGTCCCTCTCGCCCCGAGGAGATCATTTTAACTTGTTTGCGTTTTTGGCAGTGTCTTTTTATCCATCGCCATTTGTTAAGTGGTGCTTCCACACTACTTTGTGCACATTGCGCCCAACTTTTAACTGTTCGCCATTTTCTGACGGAATGCCCTTTTTTAACCGCTTACGTTCCCGTTTGAGCTATCGGCCGTTTCAGCAAACGACGCACGGACTGTTGGCTGCGTTTTACTTTTTATGCGTCGTAGCAATATCGAGAAGGCCATTTAACTTTTAGTTCTGGACCTCCGTTTCTCTACAGCGTATTTTATAGACCTTTCTCCACATTCCTGTTTTCAACTCCCTTATCCTCCGTCCGTTGGGATTGACGTGTAGTCCTTCCTAGCTCCTCTCTTTGTTTCCGTGTTTCACAGTTTTGACGTGGACGCCTATGACCCTAGTTGTTTTTGCGCCCTAAAAACAAACACTTTTCCAACGTTCAAATTCACTTAGCTCCGACATAACGCACTCACATCTGCGCATAACACTGTGCTGACACGGGCAATGTACTGAGGACGTTGTACAGGTACCGTTCTTCGTCGGATACAACAGCTCTACTTCTAGGCTTGGCTATCATCTGCATTTATGTTCAAGCGTCGTATTTCCGTATTTTTGTCCAGAGCCTGTAGGTGCTGCTCTGAGATTAAGCAACTGGCACCGGTGAAGTACCGGGTGATCAAAAAGTCAGTATAAATTTGAAAACTTAATAAACCACGGAATAATGTAGATAGAGAGGTAAAAATTGACACACATGCTTGGAATGATATGAGGTTTTATTACAACCAAAAAAAAGAAAAAGTTCACAAAATGTCCTACAGATGCGCGTCTTTTGGTGGTGATCGTGTGCTCAGCCGCCACTTTCGTCATGCTTGGCCTCCCAGGTCCCCAGACCTCAGCCCGTGCGATTATTGGCTTTGGGGTTATCTGAATTCGCAAGTGTATCGTGATCGACCGACATCTCTAGGGATGCTGAAAGACAACATCCGACGCCAATGCCTCACCATAACTCCGGACATGCTTTACAGTGCAGTTCACAACATCATTCCTCGACTACAGCTATTGTTGAGGAATGATGGTGGACATATTGAGCATTTCCCGTAAAGAACGTCACCTTTGCTTTGTCTTACTTTGTTATGCTAATTATTGCTATTCTGATCAGATGAAGCGCCATCTGTCGGAAATTTTTTGACCTTTTGTATTTTTTTGGCATGTCATTCCAAACATGTGTGTCAATTTGTACCTCTTTATCTACATTATTCCGTGATTTATTCAGTTTTCAAATTTATACTGACTCTTTGATCACCCGGTAGTTGTACCGGGATGCAAAAAACCACTCTCAAACACAGATAACAGTTGTCCCTCCGCCCCCTAATAAATTTATTTACCTCGAGCAGTAATTGATAGTCCCAGCAGCCATCCTGAGCAGGTCATTATCCATTTCGCTACAGATGTGACTTACTTTAGAGTCTCACCATCCGGGAACGGTAACGTTACACCGACACTGCAATTTTCACATGTCCCTCTCTATTAAAAAAGAATCGTACATTAACGGGGGCGTCTAGTGTCACTTTTAGCGTAGATTTCATTACGTCGCATTTAGGTTGATTGCAAACAATCATTTAGAGCGGGGAATCTCTGGATTTCCCCATTAACGGGCTGGCATAGATTCAAGCACAAGGTCTTTGTCACGCCAGTAAGTCAGTCGAACAAAAATATGAAAACTGGAACTTACGACAGCCGGCAGCGAACAGACACACACACACACACACACACACACACACACACACACCACACCTCTGTGCGCGGCGTGTTGAGACGATCGGACACGGAGCACAGGAAGGGCGATACGGATAGCTCGCCCGCGCTGTGAGCTGGGACTGGCGATAGCTGCGGCTCGTGTCCAGCCAGCCAGCCTGGCTTGTCTGCTGGCCCCGCCCCGACCTGCCCCCACTGCTCGCTGCCGGCAGCAGCTATCGCTATCCGCAGGCAGCCGGCCTGCACGGCTTTGTCGCCCGCTTCCGTACGCCAGCCAGCCAGCCACTCGCCCTTATCTCTGCTAGCTCCAACGGTACACAAACTTGCATTGCATTGCCTCTGCGCAGGAGCTGGACTGGACTGAACAAACACCCGCCTAATACACTGTGGCGGCAACTTTTGCATCAATACCCGTTCCTCCTGGAGCTCCATACTTCTACGGGTCGATTCACACTGGGCGGGACGAAATGGGATTTCACAAGGAGACGGCACGACCGTGGGGTCGGGGAATTGTCCGAAATTTTGTGTGGTGAAAGAGGTCCCCCTAACACCTCAAGTGGTTAAAATATTAGAACGCACTACTCGGAAAATCCCAGGAAAAATCAATCCCAAGTTTCTTAGGTGCCTTATGAGCATAAAACAGCCGGCACGGTAGCTCAGCGTGTTCGGTCAGGAAGCCGGTTGGCCTCTGTAATAAAAAACTGAGTGGAAGGATCAACCACCGAACTTGAACAGGATGTCTTGCGACGTCCGCAACGACCGAACACAACGATCAACAATGAACAAAAAAAAAAAGGTTAGCACTCGGACCCTTATGCCAGAGGTCTTGGGTTCGATTCCTCCAGCGGCACTTTTTTTTCTTCTGTTGCTTGCAAAATTGCAGCGCATTGTTACAGAAGAATCGTGACATTAATTACTGGGAAGATTGTATAAAAATTCATTCTATAATTCACCGTTAATTATCGTCACCAATATTCCGAGACATGATTCAATATGCCTGTTTTGCCTCAAAATTATCAGAAACTCAAAACATTTTCGTAAATGTTAATGGGGCATGTTTTTGTACAGATTTATTGGAAACGCCCTGTGATTGAAAAATATCCGCCTTTATACGTTGCGCAAGATATCGCAAAAATTATTGCTGTGTTTGTTTTTACGATAATTACCACTGCGGTTCTTGTTTATAGTTATTATATGTATAAAAACTAAATGTTTCTCAATCGACCTTGTTATTTTGATCAAAAACCCAATGTTTCCCCTCATATAATTTACAAATGGAAAACCCACCGCTTGAATTGTGTTGTTGGACAAAAAGAAAATAATTTTTATTCAATAATGTAACTAATTTGTTAAAGATAATGTAGGTTTGCAAAACGTTCTGAATAATTGGTGGAATAACAAAAGAAAATGAAAGAGATGAAAAAAAAGTGCCAGAGGAGGAATCGAACCCGAGACCTCTGGCGTAAGACTCCGTGGCCTAAACATCTACGCCTGACACCGGCACGGCATTGGGCTAACAATTTATACCCATAAAGCACCTTAGAAACTTTGGATCGATTTTTCCCGGCATTTTCGGGATAGTGCGTCCTAATATTTTAACCACGTGAGGTGTTAGAGGTCCTCTTTCACCACACACAATTTCGGACAAATCCCCGACCCCACGGTCGTGCCGTCTCGTTGTCAGTGTCAAAGTTTTTTGGGGAAAGAAGGTTTGACATTGACGTTGATGGAGGGGGAGGGCGGTGGGAGACAACTTCATTGTTTGTTACCACTGAAATTTAATCTATTTTCGCCTCACTTGGTCACGTTGTAGTAGTAGAGTAAGTGCTTTTGCGTCTTCTTAGTCTTTACTATTATTATTATTATTATTATTATTATTATTTCTTTCCTTTCTCAGACGTTATGTCTGGTTAAAAATGGAAAATGACGCGGACCTTGATCAAGCGTGACTTCCTTTTAACTGTACGGTATATGTTACATTGCATTTACGAACTTTCGGGTAATTGAACATGTATCAATAATTGCAGATTTCTATAGTTGTATATATATAAGTTTGGATGTAGCTGTATTGCGTTGATGTACTGGTGGATATTGTGTGGTATGACTCCTGTAGTTGATAGTATAATTGGTATAATGTCAACTTTATCCTGATGCCACATGTCCTTGACTTCCTCAGCCAGTTGGATGTATTTTTCAATTTTTTCTCCTGTTTTCTTTTGTATATTTGTTGTTTTGGGTATGGATATTTCGATTAGTTGTGTTAATTTCTTCTTTTTATTGGTGAGTATGATGTCAGGTTTGTTATGTGGTGGTGTTTTATCTGCTATAATGGTTCTGTTCCAGTATAATTTGTATTCATCATTCTCCAGTACATTTTGTAGTGCATACTTGTATGTGGGAACGTGTTGATTTATTAGTTTATGTTGTAAGGCAAGCTGTTGATGTATTATTTTTGCTACATTGCCATGTCTTCTGGGGTATTCTGTATTTGCTAGTATTGACATCCGCTTGTGATGTGATCTACTGTTTCTATTTGTTGTTTGCAAAGTCTGCATTTATCTGTTGTGGTACTGGGATCTTTAATAATATGCTTGCTGTAATATCTGGTGTTTATTGTTTGATCATGTATTGCAATCATGAATCCTTCCGTCTCTGTGTATACACTGCCTTTTCTTGGCCATGTGTTGGATGCGTTTTGATCGATGTGTGGCTGTGTTAGATGATATTATCATTATTATTATTATTATTATTATTCTTTCTTCGTTTGAGTCATCTGCTACTGTCGCAGGTTCGAATCCTGCCTCGGGCATTGATGCGTGTGATGTCCTTAGGTTAGTTAGGTTTAAGTAGTTCTAAGTTCTAGGGACCGATGACCTCAGATTTTAAGTCCCATAGTGCTCAGAGCCATTTGAACCATTTTTTGTTTGGGTCATCTAAGAACCACGCACCAATTTCAATGCTTCCTTCTTTGCTGTTCTTTCTTTCTTTCTTTCTTTCTCCTCCAGTATTTCACCTTTTCACTATGTATCCTTTTTCTCTCCTCAGACCATTTTGAGCCCGTCTTCTTCTCCTTCTTGCTGTGGAATCCTTCCATTTTCAAGACTTTCCTCTTGAAACGCTCTCTTTCTGTTGCATCTTTTTCACTTATGTTGTTTCTTTCCAAATCTTTCCTAACTTCTTGTATCCAGGCTATTGTTGTCTTCTTGTCCCAAAAATATTTAAAAATCTGTTTGGTTAACCTGTTGCTCTTCATTCTGTATAAGTGTCCAAAAACCAGAAGTCGCCTCTTTCGTAGTGTTTCATTTATGTTTTCTATGTTGCGATAAACTTCTTAATTGATTCTTAATTTCCATACCTCTGTATTTTTTGGTGATTCAAGTATTTTTCGAATGATTTTTCTTTCTAGGACTTACAGTTTTTGTAATTTGTAGATCAGAACTAAACATTCACTTGCATAAAACATTATTATTATTTGCGAATTACAGCATTAAGACTACGTAAAGTGGTTACATATTCGCATTTCCCTTCCTTTGTGCCCATATTTCTGATATCTTCTACAGGGCTTTCTTTCTCTCTTCAGAGCATGTTGTTCTAAGAGATCGTGCTGAAACATAATGCCTCCGAAATTTTCGTGTGAAAACTCTTAAAGATTTTAAATACAACAAGCGTTATTAATGTCCTAAGTCTTTTTTCTTCGCATTTACTATTGTGCCACAGGAAATTACACTGGACGGCACAATGGTGAGTTCTTTGTTTTTCTCTGGGAGGAGACCAAGCGGAATTATATATAACAAATAAAACAAGTTCATTTTATTACGATATAGATATGAAGATTTTCTCAACATTCTACAATCAATTTCCATAGCAATGTTGTGACTATTCAGATGTACACGGAGCCGGCCGAAGTGGCCGTGCGGTTAAAGGCGCTGCAGTCTGGAACCGCAAGACCGCTACGGTCGCAGGTTCGAATCCTGCCTCGGGCATGGATGTTTGTGATGTCCTTAGGTTAGTTAGGTTTAACTAGTTCTAAGTTCTAGGGGACTAATGACCTCAGCAGTTGAGTCCCATAGTGCTCAGAGCCATTTTGATGTACACGGAAGAGCCAAAGGAACTGGTACACACGCCTAATATCGTGTAGGGCCTCCGCGAGCCTGCACAAGTGCCGCAACACGACGTGGCATGGACTCGACTAACGTCTGAAGTAATGCTGGAGGGAATTGACACCATGAATCCTGCAGGGTTGCCCATAAACCCGTACGAGTACTAGGGGGGTGGAGATTTCTTCTGAGCAGGACGTTGCAAGGCATCCCAGCTATGCTCAATAATGTTTTTGTGATAATTTGAATTTGACAAGAGCATTTTTGCTCAGATGAAACTTTCTGGCAGATTAAAACTGTATGCCGGACCGAGACTCGAACTGGGGACCTTTGCCTTTCACTGGCAAGTGCTCTACCATCTGAGCTGTGAGGATGGGTTGTGAGTCTTCTTGGGTAGCTCAGATGGTAGAGCACTTGTTCGCGACAGGCAAAGGTCCCGAGTTCGAGTCCGACACACAGTTTTAATCTGCCAGGAAGTTTCATATTAGCGCACAGTCCGCTGCAGAGTGAAAATCTTATACTGTTTAGCTCAGATGTTTCTCACCTATGGTGTGAGCACATGTAATTCTTTGTAATTTTTATTCTGATAAAGATCACCTTAGTGCTGTCGAAACCATGGTCAGTTTGGCACCAATTTTATGCGGCCGAGGTGGCTGTACATACATCCTGTAATTAAGTTACCGCACGATTACTGGACTTCAGCCAATAAAATTGTTTAAAATTTCAATAATGTTCATGTCTGGGGAGTCTGGTGACCAGCGGAGGTATTTAAACACATAAGAGTGTTCCTGGAGCCACTCTGTGCCAATTTTGGACGTTTGGGGTGTAGCATTGTCCTGCTGGAATTGCCCAAGTCCGTCGGAATGTACAATGGACATGTATGGATGCAGGTGATCAGGCAGGATGCATACGTACGTTTCACATGTCAGTCTTATCTAGACGTATTAGGGGTCCCACATCACTCGAAGGTCAAACGACTCACACCATTACAGAGCCTCCACCAGCTTGAACAGTCTCCCTACTGACATGCAGGGTCCATGGATTCACGACGTAGTCTCCATAACCGTTCACGGTCATCCGCTCGATACAATTTGAAACGGGACTCGTACGACCAGGCAATATGTTTGCAGTCATCAACAGTCCAGTGTCGGTGCTGACGGGCCCAGGGCGAGGTGTAAAGCTTTGTATCCTGCAGTCGTCTAGGGTACACGACTGGGGCTTCGGCTCCGAAAGCCCATATAAGTGGTTTCTTTGAATGGTTCGCACACTGATAGTTGTTGATAGCCCAGCACTGAAATCTGCAGCGATTTGCGGAAGGGTTGCACTTCTGTCACGTTGAATGATTCTCTTCGGTCGTCGTTGGTCCCGTTCTCGCAGAACTTTTTTCCGACCGCAGCGATCTTGGAGATTTGATGTTTTCGGATTCCTGATATTCATGGTACACTGGTGAAATGGTCGCACGGGAAAATCCCACGTCATGGCTACCTCGGAGATGGTGTGTCTCATCGCTCTTGCGCCGACTATAACACCACGTTCAAACTCACTTAAATCTCGATAACCTCCGATTGTAGCAGCAATAACCGTTCTAACAACTGCGCCAGACACTTGTTTTGTTATATAGGCGCTGCCGACCACAGCTTCGTATTCTGCCTGTTTACATATCTTTGTACTTGAATACACATGCTTATACCAGTTTCTTTGGCGCTTCAGTGTATTTCTGGATATTAAAATATTACTCGAGACAGCTTTACAACACTCTTTACATGAAGAATAACTGATATATGTCTGCATTAATGTACGGCCTAAGGCATTTAGTACACTGGCGGGCTATCTAAGAGAGTGCTGACGTCTTGATCGCTGACTGCGAACTATACGGAGAGTTCCTCTGCTCAGCCGTAGGTAGACGAGTATCTGCAGTGGCGTGGGGAAGCGCTGGCAGATGTGACTGCGCCGTCATCTGCAAGATGACTTTATGTTCGCTGAATAAAAACGGCAACAAAAAACCTCACAGAAAATTTCGCAAACAGCGACAATAATTCTCAGAAACTTGCTGTAACATACAATAAATAAGATTAAAAAAAAAACCACTGATGATGGTGATATTCATCGCCGAAACTAGTTTGGGAAAATAAAGAAATAAACGAATAACAAGTTGTTTTGCATCAAGGCGAACTCAATTTCTGATACTGTTGTTTTCTATGCAACACGGACCAAATTGAAGAGTTACAAGATAAAATTGTTTCGAAATGAAGTGTTTTGCTATTTGTAGTCATGTATCGTATAACGTTAAACATTATTCGAGGGAGTGCTGAAAACTAATAAATCCGTCTTTATTATGTGAAATCTCTTAAAGCTTTTAAAATAAAGAAAGAACGTTATCAGCATTTCACATTTTATTCTTCATGTCCACGCATTTATTTCTCAACATAGTCATTCTGGCAACGAAGTCATTTGTCCCAACGAGAGACCATTTTGTTGATGCTATCAGTGTTGAATATTTGGCATCTTTGACGGAGCCACACACTCACACCTGATGGCGCTGCTTCTTCACTATCAGAGTGAATTCCTCCAAGGTGTTCTTTAAGTTTTGGGGACAGATGAAAATTGGATGCAGTCAGGTTGGACCCGTATAGAAAATAATCGGTGTCAGAGAGCCAAAGGATTGTTCCAGGAGCTGCAATGCTCGTATGTGGTGTGGCTTTGTCGTACTGAAGGAAGAGGTGCTTCATGTGTGAACGAACTTTTTGAATTCCGAACTCTATAACAGTACGCTGTTTCTCACGCAGCACCATGCTTACATTACACTCTACTATGTTACACGCTGCAACTTGGGGCCCCCTAGCGACAGAGGGCTGCAAATATGTAGACATGAAGAATAAAGTTTTTAGAAAGTTAATAACATTTGTTTTATTTCAAAATCGTAAAGAGTTTAGACATAAAAAATTCGGAGGCATTACTTTTCAGCACGCCCTTGTATTTTATTTATTTAACCTGATCAGATTAGGGCCATCAGGCCCTCTCTTACATCGGACCAGTGTTCCACACATGCAGCATTTCACACATCAGAGTTACATCATGAACATAGTTTAAATGAGAAAATTAGCTTACTCTAGTGACAATATGAATAAAGAGTAGTGACTAAGACCTAATAAAGTAAATGCGGAAGTATTTTTACAACAGTTGCTATACATACAGATTATGATAAAAGCAATAATAATAACAGTAAAACAAAAAATCAAATAATAATGATAAACATGACTAAGACCTAATAAAGTAAATGCTGGCAGTATTTTTACATCAGGTGCTATACATACAGATTATGGTGAAAGCAATAATAATAACAGTAAAAAAGAATCAAATAATAATGACAAACATGAGAAAGATTGGCAATATTAATGAAGGTTTGTGCAGATGTACATTAATATTTTGGTGTGTAAAGTAGATGTTTACTAGTATAGCGAGCTTTGGATAAGGGAGGTTTAAGGAGGGGGAGAGAGGGAAGTAATGAAGTGAAGTGCACTCATGTACAGAGGAAGGCATTACTGTTGCTTAGGTAGATACGTCATTAACTGTTTTTTGAAGCCGGTCATGTTTTTAAGTTCTCTAACATAACGAGGGAGGTTATTCCAGAGTCGGGTTCCCGCTACTGTAAAGGACTTGGAGAAGGTGACTGAGCGATGCAGTGGAACGGAGAGGATTTTATTATGATGGGAACGTGTGTTTCTGTCATGTTGTTCCGACATGAGTGTTAGGGACGAGGAGAGATATGAGGGACAGTGTACATTTATAAGGCAGTAGATGAGAGAGAGTGTATGGAAATCTCTGCGTTTGTCTGCACGCAGCCAGGACAATTTTGCATATGCTGGTGAAATGTGATCAAAGAGTCGAACGTCACAGACATATCGGACGCAGGCATTCGTGACCAGTTCTAGACGTCGGGAATTTTCCTGAGAGAGGCCTTGCAGGATAATATCGCTGTAGTCAATGATTGGGAGTATAAGCGTTTGTACTAATTTCTTTTTCAGATCGAAAGGGAAGAGTTTTTTATATTTTTGTAGGACATGAAGGGATGCCGATGCTTTTTTGCACACTGCAAAAAAAATGTTCAAATGTCTCTGAGCACTATGGGACTCAACATCCATGGTCATCAGTCCCCTAGAACTTAGAACTACTTAAACCTAACTAACCTAAGGACATCACACAACACCCAGCCATCACGAGGCAGAGAAAATCCCTGACCCCGCCGGGAATCGAACCCGGGAACCCGGGCGTGGGAAGCGAGAACGCTACCGCACGACCACGAGATGCGGGCTGCACACTGCAGTTACGTGCTCTGTCCAATTTAGATTTTCATCTATTATTACTCCCAAACTCTTTGCTGAGGGCGAGAAGTTAATATTTGTTCCATTTAGGATAAGAGGTGGTACGGATTACCGATGTTTTGGGCTAATGAGCTTAGAGTGACCAACAAGTACCGCTTGGGTTTTAGATGGGTTTAGTTTTAGATCTATGTCCTGTGCCCATTTTGACAGTGCATCGAGGTCAGTATTGTGGAGACCACATGGAGACTGGCAAGAGTAAAGCCAAGGAATGGCTAAAATTGTAGAACCGTTGCAGGAAAGGCAGAAAATAATTGTACAGATAGAGGCGTGAAGACTGCGTTTCGGTAGACTGCTAATGATGCTGTGAAAGAACCAATGCAATAAATGGACATTTATTTTAGTGTAGGGGGTTTAATTCGCTTCTGGCACCATAATTAATAACACTTTCCTTAATTTTGATACCCATATACAGTTGGTTGTAGGATACATTGTGATGTAGGACGCCACAGAGAACGAAAACGGAGAAATATTTGCTTTGATGTTCTCTACCGTGCGTGCAGAGGTGGGTAACGGTAAAGTGAAATCGGCAGAGAACTGGAGCTTACACGTTATCCACTAAGAAAGCTGCCAGGCAAACATGCTCTCTGTGCGGTCAGATAAGCTGCAACACGGCTCCCGGTACAATACCGTGGAAAGCCGGCGCTTAAACGAGCGCTCTTAACCACGCTATAGATAGCATTGCTGTTCAGTAAATACATCCTGCGACAGAAGCAGTTTCTGGCCTCTACTGTGTAGCCGACTGCCTAAGAAAAAGGACAGTCCTTAGAATGTCGTGCGGGTGCGTAAAGCGACGAGTTTTCTACGAGGACGTACTGTGAAGAAATGCATGGGATCCACGAAGTGTTGCGACCAAGAGTTAAGTGTTGCCACATCCCGCGCGGTTGCTACGGTCGCAGCTTCGAATCCTGCCTCGGGTATGGATGTCTGTGGTGTCCCTAGGTTGGTTAGGTTTAAGTAGTTCTAAGTGTAGGGGACTGATCACGTCAGATGTTACGTCCTATAGTGCTTAGAGCCATTCGAACTTTTTTTTTTTTTTTTTTTACCACATCCGGCAGTCTGTTAAGAGGATATAAAGTTGTTAGCTCTGGCACAGATTGCTGTCAGGATTTCAGGCGCTGCATACATTCATTGTCCGTTGATTTTACATGTGCAACGTACATCACATCCCTTACGCAGTGGTTGGACGAAAATGTGGAAAACTAGAAAAACAACGCGCTACCATGCCTAATACAGCTTAGAAAACCCGTTCTGTATTCTAAGCGGCTTCCACTCACCTCTGAATTGATATACAGGTCCCATACGGTTTTCAGCGGAAAATTACACCATTCTTCCTGCAAAATAGTGGTAGTTTCAGGTAATGATAATAGAGGGGTGTATAATGATCACGTAACCTACTCTCGAAACTAGACCACAAAGGCAGAATAATGCTGAGACCTGGTGACTTCTGGCCAGGGGAGACGTGGTAATTCATCCTCGTGGTCACAAAACCACTCCTGGATGATGCGAGGTGTGTGAAGAAGTGTCCTGTCGTCTTAGAAGCAGCGTCGCCATTGGGGAGTAAGCACTATGTTGTGAGGTGGACCTGCAAGGCCAAAACCGCCACACAATCCTTAGCAGTAATGGGATCCTGCAGAGTAACCTCTGCGGCCGCGGAATACTACGATTCGGCTGTACAAATTCTCACGGAACACTGACATGTTTCACTGTTGGGACGTTAACCCGGCCAAAAGTTGGAAATCTTCGTACATCCATAGTTGAAATGAAAGACAGTGGGACGTCAGCTGGTATAAATTTATATTAAAAATGAAGGAATTCCTCCAGCTGTATTTAAGGTGTCGATTTTATTTTGGCAACTAGTTTCAACGTTGTAACAACGTCATCTTCAGGCCCATACACTTGTACAATTGCGTGCGGCCGATACTAGATGTCAGTGGTGAGATATTGAGGTGCTCCGTGTGGAAGGTGGGTAGTAACTAGTATCAAACTTGGAAATACTAGTAACTACCCACCTTCCACACGGAGCATGACCATATCTCACCACTGACTTCCAGTATCGGCCGCACGCAATTGTACAAGTGTATGGGCCTGAAGATGACGTTGTTACAACGTTGAAACTAGTTGCCAAAATAAAATCGACGCCCTTGAATACAGCTGGAGAAATTTCTTTATTTTTAATATAAATTTTTGATATGAAAGTTGGAAACGTTGTGAAACAAGAATCATCAGATGATGTAACTTCTTCCATTTTTCCGTAGTGCAGGTTTTATGGCTCTAGCACCAATCTTTACTGTTTAAGGGCATTTGCATCATGATGAACGGTATTGGAATTCAAGACTGCCCTACAGTTTCCTAATTCTGGAGCACCTTCCGTTTTGTTTTGGTGCTGGCAGCGTCCGCGATTGCAACACTCAGTTCTGCAGTGATTTTTCCATCTGCCGTCTTCTTATTTTTCGTCACAGTCCTTCAGTTACCGTCTGTCACGTTCACTCAACACACGGTTTCATCCGCGTTGTGATTTACCAGTTGACGATTTTCCGCTTTTCCTGTATGTGGCATAAATCTTCGGTACGGTGTCTCGTGAAAGAAGAAACACTCGGTCTACCTTGATTACGGAAGCACCCACTGTACGAGCACCAAAAGTTTCCCACGTTCGAATACACTTACCTCTGACATGATGCCCTCTCAACTGCACATAACACTGTTCTGACCACATGGTGACTGGGTGTTGTGTGCTGTCCTTAGGTTAGTTAGGTTTAAGTAGTTCTAAGTTCTAGGGGACTGATGACCATGGATGTTAAGTCCCGTAGTGCTCAGAGCCATTTGAACCGTTTGTTCTGACCAAAGCTGACGCAGCATTTTGAGGACACTGCACAGGTGCCACTCGTGATCAAATGCAACAGCGCCACCTGCAGTCACGGCTTGCATCTGCACTCATGTTCGAGCATGCAATGAAGAGCGACCATGTTGTACATGGAAGACGTTGTTACCAATCGATGAGTTTCAATATATATGGCGACCAGGTGCTGCTGCAAACCATCATCAAACTGAGTTCGACCACCACATTACCTGGATGACCTGTAGCGAGCCCACAACCAAGAGGATAAAGTGTAGTCCGAACCTCGTAGCCTACTTAGTAACTGAGAAGAACCACTGATCTGGCCACTAGCCATCCAGCCAATACGTTAACGCTTTACCTCGGACGGTGACTTTTCACTTGGATTTACATCGCCACACAAGGAAATTTGGCGCCCTTGCTTCCGCGCTGACACGCTAAACGCTGACAGAAATCGACTTCTTCCAGACACAGCCAACGCCTAGGAAAATGCCTGTCACGGCTGCCTTCCTGACCAATGTATTTGACAGGTTAGAGAATAAACTTCAGCTCGTCTCTGTGCCGCTATAGGGGTGTCCCTGCAGCAGCAACTCGCTCACACGATCAACTGGTTTGGTTGTATTCAGTCAAGCGACTTTGAGTAGCACACGCCATTTTCTGCGTCTGTAATTCCCTCACAGAGGCCATTAATTCGTATACCAAATACCTCCAGTCACATAATAACTTTGGTACAAGTTGCAGTCCACATATTAAAATCCACTTAAAATGTTCATCTCCTCCATTGCTGCTGTCTAACTAGGTGTCCTTCTGCGTTACCGTTTTAACGTAGAATCCATCAGGAGAGTTTGAAACAATTTGTTGTATTATGTCACCAATACCTCTAAGGTAGTTACCTATACATGCCACCCAGCAGTGATTCTATGATCAGTCCTTACCTCCTCTCTCTTTCTCGTTTCATTTCTTCAATCTTCAATTCTTTTCAGTTACTGATCGAATTTTTCTTTATAGCTGGGATTTCTCCTGTTAATCTTCTTCATTCTTTCCCGTTTTCTTCCAAACAGTCTGTTAGTAAGAGGTCTCACATATCGAAGTTATCCTTACTGTACAAATGACAATGTTAGTGATCCTGTTACTCGTATTACAAGAGTTACCAGGAAAGTAAAACGTACAATGCATTTTGAAAGCACGTAATTTTTAATATTAGTTTTATGTATATCTCTAAGCTGCTGCCCTTTTTCTACATGATCGCTACTGCCGCCTGCGCATTTCCCATTGCTGCATCGTAACCATCATACCCGTTGTGAAACAAACACTCTTCATGCTCTGAACGACTCTTTTTTTTTCTTTTTCTTTTTTCATGCATTTTACACAGCTTTGAGCAACTGTCATTTGCGTAATTACGCCTCATGCAAACAGAAAGGTGATATTTATTTTAATAAATGTCACGGCGCTTTTTAATTAATGTAGTATGACCACGTCACAAGGACGCCAGCTGTAGGTGAACTTGCTGAAGGCGTCCGAATGCAGGAAGGGAAAAAAATGTCACGCAGAAGCAAGTCCTTTTGTGCTTTAATTAATCACCCCTTTGCGCCAGCTGTGTCAGTTTATCCTCCCCGTCAGGAGTAAAATGCTTTGATATCATAATTTTTCTGGCAGAATCAGCTGTCGAGAGTGAAGACTCTAGAATGTGCCCTGCGTCAGTTTGTGGAAAGTGGCGAAACCAGCAATTGCTGTCTCCAGAGAGCGTTCAAATGTTTAAGGAAATAGCGGAAGATACAGAATATGACATACATGTGACGTCATCCTTTGCGGAATCAATGCTCAACGAACGTTTACCAATAAAATAAATTCTTCTTTTGTGTGACGATAGTGTCAGTAGTTTCTTTATAATTCATGAAGCTATTTTTGATCCGTCGTTGCAACTACAAAAATTTGATTTTTTTCACCAGAAGCGTTATGCTTTATTGAGATAAAGCATCATCAGTGGTCTATAATTAAGTTAGTTACATTTTTATTTACTTTTTACATCGAACAACAGTTCATTAAGAATAGTTTGATTTGTACTTACGGTGATTTTTCGGCTGATTTCTCCCTTACATCGGGAAATGCCGTCTGCTAGCACATCGTTGTTTTTCTGTGTTACACTGATAATTTTGGTCTAATTTTTAGATGTTCTGTAGCACTATGCATTTCCACAGCACACTTTAATGCACACCACCGTATTCTGTTTGTTTTTGTACTTCAAGTATGTGATGCTGTTCCTGTTTTGTAGTGCTGCCAACATAACATTTCCACAACTTTGTCTTCAACCTACTATTTTTTTTAAACTTCAGATTATTGTATGTGTGTAATTCCATTTACGTATGTTTCTGTGTACTTAAGCACTGTGTAAGAGCAGAGAAGGAATAGCGATGGAGAGAATTTATTTTTTTATTTTTTATAATGAGAGGCGGAAACGATGATGAGTGGACTTAAGTGTATAGCAGTGTGATGGAGTGTGGGTTAGAGGAGAAGGTGAGGAGCGAGAAGTGAAATGAAACCGTGATTGGGAGGAGGAGGTTGGTTGTAAGAGAGTGGAAGAGGGTGAAGGATGGAAAGGGCTCTTTCCTTTTTCATTTAATGTCATCAATTATTCTGTATGGAGTTTGGTTTCCAATATTTATCTGATTATTGAGCAACTGTTTAGTTTGTGTTAAGGCTTTTTGTATGTGGAAATTTTCTTGGAAAGGGAGGAGGTGTCTGTCTTTACCGATTTTTATGATATTCATATCGTTTTCAATATTGCTTGGTCTGTACTCTTCCTCTTTTAGATGATCCGCAAATGTTGAATGATTTGTACCTTATTTGAATGCCCTGACGTGTTCTTTATATCTTGTGTCGCATGTCCTGCCAGTCATTCCAGTGTTTATCTTCTCACTATCTCTGCAACTGAGCTGATAGATAACACATTGTTGCTATCTGTCTGGTTTTGATTTTAGTTTTGGGATGTGCTTTTGTATGGAATTGTTTGTTTTGTAAGCAATGTTTATGCCTTGTTTTTTGAATATGTTTCCTATTTTATGAGTGAATTTATTGTGGTAGGTCATTGTACGCCATTTTTTTGTTGTAGTGCAAGTTGTACGAGTTAGTGTGGTTTGGTTATTTTTTCATTATTTGTCTATTTTTTTGTTTAGCTTGTCTACCATTGTTTTTTGTGTCTATATTTAATGCTATTTTTTTATAATGGCTGTCTGCAGCTCGTGGTATTGCGGTAGCGTTCTCGCTTCTCGCGCACGGGATCCCCGGTTCGGTTTCCGGCGGGATCAGGGATTTTTCCTGCCTCGAGATGACTTGGGTGTTGTTGTCGTCTTTGTCATCGTAATTGTTCCCCATTACGGTTGGAGGAAGGCAATGGCAAACCATTTCCGCTAGGACCTTGCCTAGTACGCCGGTGCGGGTCTCCCGCATTGTCCCCTACGCTCTTCGGAGCATGGACCTCATCATCATTAAAATGGCAAACTGTTTCTGGTAATTAGAAGTGTTTAGGGGGATCACGTTGAGCCTGTTTAACATGTATTTGATTGCTGCTTGTTTGTTCTTCTGTGGGTTATTTGTAGTTCAATTTAAGACAATGTCACTTGTTATGGATTTTATGTGTATGTCAAATGTGTGTTTATTATTGTCTTTTCTTATGGTTATGTCTAAAAAATTGAGCGTTTTCTTGTTGTTCTTCTATTGTGAACTTTGTTTTTGTGTACAATTCTGGCATCCAGTCGATCATAGAGATGGCGAATGCTGTCCTGGGATCCGTTATGCCACACCTGCTCGCCCCGTTCATGTGTTCATTAAGCGTTCGTTGTTGGTTGATTGTCTCGATTGGAGACAAGTCCGGAGATAGTGCTGGCCAGGAAGTTGCTACACGTCTTGCGGAGCACGTTGAGTTTCACGGGCACTGTGTGGTCGAGCATTATCTTGTTGAAACAACGCATCACTCTCCTGCTGCAAGAATGGTAAAACAACGGGTCTAACGACATTTTGCGCGTGCCGCCCGCTGGTTATCGACCCCTCCAGAAACACCGAAGATGAATAATAGTTGTAGTGTATCACACCCTGGACGTTAAGGCATGTGGTGGGACTAGTGTGTGTTGGTCGAACGCACTCTGCAAGGCAGCGCTCACCAAGTCTACGTCGTACACGCAAACGACCGTCACTTGCGCGAAGGCAGAATCTGCTTTCATCGCTGAATACCACAGCGCTATTCCAAGAGATCCTCTAACTGCATCAGTCGAGCCATGAGTGGAAGACGGGCTAAGGGCGTGCGTGCTCGTAGTCACACTGCTGATAACCGGTTCGCGATAGTTCTTGTTGACACGTCTGTACTCAGAAGCCTCTTGTCTATGCTGTGGCAGCTGTACAATCTCGCACTGTTGCCCTTACAATACCACGATCCTGTGCTGCATGTACGTCCAGGAACTCGTCTGTAGGTGTGGGAATCTCCATGTGACCACTGGTACAGCATCACTGCACAACTAACTCAGCACGTCCAACTTGTGTGCCAATTCTCCAAAACGACCACCTCGCCAATCGGGAGGTCACAATTTAACTCCATTCAAACTCGCTCAGATGGATGTAGTAAGGACAAATGCGCCTATGGCATGTTTTCCTGCTTGCTTCATACATCTGCACCACACACAGCCTTCTGGCTATGAACATGCCGTATCAAAGGGTAGACACAGATGGCGCTCTGGTAGCTATGCCGCTACGCTGTTTGTTGGCAGACGACGTTGAAACCATTACCTGTACATCTGTCTCCCGGGGGACATCTGTCGTGATCACATCAAAATCGACATCGTCTTTCCAGGTGTACTCATTTTTTTCCCTGCAATGCATTATGGAATCACAGTATTTCATTTGTATTTGACCGAAATGAAGTCTATGTACGAGAGTTTTAAGTGAATAAAAAGCTGTTTAAAATGTCTGATGCTCTGTTTCTGATTTCAGTATATTTCAGTTCATTTGCGTTTCTGAGAACCCCTCGTCCTGCGTCACCAGGATTCTTCACGCTTTGTCTGTTTGTATTGTATGTCAACCGGGGGCCTAGAAACGACGGAGAGGCTCCGTCCCCGCCGCAGCCGCAGTGGTCCGCAACCCCACGACGACTACCACAGTCCACTTCACCCCTCCGCCGCCCCACACCGAACCACTCTTTCAGGGTTATTGTGCGGTTTGGCCCCCGGTGGACCTCCCCCAGGGAACGTCTCACACCAGACGAGTAGTTTGCGTGGTAGAGTGATAGTGGTGTTTGCGTACGTCAGGGGCGGGCAGGAATCCTGCACATGTGCGGTGCACTTGCACGCGTGCAGTTAACAGGTGTTCCGCGAGCACACAGGGGCAAGCTGGCCACCCGCTTCTCTCCCACCCCCACCATACCTTCTGTCCGCTCCTTCCTCTGTAATGCGTTTTGTTTCCTAGCTTGCTTTATTGAGTGTATGAATAAGGTTAGTAGGAGTACTTGAAAGAAATCATGGTTTGAAAGAGTACCTATTACCTACGATACGTTTTATTTAATTACTCTTAACCGAGACTTATTAATTCAGCGAATGGTTTTCCAGCTCTCGCTATATTAAGCGCAGTCTTATAACTTGCACATACCGCTGGGCTATTATTGTCGTCCTGAAAACTTGAAAACAGTGCTCCATGAAATGTTAAATCAGTTAGATGAGAGACATGACGAGAGAAAGTCGCAGATCTCTCGTGATAACAGCAACTACGACAAATTCAAATGGCTCTGAGCGCTATGGGACTTAACTGCTGTGGTCATCAGTCCCCTAGAACTTAGAACTACTTAAACCTAACTAACCTAAGGACATCACACCCATCCATGCCCGAGGCAGGATTCGGACCTGCGACCATAGAAGTCGCGCGGTTCCAGACTGTAGTGCCTAGAACCGCTCGGCCACTCCGGCCGGCCAACTACGACAGATTCATCTGGTATCGTGAGATCGCTCTTCTTAAGCTCAGTCCATTCCCCATCCGCTCAGAATCCGACAATAAATTGTACTCGTCCTTGTGAAATTCATTATAATGGCCTCCAATACTAAACTTCCGTTGACCAGCGAGAATACTGCCACATATTAAACATTTCGAATTTTCACGTTTTTGCACAGAGAAAAAATGATTCTCCCATTACTTTTTAAAAGACAGCAAATCTCCACTTGTCCGTTCCTTGAAATACAACGTTCACTACATAGTGCTCGCTTCGCATCAACGTCCGCAGCTTAGCCTGGCACTACACTGCCGCAACCTGCCGGCTGTCGCCACTGCGCCAGTCGACGCCTGCACGTGAGCAGCACACGTGCAGCGCTGTGCGCTCATGAGCCGCGTGCAACGTTTGCCCGCCCCTGGCGTACGTGGAGAACTTGTCTGCGCAGCGATCGCCGGCATAGTGTAGTTGAGGCGGAATAAGGGGATCCAGCTCGCATTCGCCGAGGCAGATGGAAAACCGCCTAAAAACCATCCACAGACTGGCCGGCTCAAAAGACCTAGACACAAGTGCGCCGGGAGGATTTGTGCCGGGGACCAGGCGCTCCTTCCCGCTCCGGAAAGCCGTGCGTTAGACCGCACGGCTAACCGGGCGGACACGCTTTGTCTGCATCTACATACATGCTTCGTAAGCCACCGTGTAATGCGTCGCGCACAGTGCTTCTGCTACCCGAGCTCCTTTCCTCCTCCTATGTTGCATTCGCGAATACCGAGAAGCGAGGACGAATTTAGGTAGTCCTTCGTAGTAGTTCTAATTTCTCGTGGTGGCCAGTTTGTGAGATGTGTATGAGAGGAAGTAGTACGTTGCCCTACTCTTCCCAGACGGTACTCACTGAATTTCAGTAGCAAACCTCTTGGTAACTCACACCGCCTCTTCTGTTGTGTCTGCCTCTGAGGTATCTGTAGCTCCCCCGTAACGCTCTCGCGCCGACCAAACAATGTCTTGACGAAACGTGATGCTCTTCGTGCGACTTCGTTTCTCTCTCTTATTAATCCAACATGGTGAGGGTCCAAGACTGATGAGCGATAAACAAGAATCGATCACTTCATTTTTCTGGGTAAGTTTAATTTCCTTACCACTAATGCAATTAGGGCATTATTTCCTGTGGCAGGTGAAGGGTGAGATGTGGTGGTAAAGGCAGGCACGATTCGGTTACGATTGTGGGCGGGGCCGTAATCAGTTACTATTGGTTTGCTTGTCTTTTAATGACACGCAATTTATTTAAAATCAACAATAAATTAAAATAATGGCAATAATTTAAGAATTGTTTCACGGCTAAAGGCCTTAATGGCAATAAATTAAGGATTAATTAAACTTCCTGCAACTGACAATTACAGTTATTAAAATATAAAATACAAGTGACCAAAGTCTTAAAGCGCGCTGCAAAAAAAAATATTGTTGGAAAATTAAAATTTTAAGAAAAGTAACGACACTCACAGCTGAAGGCCTTAACGGCAATAATTTAAGAATTGTTTAACTTGTTGCAAATTACAAACTACAGTTATTAAAATATTGAAAACAAATCAAATGGCTCCGAGCACTACGCGACTTAACTTCTGAGGCCATCAGTCGCCTAGAACTTAGAACTAATTAAACCTAACTAACCTAAGGACATCACACACATCCATGCCCGAGGCAGGATTCGAACCTGCGACGGTAGCGGTTGCTCGATTCCAGACTGTAGCGCCTAGAACAGCACAGCCACTCCGGCCGGCAAAACAAATCACCAAGGTCATAAAGGGTAACTGGTAAGATATAACTGGCACATTAGAATTTTAAGACAAGTAGCGACAGTCACGGCTGAAGGCCTTTAATCCCAAGAATGGCAATTATTAAAATAATTAAGAAACATACTATCAAACAACAAGGCAATAGCAAAAGTTAATTTTAAAGACAGGCAAATGATCACCAAACAGGTGAGACAAAATGATAGTAAACCTGGTAGCACAACCGTTTAAACCTGCTGTAACAGTAAGAATGGCAATTATATTAAAAAAAAAATTAGAAACTTACAATAAAACAGTAAATATAATAACAAGGTTTATTCAAAAGGACAAGCAACTGATCACCAAATAGGTGAGACAAATGATAGTAACTTGGTAATGAAATAATAAAATAATAACACAATAACAAAACACAAGGGGTAGTCACAGACGGTGCTCCAGGAATCGACATCTGAGTAGGTCAGGCCAAAAACACTTTCACGAGCGATGAGAAAGGCAGCCAAGAGTCGCATTCAGTTCACAAGATGGTAACTCAGACTAGTGGCAGTCTAATGCATCACTAATGATAAGCTGCTGACGCTACCTAACGTTCGATAACCAATGCAACGATGGAACACCACGCCAAAGCCGGAACCGGCTCCCAGCACTACGACGTCAGAATGCTGTGTTTAGAGCGCCCGAAAGGAGAAAGGAACCTCTACTACCAGAGTAGTAGGAACACCAACCGATCTACAAATCAAGGAAAAACTACACGCCGTACCGGACAGCAGCGGCAAGGCGAAGAAACAAACACTGCCGTTACATACACTAACCTCCAGGGCAGGTAACTGGGGCGTTAGCGACAACCAGGCAGGAAAAATACCACTGGTTGAACTTAACAAATTGTAACACACAGAGCCACGCAGGATTAGCCGAGCGATCTAAGGCGCTGCAGTCATGGACTGTGCGGCTGGTCCCGGCGGAGGTTCGAGTCTTCCGTCGGGTATGGGTGTGTGTGTGTTTGTCCTTAGGATAATTTAGGTTAAGTAGTGTATAAGCGTAGGGACTGATACCTTAGCAGTTAAGTCCCATAAGATTTCACACACATTTCTTGAACAGTTGCACATAGAATGCAGCAATTAGTAACAAGAAGTCGAGGAAAGCTAATTAGATCCGCCTTCCCCAAGCACTCCACTCGTTGCTCTTTGTCTCAGCGACACTGAGAGCAGCAACACGAACCCAAATTACTGGATAATCACTAGATCTCACAGTGGTGGAGATTTCACTACTAGGATTAAAATCCACTCAACTCAAAGCTTGTTCGATCCGGTTGACGACTAGGTCGTGTACCCTCGCGACAATAGCCCTTCCATCAGGCAGTGCATGCGTGCCGCCAGAGGTCCCAGCGTGTTCCCGCACTGCCCTCTTGGCTCCTCCGGAGTCCCCAACCGAAATGCTCACTCACACGACCCGGAAGAACGACGACGTCACCCCAAAGATAGGGCCACAGTTACTACATATCGATAACGCCGCTGCTGCCACTAGCGGACAGGCAACGCTTGCACAACCAAGTGGTGCCAGTCAACACACGAAGAATACAAACAACCGCAACCATGTTAACGATACAGTCTGGCTTCCAAGAGAGGACAGAGACCTACAACAGCACCAACGCGAGCCGCAGCACGGCTCAAAGGGTTTCTATAATATTCCCAATAGCATCCCAGTACTTCGTAAATTCGTGAACTACGATTCTAAACTGTGACAATTGGCAACTACAAATCGCAGCTAACGCTTCGCTACAAAGTACAAATGTAGGATTTGTAACTGTACTTAATCGTTCTCAGACACGTGTAACGGAGAGAGATATGAGGGAGGAAGTGAAAGAAATGTGAGATGCAGGGAGATGTGTTGGAGGAGATAATGAGTGGCTGGGAGCGGAGCGCCGGCAGTTCCGGTGTGAGCACGAGCGGCGGCCCCTGCGCTTCCTGCCGGCTCCTGGAACCGGTTAGCGGTCCAATCAGCCACACCGAGCACAGCTGCACGTCTCGGCTGGCAGGCTAGCCTGTACAGCACTGCATCTGCGTGACGAAGCAAAGTAGGCCGTGGTCTAAACTCTGACTTCCCGATAACATTAATTTATGTGAATGCTACTTTCCTTAACTGCGATTTTTAGTTGCGATTTGTATTTATTTAAAATCGTAGTTCACGAATTTGCAACTTTTATCTCTCCGAAGCGCTAAAACGCAATTTCAGCGATTTATCAAAGTAGATGCTGAACTGTGATGATTCGCGAGTAGCATTTAACAAGCGCTGCCGAATATAACTGCCAGCTGGTGTTTCTGGCCAGGTAAACATTGTCAGTACAACGGTAGTGACTTGACCTCGTCTGTAAAGTCTGCTAGCTGAGTATTTCAACAGTGTGTCATTGACGTCGACATGAGGTTTTGAAAACGATGATAAATAAATGTTAAGTACACTGCGAGTGAAAGCTCCATTCTCCATTACTTAAAGTCCTCTCATAGTTAAGAGTGCAACGCCTGGAGAAACACACAAGTTTATCTGTGTGTTACAGTGTTGAAGAAAACATTCGTCTGCTAAACAGACTACTATTAGGCATTTGGCAAAAGCTATGCAGCGGACCCCCCCCCCCCCCTCTTTTCATTTTTCATAGTTTATGTACTATACATGAGGATAATACGGGTCAAAATACTCGTTGAGGCATTCTCCATTGTAATATACATTTTCTGAATTTACGTTGCAGTTTTAGTTCTTAGGATGAAATGTGTGTTGTGTCCGTAAATATGGCGCAAACGTAAGCATTAACCTAGACTTTAGGTTAGTCTGCCACCACAACCTTTATTTGGCATTTTCATCCTTTGGCTTCACCAGCTCTCTACCCAATTATCTACTTTCAAACCACCCTAGTCCTCGGGCTACGCGACACAACCAAGATTTTAGGAAGGGAGCAGGGGGGGGGGGGGGAGGGGGGGAAGGAGTCCAATATCTTAGTCTAGCCAAACATATCAGTGCCGATGCCATGTAAAATGTTTCTCTGAGCAAATAAGGTTCTTGGTTCATTTCTTCGACCATAGTTGGACAGTACATACGGACTGTGAGACACACGATTCCTGCGGGTTCTTGACTGCGGCTTGCCTCTGAAGCTGCAGCCAGACTCCACAGCGTGACGCAGAGTTCTTAGAAATAAGTACTACCTTCAGCCAACAGAAAGCACAAGACGTTGAATGTTAAATGCTGCTTGCTACTTGTGACTTCTACTTGTGACCGAAATTGCAGCCAGGTAGTGTATAGTAGTTGGAAAAACTGCAAATTCTCAGTCACTTTAATCTGTAACAGATCCGTGAGTTTTTGCTCACTCCTACTGCCTTAGCCACGCGATTCGCTTTCATGTGAGTGAGCACTCGCTGCTTGCGACTCAATAAACTCGAGGTCCCTCCGACACGGCTAAGGAAACATTGCGCTTAGCTATGGTAAAACGCACGAATGTAATAGTGGCGTAAGAGGTCGCGGAATACAAAAGCAAATGTAGTCGATTAGTACTGGAAAGGGATCTGGACGAGATCAGGTATCTGTAAGATTTTATAGAGAAAAGAACTCGCTCACCTTCTAGCAGCTGTTTATGGTAGGTCGCTGGAGCAACGAAGAGAACCTAGCGACTGGAAAAAGGCGGTCATTCCCGTTTACAAGGTGCGTCGTAGAACAGATAGACATAATTACAAGCTTATATCGATGACGTCATTCTATTTTATAATTTTGGGACATATTTTATGCACACGTAATATAATTTTTTGGAGAAGGAAAATTTCTTCTACAAAAATCACCATGGATTCCTCAAAGAGAGAACCAACGAAAGTCAATTCGCTCCATCCGTGCACGATTTCCAGAGCGCCGTAGTCATCGGGTTTCAGGCTGATGCCGCCTGCCTTGAGTTCAGGAAGGCATCTCGTAGTCCTCCATTACCGTTAATTGAAAAAAAAAGAGGTTACCGAGTGTCGGACCGGATTTGCGATGGAATAAAGATTTCTTTGTGGGTAGGACTGAACACGCCACACTTCAAGGAACAAAATAGACAGATGTAAAGGTAATTTTCGTAGTACCCCAAGGTAGTGTGACAGGACCGTTACTGTTTACAATGTGTGTAAATGATCTAGTAGAAAGCGTCGGAAGCAAATTTTAGGGACATGTCTAGTAAACATGAGCTCTAAAGAGATATGGGCACTCCTTCATCTTCGATACTATGAAACAGATCTGTTCCGAAAGTCCTATTTCTCCCCGCTTCTCCCTCACCTCTACATGTTCTTTAAACAGCATCCATCTGATGAGAGGGAGTATACCGTCAGATTACCACCTGCATCTGTGCCATCATTTTCATGGAATTGTATCGAACACCTCCTGTAACCGCGCACGGGCGTCACATCGATTTTCCGTCTTCATCACTGAATTCATTCCCAAGCGAGTCCCAGAACCATTTGAGGTTTAAGTCTGTTCGCATATGCCACCGTAAATGGGATGTTCATTTCCCGTGAGCGCTTGCGTAGCGACTTTTTCAGCGAACGTTCCACTGATGCTGCAAATTCTACTCTTCTTCTCAATCTTCCAGGGCGTGGTCTGTCTTTTACGGACCCAGTTTCAAACAGCTTATTGTCCCAGTGTAATATGTTGGTTTCGGTGGTGTAGTCATATTAAATCTAATAGTGTAATCATTTCGAATCTCTCTCTGTGTTTTCCCAGTGTGAGGTCGGTCATGAATCCAGATGCTCACGATGATTTGTTGTTTCAAGGTGTAATTGGATTCATCACCCATTCTTCTCGTAAATCAATACCACCTGCAACAAGAAAAAGCAATTAGTACATAGTTAGATGGGGGTAATGGGACTTCCGGTACAGCCTGTACTGTAAGGTCTTACTGGCAGTGAATTGTCGGAGCTTTCATTTGTACTCAAGCGATTTTATGTAACAGACTGGCACATATGCACCACTTTGCTTCCATGACGTACTTCAGCGTAGAGGGTTACATGAGCGCTACGTTACCTTTCTGCAGCATCCACAGCGCCACAGAGCGACGCTGTGCTCCATTACGGACCTCTCGGTCACCCAGGTTTCCTGATATCTCTTACACAACACCACGAGATTCGTAGCTTTACAGGAAGAGTTAAGACATCTGACAGTTGTGGCAGACTGTCTTCGAGTAGAACGAAGAGCTGTCGCGTTTTTCTTGTTGACTGAAGAACTTCCGGAGGCCGTTTCCGCTGGCCTCGCGAGAGCACAGACCGAAACGAGGAGGGCCGCGGCTGTCCCTGCTGCCTCCAACAGCGCCTGCCGCCACGAACCAGCGAGCCAGCGAGCCAGCCTCCATCCCGTATTTCAACGTTGCAAGGAAGCACACATCGATGAGTCACCGATTCTGTTCGTCACAGATACCGCCTTAGTTCGTCGTGCTAAAGCTCTAGGTTTTCCGGAAACACTCGAGAAACGTATCAAACTAAAAAATGTTTGTTACATCTAAGTATGTATTACAATCACACGAAAGATAAACCAACTCGACGACCATTTGTGTGTAGTCAGTGATTGATATTTCCAGAGTGAGATTTCCACTCTGTAGCGGAGTGTGGCTGATATGAAACTTCCTGACAGATTAAAACTGTGTGCCGAATCGAGACTAGAAGGTCCCGAGTTCGACTCCCGTCCGGCACACAGTTCTAATCTGCCAGGAAGTTTCAGTGGGGGATAGTTGGCTAGTATCGGACACGTAAGCTTTTTTGAAAATATCGTTACAGGTTGAGCACAAAAGAACTTTACATATAAAAAAATTCATACAAACGAAACGGTACAACTTATTCGCTTCATACTTTACCCCGTTAATACAGTATCTCCGGAATATTTTTATTTTTTTATGTTTTTACATGTTAGAGGAACCCCATAAATGCTCATAGTCTCACAGCATGCGTCGATATATTACTCCTAGTCTTCCCAAACCTTATGTGACATATCGACGTTGACGGACTCTACAGCAGCTGCTATTCGCTGTGGTAGCTGCGGCAAAGATCGTGGCAGGCTGGACAAAGACTTTGTCTTTCATATAACACTATAAAATAAGACAAGGGGTTAAGTATAGTGATCGTGGCGCCCATCTGCCCTACACGTCATCAGCAGCACATGCACGGGCGTGTCGTCGTCCAGCGATATGTATGTTTAGGTGTTCCCGTACAGCCAAGTGGGAAAGAGGATGTTCACTGTCTTATTGACACAGGAAGTTATTGGAGTTTTCTCTCAGTTTATGCAGAAGCCACAAAGAAAGCATCACGAGATAACAAATGACTGTGACAGTTTCCTCTACGAACAAGGTCATCTAAATCTCCTCCAACGACATTGCACAGAATACATTGACCTTTGGTGAACCTCGTTCATGTTCGATGGAGAAACGGGTGTTTTCTGTTCCCTCATTCGAACATTGTGTCGATTAATTTGACCATTAGTGTGAAACTTTCCCACTTCATAAACTCTTGCTGTGTCACCGTTGCCGGCCGTTGTGGCCGAGCGGTTCTAGGCGCTTGAGTCCGGAACCGCGCTGCTGCTACGGTCGCAGGTTCGAATCCTGCCTCGGGCCTGGATGTGTGTGAGGTCCTTAGGTTGTTTAGGTTTAAGTAGTTCTTAGGTTAGGGGACTGATGACCTCAGATGTTAAGTCCTATAGTGCTCAGAGCCATTTTCTGATAATTCTTAATAACTATCACCGTTGAAATTCCAACACCAAGTTCGGCAGTAATATTTACCTTCTTTATCCATCCTATACAGTGCATCTTTTTGTCCATGGGAACAACCACCTTAATTTTCTTTCATGACATTTCACCCTCCCTACAAAATGGTCAGTAGATTACTGCACAGCTCAGTGTCAAGTTGTTACCGGGCAGCGCGTCAGTATCCGTGTGTGGCGGTTGGATGAATTTAAATATAATGATTGTTCTTGTCAATTGTTGCTATTTCCGGAGTATCAAATAGTGTACAGCTACCGCATTGAAAGAAGCAGTCCGGAGACGAGGGCTATGTAAACCAGGTTCCACTGTAGACCCAAGAGGATTTCTCAAAGGCGTAAAAGATAATTAAAGCAATTATTTGCGTCAGAGATTTTCTGCTTTCTCCTATTACGCGACTGGAGAGCATACACCCTAATGTTCAAGTACATCAGATGGTTGTATTACGTATTCGTTCGTTGGAATGCAGCCAGTTGTCTGTTCTGAGTTTCATTGTGTATATGTCCCAGCAGAATGAACCCTGAGGGTAGCGCAAAAACACGAAACAACAGTATAAAATAACTCGACCATTTATGTCTGTGTGCTGCCTAAAGATGAACATTTATGTTTATGGGGCATTGTATGGGTTCAGTCTGTTCGAACATACTCTAAGTGAAACTCAAAACAGAGAACTGGCTGCACCCACAAAACAAAAATGTAATGTAATTCATCTACCCCTCTGAACATTGTGCAACCCCTAGAAACGCTTCGTGAAGGAAAATAAAATGTAACAAATAAAATTGTTTTGAGGTACCTTGCACCTCGAAAACAGTAGCTGTTTGCAAACCGCAGCCCAACACAGACGACTTAAGTTTATTTCTAAACGGACTATGAGGATATACTTGAGATTGGATTATGACGTTCGTTAACAATACGAGAGCCGTAATTGACGACTGCCTGCTACGTGTTGCGTATGGTGGAATAATAAAGGAGAACTATACGCCCGAGTTTGCATTCTTCCGTAATCAGCAGTGCAGTTGGTGTTGCATGCAGTGGGTCCAATAGTGTTGCTTACTGGTCTCGATTAAACCCATAGTTAGTACTGTCTTACCTGGCAGTATTTTTTCCAGTTAATAAGCTGTGTGTGTCCAAAGCTTGGTGGAAGTAGTTCAGAATAGCTATGGCTTTGGTCATAATTAATACAAATAAAAAGATTAACCTATGAAAGGAAGTACTGCTTTCTCAAAAATAATTCTATACCAACCTTGTGAGGTACATGGATTTTTTGCTTTTTTAAAAAGAAAGTCGAGAACTTCATTCTCAATGGTATATAGACCACCTAAGATAGCACTTTCCTGTGTACCGAAGAATAAAGTGAATCCACATCTCCGTACTGAACAGGAATATGCGCCTTTTGTACCCTGGAAGTTCGTCCAAATGCCCGGAACGTATGTTTCAAATTTAGTCTTCCCTTTAAGGAACGAGAGCTTGTCAGCTTGGCAAGTTGCCCACCAAATCGGCTTACACGACGCTGACGCCATTCTAGTTTCCAAGCCATATCCTGAGAGACATAACATAGGTCTTGTGTAGTGTCGGCCCGTAGTCAATATGACGACCGATACCTGAATACAGGTAAAAAAGAGGCCGGAACGGCCACTAAGTACTTCCATATCTCCGTTGCAGTGGCGTCATTTTGTAAAATAATGAACATGGTGCCTCACAGCGGCTGCACCTGGTGGTACACGTATGTATAGTTGCGGCAGGTCTGTGGGGTTCCTCTCTCAACATCATCACATCTTAGCAAAACAACTATCTTCGCTACGTGTCGACAATTTAGGTGCTAGTATAATTAGTTGGCTCAACATTTGCAAACTCTATTATCTTCGGCGTTGACACTTCTTTCTCGAGAGACTCCAAGTCACTATCACAGCCGTTTTTGCCGTGTCCTGTGTCTTAGTTGCTTCCTTTTTTGTGACGCAAACGCCGTTTAAAAAAGAGATAACTAACCTACTAAAACAATCACCGATGCAGTAAATGAGTCGGGTGGTTATCTCAGTGCAATTAAATACGAAAACTGCCTAGGTTGAACTGGAAATGTAATCCGTAATTACCTTGGAATATAATCTAGGTATACTATACTGACTGAATAAACTTTGTAATTCATGTATCAATTCGTTCATTAATAGAAGTCGGCCACTACCCAATCGTAGTTATTTCTCGGATTTCACGTGCTCACTCAATTACATATTTTGTTCTGTTCTCTAGGTACGTGCTGAGCCTTATCACGCGTGGCTGGCTACACACAGGCAACAGTGCCTCCAGCCACTGAAATCTGTCGAGCCTAGTTACCCTATTAGAGCTAACAGAAAAGTTAAAACCGACTAAATCAGCAGAGTGCCCTCGGCATTTCGGAAAGTATTCTATCCTCTGCCATCTTCTGTTTTCGCCAGATGGAAAATGGGAGTGCGTTTCCTCAAACGTCACTGGTGGTCAGCGGATTCACGGGATTAATAATCAGAGAGGATTTTATGCATCGACACTTCGCGGACGTCTTCAGATTCAGTAATTAGCATCCTCTAGCGATTCACAACGAAGTAATTTATTAAGATATATCTTTTTGCGCGCAGCTTGCCCCGTGTACGCATGACACACACACACACACACACACACACACACACACACACACACACACACAAAGAGAGGGTGATTCAGTGCCCTACCTGAGGCTTTTATGCAACCAACAATGCCTTGAAGTACCATGCGCAAGATTTTCGTATTCTCTCCTTCGCTCCGCATGAAGTATAGTCATACAATAAAAAAAGAAGTGTCTTTTTGTAGGAAATTTAATTTAATTAAATTTTGTACTGAGATACGTTGTTTCTAGAGGCTGTAGTTTCGAATTATTAAAAAAATCAGTTTCAAATGCGTTTTCCTTGAATAATTCGAAAAACCTTGACCTCCAGTGAAAACTTATCCCAGTACAAAATTTAACTACATTAAATTTCCGAGAAAAGGTCTTATTCCTTTTTTCTGTAGAACAAACGGTTTGCACATAGTGAGTGCGAGAATATGAAAGTCTCGTTTGCGGTTTTTCAAGGCGTTGCGGATTGCATAAAATCCATAGGTAGTGAATCACACTGTACATACAGTCATCTGTGTGCTTTTATAGTATTCCATGTTAACTATGGACAGGAAAGAAATGTCAACAGGTCGTTTTCGAACGTGATCACATGTCACCACACGCGTACCTATGGAGGTAGTCAGTGTATCTTAACCCCACAGTACTTTTATACAGTAATGTCACGTATATACCAGATTGGGTTGGAATTGCTCCAAGTGCTTCTAAGATACCCTTCTGTGTTCCCACATAAGTGCACACATCCCACTAATATGTGCAGTAGGTGGTTCTTTCCCTCGCAGTCTCTCTTTTCAGATAGTGGTAAGTGTAGTATGTTTGGCTGAAATAGATCCTGTGACTAAGGAGGAAGTGTGGAACGTAAGTACGTATACACGGGATGGCCAGAAACAGTCTGGAAAGCATGTAAGGGTGTTCCAGGGTAGGTTGTGCTGAGAAATAACTTTTAAGTACAAAAATTTTGCGCCTTTCCCGAGTTAATTAGCATTGAAGTTAGCTAATCAGACCGCCACGCGGGCAAATTCAAGCGGCCCGCCAGATGCAGTATTGCCAAACGAGTAATTCCTTTAGTTTCCTAAAACAGAACTAGAGAGCGATACAAAAATAGGATATGTGACGGTAGTAAGGATCGATCCCGTACCAAAGGCTGAGCAGTATTGCGCCCTGTCATGTACGTGATGAGAACAGCTGATACTGATTGTATCTGTTAGGCTGCTTGACTTTGCGAACCCAAAGGACTGATTGGTTAGCTTCAATGTTAATTAACTCGGAAACTGCCCGCCCTCGGTAGCTGAGTGGTCAGCGCGACAGAACGTCAATTTTGAGGGTCCGGCTGGGTCGGAGATATTCTCCGCTCAGGCACTGGGTATTGTGTTGCCCTAATCATCATTATTTGATCCCCATCGACGCGCAAGTCGTCGAAGTGGCGTCAAATTTGAAAGACTTGCACCCGGTGAAGTGTCTATCCGACGGGAGGCCCTAGTCACACGACATTTACATTGTAAATCGGAAACTGTGCAACATTTCTTTCTTAACAATTATTTCTCAGCACAACCTATCCTGGAACACCATTCCAAGTTTTTCGGACTGTGTAATCGTTTTTATAAATATATAGATGGAAAAGGTGAAATAATTCGGAACTCATAGAAACATATTCAGTTCACCGACTGAGGGATGAATACGTAGCGTGTCCAATTTTCGCACGGCGTGCATTACTGTTAAAAAAACTTCGTGGAAAAAGGAGCAATATTACAAGGTTAGTGGTACTTACACTAAGCCCTCCGGGAATAATGACCCAAGCAATGTGCATTGTGAAGGACGGAAGCTGAAGCTACAAGCGAACGGTACCGCTTGCAGATCAGACACCGCAGATTATCGGGATTTAGAACATCAATGCAGATTGGCTTCTGCGAGCAACGAGAACAAAAACCTGTAGTTCCGTCAGTGAGTAAAATACTGCAAGTTTTAAATGGTTCAAATGGCTGTAAGAACTATGGGACTTAACATCTGAGGTCATGAGTCCCCTAGACTTAGAACTGCTTAAACCTAACTAACGTAAGGAAATCACACACGTCCATGCCCGAGGCAGGATTCGAACCTGCGACCGTTGCAGCAGCGTGGTTCCGGACTGAAGCGCCTAGAACCGCTCGGCCACAGCTGCAAGTTCCACAAACAACTCTAAGATTTTGCAGAAAGTCGGAAGAAGAAATAGCTTGTGATTGTTTAAAGTTCTAAGCACCGAAGACAAAGTGAGTAGCTTTGGTTTTGCGACGCGAATGCAACAGTGCGTGCCAAGTACAGTGCCGAAAACTGAGATGGGCAGAGTGATACGCTGACAATTAGAATTAAAGTCCATAGGAGAGTATTAATATCCTGACGGGTGGGTAAAACTAGAAAGAAGGATTTTAATACTAGCACGACCTAAAAAGTAATAGCAAGAGGGATAGCCAGTCTGTAATGGGCTGTATCTTCATAAATGTTTACCTGGCAAAACGTGCCATCTGACCATGGTTGCCACTCTCATGTCCAGTAAAGCCGTGCAAACTTGATGGCATTCACTTCTAATGGAGACCTGATGGACTGGAAATCAGTAGCCAGAGCGGCATACTGTCCTGGTAACTACTAGCAGTGTTAGACTTCGTTACCGAATTTGTATTTTAGCTACGGTTATGAGATGTCCATACACACCTACTGTTAGGTCCAGTCATATTACTGTGACCATCGTCCAACTTCTTTCGGACGGCACTATCAGTGGAAGGTTATTAATGAGTGTCTGAGAGACACGGAAACCAGTGCAGTCGATATCGTAGTGCAGAAATAGGAGCGATTTGTCTGACGTCAAAAAGGGCATTATCATTGGCTTCTAGGCCAAGGATGGAAGCATTTCCAAAACGGCTAAGTTTGTAGACTGTTCCCGTATCACAGTGATTAAACTATACCGTATACGGCGAAAAGGCGCTATCCAAAACTGGCACCGAGGAATCTGTCGTTCACCACACATTACAGAGGTGAAAGACGGCTGCGGAGATGTGGACGGGCGAACAGACGTGTAACTGCTGAGCAGTTGAACGCCCAGATAAGCCAAGGGGCTACCGACAGAGTTTTCTCAACGACCGTTCAGCGAAAGTAGCTGTGTATCGGCCTCTGTAGCAGGCGCCTGTTTCATGCACCCACGCTAACTGCCGCTCATCGGCTACGAAGGCAGGAATTGGCACACCACTAGCGCAACTTGACGTCCACTGAGTGGTGACAGGTGGGCTTTTCAGGCGAATTACGTTTCATGCTCCTTTGGTAATCTCGTCATTCTGGAAAGCGCAATGGATAAATACAAGTATGCGTCTACACTTGGGGTCAGTGACGGCTGCTGTGTAAGACTCGTGAACGTCCTAAACTTGCCGATTTATTGGTTATTTTTCTTTGAATGTTGTTCAACGTAACATTGATGCTGCAATCTGAAAGACATGGCACTGAAATCTACCGCGCGACTCCTCCTCTAGACTGCGTAAAACTTGGCATCAGGGTCGCGAACACACCTTCAGTTCTGCACGTTTCACGGCGCATCTGCGCATGCGCAACTCCCGTGACGTAATTCCCTTATGGGCCAAATACATACAGATTTGATAAACGACGTGCACGGTTCATGATGTGCACAGCCAGCCCTTTGCACTCAACTAGAAGTTTATGTCACTGCCACCAGGTGGTAGCACACTGCGGCGAACTTTTATCGCTGTTCGCTCGGCATAAATCCTGCAAGATGATAGCTCTCTCCTCAGATATGGTAATTCAATCACTATAATGCGTAGTAAAATTATATCGGGCGTCAGTATATGTTAAAGTTGTAGTGACAGTAAACATATTTAGTGAGTTTCTGAATGACTTATATGGTATATTAAGTTATGAATTTTATCATACAGTAATCCACTTGAGGCGCTGGGAGTGAAAGGGCCTACAGCATATCACGGTCGATTCTGAGATTGTAGCATTTGTTCACGCTTCTGAAAGCTAGTGATCTTACGATGAGTCAAGTTTGTCTGTACTGTAGGTCCATATTGTATATATGAAAATTCACGAAAAGCTGTATCACTTGTTTCTCTAATATTCACTTAAATGGGGGATCGACTGTGGTAGGCTTTAGGCCCTTACGAATCTCAGCGCCTCATTTGCATTCCAGTCAAGTGAGAATGTTGGTAGACATTAATACTTAAGTTTAATCATTTCCAGAAATAGCACTTTGTGTTTGTAGTTGGTTGTTTACTACGCGGGAATAGAATTTCGTGTGCAGTGTAAACATGAACTACGTTGAATCCATTTCAAATACTAAAAGTATAGCTGTGAGGACGGAGGACGGGTCGTGAATGGCGCTAGGGTGGTAGCTCAGTGGGGGGAGGGGGGGGGGCGGCGGCACGGTAGCTCAGCGCGTTCGGTCAGAGGGGTAGCTCCTTCTGTAATAATAAAAACCTGTGTAAATGGATCAACGATGAATTTCAACGGGTGTCAAGGGACGTTATCCCCGAACAAATACAACGAACAATAACGAAAAAATAATCGTTAAACAAGAAAAAAGTAGTTAGGGCACTTGCCTACGAAAGGCGAAGGTCCCCAGTTCGAGCGTCTGTCTGGCACAAAATTTTTATCTGCTAGGAAGTTTTGCATCAGGACACACTCCGCTGGAGAGTGAAAACGTCATTCTGGGACCATAAAAGTAAAGTGCCAGGAAAAGTTAGGCGCAAAGGAACAAGTGCCTCTGAGAGCAGATCGTTCGATTGAGAGAGTGATGAAATCAAATAAGAGCGACTAGAAGCGAAAAGTTTTAGAAGGAAGTGTACAGCTGGGACAAGTTGTTGTGTAGGTGCAGCGTAAGAATATGTGATTTTCAGCTCGGAAGTAAATTCGTGAACTAATACAACTGTCAGTGATCCCGTACATTTGTCCTAAAAAAATGGGAAAGCACGAAGATTCCCACTTACACGAACATACGGAATGGACAGTTGCAAAAGCTTACATATAATTTCGTTATTGCCATAAACTGTACAAAATTCCACAAAACAATTATTTCCTTCGGCAAAGTTACACACCTTCTTCTTATTATTAATGTTGTTAATAGTATTGGCAGTGGCTGTAGTTGTATAAATTTGCTGATAAGCATAACTGTTATACAGCAGAAACTATTAATTTCACACTCTCAAATTTATCTGAACCTAAAAATTTGTGAACACCCAGAATGTATACTCACGAGCCCCCACTGTTTGGGGTCCACGTCCGCCCCTACATTCGGTTTCTTTCCTCGGCGACGCGGTGGCATCCACCAGCAGGAGAATGCAACGATGCACGGAATTCTTAGTCTACATGCGTAGTTCGAGTAACACCAAGATGAATTTACCGTGCTCCTCTGGTCACCAAATTCCCCGGATTTAAACCAAATTGAGAATCTATGGGACCACCTCGATCGGATTGTTAGCGCCCTGAATCATCAGTCGAGAAACCTAGCGCAGCTGGCCACATCACTGAAGTCGGCATGGCTGTACATCCCTATCTGTATCTTCCAGCACAACGCTGACACTCTCCCTGGACTTCCTGCAGCTGTCCGCGTTGCAAAAGGTTGTTTCTCAGGCTCCTGACAGGTGGTCACGTTAACGTGACTGGACAGTGTGTGAGATACATGTATCGTTACCAGCAGCGTATTAAAGTGCAGATTATAATGTTACGTTAAAAACCTTAATAATTTTTGATCAAGAAATATAAATGCACTTAATCGCGTGTTTTATTGGCGCGTTCACACTCCTGGCGACCTGCTAACAATACACTGAAGCTCCAAAGAAACTGGTACAGGCATGAGTAATCAAATACAGAGATATGTAAACAGGCAGAATACGGCGCTACGGTCGGCAACGCCTGTATCAGGCAACAAGTGTCTGCCGCAGTTGTTAGGTCGGTCACTGCTGTTACAATGGCAGGCTATCAAGATTTAAGTTTCAGCGTAGTGTTATAGTCAGCGCACGAGTGACGGCGCACAGCATCTCCGAGGTAGGTGGGGATTTTCCCATACGACCATTTCACGAGTGTACCGTGAACATCACGAATCCGGTAAAACATCAAATCTCGGATATCGCTGCCTCCGGAAGAAGATCCTGCAAGAACCGGGAGCAACGACGAGTGAAGAGAATCGTTCAGCATGACAGAAGTGCAACCCTTCAGCAAATTGCAGCCGATTACAACGCTGGGCCATCAACAAGTGTCAGCGTGCGAACTATTCAACGAAAAATCATTGATATGGGCTTTCGGAGCCGAAGGCCCACTCGTGCAGCCATGGTGACTGAACGACACAAAACTTTTAGTCAGGGATTTTCACCTGCCTCGAGATGACTGGGTGTTTGTGTTGTCCTCATCATTTCATAATACTTCATGGAAGTGATGAGACTGGACTGACCAAAGGTTGGGAATTTGTACGGGCGCTGAAAACCGCGCGGTTGAGCGCCCTACAAAGCAAACATCATCATCATCATCATCATCATTGACGTCTCGCTTGGGCCAATCAACACCGACGTTGGACTGCTGATGACTAGAATCATGTTGCCTGGTCGGACAAGCCTCGTTTCAAATTGTATCGAGCTGGTATGGAGACAACCTCATGAATCCACGGACCCTGCATGTCAGCAGGGGAATGTTCAAGGTGGTGGAGGATCTGTAATGGTGTGTGACGTGTTCATTTGGGGTAATACGGTACCCCTGATAGATACGACAGTGACGGGTGACATGTATGTAGGCATCCTATGTGATCAACTGCATCCATCCATGTCCATTGTGCAATCCGACACACTTGGGCAATTCCAGCATGACAAAGCGACACACCACACGTCCAGAATTGCTACAGAGTGGCTCCAGGAACACTTTTGTGAGTTTAGACACTTCCGCTGACCACCAACCTCCCCAGAGAAGAATATTATTGAGCATGTCTGGGATGCCTTGTAACTTACTGTTCAGAAGAGATCTTCACCCCATCCTATTCTCACGGATTTATGGACAGCTTTGCAAGATTCATGGTGTCATTTTCCTCCAGCACTACGTCAGACATTAATCGAGTCCATGCCACATCGTGTTGCGGCACTTCTGCGTGCTCGCGGGGGCCCTACATGATATTGGGAAGATGTACCAGTTTCTTTGATTCTTCAGTGCATATGAATATTAATGGAAGGGAAAAAACTGGCTTCCGACATTGCGTGCAACTTTGCATACTTGCCATATACATATTGTTGTCATAGGTGTAATAGAGATTTGAGGATCCTGAATGTTGTAGACATGTAGAGAAGAAAAGAGCAGCGCAAGACTGGACTAACTAAGAGTACAACGCGGCACAAGTTCAGAGAAGAATATCGAGGAACCACTAGAACAATGTCGCACTTTAATTATCAGTATTTTAAAAATGGTCATTTGTGATACGACAGTATCGACTGAAGCTGCTTAATATGAATATTTACATACACCCATTCTGAACTGAAACTGGGTGTCCAACCTTCAGTGGCTTCATTAAAAACATTCCTTCTTCCAGGCCTCTCCTCAAATACCAGTCTACAACTTTTCATACCCAAGTTTGGATTGCTTTTTTTCTTTCCATCATCATGGGTAGTCATCTGCATCTTTCCTTATCGCGGGGAAACCAACACAGTCTACTTAGCCCATCTCTCATCATTTCGTTTCGGTATCTGGTCGATCCTAATCTCCATTTCAGTTTCGTAAATCGCTGCCACTTCTTCAACACTTGTCTTTTCTCTTATCCGTTTGTTGTTTTTCTGTCTTGTTGTACCCAAAGTGTAGCTTTACATTGCTCATCGGGCAACCTTCATGTTTTGTACTGTTTGAAAATTTAACGTTCAAGAGTCACTTTTATCAGTTAGTGTAGTGATTATACTCGTACACTGCTGTAGACTTTCTATTTAAGGTACATCGTGAATTTACTTCTGAATACAGCACTGTTACCCAAATTAACTCCAAAAGCCACTTTTATTCTCCTGTTTTTCTACAAATTTCCATCCGCATGCTGTTTTCAGCGATTACTACACATATTGTCAACTGTTTCTATAACCTCATCAGTAACTGTTATGCTATGGGAATTTTGGTTGTACACTATGTTGGTCTTACAATAATAATGCTTGAAACCTACTGTTCCATGACACTCCATCAAAAATGTATCGGAAGTGCACTTACTCAGAAACAGTATTGCGCAATAAAAAAGTTCTGTATATTCAAAAGCTCTCTTACCGTACTATGATTGTGTTTGTTACTTTGCAACGTCTCTGTGTATTGCTGATGGAAAATCATAAAACACAAATGTTGCGTGTCCGTATGATCGCAGTTTTACGCGGTGGGAATAGATTGTGCTAAAACTGAATGTAATGGTCACAACGAGTTTGGCAAAGCTGTATACAAATACATTCATATTGTGTATCTTGAGCTAATATTACCCATCAAGACGATATTTGCTCCCAGCGATCTGTATCCTATCTAGATGTCGAACACCAGCTGTCTGAACCTATCGGCCGAAAGTGCTAGTATTTGCTTTCTTGCCTAATTATAGCATGGCTGCCACGAAATGTAACGAGAATGCAAAATCAAAATACTTCTTTCTTCTGCTCCCACATCAGACTACTACATCACATACTGATATAAAATTCAAAACCAGAAATAGGCAAAAAACTCTTCATCACATACAGACTGGTGAAAGATTTTTGGTCTAGATACAACATGCCAAACTATGCAGATGACCAGAATCAGCAGCCACAATGAGGCTTCATGGTTGGAGAAGAAAGATGTACGTCTGGGTAGTCTGGAGATCGCCATTTGCTCCCCATAAAGGTGCCTCTGCGCCAATCCCAGTCAAGGTGATCTTTGCCCCTCCCACCATCAAAATTATCTCGCCCCTCCCCCCAATCAGAAGTACACTCCTGGAAATGGAAAAAAGAACACATTGACACCGGTGTGTCAGACCCACCATACTTGCTCCGGACACTGCGAGAGGGCTGTACAAGCAATGATCACACGCACGGCACAGCGGACACACCAGGAACCGCGGTGTTGGCCGTCGAATGGCGCTAGCTGCGCAGCATTTGTGCACCGCCGCCGTCAGTGTCAGCCAGTTTGCCGTGGCATACGGAGCTCCATCGCAGTCTTTAACACTGGTAGCATGCCGCGACAGCGTGGACGTGAACCGTATGTGCAGTTGACGGACTTTGAGCGAGGGCGTATAGTGGGCATGCGGGAGGCCGGGTGGACGTACCGCCGAATTGCTCAACACGTGGGGCGTGAGGTCTCCACAGTACATCGATGTTGTCGCCAGTGGTCGGCGGAAGGTGCACGTGCCCGTCGACCTGGGACCGGACCGCAGCGACGCACGGATGCACGCCAAGACCGTAGGATCCTACGCAGTGCCGTAGGGGACCGCACCGCCACTTCCCAGCAAATTAGGGACACTGTTGCTCCTGGGGTATCGGCGAGGACCATTCGCAACCGTCTCCATGAAGCTGGGCTACGGTCCCGCACACCGTTAGGCCGTCTTCCGCTCACGCCCCAACATCGTGCAGCCCGCCTCCAGTGGTGTCGCGACAGGCGTGAATGGAGGGACGAATGGAGACGTGTCGTCTTCAGCGATGAGAGTCGCTTCTGCCTTGGTGAGCGCCACAATCAGGACTGCATACGACCGAGGCACACAGGGCCAACACCCGGCATCATGGTGTGGGGAGCGATCTCCTACACTGGCCGTACACCACTGGTGATCGTCGAGGGGACACTGAATAGTGCACGGTACATCCAAACCGTCATCGAACCCATCGTTCTACCATTCCTAGACCGGCAAGGGAACTTGCTGTTCCAACAGGACAATGCACGTCCGCATGTATCCCGTGCCACCCAACGTGCTCTAGAAGGTGTAAGTCAACTACCCTGGCCAGCAAGATCTCCGGATCTGTCCCCCATTGAGCATGTTTGGGACTGGATGAAGCGTCGTCTCACGCGGTCTGCACGTCCAGCACGAACGCTGGTCCAACTGAGGCGCCAGGTGGAAATGGCATGGCAAGCCGTTCCACAGGACTACATCCAGCATCTCTACGATCGTCTCCATGGGAGAATAGCAGCCTGAATTGCTGCGAAAGGTGGATATACACTGTACTAGTGCCGACACTGTGCATGCTCTGTTGCCTGTGTCTATGTGCCTGTGGTTCTGTCAGTGTGATCATGTGATGTATCTGACCCCAGGAATGTGTCAATAAAGTTTCCCCTTCCTGGGACAATGAATTCACGGTGTTCTTATTTCAATTTCCAGGAGTGTATATTGTACCCTTCCTCCCATTAACATGATATTGTTGAAATCTGGTTTCGCAGGACAGAGCGGATCAGGTTGTGGAAAGGAGGCAAGGTCAATTGCTGTTACTTATACAAGTGCACACGCAACTTCATTGCTCAAACCAATGCACCGTTTTCTCTTTAAAACAACAAAGATCAATTCACGGCTGAGGGCCCAAGTAACTTCTCCAGAGTAAGTTTGAATGGTTGCTTTTAAAACACCAGGATTTAGAGTAACGGCTGAGGGCCTTACTTAAGCTAAATTACAATATCTTCTCGGCTAAACGACGAAATAATATTTCAGATCAGCTAAGGAAATTCTTCAAAAGCCAAGCATTTACAAATTCCAGCTAAAGGGCATACTAAGGAAAATTCAAATTAATTCTTCGGCTGAAAGCCCAATACAAAAAATTTCTTTACATAATAAAGGAGAGGCTTTAAAGATAAGCTTTTACACAGTATAACAGAAAGATAATTTTAAGAAAACTTGAAGCATCTTGTCGGGCTAAAGGCCCAAACAATTACTCAAAAATAGTTAAATGTAACCTTAAGGTAAACATATACACAACATGACTGAAGGGCGTTTCAAGAATTCAAGATAATTAAAGAGGAAACCTTACAGACAAGGATTTACATATTAAAGGCACAGATTCTGAAGCAAACGCGCCTGGAGGCCTAAATGCAGAGCAACAAGAATTTTAAATGAAACATGGCTGAAGGCCTAATCTTAAAATTGTTATGAAGTTCGGCTGAAGGCCAGATACTAAACATGAAACAGACAATAATAATACCCAGCTGAAGGCCTGGCACAGTACCTGCGACCAAATAAAGTGACAATCACAAACAACAAACAGTGGTGCTGAGAAGTGTTTCAGTGGTTGGCCTGGGGAGGAAACTCTAACCACAGTTTAGGTGACACAAACAGCCAAGCGTAACACTAAAGAATTTTGTTGCAGCACGACCTACAGACGGTTGAGGTACCAACCAACCGCCTAATCAACACTACCACCTGACCAACAGCAAGACAACCAAAGGTATCAGCAAAGACGAGGATTGCAGCAGGATTATGTCTTAATAATTGACTTATAAACACAGTCAAGGCACAATAAACACTGAAAGAGAAAAAGAGAACACCACCAAGCTGTTGAACTACAGCCGTGCCGGACAGCATCAACATGGCGAGGGAAACACACTGCCGGAAAACTGCGCTAACGACCAGGGCAGGTAACCGGAACGTTAACGGCCACAAGGCAGAAGATACCGCTGGTGCACTTCACTAATAAATTGTAATTATTTCAAAGGTTAAACACCATACAGGGAGACGGCTGCAAAATTTTGCTGACTCCAACACACCATCACGTTGCTGCTTGAGGGGACAGCCCAGGGTGCAACAACCAGCAATCAACGAAGAGGTGTCACAACGGTTGAGGTTTCATGACAGGTTCATTGATTACTCAACTCTAGTATGGAGGTGCGGTGGGCGACGGACTTAGCAGTTCTCGCAGCTAGTGCCACACGACTCCGAGCGCGCGTGCACGCAGCCAGCAATCCCGGCCTGATAACACCTGCAGAAACTTCCTTCCTGCTCCGACGCAACCGACCAAATACCACCCACACACCACGACCCGGAAATATAGCTGCAACACCAAAGAAGTTACGGAAGTACCAGTATCGATGAACGCTGCTGCTGCCACTGACGGAGGCAAGTGAATTCGTTCAGATATTAACTGAGGGAGGAATAAGACGCCACTCGATGGTGACAAAATGCCCAAAAGGAAAAATGGCATTTGCGCGAGCCTACCACGGTTCAATTGTTTGAAAGAGTATACCTTCTTTGAAATTCATTAACTGAACATGATGATCGCAGTGTGGTACGGAGAGACGGCGACTCCGTGTCGCAGAGGAGGCTGGTGGCCTAGTAGGGGGACGCTCAATACAGGAGGCGGTGCGCCGCGTGCTAAATTATGCACGGCGGGCGTGGGCCGCGGCGCACGGGTCGCGGCTGGAGGCTGGCGGCTGGAGGCTGGCCCTCAGCCAGCGTCCGGCGTCCAGCAGCCGGCATGGCAGGCGCCGGGTCACGCACGCTCTCCGCGGAGCTGCCACGCGCCCACGTGCTGCCCGCCCCCGTCGCTCAAAGGTCAGCGTGTCTGTCTTGTCGCTGAGCCCGGTCTCATCCTCAGCAGGGGATTATCGTTGCAGGGATGAGTGGAATGGGATGCATCAGTGTCATGAGTCGAAGTGCTATATGGATCGTTTACGAGCATCTTACTGCTAGGCATACGTGACATTTAATGGACGATGATAATTCCGTTACTGACTCGAACTCGTTAAACAGATTATATATACATCCTGTCTTGCACCATTTTAAATTTTAGTTAGGATAGGATTCGCCTATGTAAAAACCAGTTTTCACTATTCATCTGTATTTTTTCAGATAGGAATGACAAAACTGGTCAGTTTGTGTTATCGTGCTTTCCTTCTTACACTGAAATTTCAGTCATTGCAAGCCATCAGGTTACCCTCCAATCAGAGGCTGGTGCACGCAGTGACCATTATCTTGACTTGTAAATAATAGACTTAAGCTATCAGTGGTCCTTTGGAATTTTTATTGGCAGATCCAGATTTCAGCTAGAAACTAGCCATTCTCAATGCACTATGATTTTTGGTGAATGCATGAGAATGGCTAGTTTCTAGCTGAAATATAGACCTGCCAATAATTCCAAAGGACCACTGATAGCTGAAATCTATTATTTACAAGTCAAATATCAGTACCACCCGTGCCCTACCACTGCAAAGGCAGCCTCAGGGTTGGTTCTCGTAACCTATTTCGCAGAGATAGCTCTGTGCGGTCAGGGCATTGTTCGCACGTACAGTGTACAGTGTAAAAACGATCCCCCCAGGGGATCCACAACTCTTTTGTGGATACGTGCGTAGCGAGCACGGGGCCCCGAGGTAATGTGGCCTTCCTTCCTTTCTGGGCTGCATACCTTCCCTTTCCGCATCCTTCCCCATCCCCTGTCTTCACCCCCCCCCCCCCTCACCACTGGCTCTTTCCTTCACTTTCTCCCCCTCTGGGAGTATGGTTTGCGCCTACGTCCGGAGACGGACGCTTGTAAATGTACCGCATTCTTCTTCTTCCTTGCTTGTATGTCTTCTTCCTTCCTTTGTCCTTCTCTTTTCCTTACCTCTTCTCTTTACCCTTTTCTCCGCTGCGGCGTTTGAGACCCCCTCTTCTTTCCTTTCCCTTTCTCTTTCTTCCTCCCTGTGCGTGTCTGAAGGCCGACCCACGCACTTCCATGCGTAGCCGGTGACGGGGTAACGCGTAATTCCCCGCCCCGGGTAGACAGGTAGGACACGTACGTACCCCCTGGTAAAGGCCAGGCCCAGGGAGGGGTGATTACCCGAGCTGATACCTTCCGAAAGTGCCGATTGGTCCCTCCGTCCGTTTGTCGGGAGGTGTGACCTGAGGTGTGAACAATCACCTAAGGCGGGTGTGCCCTCGGCGAGGGCCCCCACAAGGGAGGAGCGCGCCATCGGAGACGCCGGTAATCATGGGGGATTCTTCCGCAATGGTTTCCTCACCTTCCACTATGTCTGCTCACAAACGTAAGTTCACTGAGTCTCAGCCACAGACGGTTCTTCCATCGTTGCCACAGTTCCTTATTGTTTCTCGGTCTGATGAAGGTCACGACTTTTCCACGGTCAACCCTTTCATTATTCAGAAAGGTGTCGACGCAATTGCGGGTCCTGTAAAGTCTTGTTCCAGATTACGGAATGGTACCCTGTTGTTAGAAACACACAGTGCCCTCCAGGCTCAAAAATTGCTGCGTACTTCTCTGCTCCACACCTTCCCTGTCCGGGTGGAACCGCACCGTACCTTAAATTCCTCGCGTGGAGTCGTTTATACACGCTCCCTCGATGGATTGTCTGACGAAGAAATTCAGCACTACCTGTCTGACCAGGGCGTCACCGCTGTTCATCGGGTTATGAAAAGGGTTGACTCGAACATCATTCCAACCCGCACTGTCTTCTTGACATTTGACAAAGTTCAACTCCCATCAAAAATCAAAGCAGGCTATGAGATAATTTCCGTTCGCCCTTATGTCCCAAACCCTACGCGTTGCTATCGATGTCAGCGGTTCAATCACACGAGCCAGTCCTGTTCCAATCCGGCCAAATGTGTTACGTGTGGCAGGGATGCCCATGAGGGTGCTTGTCCACCTCCATCCCCTCACTGCATCAACTGTATGGGTGACCACGCTGCTTCCTCTCGAGATTGCCCCGTTTTTAAGGATGAAAAGCTCATCCAGGAAATAAGAGTGAAGGAAAAGGTGTCGACCTTTGCTGCTCGAAAGTTACTCGCCAGTCGACAGCCCACCGTGCCTCAGAAAGGAAAATACAGCACTGTCCTTGCTTCTCCTCGGCCAACCAAGGAGGCGGCCACGCAGACTTGCGACCTCACATTTAGTACCACGGTCGTCAGATCGGCCAGCGCAAAGATCGCCCGTTCAACCTCACCACTTTCGCCTGCCCACTCTATGGCTCACCCTTCGTCGGGTTCTGCTAAATCTCGAGCCCAAAAGTCAGACGCCAAGTCTTCGAAAAAAGAGCATTCTCGTGAAGAGTTTTTACGTACTGCAACTTCACAACCATCGGTTCCTCCTTCATCTAAACATCATACCTCCAAGAAGGCTACGAAGAAACACAGTTCCTCTCCTTCTCCGCCAAGGCGTGTCCCAACTACAGCACCTCCTGGCGGAAATCGCCCTCGGCCATCTTCCGTGTCGCCGAGGCGCACTGCTGGTGGCTGGTCAACTGGCCGATCGTTGGTGGCAGGAGCTGCTCCTGACCAACCTATGGATCAGGATCTTCTGCCTTCGACTGAATGCCATTCCATGCTGTCGGTCGCAAGCTCTGAGCAGTCGTTGAGTTGACAGCACCCTTGGTCACGTTTCTCCATTTTCTGCTCACCCTATGTCCATTATCCACTGGAATATCCGCGGCATTCGCGCCAATCGGGATGAATTGTCGATCCTCTTACGATCCTACTCGCCGGTCATCTTCTGTCTTCAGGAAACAAAGCTGCGTCCCCATGACCGCTTTGTTCTCCCTCATTTTCAGTCCGTCCGATATGACCTTCCCTCTGTTGAAGGCACTCCAGCCCATGGAGGACTCATGATTCTGCTCCATGATACTCTCCATTATCACCCAATCCCCTTAAACAGTTCCTTCCAAGCTGTCGCCGTCCGTATTTCCCTTTCTGGATACACGTTCTCTCTTTGTACGGTATACATTCCATCGTCTACACCACTGGCACGAGCTGATCTCCTTCATCTTCTTGGTCAGCTTCCACCCCCCTATTTGCTGGTTGGGGACTTCAATGCCCACCACCCGCTTTGGGGATCTCCACATCCTTGTCCACGTGGCTCACTATTGCTAGACGTCTTCCACCAAGCGGATCTAGTCTGCCTCAACACTGGGGTCCCCACATTTTTGTCTGCCTCCACGGCAAATTTATCTCATTTGGACCTTGCGGTCGGTACTGTTCCACTGGCCCGGCGCTTCGAATGGTTCGCCCTTGATGATACACACTCGAGTGACCACTTTCCATGTGTCCTTCGACTGCAGCCTCAACTGCCATATATGCGCTCGCGACGCTGGAAGTTTGCCCAAGCCGATTGGACACTTTTCGTCTCTAGCGACATTCGATGACCGTCGCTTTCCCAGCGTCGACGATGAGGTCACACATTTTACCGACGTTATTCTCACAGCTGTGGAACGTTCAATACCACGCACCTCCGAATTGCCCCGGCGCCCCCCAGTTCCTTGGTGGAACGAGGCATGCCGTGACGCAATACGTGAGCGGCGACGTGCTCTTCGCATTTTCCGCCACCATCCAACTTTGGCCAACTGTATCCGATATAAGCAGCTCCGTGCGCGATGCCGTCGCGTCATTCGCGATAGCAAGAAGGCAAGCTGGCAATTCTTTATTAGCTCATTTAACACCTTCACTCCCTCCTCGGAAGTTTAGAGTCGGCTTCGACGGTTCTCAGGCGCGCCTAGTTTCTCCCCGGTCTCTGGGCTCACTGTCGCGCATGATACCTTAGTGGACCCCGTCGCAATTTCTAACTCATTGGGTCAGCACTTTGCTGAGATTTCGAGCTCTTCAAATTACCCACCAGCGTTTCTCCCAAAGAAACGTGCAGCGGAAGTGCGACATCTTGCTTTCTCCTCTCAAAATCGCGAAAGCTACAATACTGTTTTCTCCATGCGCGAACTCCAACATGCACTCTCTTCTTCTCGCTCCTCCGCCCCAGGACCGGATGGTATCCATGTCCAAATGTTGCTGCATTTATCAACCCATAGCCTGCGCTACCTCCTTCGCCTTTATAATCGTATTTGGACCGACAGTACCTTTCCCAGGCGATGGCGGGAAGCTATTGTCGTTCCCGTTCCGAAACCTGGAAAGGACAAACATCTCCCCTCTAGCTATCGCCCCATTTCTCTCACGAGTAGTGTCTGTAAGGTTTTGGAGCGTATGGTGAATTACCGTTTAGCTTGGTGGCTGGAATCCCGCAGTCTTTTAACACCAGCCCAATGCGGATTCCGACAACATCGTTCTGCCGTTGACCATCTTGTTGCTCTCTCCACTTATATCATGAACAATTTCCTCCGGAAACGCCAAACGGTAGCAATATTTTTTGATCTGGAGAGAGCATACGATACCTGTTGGAGGACAGGCATCCTCCGCACACTGTTCTCTTGGGGCTTTCGAGGCCGGCTGCCCCTTTTTCTTCGCGAATTTATGGCAGAGCGCACATTTAGGGTGCGGGTGAACACTACTCTATCCCATACTTTCTCCCAAGAAAACGGGGTACCCCAGGGCTCCGTGCTGAGTGTTGTACTGTTTGCCATTGCCATTAATCCAATTATGGATTGTCTCCTTCCTGATGTCTCGGGCTCCCTCTTTGTGGACGATTTTGCGATCTACTACAGCTCTCAACGGACCAGCCTTCTTGAAAGACGTCTTCAAGGATGTCTCGATCGCCTCCACTCGTGGAGCATCGAAACCGGCTCCCGTTTCTCACCCAGTAAGACCGTTTGTGTTAATTTTTGGCGACGTAAGGAGTTTCTTCCGCCCTCCTTACATTTAGGTCCTGTCAACCTTCCGTTTTCCGACGTCGCTAAATTCTTGGGTCTTATGTTTGACAGAAAACTGTGCTGGTCCTCCCACGTTTCCTATCTTTCGGCTCGCTGTCTGCGTTCCCTTAACACCCTCCGTGTCCTGAATGGCACCTCTTGGGGAGCGGACCGAGTGGTCCTTCTCCGCCTCTATCGCGCCTTAGTGCGCTCGAAATTGGATTATGGAAGCATAGTCTACTCCTCTGCTCGGCCGTCTATTCTTCGGCGTCTCGACTCTATCCACCACCGTGGATTACGTTTAGTGTCTGGAGCTTTTTACACCAGCCCTGTGGAAAGCCTTTATGCTGAGACTGCTGAACCTCCGCTATCCAATCGGCGGGCAGTCGTTCTGAGTCGTTATGCTAGCCATTTGTCTTCCATGCCTGCTATTCCAGCCCATGACCTTTTTTTCGACGCCTCCCTTGATGTCGGGTATGCAGGCCGCTCCTCCTCCCTACTACCCCCGGGAGTCCGCTTCCGTCAACTGCTCCATTCTCTTTCCTTCCGCTTTCCTAAAACCTTCTTGACAACTTGGGGTACAGCACCGCCTTGGCTCCGTCCCCGGATCGACTTGCTCAGAGACCTATGTCAATTTCCCAAGGATGGTACCCCTACACTTGTTTACCGTCGGGCATTTGCTGCTCTATGTGCACAAATGACGGAAGCCACTTTTATTTACACCGATGGCTCGAAAACATCGTTAGGTGTAGGGAGTGCCTATATTGTTGGCGACACCCCAAATCACTTTCGGCTTCCCGACCAGTGTTCGGTTTATACTGCGGAGCTTCACGCTATTCTCCAGGCTGTCCACTACATCCGCCGCCATCAGCGGATACAGTACGTAATCTGCTCAGATTCTCTCAGCTCTCTCCTAAGTCTCCAAGCTCTTTACGCTGTGCACCCTCTGGTCCACCGGATTCAGGACTGTCTGCGCTTGCTCCACCTGGGGGGCGTCTCAGTGGCGTTCCTCTGGCTCCCAGGACACGCTGGTATCTGTGGAAATGAGGCGGCCGATATAGCGGCCAAGGCTGCAGTCTCTCTTCCTCGGGCAGCTATTCAGTCTCTTCCGTTTACCGATCTACGGAGCGGTTTATGTCGCCAAGTTGCTCATTTATGGCATGCGCATTGGTCAACACTTCCCCATAATAAATTGCGGGAAGTGAAAGCCCTTCCTTGCGCATGGACCTCTTCCTCCCGATCGCGTCGTCGGGAGGAGGTAATTTTAGCTCGACTCCGGATAGGGCACTGTCTTTTTAGTCATCGACATCTTTTAAGCGGTGATCCTCCCCCACTCTGTCCCCACTGCTCTCAGCCGTGGACGGTCAGACACCTTTTAATTGAATGCCCCTATTTTCATCCGTTACGCTCCCGTCTACAGCTATCGCCTGATCTATCGTCGATTTTAGCAGATGACACGCGCTCAGCTGACCGCGTTCTACAGTTTATTAGTGACAGTGAAATGATGTCAGTCATTTGAAGCCTTTTTTTTGGGGGACAACAAACCCCTTTCTATAGTGGATTTTTGAGCATTCCTTCTGCCTTTAGTTTCTCAAATTTTATGACTTTGTTCCCATTGCTGCTGATTTTAAATTTCGTTTTTTTCCTGTTTTCTACGTCACGGGCTGGGCGCTAATGACCATAGAAGTTTTGCGCCCTAAAACCACAAAAAAAAAAAGTGTAAAAACGATAAAGGCACCAAATGTCTGAACTGCGCGACCGCTACGGGCGCAGGTTCGAAACATGCCTCGGGCATCGATGTGTGTCATGTCCTTAGGCTACTTAGGTTTAAGCAGTTCTAAGTCTAGGGGACTGAGCCATTTCAATCCATCACTTTGTTTCAGCTGGAAGGTACAGCTTGGTACATGTAATTGTTGTATTCTGACCTTTGACACTTTCTGACAATTTATTTTCTGCTCTCTTTCAGGTACGTTGCAGTGAAACTAGATTTATCCATGTCTCTGCTAGCAGTGGTGAGTTGTCAGACAGTGTAACAATTGGTGCATATGCACTGAAATTTGTGTTAGCGTTTATTTCTATTTTTCGTTCATCATTTACAATCTGACAGGAGATGCATCGCTCTAGAAACTAAGAACAAATGAAATGTAGTTTACTCCACAGGTATCAGTTATATGCAAGAACGCATTTACCTTCAGTAACTGTACGAAACTTGGCAATACCAATTACAGTTCAGGCCATTCCTAGTTTATACCGAGTGCCTAGCCCAAGTATCTCCATCCGCACTCGCCTAATTTTACGGAAGATTTCGATCTTCCTAGCAGTTTCAAACTGTGCGCCGGACTGGATCCCAAACTTCTGCATTCACAGGCAAAGTTTCACCGACTGAGCTATCCAAGCACGATTCCCTGTCTCCCTTCCTATCTTGACTTTCCCTTTCAGTATGTCTTCGTTCTGGTATTAAGAAAGATATTTGCGTATTGGTTCCTCGAACGGATACTGCTGAGCACGTGTTTGGTGCAACGGCCAGAGTCCCGGCGTCTGTTGGTGCCGTATGGCGGCAGCAGGCAGCGCGGCGCGGCTGGAACGAACGCACGCGGCGAGCCGGGAGAGGAGGGAGTGGCGAGCAACGCTTAAAAGACCTGACAAGTGGAGCTGAACACTGGAGCTGGCTATTATTTTAATTACAAAGCGCACTAACGTGAAGTAGATACTATCTGGTTAGGTATTTTGAATGTGAAAACCTAGGCTGTTGTGCGAAAATGTTTGGAAAGTGGATCCTACAGGGCTGTATTAGTACTTTGGCCACGTTGCTTGCTCTGTAGTGCATGACAACAGACACCGGAAGATCGGCAACCAGTTGTTGGCCAGGTCGCGCCTTCCTTACATGCCTTGTGCCGGCCCGCACCATGCTCTCTGCTACTCACAAGGGAACCTCCCCATCGCACCCCCCTCAGATTTAGTTATAAGTTGGCACAGTGGATAGGCCTTGGTAAACTGAACACAGATGAATTGAGAAAACAGGAAGACGTTGTGTGGAACTGTGAAAAAATAAGCAAAATATACAAACTGAGTAGTCCATGGACCACATAGACAACATCATGACAATGTGAGTTCAGGAGCGGCGTGGTCCAGTGGTAGAGTGAGCAGCCGCAGAACGAGAGGTCCTTGGTTCAAGTCTTCCCTCAAGTGAAAATTTTACTTTCTTTATTTTTGCATAGTTATTATCTGTCCGTTCGTTCACTGACGTCTCTGTTCACTGTAATAAGTTTAGTGTCTTTGTTTTGCGACCGCATCGCAAAACCGTGCGATTAGTAGACGAAAGGACGTGCCTCTCCAATGGGAACCGAAAACATTTGATCGCAAGGTGACAGGTCAACCGATTCCTCCACAGGAAAACATGTCTGATATATTCTATACGACACTGGTGACAGCATGTGCGTCACATGACAGGAATATGTTGTCGACCCACCTAACTTGTGCACTTGGCGAATGGGTAAAAAGATTCTTCTACCTTGCCCGATTTAGGTTTTCTTGTGGATGTGATAATCACTCCCAAAAAAGTGATGAAAACATAAGAGTTTGTCACATAAACTGAAAATAAAACATTAAACTTTTCACTCGATGGAAGATTTGAACCAAGGACCTTTCGTTCCGCAGGTGCTCCCGTTACCACGAGACCACAGCGCTCCTGCGTTCCTAATCTCCTTGATATTACACATCTTCCCAAGAACTACTCAGTTTGTATATTTTGCTTATTTTTTCACAGTTCCACACAACTTCTGCCTGTTTTCTCAATTGATCTGTGTTCAGTTTTTCAAGGCCTATCCACTGTGCCAACTTATAACTAAATCTGAGGGGGGTGCGATGGGGATGTTCCCTTGTCAGTCGCTGTGTGTGAGCTGGTTATACTTCCTGTTCAACTGTGCTCCTGACTGGGACTCCTTCCCAAATCCGTGCCTTTCACAGGATTTGCTCTTATCACACGGTTCTGCTGTACCGGGCACTTAAGAAACTTCACTCACTCTGATGTAGAGTGAAACTTTCATTCTCGAAAGGAGTGTTATGTTTATGAGAAAATTAACTCGCCTATATTAATAGTAAATCCGTAAATCCTTCATGTCGTGTCTGTTTCTTTGTCCCTGAACGCACTAAAGACCACTAGACAAATTTTCACAAGGTTTTCGCAGGTAACTTCAGCATAGTTTGGGGCTAGCTGAAAAAATATATTCATACATACTGTAAAAATGTATCTAGGTTCGTTTCATGTCTCCTCCGTAACCACTGGACTCATTTCAACCAAATTTACTACACATATCAGTCTGGAAATAACCTTTGTTTGGATAAGAACCACATACCATTCAAAGGAGCAAGAGTACATCAGAATGAGAGCACTTAGAGACTTGCAACAAATTTGACATATAATTTCAAACCTTTACGGAACAACTTCTCGCTGACACTCATCAAATAATGATGAAAGGAAGAAAGATTATCATTTACTACATTTACGCTGTGTATTTGCGCATCAGGCATGACGTTTTAATGTATTAAATTCCCTCAGACTTCAAGAAGAATATAATAATTCCAATCCCAAAGAAAATAGGTGTTGACAGATGTGAAAATTACCGAACTATCAATTAAATAAGTCACAGCTGCAAAATACTAACGCGAATTCTTTACAGACGAATGGAAAAACTGGTCGAAGCTGACCTCGGGGAAGATCAGTTTGGATTCGGTAGAAATATTGGAACACGTGAGGCAATACTGACCCTACGACTTATCTTAGAAAATAGATTAAGGAAAGACAAACGTACGTTTCTAGCATTTGTAGACTTAGAGAAAGCTTTTGACAATGTTGACTGGAATACTCTCTTTCAAATTCTGAAGGTGGCAGGGTAAAATACAGGGAGCGAAAGGCTATTTACAATTTGTACAGAAACCAGATGGCAGTTATTAGAGTCGAGGGACATGAAAGGGAAGCAGTGGTTGGGAAGGGAGTGAGGCAGGGGTGTAGCCTCTCCCCGATGCTATTTAATCTGTATATTGAGCAAGGAGTAAAGGAAACAAAAGAAAAATTCGGAGTAGGTATTAAAATCCGTGGAGAAGAAATAAAATCTTTGAGGTTCGCCGACGACATTGTAATTCTATCAGAGACAGCAAAGGACTTGGAAGAGCAGTTGAACGGAATGGGCAATGTCTTGAAAGGAGTGTATAAGATGAACATAAACAAAAGCAAAACGAGGATAATGGAATGTAGTCAAATTAAGTCGGGTGATGCCGAGGGAATTAGATTGGGAAATGTGCCACTTAAAGTAGTAAAGGAGTTTTGCTATTTGGGGAACAAAATAACTGGTGATGGTCGAAGCAGAGGGGATATAAAATGTAGACTGGCAATGGCAAGGAAAGCGTTTCTGAAGAAGAGAAATTTGTAAACATCGAGTATTGATTTAAGTGTCAGGAAGTCGTTTCTGTAAGTATTTGTATGGAGTGTAGCCATGTATGGAAGTGAAACATGCACGATAAATAGAGAATAGAAGCTTTCGAAATGTGGTGCTACAGAAGAATGCTGAAGATTAGATGGGGATCACATAACTAATGAGGAGGTATTGAGTAGAATTGGGGAGAAGAGGAGTTTGTGGCACAACTTGAGTAGAAGAAGGGATCGGTTGGTAGGACATTTTCTCAGTCATCAAAGGATCACCAATTTAGTACTGGAGGGCAGCGGGAGGGGAAAAATCGTAGAGGGAGACCAAGAGATGAATGCATTAAGCAGATTCCGAAGGATGTAGGCTGCAGTAGGTACCGGGAGATGAAGCTTGCACAGGATAGAGTAGTATGGAGAGCTGCATCAAACCAGTCTCAGGACTGAAGACAACAACTACTTCTTTACTACCATAGCCGTATTCGTGACATATTTTGCAGATGCTGTTCATATACACCATTCAATGCACCTGCAAAATTATATCATTACACAGCACATCGTGTGTTGGGACGGCTTAAGAGGTGGGGACAGCGGCGCAGCGGCGTACACATGACGAGCTATGCTTACAGAACAGGCAGACACACGAGGACAGCTGATGTTATTGCAGGTACAGTAGCTTGCTTTGTAGTACTAAGCCACACACAATTGATTTCATCAAAGTGTACGGGCCTTAAGATGGCGTTGACGCAACGTCGTAACTAGTAGCCAAATAAAGATAAAATTTTAAGTACAGCTGGAGGAGTTTCATTTTTAACAAAAATTATACCAGCTGTGTCCCAACTTCATCCAATTTAAATATGGATGTACGAAGAATTGTTAAAGAGTCTGACATTACGTTATCCAGATTTATTATTATTTTACGTTTCTCTTGACCAACAGGAACTACGAAACAGCTGTGCTTTCTCCATTTTCGCGTTTTTCCACGACCCTACATTCTCCCCATTTTGTCTTTTCATTTTTTTCGCCACGTTGTTTCTGGTTTATTATTTTTGCTGTTAAAGGTTTGTAAATTAAGTATTTTACTTTTAAAAGTTTCATTTCTACTCTTTACTAATCTTCGAAGTTTTTTTCTTTCTGTAATCCTTGTTGTTGGTCACTTCTTTTTCCAATAACACAGAAATATTTGATTCGTTAGTACATTATCACTCATTCATTGGTGTCCAAAGAAAATTAGCCTTAACTTTGCCATTACTCCTGATACTTCGGTAAATATCCTAATTGTCACATTCCAACCACTCCAGTTAATATTGCAACCATTATTTGTCTAATAATTCGTCTTTCATTTATCTCTACTCTGTGCAGCTTACACTTCGTCATGTCTTCACACGCATGTATTGTTCTAGTGGCGTATTTTTAGATATGCATTTCGTGCTGTGGATGTATGTGGTCATGAAATATACTCTTCCCATTTTATTAACTCTTACGGCTACTGCAAATTTTTGTTGCCCATTCTGCAGTATGAATTCTTCAAGATGTTTAAATTTACTAACTCATTCTGTTTTACTTAATTGTGTTTCAGTGTTATTTTGGTGCATTTTTTGTACTTGCAGTGATTTGGTTTTTTCACCCTAAATATAGATTATAGCGTTAGTCATCTAAGGATGACAAATGAAACACCTTTCCGCCGCATAATTTCCAAACTTGTTTTATTTGGCTACAAGTTCCGGCGATTTACTACTCCATTGTCAGGCCGCTGACCGACTTGTAGCAAGATTCCACCTCGGTCGTGATCGAATCGGGGGCCAGTAATACTAGTATCGCTATAGCAAGCAGAAATCTGCTAATGCCAGTATTACTGGCCCTGTTTTGATCGGAACCGAGGTGGAATCTTCCTAAACATCGGCCAGGTTCCTGAAGATGGCGTAGCAAATCGCCGAAACTGGTAGCCAAATAAAATATGTCTGGAAACTAGCCGGCTGAAAGGTGTTTAATTTGATATCGTGTATCGAACAGCAGAGTCCCGCAACCATCTTTGAAAAGATGGACGTACAGAGACTTAACTATCTCTGGTTAGATGCTCGAGGGCCATAACGATGTCAGGTAAAACGAATGCAAAAATAAATAGACTCCTGTAAGACAAACGAGTGCTTGGTGGAGATGACCCTTTCGGAACCACTAACAACCACGGTTTCAGCGTGTAGCAAACATCGCCAGGTACTTGCGGCTTTCTAGCGTCCCGTACCTATTTTCGGTCCGCAGTAATTACGGCTAATGACTTTGTGTTGAGCGTTGCGACTAGTCCCGAGGTGAGAAGTGCTTTGCACGCGCGCGTCAGATATTCAGCTGTCTGGAGAAAGGCCGAGAGAAGCCGGTAGTTTAATCTCGCGGCCAGCCAGCCCCGCGCCGCGCTGACGCATCCGTCTCTCCAGAACCCCTCGTTAGTGTGCGTCGGTCTGCTTGTCCACTTTCACCTGGCCACACCGCTGCACCGCGCCGGCAGAGTTTGTAATGCGCCCGCGAATAAAAAGTCGCCCTTCGCGCCGAGTTTCTGAAACTCTCCAACTAATTAACAACAAGGGCGTTGCTCTGATACCGTGATGAAACCGCGGTATCTCGCGGCTCCTAATCACTTTCGCACCTCTGCTGACGTGTCCGCGCTTTGTGGAGACGGCTCCACTCTACAGTTTACTTGGCTGTCGGGAATCTGCATTAGTCGTAAAGACGTACCGTTTGCGGAATGAAGGTTAGTTTGATTTTACGAAGATATGAAAACTGCAAAAACCCATATCGTTAACGGTTGCATTACGGCCATGTTAGAAGTAAGCAAGCTTGCTTTGATGTGTCATCGATGCAGCAAAAATTAGAGATGAAGGTAGCATTAACTTGGAATCAATCACATTTTGTGCGGCAGCACTCTCTTGGCTCGGGGGCAAATCACTGTAGCCATTTGAGAATTAAGTTAATTAGAAGTTGGCAAGTATTTCACACTAGCAATAATATTTTTACGAGTTAATATAAGCCGACCGGTGTGGCCGAGCGGTTCTAGGCGCTTCAGTGTGGAACCGCGCGACCGCTACTGTCGCAGGTTCGAATCCTGCCTCAGGCATGGATGTATGTGATATTCTTAGGTTAGTTAGGTTTAATTAGTTCTAAGTTCTAGGGGATTGATTACCTCAGCTGTTAAGGGGCTCCGGAAAGGCTCAAAATCATGAAAAGTTCAATTTTTACTTTTTTGCGTTTTCTGAATCTGCAGACTTTTAACTTTTAATAGATATATAATTTATTCAATTCCGAAGACTACAACTATTTTTAAATTTTTTTTGAAATGTTCTACATGGGCGTGACCCACTGTGGCGCTGTTAAACTGCTGTCAAATTGTGTTATTATTAACGTCCGTGTTCATCAGGTACATTTTAATGATGTGAGATAAAGTATGTGTTGTGGCTAATCTGTGATGGTTCAATATATATCGCTGGTGTGACTGTCGATTGTTTCATGTTTATTTACTCTGTCGTTATCTCGAAAATATTCGTAATTAATTCTGTTTCTTGAGTCTCTGTTTTGTTGAAGTCTAATAATGAGTAATTATTAGAAATCCTCTGAAGGCTTTTAAGAAAAGGAGAAATGTTGGAAAGCCAAAGGTATGTGTTATTACTGTAAACAATAAAGACGATAACCAAGTGAGTGAACCTAACCTCTCAAGTACACCTGCCCATAGCAGTCAAAGTGGGAAAGAAAATACTTCACAGAAGAAGCTTGGTTCAATGAGTGAAAACTATGAATGTTTTATGGGCGAATCGGATGTGAATGAAATATTTGATATGTCGGTTCTCAAAGGAATTTTTTCAAACTGTGTAAGATGTATTCATTGTAGTGAAGTTGGTCTGGAACTCTCCATAATAAAGCACGTAGGACTTGCTAGTGAAATACAACTGAAATGTGATAAATGTTCATACATGACCACCTTTTGGAACAGTGTTGCAGTAACTGCAACTGAAGAAAATGGTAGCAAAATCTACGAACACAGCAACGAGCGATGCTTGCTTTAGACAAGGAACGCCTTCGGGCTGCAGACAGGGCTGTAAAGAGTCTAGAAATACAAGCAAGAGTAAACAGGAGGAGGAACAAGAGGAAGCTGGAGGAGGAGTTTGCAGAGGATGAAGATAATCCATCCTATGGACCTGGAATGCACTAAAAAGTTAATCCAATCTTTGTCGCTCGATTCCCAAAACTTTTATTTTCTCATACTAATTACATGTTTTCTAAGGATCTTCCAAACATATTTGTTTCAAACTTTCAGTAAATGTTACACAGTACCTTCTGCATAATTTAACACAGCCCTTTTTCCAAAAAAGTGTATATTTTTGAATATATAAATAAAAAATTGCAAAAAAATGTGAATTTTCATTACAATTGAAAAAAAATCATCTTTAATAACTGAACCAAAATTTTGTAAAATCCCTGTGTTAAGTTGTAGTCCATATTCCAATAAATAATCTGTAAAAAGTTCAACATCCTACCTCAAATACTTTGTGAGGAAAGATGTAATTTATAAGCGTTATTTTAACATTGCAAGTATAGGGCGTTCCGGAGCCCCTTAAGTCCCATAGTGCTCAGAGCCATTTGAACCATTTTTTGAAGTTAATATGAACTACAATTTGATTCATCGTTTCAAGTGTCTTTGTGAGGGCGGACGAGAGATTCCAAAAAGACACTAATGAATCTCCATACAGAGTTGTTTCCAACAGTTTTTCTGGCTGTAGATTAGTTAATTCAAAAATTAGTAATTTTCGTGAAGATGACGTTCTCCATTGTAACGGCGCTCGGAGTTTGAACTATCCTCCTCACGTGAGTACAACAGATAGGCGCCAAAGAAATGGTTCTGGCCCTCAGAAGAATGTAACTAAGCAGCCTGTCTAAAACTATGCAAATTAGGCTGTCAGAAGTGGAACTATTTGCGCCGTCGGCTGTTTTCTTCGGATACCGATGTTTTAAATGACTCCCACAGTAAGAATTCTGTCTCGCTGGGACCCAAGTTGTTACGCTATCAAGACACATTTTGGTTGCTGTTACAGTCGCTCTCCACACCCTACTGTATAGGCGTCATGTTGAGACACTTCAGCTTGTATACCGGGTGATTATAATTAAACTGGCTGTGTTTAGAGTGCCGCAATATATATATATATATATGTATATATATATATATATATATATATATATATATATAGAGCAGGACGCTGAAACGTCGTAGTTACGTTCATTAATCGATGCGTCCGTGCGGTATGCTGAAAAAATAATAATTCTAATTTCTGCTAGCAGGTGAAAATGTGGCGCTGTAAGCAGTCTGAATGTAAAACGTTTCTTGTTTTGACCTTGGTATGCTACTTGTCGCTTGACGACCGGGGTTGATTTCTTTTGTGAAGTGACTATTGGTGTTAAGGCTTAAGAAGGTCCTCGTTTTCTGTACGAAACGCAGTGAGTATTGACAAAGACCGTTCGCTGCTGGTAAAGGTGATTTATCAGAACGGCAGCAATGGCAGCGTTGTATTGTGGAAATACCGCCGACAGAAACAGCTGTGAAAAGGCACCATGTCGATGGATAGGCTAAAGAATATAATCAAGAATTTTGAAGGCACAGGTGAATTATGTGGTGCAGCAGGGAGAGGGAAGTGATCCATTCCCAAGGCAGCTGCTGATGAAGTTGCATTTCATGCCCCAAATTCTACAGCCAGTGCTCGAGCTGTGTCACGGGAACTCTCTCTCTCCCCCGGTCAACAGTTGAAAAGGTTTTGCGGGGCATTTTACACTGGTATCCTTACAAGATTGAGAATGAAGCCACAATATAGGCTACAGCGCCGTGACTTACCCTTCGTTTTTCGGCACGCATAGAAATGGACGACATGTGGCCAGGAAATATTCTTTGGACGGGCAAGACATATTTTGCTCTGCGCCGTGCCGTGAATGTACAAGTGTGTCGCATATTGAGCTCTACTCCACCACATATAGTGCAGAATCATCAGCTGCGTCGAGATTACGTGACTGCGTGGTGGTGTTTCACAAGCTCCTTCATTTTCGGCCCGGTTTTTTTTTTTTCTAGGGAATGACACCTCACGAGGCTGTGAGGCTTGCAGGACCTCTTCCTGAAAACGTGATTTCACACTATATATTGCCTGCCACGTGAAAGATTTGCTTCGAGTAACCTTCGGTGACGACCGCATCGTCTCCAGGACATGTCAAAATATGTGAACTTCCTGATCCACCGACCTAAATTCATGTATCCTCTGATTGTGGCGATAACTGAAAGATCGTGTCTATCAGGGATGTATCCATACTCTTCCTGATCTGAAGGATAAAATACCACGACATATCTTGCTGATTACACTGGATATGTTGCTGCGTCGGTAGACTGTATTGAACACATGTTTAACTTGTGACCATGTCCTAATAACCTCCCTGGAACCACCGTTATCAAATGTTTTATCGTTCCTCCCCTTTTTCTGCATCCACACTACATTCTGACTCCTTATAGCGTCATATTTTCTCCTGGTGGGAGAAAGTAGAACCGTTATTGTTGTTGTTTTCAGCGTAACCTGCGAGCGCACAATTGACAAACTTACCTACGATGTTTCATCGTCGTGCGACGTATATCAGCCTGTCTGTTCAGCACTATGTACTCCGGCAGTTTAATAGTAACCACCAGCTACCCAGCTATATCTCACCATTTACAGGATTTTTCTGCAAAAGTGACGAATTATTTGTATTCATTATTTCCTCTGTGGTACAGGAAGAGTCGGTAAGGAAAAAAGTCTTTAGTCACATTCTGCTGTCTGTCAGTCATTTTATTTCCATGGGTACATTGGCACAGAAAAGGGGAAAATGTGCAGCTTTTAAATCCTTCGACAAATTTAGGTCCATTAAAGGCTAACGCAGATCGTTATTTGCTTCTAGTATTCTACTTGCAAATGCCTCTGTGAATCTCGTACTTAAATGGATTTCGATAGTTACTTAAGTTATGCCTCTCTCAGCTGAACTCGTTCCACCTTTCACATTTCCAAAGTCTCCGGGCTCGTGCAACACTGAATACATAACAAAAGACCGAAGTGTGGTACTTGATAGTCTGGCCTGTAACTGTCTATCATTTATACTCGCCATTTTTCCTTAGTTAAATAGTGAGTTTTGTGTTTTTTGTTGTTTCTTTCGAATCAGATAAATTAATATTCTAATCTTTTGCATTTCACGCTATCGAAGATTATTTAAGATTTTTTTCTGAGCTCTTCTACACACGACGATGTACGTAGAAACAACAAAGAATACATCATTAGTTTAAGATATTCGTGTTTAACTGTGCGAACGTAAGCTGATTACTGTACATTAAATGCGACGTATCGCCATTTCCATCTCACTAGCTTTTGTAACTATTTGCGATAATACTTCAGTCTAACGGGTCTCCACGGTTTGCTAAATGGGCACAACTGGTGGTGCCTTGACAGAGAAAAGTCGAGGCCCGAGTCCAATTCCAGATCCGGCATATAGTTTTAACTTACCCCAAGTGTTCCTCACAGCCTATACTGAGCGAAAAACAGAAATGTGCCGCGTCATTTTGACGTTCGGTTTCGCTGCCTCCTCAACAGTCGTCCAGTGCTACAGCGTGTCCCACGTCTGCTAACGATCATGATCAGCTTACGTTGCGATCTGTCTATATATAACGGTAAGCATCCTTCCCACGTTAGCGAACGATGCTTACTTAGCCCACTGATCTCGCATTCGGAAGGACGACGGTTCAAACCCGCGTCCAACCACTCAGGTTTAGGTTTTCCTTTATTTCCCTAAATCGCTCCAGGCAAATGCCCTGAGGTTTCCTTTGAAAGTGCATGGCCAATATCCTTCCCCATCCTTAACTGGTCTGAGCTAAAGCTCCATCTCTATTGATCACTTTGTCGAAGGCCCCCTGCCTTCTACAACATCGGCATCCTTTGCATGTTCTAGATTCCGATTATTACACACGGTATGTGCCAGACTTCGTTGTCTATCGTTTGCGTCAAGTAATAATTTTGAAAATTTATATGTGCAGCAGGAATCAAAATCCTAGTCTTTCTTCCTTCCCTTCCCATGTTGCAGACAACTGTACAATAAGCGAGCCACTTCGCCTGAAATAAGACTGGAAACCCTTGTCTCAACGAACTGTGTGTAATTCCACACCTGCCTGAAATATAATATCGGAGTTTAGTATTCCCTTCTCTGCTCTTATGCAGCAGACAATCTGTGTTATTACCGGGCTCACTTGCTTTTTGCGTACGCATAATCCAAGCGCTGCCGGAGGAAACATTACTATTAAACAAAACATAATTGTAGTCTCAGTAGGTTTTTCACAGACTTGGTATTCAAGCAACATTATTTCTCACTGAATAACGAAATAAAAATTCATGATCGCGTGTTAAATGGTATGTAGGTGTATTAACATAAGTCCACAAACATGTTTTCGTAAGATATATAATATAATGTTGCATTTTCTGTCACAAAGGGTCCCTGCTTTGACACCCCGGCTTGGGAAAGATTGCTGCACTCCACAGAGCTTAGTAGCATATTAGGCTATATGGAGGAAAAGCTTCTCCCCAGTTTCCGTGCGAATATTACAACCAGCAGTGGGTATTTTTCCTATCTTTGATATTTTCTTGTCTAACACACCCCACTGGTGCGAGAGGGCGCTCGCGGATGACGAATGATCAATGGAGGGGGTGGTGGCGGGGGTTGTAAGTCAGATTCATTCGGCCTCGCGAGCTCCTCGAGGGGACTCAAAGACAAATGCCGCTCCTTGCAACGTTACGAAGATTAATGTCTGTGGTAAAAGCCAATTCACTCTCAAAACCCTGTTCTCTCCAGCAAAGTGATTTCGACCTAAGGAAGTAATTGCAGCATGATACCTAACGTCAGTAGTACACTACTGGCCATTAAAACGTCAAAGCCAGAAGGATAGAAAATAATGAAATTCTACTTCATGTGCATTCACAGCTTAGTAGGAAAAAAATTATTAAATTTTAGGCTATTTGAAAGTATGTAGAGTACCACGCAGAATTGCCGCCACTGGTGGAGGCAGCAGAAACAACGTATCTACGCTATGCGAGTATCGAGACGAACTGAGTTTGGATGAGAGATGATGGTACTTCATTCCATACTGCTTCAGCTCTGTGTCAGACTTCATCAATCAAAATGGCTGTGGTGGTGTGCCAGTCTCGGTAACCCATGATCAGATACTTTCAGTGGGTGATCTGGAAAACGTGATGGCCCTGGTGATAATTGAACACCTTCTGTATCGAAACAGACCAGGGCACTGGGGTAAACGTACGGCCTTGCGTTATCTTGTTGAAAGACAATTTCAGGTAGAGCTCGAAGGCAGAGCACTGACCTGGTCAAAGCACATCAGAAGTGTAACACCGAGCGAGGTGGCGCAGTGGTTAGACACTGGACTCGCATTCGGGAGGACGACGGTTCAATCCCGCGTCCGGCCATCCTGATTTAGGTTTTCCGTGATTTCCCTAAATCATTCCAGGCAAATGCCGGGATGGTTCCTCTGAAGGGGCACGGCCGACTTCCTTCCCTAATCTGATGAGACCGATGACCACGCTGTCTGGTCTCCTTCCCCAAACAACCAACCAACCAATCAGAAGTGTAACGGCTGCTGTCCAAATTATCAGCTATGCGATTCGAACCCCAGATTTTGCGCTTTACCCGAGCGATCCCCTTAATACCTTCGGCTACCCGAGCACGTCTCCCGTCCGATATCTCCAAATGCCAGCCAGACGTGCGTGTCCGAAAGAATATACACCATATATATGTATAATGTATGCGCATCGATCTTTCATTGTAGAGGCACAATGTCTGACATCTCGGGGGACAACAATACGGCAGCAAGGGAAGAGGAATAAAGGAAAGGGGACGCTATTTTGCTACGTGCAGCGCAGGCAGATTTTGGTCGGACGAGAGACGTGCTCGGATAGCCGAAGCGATTAAGGCGACCGCTCGCGTAAATCGGGAAATCGATTCGAACACGGGTCCGGCAAAACTTTTAATTGGTCGCCATTGAATTATTTTAATGCCCAATTGAGCAAAAGCCGGCAATTTCTTTCGTCAATAGGTGACAGTGTTATGTACTTAGTGGTACTTATTCCAAGTACTGTGCCGTATGATGATCAGGAATGCATTGTGGCTATGCAGAACCCGGAGTCATCTAGAGAGTCAACGTGACAGTCCTCCTCTGTTAAGGATTATCGTTAGATGCACCAGTGTAGACGCGTCTCTCTCTCTCTCTCTCTCTCTCTCTCTCTCTCTCTCTCTCTCTCTCTCGTTTGGTTGGTACTGCTACGTTTCCGTGCCCCCAGTCCGTGTGGATACTTGACTTGCTGCAAAGAAGCCCATTTCCTGAGTCACATGGAGACCGCGCATGATCTTCATCACGTATTTCGTCCAAATTTGTTGTACATACAGGACTCGGTCAGAAATGGAAGTGATAGAAATTAGAGCTCCAGATGGTTTAAAAAAATAGCGTTTCTGGCACGGGTTGCGTGAGGCATGTGAGCCATTTGTGTTAACATAGGTTCCAGGAAGCGACTGGTTCAGCGGAAACTTTACGGGACAGTTATTAGGGATCGTGGGTTGTTGGGCCGTGGGTGAATGATCTTACGGGTATTTTATTTTTGCTATGTCGTTATTGTGTGAAGACATTCAGTTTATCGGTGCGTGCTTCACACCTACCTTCTCCATTTACAAGAGCCTGAAAACTACTTTTGCAGTCAGGCAGAAAGCGATGGAGAACATATTGACCATAACTTCCAGTCTGCAACTACACTCCTGGAAATGGAAAAAAGAACACATTGACACCGGTGTGTCAGACCCACCATACTTGCTCCGGACACTGCGAGAGGGCTGTACAAGCAATGATCACACGCACGGCACAGCGGACACACCAGGAACCGCGGTGTTGGCCGTCGAATGGCGCTAGCTGCGCAGCATTTGTGCACCGCCGCCGTCAGTGTCAGCCAGTTTGCCGTGGCATACGGAGCTCCATCGCAGTCTTTAACACTGGTAGCATGCCGCGACAGCGTGGACGTGAACCGTATGTGCAGTTGACGGACTTTGAGCGAGGGCGTATAGTGGGCATGCGGGAGGCCGGGTGGACGTACCGCCGAATTGCTCAACACGTGGGGGCGTGAGGTCTCCACAGTACATCGATGTTGTCGCCAGTGGTCGGCGGAAGGTGCACGTGCCCGTCGACCTGGGACCGGACCGCAGCGACGCACGGATGCACGCCAAGACCGTAGGATCCTACGCAGTGCCGTAGGGGACCGCACCGCCACTTCCCAGCAAATTAGGGACACTGTTGCTCCTGGGGTATCGGCGAGGACCATTCGCAACCGTCTCCATGAAGCTGGGCTACGGTCCTGCACACCGTTAGGCCGTCTTCCTCTCACGCCCCAACATCGTGCAGCCCGCCTCCAGTGGTGTCGCGACAGGCGTGAATGGAGGGACGAATGGAGACGTGTCGTCTTCAGCGATGAGAGTCGCTTCTGCCTTGGTGCCAATGATGGTCGTATGCGTGTTTGGCGCTGTGCAGGTGAGCGCCACAATCAGGACTGCATACGACCGAGGCACACAGGGCCAACACCCGGCATCATGGTGTGGGGAGCGATCTCCTACACTGGCCGTATACCACTGGTGATCGTCGAGGGAACACTGAATAGTGCACGGTACATCCAAACCGTCATCGAACCCATCGTTCTACCATTCCTAGGCCGGCAAGGGAACTTGCTGTTCCAACAGGACAATGCACGTCCGCATGTATCCCGTGCCACCCAACGTGCTCTAGAAGGTGTAAGTCAACTACCCTGGCCAGCAAGATCTCCGGATCTGTCCCCCATTGAGCATGTTTGGGACTGGATGAAGCGTCGTCTCACGCGGTCTGCACGTCCAGCACGAACGCTGGTCCAACTGAGGCGCCAGGTGGAAATGGCATGGCAAGCCGTTCCACAGGACTACATCCAGCATCTCTACGATCGTCTCCATGGGAGAATAGCAGCCTGCATTGCTGCGAAAGGTGGATATACACTGTACTAGTGCCGACATTGTGCATGCTCTGTTGCCTGTGTCTATGTACCTGTGGTTCTGTCAGTGTGATCATGTGATGTATCTGACCCCAGGAATGTGTCAATAAAGTTTCCCCTTCCTGGGACAATGAATTCACGGTGTTCTTATTTCAATTTCCAGGAGTGTATTAAGTCGCAGCTGGGCGTGTACGTACTAACGAGAATAATCTTCTACTGGAATCTGCTACCATGAAATGCCTAGTCCCAGTACAGTATTACAACAAAATTTAATTTAAGAGCAATACTCGATACAAATGGAATAACGGCTTGCTCATAGCATTTAGTCTCTTCTGCTTAACAGTCCTCATTTCATACGAGTAGTGGTACCTTATTCAACTGATAATCATTTGGCATGATTTTAATATTATTGTACCCCAATACAGCCGTAACAAATTGTAAGTAGGCCTATGGACTTCCGATCAGGACTAATAACAGTAAGAGTCCGTAAAAGTGGGTTCCAGTAGAAGATGCAATTCTCGTTTGTACGTACATACCTAGTTACGAGTTAACAGGTGTAGAAACGTAGTTTGTCTGCTGAGTTGAGCGAGAGAGCGCAGGCCTATCTTCGTCACGTCGTGCCTAGTCCCACCCCATGTATGGCAATGTTTTGATGGCGCGACCACCACGCCCACTTAAACTCCCAATCACAGGGTTCCAGGCCGCACTTAGCTGCAATCCACCGCCTTTATTCCAGGTACTGCTGCAATTTTGATTTCTATTGCTTCATATATTGCGCTATCCCAGCAGATTTTTCGGGATTGCGTAGGTGGAAGCACTTTCATGTTATTTGTTTTTCTGTCTACGATATCCTAAAAAGTCAGCTCTGGCGTAGCATGCACTGGAAAACGGACACCGAATTGCATTGGACGATACTTCTACTATTAAACGCACCAACGGCTTCTGCAATAGCGTAATACGTGAAGCGGCGACACCCTGAATAAGGACGGTGGATCGCAGCTAAGTACTGCCTGGGATCCTGTGATTGGAGAGTTTAAGCGGCCGCGGCGGTCGTGCCACCAAGACATTGGGACTAGGCACCAGTGACGTCACAGGCGGCGGCGCGGCTACGAAAGAACGGCAGCGGCATTCAGACGACAGTCAACGACTTGAGATTGGCAGAGGAGATCTCTGCCGCAAGCTCGTAGGCAGTTAACCACTTGATTCGTCTTGAAACCCAAGAATATTTTATTAATGGATATGGCCGCGAGAGCATGCATTCGCACACAAAATGAAATCATAAAGAACCTACTCCCACCTCACGTTATCCTGGTCCCACAGGAGTACATAAGTGAAGTAACAATGTCGATGGCCAGCAGTGTAAGTTGTCGCTAATAATAAGCTGACTGAATGGCGCAACTAATGGCCAATAAGGGGAAAAAAATAGGGCTCTGAAGTTGAGTTCGTTGGTGTTATGGGCGATTGGTGAGAGACAAAAATGGTTCAAATGGCTCTGAGCACTACGGGACTTAACTTCTGAGGTCATCGGTCCCCTAGAACTTAGAACTACTTAAACCTAACTAACCTAGGGACATCACACACATCCATGCCCGAGGCAGGATTCGAACCTGCGACCGTAGTGGTCGCGTGGTTCCAGACTGTAGCGCCTAGAACCGCTCGGCCACTCCGGTAAGAAACAGGCGCGAAGCTTGGCAGCTGGCTGTGCTTATCAACATCGCGAAGCGTCGTCGCACTCGTCGTATCATTTTGCGACCTGTGAAAGCCGCGCCCTCAAAGTCACGTGTTGACGCTGCTGTCAGTTCGTACCCTCCCACTACTGCGGAGGCGTGCTCACGCCTCACACAGGTGCTCGTTTTATGGCCGGCCCTTCCGTTTCACTTCACCGCACGACACCACGCCACACCTCCTGAGAATACAAGAGTGGAAAGACCATTGCCTTCGCTACGGCAACACCTCTGTGTTACACTGGGAACCAATGCTGGTCAAGGGGCGATTTATCAAGAGGAGATGGGGTACCGTTTCAGTCGGAGTGTCTTGGCAACTGAAAATTTATGCCAGACTGGAAGCTGAACCCAGATGGCACCGTTTGGCCACACTAAAACAGTCCTACCAGAGGTTGTCCGACAAGAAATACTATCTGATCATAAATATCCGGACGTTCCCATGAAACGCGGAATTGACCACTAGATGTCACCAGAGCCGGACTCGCCAGTAAAATCGGAGGCGAGGAGGCTATTCATAAATTTCTGTAGTCAGTGCTAAGCGAGGACTGAAGTGTTGTGAAAACAGGCGACACAGGACAGTGGATGACTGGAAAAGTGATTTTTAGTGATGAATCACGGTGTACCCTACGAAAATCCGATGAAAGGGTTCGGGTTTGTCGAGTGGAACGTTATCTGCCATCATTTGTAGTGCGAGTAGTGAAGTACGGAGGAGGCAGTGTTATAGTATTGGGGTGCTTTTCGTGGCTAGAATGAGGCCCCGTTATAGCACGCAAGAAAATGCGAAAGGATATGAACGCAGTTCACATCACTGTGTACTGCGTGGAATGGACGAACATCTAGGAGATGTTGGTTGTTTGTTCGAAGCGTGACAATGCACACAGTCATGAAACATCATCTGTGCAGCGATGGTGAGTGGACAGAAACCTGACTGAAATGGACTGCTCTTCCAGAGTCCCGGCCTGAACCCAATGGAACACCTTTGGGATCAGTTAAAATCTCGACTTCGACCCCAGCATACATCATCACTAAATTCTCTGGTTTCGACTCTTGATGACAGATGGCAGCCATTCAACTATGTTGAGACTGCAATTTCCCCAGGAGAGTTCAAGCTTTCGTACATGAAGGATAAATACACCGCACTGCAATCTATATTAATAGATGTCCGGACACTATTGATCAGATAGTGTACATACTGTTAGCTGCTACTCCTTGTAAGTATAAATCTGGGAACTCGAGAATAACTATGAATCTGATTTCGCCCTGAAACTTATCCCGGTGTATTGAATAAGATCCGTGGAAATTTACCCCAAAATATTGAATAAGACAGTCACACAACGTGACTGAAGCAATGGTACTTTGGAGATGGCAGAACTTTTCAAAACGCAGCTAAGAGGATTAATGTGAAGTGATTGAGAATAATTTTGATTTGATTTCTGATTACCTAATCGGGGCAATGAACCTTCGTCCTGTATTAATCCATGCCAATAAAAGTTGTCTGTCGAATTCAAAACTTTCAGTATTGGTTTTCTTTCGCGCGTTCTTAAATCGGAGATACTTCTTAAACATATATTCCTTATGAAGTTATCGATCTCTGAAAGCATAACTGTCTTTGACCACTCTCAATAGGATGCTTGTAAGATGTCCTTTGAGGGGCCGAGTCACGCGAGATAACCAGAATCGAACCCGGAACGCGACAGACAGAGAACTCTTGGGTTTGAATGGGCACAACATATCTAGTCGGTGGCTGATGCTCGAGAGATTCAGGTGTGGTAAGACGCTCTTATAGTTGAGTAATATTTATGTAGCACTGACGTCAGAGGCAATCGTACATTCACGGACATACTGCTGTAAATGTGTGCCTCATTACTGATTCACGCTGCAAAGCTTGGTGTGACGTTTTTCTAGTGTATATAGGACTTCAGTGAGTACTTTCTATATTGAGACAGTACGTTCGTGGCTAGGCGTGTCCTCATGGTTTGTGTGGCACATGACTTGGCTTTAGCCTGAAACACTTATACATTTTTAATGTTTGGCTAGGACTTATTACTACTTAATACGTTCATGGAAACCACTCAAGTTTTTATTTTATTCCCGTGTTTACTTAGCTTCGGCTAGTCTTGTGTCATAATTCTTAGCGGGTATAGTGAGATAGCGTTATCATATGATTTCATGGGTCTAAATTTTACAGGTCAGAGGATGTCTTTTCATACAGAGAATATTTGAGGATATACACTCGCATGTAATACAAATTTGAAACGAGACAGTCAGCTTAAACATTGTAGACTCGACTTATGCAGAACAAATGAACTTGATTGTTGTGAGATGCACTACATGGAAACCTATTAATCTATGAGCTGATATGGGGGAGAATGTGAATTCCGACGACGCAGTTTCTGTAGCTGCTAGCACCGGAATGCAGAATGCTGCTTTGACCTCAAACCGTGTCGTGCGTACCCGAGCTTAGGGCGTCCTGTCACTTGATTGGCTGTCACGGCTCGAAACACCGCTACCGGAGCGTATCTTTCGATGCCTTGCATAGATAATCTCACCCAAGAAACGTAATTCGCTCGTGACCCAAACTCTTTAGCGTGGCGCGTGGATGCGCGTGAATGCAACAAAGGTCGCGCAACATTGGCCGTGTTTCTCTGTACGAGGGATAATCATTAACTTTTAATTGTAACACGCAGTAAAATTTTCGTCTGCCTCCAGGTACTTTTTGCAGTCCTAGCGCACAGAAAACCCCGCACCACCGTACCGTAGCATGCACCAGTTAACGCGGTTCAGTTTATCAGCAAATTTAAATGTTACGCCTCAAAAGAATACAGGTTTATTTTCCTGTAATGTAATGTGTAAGTCTGGCGATTAGTTGGACGGGTTAGTTCTATGAGCGATAAATCTTTATCTGAATGTGATTCTTTGTTCTTGTGAAATCTAAACGGCCGCAATTTTCAGAATGAAAATAAGCAAGACCATTTGTTCCCAACGCTGTTGAGATCATCACATATGAACGAGATCAAATGTCATCCAATACCTTGAATAAAGTTTGAAGCCTAATTAAACATTAAATTTTAAAAAATGAAGACGTACTATTTTTGAAGTGGCAGATCGTTTATAATAATTACTTAATGTTGAAAATCTTCAATACTAATAGCTGTTAAAACACACAAATTCCATTAAAATAGTACCAGTTATGTTTCATGAGAATCTATTTATAGAGTCCGGCGTTGCCAATTTCTAAAATGTATTGTATTCCTCCTAGAATTTCCCTTTCAGAAAATATTTCTTCAGTCACAGTAACTCTTTTTTGCATTCAGTTACTTATATGTTACTTACGCGCACTACGAACGTAGTGGTGTGGACATGTTGGGAATGTGGATCTCACGGGGAGCGTGCAAGGGATACGTCCCTGCAGACGCACTATCCTCTGTGCCCGCGGTGGCTCAGATGGATAGAGTGTCTGCCATGTAAGCAGGAGATCCCGGGTTCGAGTCCCGGTCGGGGCACACATTTTCAACATGTCCCCAATGAAGTACATCAACGCCTGTTTGCAGCTAGGGTGTCCATTTAATTATCATTTCATTTCTAGCAAAGCTGCATGGTCATCCACGGTAACTGTTCTTTCGGGAACAGATACTACCGTCATATATACTTAAGTCAGTTTTGTAATTCAGAAAAAGCCCTGTCAGGACGTGATACCGATGAGTGGTAACTACTACCTCTGGATGGGCAGCAAAAGATATAAATAAAAGAGTAAAAATGGCCTACAGCGCTGTTGGTAAACTTAATAAGTTTTCAAAATTAAGTTTTCAATGTGTATGAAGCAACGTTTACAAAGAGTTTGTACGATCAGTTTTTATTGATGACAGTGAGACATTCAAAATCTGAGGGTGTCTTACTGGCCAACGGAGACATGCATGTTGCGAATGACTGGGAGAGATAGGAATGCGAATACGTGGATTAGGGAGGTGGGCTGGAAAGTAGCCAGGAAGATTGATGGTAGATAGCCAAAGGAAGTTCCTCTCTGGATTGAAAGAAATAACAGAAAACTGAGAAGCTATACCATGGTACGTTCCGTGTGGTTATAATTAAAGTGCAGGTACTTCGAGGTATCCTACGACCTCAACATCGCTGGCAACGGGTTGTACACTATGCTGGTGACGACTTTGAAGGTCAGTTATACTTTGAAACACGTATCTATTTTGTACGAGCTGTAAATAAGTAGTTGCCACTACTAAAGTTCCAATCCTCTTGTAACGCTGTGAATGCAAGAAAGACATACCAGAAATGTTTCCATATGTAATGTGTTAGAAATGGGGCATGGGCAAGAAAGGTCAAACAAGTAAAAAAGGCATAATGTTGATCTTATTGTTAACTGCCGCTTACACAATTTATCAATAAAAGCATGGGAGACGTCTACGAAATGCTACATCTTTAAAACGACGTGATCAACAGTTGTTCGCAGCAGCTCCAGTGGAATGTGAGAGACGAATTGCCGTTTACTGGCTTTTTTTGTACATGAAAACAGTGGTTTCCACACAGCTGTGTTCTTCCAAAACAGGGATCGTAAGCTGTACAAGGAAATCTCGGTAACGTGCAGACTTCGCGGTACACACCAGGCGGGCCCTCTGTGTGTGTATTCTCTTCAAAGAATAATGTGGTTCCATGCCCCAGAGACACCTACACCTACAGGTCTTGGTGCACAGCACACGGTTTAACACTCCCTCAGATTCTAAGTTCCGTGTATTCTCTGAACCCTGTAGTGTAAAATGTGCTTCGTGACTCAGTAGAATATTACCTGACCACACGTCAGTTTCGGTCGGTTCCAGAAACTGAGAAGCAAACTCACATTGTTTCTGCAGGTCATGAGGTTTCAGTTGCTGCACCGACTGGATCTCGTATGGATACCAGTGCAAAACAGACAGCACAACTTACGGTGCTGTTGACCAGGGGATGGACAATTCTCATGAGATTGCACGAGCAGTATCACTACGTGCTGCATGGTCAGTTGCAGCAACAGCAACCTCATCAGTAACTTCTCAAGTATAGGATGCCTTCCTCCTCCAGGTGCCACACCAAGCTCACCCGCGTTTTCGAATTTCATTATCATTAACGTTGAATGACATCGCGCGTCTCCTTAAGATCTTTCAGTTGGCGATGCTCTCTCAGCGCAGCACTTTAATTGCTGCCGCTCACGTGAAGCAGTTTCACTAACAGCGCACGGTCTCTTTTCTCCACAGCGACACTGATCACTCACGTTACGACTTGTCAAATGACAGCATGGATGTCTTACTGTCATATAAACAGCATATATCGATAGATTTACACCTGGTGGCCAAAAATGGAACTGCATTTTGTCAGCGTCAATCGGTTCCGCATTAACGCATTGGCCTATCTACCAAGTTTAGCTGCCATACGATAATTACAGCCCCCTCTGGTCCTCTGTGAGTAGCTGCACTTTGATTATACCAGGTAACCACCCAGCAGATTAACCTAGAAAATATGCAGGAGCAACAGACTACCACTAAAGACACCAATCCATGGAAATCTGTAGAGGAGGCTTTTATCCATGAGTGCTTGTCGAATGGCTGATGATAATGATCTGTTACATACAAATCTACTGTAATGGTGATAATAATGACCATTAAAAAAATTTTCAGTGGTCACTAAACCCTGTATTGTGTTCTATGTTAACCGGGGACCTAGAAACGACAGAGAGGCTCCGTCCCCGCCGCAGCCACAGTGGTCCACAACCCCACGACGACTACCGCAGTCCACTTCACCCCCCCACACCGAACCCAGGGTTATTGTGCGATTCGGCCCCCGGTGGACCCCAAGGGAACGTCTCACACCAACCAGACGAGTGTAACCCCTTACGTTTACGTGGTAGACTAATTGTGGTGTACGCGTACGTGGAGAACTTGTTTGCGCAGCAATCGCCGAAATAGTGTATCTGAGGTGGAGAAGGGGAACCAGCCCGCATTCGCTGAGGCAGATGGAAAACCGCCTAAAAACCATCCACAGACTGGCCGGTTCACCGGACCTCGACACAAATCCGCCGTCCCTGTCTAATAAACTTCGTACGGTTAAGGCGGCACCAGGCCCGTGGCGTCCTTCCTTTCGGCTCTCCCGAAAGGACTCAACCACACGGTGTCGTCTCCGCATTGGCCATACCAGGCTGACCCATGGTTTTCTTTTGCGTGATGAGCCACCCCCCACTTTGTTGTTGTGGAGCCCACATTTTGGTTGAATGCCCCCTTCTTTTGGCTTTGCGTGCTAAGTACAGACTCCCCCGCACTTTACCTTTGATGTTGGCTGACGATTCCCGGATGATCGATCTGGTTCTCGGTTTCCTCCGGGAAAGTGGTTTTTATTCTCAGTTTTAAGGTTTTTAATCTCTCTCTGGTGTTGGGGCAGGGCGGTGAGTGTTGGGGTATCTCCCACTGTCAGCCGTGTTTGGAGATTCCCGATTCCCCTCCCTTGCCCAGATCCTCTTTTCTTCCCATTCTACTCTGTTTTTATCATTTTCTTTATAGGTTTGGTTACTTTTCCCATACGCTATTCTCGCGGTTGCACCTTTTAAGTCGCAGATGGTCTTGCCTCTGCTGCTTCAGAGGTGGGATATTTCCTGCCTCTAGCATAGCGTTGGGTTCGCTCACTTGCTGACTTACCTCATTTTGTTTTTACCATTGACAACATGACTGCCCTTTTACAGTTGTTAGCATTTTCCCTTTTATCGTTCTGACTTTTCTGAGATGTCGCATTATCGGAATGGACCACATTTGAAAGAAGGGACTGAGGACCTGTTTCGTCCCTGTTAGCTGTTGGGTCCCTTCAACCCCAACCAACGAACCAACAAATCCGCCTCCCCGCCCGGAAAGCCGTGCGTTAGACCGCACGGCCAACCGGGCGGGTCACTAAAACTTCATCGAACCATTTTCGTTTGTACCTCCGAAGCTTGTAAACCACTGATCTAGATTGAGCGTTAAAGCTGTTATATAATAATTTATCGCTGATTTACTCCGAAATATTGTGTGTCAATTTTTACATAGGAATACGTACCAGGAGACGAATGGGAGCGTTTAAAACGGAGAGAACCGGCACAATCTGGAGGTGTCTTTCTGATAGGCACAGTGATCTTCCCTGGACGCAACGCGGTGCCCGGGTCTGTTTGGTCCGGGCAGTGCCGCCCCTGCGGACCGAGTTTTCGCTAGCCGATCAGCAGCCAAAGTCAGCGGGTTGCCGAAGGCAGGCGCCCAGGCGGCTGTGTGGCCGCTCGATACACTAGCGGCGCCTCACCTGCCGCTGTACAACAGGGCAGCCGGTCGGCGCCGCACTCCACTAGCGGCTCACTCCCTCTACCGCTGCTGTCTTCACCCCGCTCAATCACTCTGTGACCATTCTAGACACTTTGGTACTATATTACAATGACCTTAAAAACAGTAATGTTTAAAACAAAAATCCACTTCCATGACTGGCAGATGAGAGCTCCTGACAACAGTACAGTAGAAACCTCGTCCACAGGCTTTGGCGTGTTCATCGGTATCGACCGACCGCCGTGTCATCCTCTGCCAGTGGTGTCACTGGATGCAGTATAGGGGGCCGTGGGGTGAGGACGTCGTTCTCCAGGCCGTTGTTTTCGTGACCTGCCGCATATTCGATCAAGTACCTCCTCAGTTGACCTAACGAGGCTGAATGCTCCCCGTTACAATCTTCCCACCAGGGAAAAATCCCTTGCAGTACCGGGAATCGAACCTGGGTCCACCGCGAGCCAGTCAGTCGCACAGACCACTCGACTACGGAGACAGAGAATTAATCGTAATACGTGCATATTATGACCACAAGTAGTTCTCGATTTTCTGTTTGTTTTGAGAGAACCCGAGACTGCACGGGTAACCGGAAAACCTGCATAATCCCGTATACACGTATTTTTACCGAAAACTTTTGTTTATAATAAAACATGCTGTGTGTCAAAGGCGGTGGAAACTGAAGACTTTTCTACACGCTATATTTCGTATCACTTGTTTTCATCAAATAATCGTTCCAATTTTTCTTTTTCTGATTATCATTTATTTTCGCCTATCGACGGTCCTCATTTTCCGAAGACTCTAAACATCGGTGCAGCAAGCAAATTTTGTCCTTCGTACTACAATAACTGATCGTCGCATTTCAGCGTCTCGGTGTGAAAAATAGCAAATTTCATGATATCCTCGTTTTCGTTCTCTTCCTGTACCGAAGTCGCTGGATGTTGAAGATGACGGAACATCAGAGGCGGTGGACACATCTGCTGACAGTGTTTCAAAGTCTTGTTCGAGAGCACGTTGATTTAAGCGAAAGGGGTAGCAAATATATGCCAGCCGCACGCATATACAGGGTGGTAAGAAAGCTTCCAAGAGTGTTCTAGTGGAGGCTGTGCTGAGAAATAATTGTTAAGTAAAAAATTCGATACATCGCGACGTTTCTGAATTAATTAGCATTGAAGTTAGCCAATCAGAGCCCAAATTCGAGCGGCATGCCAGAAACAGTTAGTGTCAGTTGTTCTCATAGTGTGTGTTATAGGGCATGAGACAGCTCAGACTTTGCTCGGATTCGATCCTTATTAATACCGTATACCACGTCCAATTTTTGTATCACTTTTTTAGAACCAAACAAAGAACACGGTTGGCGACACCGTCTCTGCGCGCGGCTTGATTTTTCGCGCGCAACCGTCCGAGTGTCTAACTTTAGGCTAATCAACCCGTAAACGGCGCAACTAATTGATTTTTTAACAATTACTTCTCAACGCAACCTCTCCTGCAGCTCTCTTACAAGCTTATCAAAATGTTTCTGAGCCTTCAAAATAATGCACAGCACTGATGTTAATACATAAATAGTATTCACTACTTCTTTAACAACACACTCATTTCATTATAGTACACTGCATTTGTGAATAATAAGAGTGCTGCAAGATCTGTGGCACAGCTGCATGTTAGAAACCGTTCACTGTAACACAATGAAGAAAGCACTATTGCTTGTTGGTTCAGCGACGTGGTGAACACGAACCTCTTACCCACTCTGCCGTACAGTACTTCGCGGTCAAACCTTACATGGCTGCAGGAGGACCGAGCGAGTGACGGCCGGTGCACGCGAACGTTTAAAGGCTGTACTTTAGAAGCTTATAACAGCGTACTATCAGAATTACGGCCCAAATTTCCACACTGGATCGACTACTGCGTCTGATACCTTGAATATGTGGTTTCTTTCATGAAAATATGCTGTCAAGTTGGCGGTATTTCATTTCTAGCTTACTAGAAGGCTGGCGTAAGAAACGCATCCTCCTCAGTATGAAGGGACTTCATGTAACGGTGTTGAATTGACAGAACCGTGGTGTTACGTAATGAGCGCACGTTTCTACAAGGCCACCGTGGCTCACTTGTATTTAATTCGTGCTATTCGAAAGGCTGGACGCCGTCCTTGGATGGTGTGTGTGTGTGTGTGTGTGTGTGTGTGTGTGTGTGTGTGTGTGTGTGTCGTTAGCGGCCAGCTGATCGCCTGAGAAATAACTGGCGCTCAATGAGCGCAACGCAAGCATGTTGAAATGGCTCTGAGCACTATGGGACTTAACATCTTAGGTCATCAGTCCCCGCAAGCATGTTGAATTATCCATAATACAGAGTTTAAGATCTGTCTAGAGATAGATGGATATCGATTAAATATTGTTAAATAATACGACGTGTATCGGAACAGTCAGATTGTTGTTGTGAGGGGGGGAGGGGGGAATGGAAGATTTTTATTGGAAGAAATCTGAAAATCTGCACTATGTGTGCAGAGTGTACAAAATGAAGGGAAGTTGACATTGAGATAATACGGGTCAGAGCTCGTTCATACTTGGTCAACCTGAACTAACATCGCATTATCCCAATGGAACAGTCATTGTTGCGTTGGGTCGCTACAGAATGTTTGCTATATCTCTTTGTGCTGCTGCTAAATTTTCTTAACAATACTTCAAAGTGTTGTTTACATATTTTCTGAGTAGATTGCGCAAGGACAACGTCATGAAAGTGTAGATCAGATGCGCCATACATTCAAAGAATAGTATCGACAGCAGTCGATATATTTATATAAAATAAATAAATTAATAACAATCGTAACTCAACCACTCCCTCGATTGTACACAGAAAGCGTCAGAATATTATTGCAGATGCAACAAAAAACATGCTTAATTTGAAGGAACGCAAATTCCTCAAGATTGCTGAAGTTTTACAGAAGCTCGTAATTTAGTGTGAACTTCAGTGCGAGATGCTTTTAATATTATCCACAAACGCAACTCTGTCTCGAAATCTGGCAGAAAACCCAAAGAGATTCTGGTCGCATGTGCGGCCAGACACAATCTATGTCTTCACTGCGTGGTAGCAAAGGTAATGTTAATGATGACAGTTCCAATAAGGCAGAGTTGCTTAACACGGTTTTCCTTCATGAAGGAGGACGTAGTAAATATTCAGTAATGTAAATCAAGAACAAATGCCAACGTGCATAAGTTAGACACAGATATCCTCTTGCCGGCCGTTGTGGCCGAGCGGTTCTAGACACTTTAGTCCGGAACCGCGCTGCTACTACGGTCCCAGGTTCGAATCCTGCCTCGGTCGTGGATGTGCGTGATGTCCTTAGGTTAGTTAGGTTTAAGTACTTCTAAGTTCTAGGGGAATGGTCATCTCAGATGTTAAGTCCCATAGTGTTCAGAGCCATTTGAACCAAGATATCCACGGTGTAGCGAAGCTACTTGAATCACTTAATGAAGGAAGGCCTCCGCGGCACATTTTATAACAGTTAGGTTTCTTTCAGAGTACGCTGACAAAATAGCTTCATACTTACCAGTCGTATTCGTACAGGCACTTGCCGGACGAAAGATCCGAACGAAAAAACCGGAAAGTTGAAAAGGTCACAGCAATATTCAAGAAAGCAACTAAGAGTAATCCGCTGAATTACAGGCCCAAATAACTGACGTAGATTTGCAATAGGATTTTGGCTCGTGTACTGTGCTCGGACATTACAAATCACGTCTCAGAAAAAGATTTATTGACAAATAGCTTACACGAATTCAGAAAAACAACTGGCTGTTTATTCGCACGAAGTTATGAGTGCCATGGTTTTGGAAACTTCCTCACGAGTGTCTTCTAATCAAATTGGGTGCCTACGGCTTATCGTCTCAGTTGTGCGACTGGATTAGTACTTTCGTTTCAGAAAGGCCACAGCTCGTAGTAATGGGTGAAAAGTCATCAAATAAAACGCAAAAAATATCTGGCGTTCCCTAATGAAATGTTACGGGCACTTTCCTATTAAGGATCTGTACAAATAACTTAGGACACAATCTGAGCAGCCCTTTTAGTTTGTTTGTGGATGGTTCCGTAACTTACCGTCTTGCAAAGCGATCAGATGATCCAAACAATTGCAAAATGGTTTATACAAGAAACTCGTATAATGGGAAAAGCTACAATTGACTCTAAATAATGAAAGTTGTGAGGTCATCCACATGAGTAATAAAAAGAATCAACAAAATTTTAGTTGCATGATAAATTACACAACTCTAAAGGCTGTAAATTCAGCTGAGTACTTAGGGACGACAGTTATTCATAACGTAAATTTGAAGGTCACATAGATAATGTTGCGGGGAAAGTGAACCAAAAACTGCCCATTTTTGGCCAAATACTTAGGAAAAGCAACAGGTTTACTAAAGAGGCTGCTTACAGTACGCATGTTCAGCCTCTTTTGGAATATTGCTGCGCGGTGTGGCATCCGTACCATATAGAACTGACGGAAGAAATCGAAGTTCAGAAAATGTTTGAAATTATGTCTAAAGTTTTTTGGAAGTAGTTAAGTGCTCTTATATTAAACACTGGATGAGTGTAATCAGTGTAATTTCAGCTCCGTTTTAAACAAAAGCTAATTTGTCATGCACTTCAATGTTTATGACGTCATATCGCATTCAGCGATATACATGGATGCTGTCTGCGAAACATATTGCGAATAGAGTTAGTAGTAAAAAAGTATTACATTGTTGAAACGTCATGCGTATGCTGAAGTTTCACTGTATGAACAGCGAAAATGTAGCAAGCGTTGAACTTTTTTCCATCCATTATTCTGTGGATGGTGCTCAGCGAAAACACGTTCCGTAAACATTTGAAATTGTGTGAAAAGTTGGCTGGAAGTCTCTAAATGCATTCATTCACAAATACCGAATGAACACTGTGCGCCATGAGTTGGCGCAGCCACAAGACATATACGCAGTTTCTAACTATAATTCCCGGATAAAGTTCAGTCGTCAGTTGCAAATGTTGCAAATATATTTTTATTTCGCTTTACTGTTTCGACAAGTTATTCTGCCATCTGCAGAAGCTTAGCATTGGTTTAGATGATGTCAATATCTTCTTCGTAGAAGCATAATGGCATGGTATGTCCGAAAAGTACATGTTGTACGTGATTATTGGAAACACAGATTGACAATTTACGGTAACTGAGTCACTTCTATGTGGATGTCGAGCTTGTATGTTACTTGTTTCTGGCACAACAGCTTGAATTGTACATAGATGTGATTTCGTTAATGTAAATTATCAGTCTATGAATCTGTGTTTACAATAATCATATACAATTTGTACGTTTTTGGATATATCATAGTGTTATGTTTCTGCGAAGAAGATACTGACATCTGCTAAATCAATACTAAGTTTCTGAAGACTTCAAATTAATTTATCGAAATAAAAAACTGACGACTGAATTTCATTCTGAAATATAGTTGCAGTTGCTGAAAATTACATCTGTGAATAAAATAGTAATTCTTACTGTAATACTTGTCTCACAGTGTTAAACCTTTAATATAAGATTATTCCTGTTTATGAGTCGATTACGAAAGAGTTTTAAATATTTAAATTTGGCAAATGATTTTATAAATGGCGTCAGACAGACAATGTTACTGGGATCTCGCTGCGTGCACCGGTTTAACGGTTTAGTAACACAAATAACTCATGCTGACATGGACTAAGTTAAGAATTTTGAGTTCTTCTTGGCTGGGTATGAACGGCTAGGTGAATGTCAGTGAAAATTGGAGAGTGTGTCATAATTTTAAGTGATATTATATGTACGCGTTTTTAATTTTAATTATTTCAACCACACTCGTCTTAGGCTTTTGCAGGAACCTGTTCAACGCTCGATACTCCACTTTATGAATGAGTTGCGCCATTTTGGTTTGGCAGCTGAAGCGCCGCGCCACGGTAGTGGCGGGGGAATATCAGTGTGTATCAGGAGTGCAGACACGTAATGTCAGCACCCGCGAAAATTCGCGCTGTTGGAATGTGGCAGCGAGTCTGTGTTGATTTTGACACGCTCTAGACAGAGATTCTAAAAACGTTTTTGTGAATGTAGTTACAGGGACGTCGTAAGAACAACATGAAGAGGTTCGAGTAATGTAAATATATTGAATTTTCTAATTCCGAAAGTGCGCAGAATCTTCCGAATTGATATCGGTCAAATTCGCTATTTATACACATGGTCATCAGGAGGTGGTGTATCAAATGGTTCAAGTGGCTCTGAGCACTATGGGACTCAACTTCTGAGTCTTTTCCAGAGACTCTCCTTGGCTGCCGTCGTATTACAGTCGCGTTACCGTAGCGCAACTGTAAATGCGTAGCTGCTGTGAGTCTGCGGCCGCATCTAGGATAGCGTGGCTCGTACAAGTGACAGACTTCTGTAATATTTTCAACAATATTAAAATACATAAAATTCTCAGTGTGGGGAGAGACGGGCAAAGTTTCCGCGGCGGGCAAAGTGGCCATTGGGGTCTGGGGGGCTGTAAGGCGGTGGAAATGTTTTAACTTGTTCTACCTGGAGGGCCCCGGCACACTACGAAATTTAGGTTGTTCGCTGTGCAGCTCCTCAAAGTATTTTGTGGATTTTAGTTATGCTGATGTAAAGTAAGCGGTCAGTTTGTGTTTTTGTTGTGGAGAGGGAATGTGACTTAAATCTTTTCAATGATATTCTGTTGAAAGCGTCAAACTTTCACTCCCTAACGTCACTTTATTTATTGAAACTTCGGGCATGCTGTTACTGGGTGTACAGATTTTGTGTGAAGACCTTAAGCAGGCGAAGTGGCCATTTCGGTGGTGGCTTCTGGCCACTTTGTGTAGGGAGAAAGCGAAAAAACAACGGCCGAAAGAAGGTTCCGCGGTGATACTTAGTTAGTCCGTATAATAGTGATCTAGAAGGGGCAAGTAAATAAAGAGAAGAAAAAGAAAGTAGAAAGGACGAGAAACGGAAAACATTCGAAGAGAAGAAAGGCAGTAAAAAGAAGAGCGCGAAGAGCAGGAAATAGAAGCCTAGGAGACCCCTTTTTGACCACAACGATGAAGACAAAGAGCTCATATACTGCGGAGAAAAATTTCCAAATTCTAGGCCAGAGGAGCAGTGAATTTAGTGCGAATTGCGTTCCTTCTGGGCCCATGAAATTTGTACGATACTCGGAGAACAAAGTTTTATTTGTGATAAGTGTAATTCGAATCACGTTACACAATAATTTATATTTATTTGTTGAAATAGTTTTTCTCACTTATTTTAGAGTTTAAATTTGTGTGTGGCCATTTTGCCACTTTGTGAAAATTGAGTTGTTTAATGCAATTAATTTGATTCTAAGGTAGCCAAACTATTCAGTTGTTGTTGTTGTTGTTGTTGTTCAAATGGTTCAAATGGCTCTGAGCACTATGGGACTCAACTTCTGAGGTCATCAGTCCCCTAGAACTTAGAACTACTTAAACCTAAGGACATCACACACATCCATGCCCGAGACAGGATTCGAACCTGCGACCGTAGCGGTCACGCGGTTCCAGACTGAAGCGCCTAGAACCGCAAGGCCACACCGGCCGTTGTTGTTGTTGTGGTCTTCAGTCCTGAGACTGGTTTGATGAAGCTCTCCATGCTACTCTATCCTGTGCACACTTTTTCATCTCCCAGGACTTACTGCAATATACATCCTTCTGAATCTGCTTAGTGAAATTCATCTCTTGGTCTTCCTCTACGATTTTTACCCTCCACGCTGCCCTCCAATGCTAAATTTGTGATCCCTTGATGCCTCGGAACATGTTCTACCAACCGGTCCCTGTTATACTTACATCACTGTGGATTATAATCACACATTTCTAAGCATTTCCGTCTATTGCTACTCAGCTTAAAAAATAGGTATACGCTAGTCTGGCCACTCTGCCCGACCCTCAACTGCCTGTAAGCCGTTTGACCTCTCAGCAGCAATGCTTTTTGAGAATTTGTTCATCCTCTACGTTCTGGCGAACTGAAGCAAATTTTAACGGGCGCAATACGCCACCCCTCGCAATCTGCGCCGGCTGGAGTGGCCGAGCGGTTCTAGCCGCTTCAGTCTGGAACCGCGAGACCGCTGCGGTCGCAGGTTTGAATCCTGCCTCGGGCATGGATGTGTGTGTGTTGTCCTTAGGTTAGTTAGGTTTAAGTAGTTCTAAATTCTAGGGGAATGATGACCTCAGATGTTAAGTCCCATAGTGCTCAGAGCCATTTGAACCATTTTTGAACCGCAATCTGCAACGAAAGAGGAAAATTAATTACGACACATTAATTTTTGGAGGAGGTAGTTAAAGTTTATAGTGTTTTCATGTGCTCGTTTCGTCCTGAGATTCCTTGCTGGGTCCACCAAACTAACACCGGTATTGGGTGGGTCATCGGTGCACGTATGTAAACGCTACGATCACCCACGTCATCACTACTTGGTGGAGTGTTTGGCTGGCTGGCTGCCTGACTGCTCATAATCCAGGTTGTGCGTAGGGCAATAGCGGCGGCCGCTTCCCTCCACCTGCCTCGTCCCTAGTCGAGTGCGTGCCGAGAAGTCGTTTGCGGCGCTTCCAAGGCGTGAGGTTGGCTACGGAGGTGTGCTCGCTTCCCGCCGCCGGCTGCCAGCACCACTAGGCCGCAGCGCAAACAGGCAGAGCCGGCGAGATTGGCGCCGTGGGCCGCCGCAGCAGGCGACGCGGCAGCGACTCTGCTGGCCACCTCGCTCTCACTGCCGCCTCCACCCTACACCCCTCATGTACTATGTATTCGCAACAGCAAATATGACACCGATGGAAAAAGAAATCCAGCACCAAATAATAATAATACACTACTGGCCATTGAAATTTCTACACCAAGAAGAAATGCAGATGATAAACGGGTATTCATTGGACAAATATATTATACTAGAACTAACATGTGATTACATTTTCATCCAACTTGGGTGCATAGATCCTGAGAAATCAGTACCCAGAACAACCACCTCTGTCCGTAATAACGGCCTTGATACGCCTGGGCATGGAGTCAAACAGAGCTTGGATAACGTGTACAGTTACAGCTGCCCATGCAGCACGGTACCACAGTTCATCAAGAGTTCAGACTGGCGTATTGTGACAAGCCAGTTGGTCGGCTATCATTGACCAGACGTTTTCAATTGGTGAGAGATCTGGAGAATGTGCTGGCCAGGGCAGCAGTCGAACATTTTCTGTATCCAGAAAGGCCCGTGCAGGACCTACAACATGCGGTCGTACATTATCCTACTGAAATGTAGGCTTTCGCAGGGATCGAATGAAGGGTAGAGCCACGGGTCGTAACACATCTGAAATGTAACGTCCACTGTTCAAAGCGCCGTCAGTGCGAACAAGAGGTGACCGTGACGTTTAACCAATGGCACCAAATACCATGACGCCGGGTGATACGCCAGTATGGCGATGACGAATACGCGCTTCCAATGTGCGTCCACCGCGATGTCGCCAAGCACGGATGCGACCATCATGATTCTGTAAATAGAACCTTGATTCATCCCAAAAAATGTCTTGGCATTCGTGCACCCAGGTTCGTCGTTGAATACACCATCGCAGGCACTCCTGTGTGTGATGCAGCGTCAAGGGTAACCACAGCCATAGTCTCCGAGCTGATAGTCCAAGCTGCTGCAAACGTCTTCGAACTGTTCGTGCAGATGGTTGTTGTCTTGCAAACGTCCCCATCTGTTGACTCAGGGATCGAAACGTGGCTGCCATGCGGATAAGATGCCTGTCATGTCGACTGATAGTGACACGAGGCCGTTGGGATCCAGTACGGCGTTCCGTCTTACCCTCCTGAACCCACCGATTCCATATTCTGCTAACAGTCATTGGATCTCGACCAACGCGAACAGCAATGTTGCGATACGATAAACCGCAATCGCGATAGGCTACAAGCCGACCTTTATCAAAGTCGGAAACGTGATGGTACGCATTTCTCCTCCTTCCACGAGGCATCATAACAACGTTTCACCAGGCAACGCCGGTCAACTGCTGTTTGTGTACGAGAAATCGGTTGGAAACTTTGCTCATGTCAGCACGTTGTAGGTGTCGCCACCGGCGACAACCTTGTGCGAATGCTCTGAAAAGCTAATCATTTGCATATCACAGCATCTTCTTCCTGTCGGTTAAATTTCGCCTCTGTATCACGTCATCTTCGTGGTGCAGCAGTTTTAGTGGCCAGTAGTGTATATGACAATGAAATTTCGGGAAATGTCTAGGTGACAAATTGAAGTGATTAACATTATAAGCTCAGAGTGTAAGGTAAGCGCGAGTTAAGCCATTGTAAATGTGATGTGCTGCTACAGTAATAACCGATGTAACTGACAGAATGTTGAACGCAGGCGTGCAAACGTGCATGGGTTGAGTTTCTCACGGGCCAGTTAATGCTGGTTGTGGATGACGCTCGAGTTATCGTCCGGTGATAACCCATGTGTGCTCTATTGGACACAGATCTGGCGGTCGAGGAAGCCAAGGCAACATGTCGAAAGTCTGTAGAGTATGTTGGGTTACAACAGCGGTATGCGTGCGAGGGTTATCTTGTTGGAAAACACACCATGTGATTCTGTTCATGAGTAGCAGCACAACAGGTCGAATCACGAGATTGACGTAAAAATTTGCAGTCAGGGTGGTGTGGGACAACCACGAGAGTGGTGCTGCTAGCATACGAAACCGCGTCCCAGGCCAGGACTCCAGGTTTAGGTCTAATGTTACCAGTACACATGCAGGTTGGTTGGAGGCACTCAACCGGCCTTCTCCTAACCAACACACGGCCATCACTGGCACCGAGGCAGAATCAGTCTTCATCACAACACACCACAGACCTCGACCCTGCCCTCCAATGAGCTCTCGCTTGACACCACTGTAGTAGCAAATGGCGCAGGTTTAGGGTCAGTGGAATGCACTTTACAGGGCGTATGACTTGGAGCTGTCCTTCAAGTAACTGATTTGTAACAGTTTGTTGCTGCTCAAATTGCTGCTGCAGACGCAGTACGATGGCTCAGAGCCGTATGCCAAAGACGATGGTCCTCCCTTTCGGCAGTGCCACGTGGCCATCCACAGCCCGGTCTTCTTGTGATTGTACGTTATCGTGACCACCACCACCACCATCAGCAGTCATGTTCAGTGTCTACATTCCTGCCAAGTCTTTTTGCAGTATCGCAAAGGAACATCCAGATTCTCGTAGCTCTATTACACGACCTCGTTCAAATTCAGTGAGGTGATGATAATGGCGTCTTTGTCGCCTTAAAGGCGATCTTGAGTAACATCAAATCACCACATCCAATCTCAAAGGTAGCTAGCGCTCATGACCGTTACGGCGTGTATTTAAAGCAAAACCGATATGCCTCCTCATAGTGGCGCCGCAAGTGTCATGCGACTGGCGCGAAATTTGATTAGACATCTTTCGGATGCAGAAACACGCCCACGAACTTCCGTTTATGTGGCACTACTCCTGCTTGGTGCTGCGGTGTTTTTTTTCTTTTTTTCTTTCTTTCTTTCTTTCTTTCGTCAGTGTATTTAAAGTTATCAAAGCCCCGATTGGTTTAGTGCTGTCATTCATCCTTTCACATCTGGTGCTAATCTTTCCATACCCGCATAACTGCAAGACTCAATATCCTCTACAACGTTTATGACTGTTATAGGACACTAATCTGCAAAACGAAGTAATACAATATATTCACAACTCGGTGGAAATGAATGAAAGTGCGGGAGTATGTCGCCAGAGATCTGCCAATCGTGCACAGCAGTTGACATCAAATGGCGTGAGTTCAGAATGAATATAATGCCAATTGGGGCTGGCCACACAACTCAAGACAGTGAAAGCAAATGAGCGAGCTGTTACGTTGCAGTGTAGTGATGTTCTTCATTATAAAGTCACTCCGAGACATTTGCATGAGATCACTCGGGGAAAAATCATTGGGAAACCAGAAGATGGTATTGCTCGCAGCTTACTGAAGGATGGGGAACGTTCCGAAGTACAGCTACAGCTGTCTGCAGGAGAGGAGGTTGTCTACCACGGTTAACTAAAGCAGCACGTTACCGCTACATTTTGCAACAGGCACAAAGGCACGTCAAACAGCGAGTGCGTTTGCGACCACATTTAAGAGGAGTAAAAGTCACGAAATCTCACCCAGCACAATGGCGCGACGTCCAGTACGTTGTGTTCATTTGACACGCGTTCATTTGACACGCGTTCATTTGACACGCGTTCATTTGACACGCGTTCATTTGACACGCGTTCATTTGACACGCGTTCATTTGACACTCGTTCATTTGACACTCGTTCATTTGACACACGTTCATTTGACACGCGCTCATTTGACAGCAATGTTTGAGATGGCGCCAAGAGCATAGGGACTGGACCAACGAGGATTGACGTCCCAGGCTCTCGAGTGAGAGTAGATTCGGTCTCAGTAGTGATTCTGGGCCTACCTGCATCTGGCGAGAGGTGAGAACACGTAGGGCACAGAGGAACATTGTCGAACGTGGCCGTTTTGATTATCCAAATGTTATGATGTGGGGAGGCAAAATGTTAAATAGTCGTTCTGACATGCAAATCGTTGTACACTCACTAGCCAGCGTTATTCGGACAAAGTAATCCTTCCCCGTGTGTCTTTTCATGGGTGCATTCGATAATAACTTCATTTTTATGAATTTCAATGCGCGACCGCATCGAACAACTCAGCTGGAGAAACTCGTGGAACGAGAGGATGCTTGGGGAATGAACTGTCACACGTATTCCCCCAACTGAAACATGATCGAGCACGTGTCGGGCGCGTTGCGGAGGATTACTGCACCACCGACGATGCAGTATTTGTCAGCCGCGCTGGTCGACGAATGGAACGTCGTTCAAAAGAACTACTCATCAGCCCTGTGGCAACATGAAAGCAGCCGGCCGCGGTGGTCTCGAGGTTCTAGGCGCGCAGTCCGGAACCGTGCGACTGCTACGGTCGCAGGTTCGAATCCTGCCTCGGGCATGGATGTGTGTGATGTCCTTAGGTTAGTTAGGTTTAAGTAGTTGTAAGTTCTAGGGGACTGATGGCCTCAGATGTTAAGTCCCATAGTGCTCAGGGCCATTTGAACCATTAGAGGAGGGAATGAGTACGTAAAGGGCATGTTGCACTGAACATTGATTGCCGTGCATTACATTTTATCGGCATACTGGGCTTAGGGTCGTACAACTACGGGTTACTTTATCACAGGAGCCACCCTGTAGTTTGCATCTCTGAACTAAGAAGCGGATTTACCGCCTTCTACTAGGAAGAATCTTTTTCAGGCGTTCGCAGGTCACAGCGTCAGTGTGCCGTATCGAACACCTCTAACGGGAAAGCTAGAAGAACAGGCAGGCAGCCGTTGGAAATACCGTGCGCTCCACAGCAGCTTGCCGGAGGAGGAAACGTGAACGCGTTGGGAAGGCGTCGGCTGCCTCGCGTGCCGGCTGCTTCTTCAGCCTCGGCCGGTTCTCGGGACAGACAAGCGTTGCGCCCGCATGCCGCAGGCTCGCACCTGCCGGGCCAGAAGCAGCTTTGCGACCAGCTGCTGCGGCTCTACACACAAACGACGCCCGGCCTCTTGTTCGTGACGTCACGTCCAGTGGGCACGAGCGCACGGGAGTGCGTTTCACTAGCTGAACAACACGTCTCAAGAGCATAATACAAAGTGGTGTCCAGAGAGTTCCGAAATGTGTTAATCAAATTTGTTATGTCCTACCTATATCTTCTTTCACATTATCACCTTCGATATAATCCATTTGAAAGCTAATTCACAAATATCAAAATTTCTGCCACCAGTGATATGAAGTCTATTTTGCTGTTTTTCCACCCTCTGCGATTCTGCTGGAATTTCCTCCATCGTATCAAATCTTCCGTCCCCCACCCCTGCCGCCAGCAACTTGTTTTTCATCTTGGGGAAGACGAAGAGGTCACGCGGAACTAAATCTGGTGATCATGTGGCTTCGGGAACAACTGTCACCTTGTCTGTAGTTAAGAATTTGGGAATAAGTTAGTCATCGTCTGAGCTCGGTCAGATGTCATGGCGGAATACGCCAGTAGTTCGTATGCCACTGATATGGACGTTTCTTCTCGCTGTCTTATGCATCTACATCTATACTGCAGTATCTGCAAGAAGGAATTGGATTTAACGTCCCGTCGACATCGATGTCATTAGAGACGGAGCACAAGTTGTGTCAAGGATTGTGTCAGGGATGGGGAAGGAAATCGGCCGTGTCCATTTAAAGGATCAACCGGAGTTTGCGTGGAACTATTTAGGGAAATCACGGAAAACCTAAATCTGGATGGACGGACGCAGGTTTGAACCGTCGCCCTTCCGAATGCAAGTGCAGTGTGCTAGCCACTGCGCCATCTCGCTCTCCAGTAGCCGCTTTACGGTATGTGGTAAAGAATACTTGATTCTTCTCCCCGCCCCGCCGCACGTTTTCCTATTCAATTCACGAATTAGACGTGGAAACAACGATCTTCGGTGAAGCTCCATAAACCTAATTTCTCCGATTGTTCTCGTCATGAGCATTTCAAGAGCCCCACCGGAGAGCAACGAACATGTTTGTCGACTCTTCTTGAAACGTACTCCCTCAGAATTACAGCAGTAGCCTTGTCCGTGATGCACGACGCGTTTCTTGTAACGTCTGTCCCTGGAGTTCGTTGAGTATCTCCGCAACACTCTCGCTCCGACTAACCGATCCCATGACGAAAACCGCCGTTGTTCGTTGGATATGTCTTCTATTAATCTTACTTGCTAAGGTTCCCGGACTGATGAACAGTACTCAACAATCGGTCGAACGAGCATTTCGTGAGACATTTTTTTTCGTGGATGAATTACATTTCCTTAACATTCCAACACTGAATCTCAATCTGACATATGCTTGTCCTATTATTTATTGTATGTGGTCATTCCACGTTAGGGGGCTGCAAATGGTTACCACTAGGCATTTTACGAAAATTATTGTTTCCATTATTTTATCGCCAATGGTTTAATCTTGCAGCATTGGATCACTTCGCCTGTTTCAGCGCAGTACGTTACTTGTAATTGCGTTCGGGGTTAAATAAAAGACCCTGCATTAATCTCCAATCTTCTTAGGTCTTATTGCTTTTAGGTACAGTACTCTGTAGACACAACCATCCTGTAACCAAAAAACTCTCCGCGGGTGGCCCGACGGATCCTCCAATCTTATCCACTAGATCGATAATAGATCCCCCAAACAAGTACTGCTCATAAAGTTTATCATGCCGGCCGCGGTGGCCGAGCTGTTCTAAGCGCTTCAGTCCGGAACCCTCGCAACTGCTACGGTCGCAGGTTCGAATCCTGCCTTGGGCATGGATGTGTGTGATGTCCGTAGGTTAGTTAGGTGTAAGTAGTTCTAAGTTGTAGGGAACTGATGACCTCAAGTATTAAGTCCCATAGTGCTCAGAGCCATTTGAACCATTTGAAGTCTTTCATGCGACGTCCAGTGACGACGGAAGGCATGGGTTTGTTTCCAGTTACAAACAAAACTATACTTAAACCGGAATTTTACGAGCCCATTCGATAGAACTCTTCCAAATTAGCCTGTTCTGTCGCTGTGTTAGAAAGGACAGTAAAACACGAAGAGTGACGAGTTTTCCAGCAGCAACAACCCCGCCGTGGCCCGCGCTGTCTGCTACTCCAAAGCATGCAGCGCTACCGAGTCGCTGGTGGATTGCTGGTTATTCTCGGTATTTTACTATCCCTGTAACTACGTACCGATGAAACTAATATTAGACCAGACTGCTTCGCAGTTGCTAAATATTTTTGGGAATTGGTGATACACGTCCTGATTTCCTTCTCCTACCTCCCTCCCTCCCTCCCACCCTTTGTCCATCACCAGCTCTCCCTGTCCATAACCTTTCCCGCGCCCTGTACAGCTCTTATCTCTACCAATCTCTTCCTCCCTCACGTCTCTACCCACATCCTCCTGCTCCTCCTCCTCCTCCTCTTCCTCCGCCTCCTTTATTCCATTTCCTCCCCTTCCCTTTTTTTCTGTCTATCTCCTCCTCCTCCCTCTGACATTATTTACTGTTATTGCAAACGAAACCTTGATTGTGAATAGAAGTCAAAATGAATGGGTACGTTACTGCACGGTGTATGAGAGACACCTCTGCACCTGCAGAGTCTGTGAGGATAGTAGCTTAATGATAGCATTTCGCATGGTTTTGATCTACGAACAGGTAGCATTATAAAATTAGGCGTAAACACGACTTTTCTGTTAAAAATGACTGCGAAAAGCAAAACAAAACCACCCATTTTCACAGCACAACTTACCATGTTCATTTTGTAACCAGTTTAACAGAAACTGTTTATTGTATAACAGGTCTATATCTCCAGTGCTTCATTCTGTGCGTTGTCTGTCAGTCAACTGGTCGAGAAACGATTCCCCCCGTCGAATATTTCCTTGAATTTGTGTAAACTGAAACAAAACAATTTCAGTGAGATGATAAATTTATTGAAATGAAATAAATCAAAATTGTCGGCCGCTGTGGCCGAGCAGTTCTAGGCGCTTCAGTACGGAACCGCGCTCCTGCTGCGGTCGCAGGTTCGTTCCTGCCTCGGGCATGGATGTGTGTGATGTCCTTAGGTTAGTTAGATTTAGTAGTTCTAAGTTCTAGGGGACTGATGACCTCAGATGTTGTCCCATAGTGCTCAGAGCCATTTGAACCAAGCTTGGTGATAAACGACACTTTTTGTCTTTGCGTCTGGAGAGAAAACGAATAGCGCAGAGCGTTTACCGACTCTGGAGCATGCCACGTACAAATGCCCATGGGAAAAACACAGCAATTCAAGGTTTGTCACACATACTTCCAACGATTGGCTTTGCGATTTATTAGATGTTTGGACAACATGGATTAACAGCAATTAGTATAAATTAACTTAGTATTAAGAAAACAGTCTCAATCGCGTTTTTTATTTATTTAGTGTGGACCGGTTTCAGGCCATCGCAGTGGCCATTTTCAGGGCGAACATACTACTGGTCAACTGCTGGTGGCGTCACGTATACCCAGGTCTCTCCTGCCACACCACGCCACTAGCAGTCGACCATATGTTCGCCCTGAAGATGGCCCCTGTGATGGACTGAAACCGGTTGGCGCCAGATAAATAGAAAACGCGATTGAGACTGTTTTCTTAATACTACGTTTGCGATTCATTGTTCCTCATAGCGAATGCGAGGCGAGTCGGGAACTGGTCACGCGTAAACTGAAACGGCAAGTCGGTTCCAATCAGTGGTATTCATGGAATCTGTACTTGAACTTTCCTGTGGGTATCGTTCTTCAGTCACGTTGCTGATAAGCTTCTTAACAGCGAGTTTTCTTCCACTACATAGTTTCGGTTGCTTCAGATTGCATAACATGATCATCACCGAGCTGATCTTAAGGAGGAGGAGGAGGTTAGTGTTTAACGTCCCGTCGACAACGAGGTCATTAGAGACGGAGCACAAGCTCGGGTGAGGGAAGGAAGGGGAAGGAAATCGGCCGTGCCCTTTCAAAGGAACCATCCCGGCATTTGCCTGAAGCGATTTAGGGAAATCACGGAAAACGTAAGTCAGGATGGCCGGAGACGGGATTGAACCGTCGTCCTCCCGAATGCGAGTCCAGTGTGCTAACCACTGCGCCACCACGCTCGGTGCTGATCTTAAGCTGCAAACTGTGCAGTAGCATTCTTAGCAAATCGAATGAATTCAGGATGCACCTGGATAATTGACGACTTCATCTGGATCGAAAATAGAATCGATCGCATTAAATGAATGCAATTGGCAAGTGATTTTACTTTGAATTTTATATTAAAGTCGTCTACGTCCTTACTTTTGGTTGCCACATTGGCTCTTTCCCTTAATCAAATATGATTTTTGTACAGAATGAAATTTTCACTCTACTGTGGAGTGTGCGCTGATATGAAACTTCCTGGCAGTTTAAAGCTGTGTGCCAGACCGAGACTCGAACTAGGGACATCTGCCTTTCGCGGGCAAGTGCTCTACCAACTGAGGTATCCGACTCACGGCCCATCCCCACAGCTTCAATTCTGCCAGTACCTCGTCTTCTGCTTTCCAAACTTCACAGAAGCTCTTCTGCGAAACTTGCAGAACTAGCACTCCTGGAAGAAAGGATATTGCGAAGATACGGCTTGGCCGCAGCCTGGGGGATGTTTCCAGAATGAAATTTTCACTCTGCAGCGGAGTGTGCGCTGATATGATGGCAGAGCACTTGCCCGCGAAAGGCAAAGGTCCCCAGTTAGTCTCGCTCCGGCACTCAGTTATAATCTGCCAGGAAGTTTCGTGATTTTTGTAATTTGCAGCAATATTCCGGAACACTTTCGTGATCAGTTCTTCTTTCGAAGTTGTGAATTGAGAAAAATTAGGGGGAAACGAAGTGAGGCCAGTGGAAGCATCAATCGGAATTTTTACATTGCTAATAGTTGCTTGGAAAACACTACTGCCGATTCGTTACTCTGTAACGCGACTCGAATATTCAAGCACGTAAAAGGAAAAGCTTCACAAGAAGATGCTTGTACGGGTCTCTTAGCGATGAAAGCACTGGAGGACGATCGGAAATCGGATCAGCCGAAATGCACAAAGTTTTCGGTTTCTCAGAGCGAGAAAGTGCAGACTGACTTCTGAAGCTGCGGTACTTCTCTGCGGCGGTGCCCGTGGCTCACTTCAACCAGGGCGGTAGAGCGGTCGCGGCGATTGATGGACCGCAGCTCAGATGGACGATAATCTCCACTATGCCGACGAAGGCCATGTCAGAGGTCCCGTAGCTCCGTGTACCATATAACAAGGGAAGTTTCGTGATTTCATACGTACTATTTTCAAAGTTAAGTCACGCTGTTAATTTGTTGCCCGCCTCAATCTCTTCTGAATTTTTATTTGTATCTCTATGTACCTGTCTCATCCAGTGTGCAAGAAAATCTGTTTGGTATATTCTAAATTTTCTGTATCCTCTTTGTCGCACATTTCGACGCATTCAATTTTCAACACTTCTCGCGTTAATTCATAGGATTTCTCGCTTCCACGTTTCGTCTCAATATGATTTCGAGTTCGAGGCGTACACTTACGGGAAATACTTGTTCAAGTCCCTACCAATGTCAGTAGTGGTCTTTTACGGAGGAAATCTTTTTTCGTCTTCACCTCCGTTAATTTGGCCGTTTAGTGCAATACTTGTTCCTAGGAAGTTGCTGTATTATCGACTTGTACTGTTCAGCCAACCGTTTTTCTTCTTTCTAGTATTCCTCATCAAATCCGTTCCAACTTAATTCTCTCGGGCATGGATGTGTGTGATGTTCTTAGACTAGTTAGGTTTAAGTAGTTCTAAGTTCTAGGGGACTGATGACCGCAGCAGTTAAGTCCCATAGTGCTCAGAGCCAACCAACTTCATACTGATGGCGTAATCTGTGAAACGTATACTGTCCATCAAGTTCCTCAGATCGTCTAAATGTTGGTTATTTACAGCCGTAGGGTCATGTCAAATGCGTCCGCCCCGGTAGCTGAGTGGTCAGCGTGACAGACTGTCAATCCTAAGGGCCCGGGTTCGATTCCCGGCTGGGTCGGAAATTTTCTCCGCTCAGGGACTGGGTGTTGTGTTGTCCTAATCATCATCATTTCATCCCCATCGACACGCAGGTCGCCGAAGTGGCGTCAAATCGAAAGACCTGCACCAGGCGAACGGTCTACCCGACGGGAGGCCCTAGCCACACGACATTTCCATTATTATGTCAAATGCAAGACGTAGAGAGGATGTTTGTTTCTGTTGAACTTACACTGATCGTCTAAATTTTTTCACTTGCTTAAAGGCGCCTTAGACGTAAAAATCAAACAGTACTTGAGTAAGCTAAACCCAGCCTGAACACGCGTTGGCCTTTGTAATTTCCAAATATACAGGTTGTACCGGTTTTAAGTGCAGGTATTTCTATTGGCATCTGAGGACGGTGTGCTGAACACCTTAATTTAGTATTTACGTCATTTGCAGACTAATAATTATCATATCTATCACAAGTTCTACATTTTTAGGTTGGTTAGTACCCCCAAGTACGGGTGACAAGAGAAAGCCATTAATGTTTTTTTTTTTTTTCGTGGGCAGCGGGTCAGGTGTTGAAGAGTGGATGCGTGGACACAAAATGATCAGTCTGTACTGACAGGCGTAGTCCACTTAGCGGAATAGTTATGACCATGCAGAAAACATCGTCTCGTAAAGTGTGTGATGTGACTGGGGGAAGACTGTTCAACGCAGAGAAAAAGCACCAAAGCCGCTGATGTGTGTACGTATTAAGTTACCACAAATAAAAAGAATTGCACTTACACCCATTACACCCTAAATAAATCATTCATCTGTGAATACACTATAACAGTATTTTTAGTTATTGAGAATAAAATTACTTGCCCAGTTCAGAATTTGTAGTCTGTCAGCCACTTTATTTGTGTGGCCGAAGGTACCTCCCATTTAATCATGGTTGAACCACATGTGTCACAGGAATCTGGACATCTATAACGAAAGACAAGCAAAAGGTCAGTTGTTCTTTGAGACATATTATGATAACGTTGTATAATTAAAATGTGTTACAGACAACTAAGAACACAGTGTAGTGCATAGCGTTGTTACACACTTGGCACTACTGCTACCACTGCTTCCAGAATCACTTGTGCTTTTTTTTTGTGTTTTCAGCCAATTTCATGAGACTGGTACAGTCTCCAGTATGCACATTTCTTCTAACCTTCAACGAAATACAATGTGGGTGAAGTAAAAGTTGTTTTGCAGTCGCTGGTGTTGTCTTCAATCTTAAGACTGATTTGATGCAGTTCTCCACGCTACTCTATCCTGTGCAAACCCTTTCGTCCTGCGACCCACAACGTTCCGAATCTGCTCTCTCTCTCTCTCTCTCTCTCTCTCCCTCTCTCCCTCCCTCCCTCCCTCCCCCCCCCTCCCCCTCCCCCTCCCCCCCCCCCCCCACACACACACACAAACAATTTCTCACCTCACTCCAGTACTAAACTGGCGATCCCTTGGCGTCTCAGAATGTGTCATTTCAACCGATGCCTTCTTTTAGTCAGGTTGTGCCACAAATCTCTTGTCTGTGCAGTTCTATTCAGTACCTCCTCGTTAATTACGCGCTCTACCCATCCAGTCTCCAGCATCCTACTGCAGCGCCACATTTGAATTGCTTCTATTCTCTTCTTGTCTAAACTGTTTATCGTCCTTGTTTCGTTTCCATACATGGCTACACTCCAGACAAATACCTTCTGGAAAGACTTCCTAACACTTAAATCTATATTCGCTGTCAGCAAGTTACTCTTCTTCATGAACGCTTTTTTTTTTTTTTTTTTTTTTTTTTTTTTTTTTTTTTTTTTTTTCCATAGCCAATCGACGTTGCATGTCCTCTCTTATTCGGCCATTATGAGTTATTCTACTCCCATATAGCAAAACTCACCTACTGCTCTGTCTCCTTTCCTAATCTAGTTCCCTGAGCACCACCTGATTCAGTTCAGCTGCATTCCGTTATCATTTTTCACCTTTGTTGATGCTCATCTTATATCCACCTTTCAAGAGACTGCCATTCCATTCAACTGATCTTCCAAGTCCTTGGCGCCGCACTGCCCTATCAGATACGTTCGTCGTACGTCCCACATCGATTTCTGCATTTATTTCACGCACTGTTGATCGTCTGTTAGCACTGCCAATAGTTGGCAGTGAAAGACACTGCATTGTTCGTGGTGAGGTGTAATTGCTGTGACACTGTGGATCTCGCAATATTGAATTCCCTAACGATATCCGAAACTGAATATCCCATGAGCCGGCCGGCTTGGCCGAGCGGTTCTAGGCGCTTCAGTCTGGAACCGCGCGACTGCTACGGTCGCAGGTTCGAAACCTGCTTCAGGCATCGATGTGTGTGATGTCCTTAAGTTTAAGTAGTTCTAGGGGACTGATGACCTCAGATGTTAAGTCCCATAGTGCGCAGAGCCATTTGAACCATTTGAATATCCCCCATGCGTCTAGCTCCACCTACCATTCCGCGTTCAAAGGCTGTTAATTCCCCCCGTGAGGGCATGATACCGTCGTAAGACTTTTCACATTAATCATGTGAGTACAAATGACAGTTTCGCCAATGCATTGCACTTTTATAGTTTTTGTACGCGGTCGTACCGCCATCTGTGTGTGTGTGTGTGTGTGTGTGTGTGTGTGTGTGTGTGTGTGTGTGTGTGTGTCTCTGCGCGCGCGCGCGCACATCGCTATCCTATGACTTTCGTCATCTCAATGTGCAATACTGTGGCGGTCATTACGCTCTCGTGACTTCTATCAGGTTCAGCATCAGCTGCTGCATCACGTTCGCGCGCTGGATGCAGCACTGTCGCGGAATTTCGTCGCTAAGTAATTGCCGATTACTTGCATTCACACTATTCATGTGCACGGCTGATTTCACGGGTGAGGGCGTTAACGATTATCGTTGATGGCTAATTTTGACGGCGGGCAATTGCATTTTCCGCACATTAAAGTTAAAATTGCCTTAATGTGCGAAAAAACGCCCGGAAATGGAGCGCGAGTTTCAACGTACGCTCGTGTAGAGGGGAACGAACAGAAATTCCACATCAGGAAACAAGCCAGGTCATCAGAATTGAAAAATAACTTCATGGATTGTTTGTCTATACACGAAAAAAATTTTTTTTTTCAAATCTGCTAATATTTTCTTTGTAAAACCGTAAACTGTAAATTACAGCACGTCCACTGAATAAGCTAACTTACTTTGAAGTTGAATAATTGTGCACATGGTAGTATTAAATATCGCAAAAAAATATAAATTTGGCCACACACACACACACACACACACACACACACACACACACACACACACACACACACACACACACACAGAGAGAGAGAGAGAGAGAGAGAGAGAGAGAGAGAGAGAGAGAGAGAGAGAGAGAGAGCGAGCGCTTCACTATAACATCGGACACAGTGGACCTAGGGATGTGTAGGAGTGTGGAAATCTCGCGTACAGACGTATGACACAAGTGATAACAACATACAGAGTGAACCAAAACTCCACAGAAAAACTTTCAGAGGTGGTAGTATGGGACAAAACAAGAGAAAAACGACCAGTAAATATAGGCTCTAAAATGCATATCTTAAGAGCTTGGGCGCTTTCTTCCCCTCGCTTTTCGTCCCTTCCTCTCGTAGACGTTGCTGCCAGCGTTCATAGTTTAAATCTACCCACTTGTTATTTGTGTTTGTTGTTTGGCTTTAATGAATGCATGTTGCTTTTCCTCTGCTAATTACTACTGTTTCAATACTGTTCATACCACAGTTGTTTCCAAATATTACATTCTTTATTAGATAACACTCTCGTCATGAAATATAAAGGGACGTAAAAAAATTTTCCGTTTGAGAGCTTTGCTGCTGCGTAGATGCTACGTAGTGAGATTCCGACGAACACTGTGTCATCAAAAGTATCCGGACACCTGGCTGAAAATGACTTCAAATTTCGTGTCACCCTCCATCGGTAAGTCTGGAATTCAATATAGTGTTGGCCCACCTTTAGTCTTGGTTACAGCTTCCACTCTCGAAGGCATACGTTCAATCAGGTGCTGGAACGTTTCTTGGGGAATGGCAGCCAATTCTTCACGGAGTACTGCGCTGTGGAGAGATATCGATGTCGGTCGACGAGGCCTCGCACGAAGTCGGCGTTCCAAACCATCCCAAAGGTGTTCTATAGGATTCAGGTCAGTCCATTACAGGGATGTTATTGTCGTGTAACCACTCCGCCACAGGCCGTGCATTATGAACAGGTGCTCGATCGTGCTGAAAGATGCAATCGCCTTCCCCGAATTGCTCTTGAACAGTGGGAAGCAAAAAGGTGCTTAAAACATCAGTGTACTCCTGTGCTGTGATAGTGCCACGCAAAACAACAAGGAGCGCAAGCCCCCTCCATGAAAAACACTACCACACCATAACAGCACCGCCTTCGAATTTCACTGTTGGCACTACTCACGCTGGCAGTTGACGTTCACCAGGCATTCGCCTTACCCACACCCTGCCATCGGATCACCACATTTTGTACCGTGATTCGTCACTCCAAACAATATTTTTCCACTTCTCAATCGTCCAATGTTTACGCTCGTTATACCAAGCGAGGCGTCGTTTGGCATTTTCCGGCGTGATGTGTGGCTTATGAGCAGCCGCTCGACTATGAAATCCAAGTTTTCTCACCTCCGCCACCGACTGCCATAGTACTTGCAGTGGATCCTGTTGCAGATTGGAATACCTGTATGATGATGGTCTGGATAGATGTCTACCTGTTACACATTACGACCCTCTTCAACTCTCTGCGCACCGAGCGATGTGGCTCAGTGGTTAGACACTGGACTCGCATTCGGGAAGACGACGGTTCAATCCCGCGTCCGGCCATCCTGATTTAGGTTTTCCGTGCTTTCCCTAAATCACTCCAGGCAAATGCCGGGATGGTTCCTTTGAAAGGGCACGGCCGACTTCCTTCCCCATTCTTCCCTAATCCGATGAGACCGATGACCTCGCTGTCTGGTCTCCTTCCCCAAACAACCCAACCCAACTCTCTGCTGTCTCTGTGAGTCAAACAGACGAGGTCGGTCTTACATTTTGGCTCTGAACATGTCCCTTCACGTTCCCGCTTCACTGTCAAATGGTTCAAATGGCTCTAAGCACTGTGGGATATAACATCTGAGGTCATCAGTCCCCTAGTCTTAGAACTACTTAAACGTAACTAACCTAAGGACATCACACACCACACACATCCATGCCCGAGGCAATATTCGAACTGCGATCGTAGCAGCAGCGCAGTTCCGGACTGAAGCGCATAGAATCGCTTGGCCACAGCGGCCGGCGCTTCACTGTCACATCGGAGACAGTGGACCTAGGGATGTGTAGGAGTGTGGAAATCTGGCGTACAGACGTATGACACAAGTGACATCCAATCACCTGACCGCGTTCGAAGTCCGTGAGTTCCGCGAAGCGCCCCATTCTGCTCTCTCACGATATCTAATGACTACTGAGGTCGCTGGTATGGAGTACCTGGCAGTAGGTGGCAGCACAATGCACGTAATACGAAAAACTTACGTTTTTGCGTGTGTCCGGATACCTTTGGTCACATAGTATAGGTGTACAAGCGCCGACATGTAGGCATGGAATTAGTGGGATATTCGTGTCTTTCCGACGTGCGTGCGGTAAATGCGGAAACGTGAACTACGGCGATGTTATTACCAAATGCGTCCAAACAGAAACCAAGGCCTCTTATTCTTTTCTTGATTGCCGAAGAACAAACAGCGGTAGACTACCATCGGAGAAAGAAGAATATGTAACGAGCATCATGCCTGTCGGAAACCTCCCTTGCGGAATCGTTCGCTAAGTTTCGGATACTGCTGCTTGGTGATAAAGCACGTCCGCATATCTCAAATATTGTAACGATAGACAGTCGAGCATGCAAGCGTCCACTCTACAGTCCTGATCTCTCCCCACGCGATTATCACGCCTTCGATCTCTTCAAAACGTCCTCGAATCACGCACAGTATTACTCTATGCATTAGAGCATGTTAATAATAATAATAATAATAATAATAATAATAAAACTATTCTACAGATTTAGTTGACAGATGACTATCGTTATTGCACTGTGAATACCAATGTAACAAGAAAAAAATCTCATGGATATCAATAGTTAAACTCCAGTGGAAGACTCTGCGAATGAGAGAAGCTCAGCAGCTCGGTACCGGCTTTTGTTAAAGTTTCGGGAGCATACCTTCACCGAGGAGTCAAGCAGTATATTGTTCCCTCTTACGTATATCTCGTGAAGAGACCATGAGGATAAAATCTGAGAGATTAGAGCCCACACAGAGGCATACCAACAATCTTCCTTTCCACGAAAAATACGAGACTGGAATAGGAGGGAGAACCGATAGGGGTACTCAAGGTACCCTCCACCACACACCGTCAGGTGGCTTGCGAAGTATAGATGTAGATATCTGTACCATATCAAGAACTTGTTACTTTGCTCTCGTAATTGGAGTCTGCGAAAGGTTTCAGCCAAAATCCTCTTCTCTAGCTGACAGCTGCTTGTCTCAGAGTTCGTGTCGGCGTCGGTTAAGCGTACTGGTCTTACCGAATTCCACCGAGCGAGCTGGAGCAGTACTTAAGGTACTAAATACGTTTTTGAGGACTAAATTTCAAATTCCCGTTCGGCCATCCAGTTTGAAGTTTTCCATAATACCCCAGAATCTGTTAAAGACCAAAGCCTGCATTGTTCCTTTGAAAACGACGCTATCAGGGTTTTTCCCCAACATTTCCCATTTCGAGCTTCTGCTCACTCTCTTCATAGCCTCCACAGTCTTCTCCCGATCTTCGGTGAAGGCTTAGCCCTGCGGGCTATTCCTCCAGATGGTCGAATGTCCGTTATTTTCGTTTCCTCAGGGCTGTCCTTTCTGATGTCGATCTGGAACACACGAAAAAAATTACGTTAGTGTGCTACAAGAAAGTGTTATTCCGCCAGCATGTGCGGCCACCTGGTGGCGTTGTGACGCCGCATATGATGCATAGGTTACAGGTGCATCGGTTTTATGACGTACTGCATTTCTCACAGTTAACAGCCGATTGCCTAAACGTCTCCCGGAGTTAAGTTATTCCGGCAGCCTGACGGCGATCCGCCGTCGGAAATGTTGGAAGTAGGTGGAGAGCGGGTTTGAGCGAACTCAATTTTGCGCCTTGTGTAGGTGATTGGTAAGTGTACCGACAGCATTTACCCAGACAACAATTGCGTACTAGGCCCAGTAACGTCTTGTACCAAGCAAACTAAAGGTCATAATAAAGGACGACATATTGTCACGAGAGATGCCGTAACTATATAAATTAAAAATATATATTTATTGTAACAGCCTCAGTTGCTACTAGTCATGCTTCATAACTAGTCTTTTTATACCTATGTCAGGTGCGTCATCTGAATTACTTCCTGGTATTAAATTAATGGTATTTCGTATTTTAGACAATATAATGCAATTCGTCTTCCTTCCCACCTTCCACTCTCCCCTGTCCGTTATCTATGACGCATGAGTCTAATGCTAAGCGGGTTTAATTAAACGCTGCGTTTGATGGAATTTTGTACCATATTCCCTTTCCTTTTATTTTACAACTTGTGAGCATGTTCTTTTTAAAGAATACTGACTTTTTACAATTTGTAATTAATGAGGAGCGATTTAAGACTCTTAAATTTTAAAAGTTGTCAATGTTTTATCTGGTCAAATAGTTATTTGTTAACCTTTTATTTTATTATTATATCTGAAAATAATCATTAGATATGATCGAAACTAGTTATTAAGTGTGACTAATTGCTGCTGAAATTCTTTCAATAAGTAACCAAAAAAATTAAAGGATCTTTGCGAATGTGAGCGAAGGGATTTAGCAGCGATTAGTGTAGCTCGGTGGCTGCGTGGTAAAGAGCGAGATGATGGATCCAAAGGTTTCTATCCTCGGTCAGCTTTAAGATTTTTATCTGTAACTTGCCTCTTCTTTCACCTGCGGCAGAGTTGTTTATGTGAAAAATACTGAGCTGCACTGTGGTTTTGAGCAAACATTACATGATATGTCCCTCTGAGACAGCCTGGATAATTCAGTTCAGAGGTCAGAGAAAGGCATAGGCGTATCACTTCCGACGGATTCATCTCCGGTAAGGTACTCTGGTGTTGAAAACGATATTCCGATTGTTGACAACTTTACCTGTAGGGCTACCGCAACCTTCCCTCCATTTTATACCATTGCTCTTCTCCCCGTCCACACCTCGGCGTCTAGTGTTTTAGTATCACTGCCTCTACAACGTGGGATCCTTGCTTGGGCGGAGGTCTTATCTGCTTGATTTCACATCATCTTGATCGTGGAAATCGCCGAATGCAAAAGGCGGGCGAACAACCGCAAGTGGGGTCTTCGAGCCAGTAATCCAAGACCATCATTTTTTCCTTTTTCTCTGATGACGCTAATCATTTCTCCTCATTCCTACACACTCCATAGTAGCGTGGAGCTGGTCACTTGGACTTCAGCTGGTCCAGTCCAGCCTTTGGAGTGCGAGGCGGCTGACCATCAGGGACGTGTTGCTCGGCTGCCAATCCTTGTGTTCTCAGCTGCTCCGTACTGTCAGCACGTGCTCCTCATCCAACCTGGCGCTCCGATCCACTGTCAACCCCTCGCTGTACACCACAGTCTGACTGTCGTAGGCTGCCCGAGTCGACAACTTTTCGGACGGTGGCGCCTCAGCGCGGTAGATGACGGTGGTAATGACGATCTCCACTTGTGCGACGCAGACGCGCTCGCTTCGCACGCTTTCAGACGGGCGCCCCAGGGAAGTTTCTCACTTATAATTAATGACCTCGGCCTTGACTGCGGCAATTCCTTTGTTCCCGTCCTTTAAAGAACCCCAGAGGCAGAGAGGCGGCCGCCGTGGACTTCCTTTGTGAAGTGCCCGGCCGGGGAACGTCGCTGTCCTCATCAACTCAATTTTCTTCGACTTTCACGTGCCGGCGCCACCTGCTGGGTTCCTGTGGTTACACGGGGCGTATTCCAAAAGTAAGGTCCAGCCTGCTGTGAAAAAGTATGTTCTGTAGAAAAGCATTTAACGGTGGTTTCAGTTTCCTACAAACCTACTTCACTTTCCGTAACTTAGCACAAGTTTCTTCTACCTCCAGCGAAGGAATTCACTTGATATAGCAGGCCATTGTTTCAAGTACAGAAAAAGTTGCGAGGTTGGGACTTGAAGAGGGGTTGGTTCAAATGGCTCCTTTGGGTTACGACCGAAGTTACTTGTAACTATGAAGATTTCTATCTGTTAAGAAAGACACGCTATGTTACATTTACAAGAAACTCTTCAGTCACACTGTCTGTCTGATATTCCGTACCGAACAGGTATGTTCCACGTGTCTGACTCCTGTCTTTACTAATATTGGCTCTTTCAAGTCTTTGCAGAGGTTGACGTTATTTCAGGGTTTTCACTGTTTCTGAAAAGAGAAATTTTTGGCGATTACAAAAGACATTAATAAATGCATATTGTGAGGTAGTCGTCAAAATATTCCATTTCTTGAAGAAGTCTCTCCAGGATGATGTAGAATTAACGCCACATGTAATTCCTGTACTGTACGCCCCGCATTTTGTTTCCTCAGAAAATGATTCTGTAGCTCCTTAGTGAGTGGGAAGCTAGTTTCTTTATTTTTGAATCGCCTATAGCGGTAATCATAGATAATGCAAACGTAGCTTAACTAAGACACTTCGTTAATAGTAAGCTGTGGGTTCTACAATCAAGGATGTGATACATCTGTATTGCCCAAAACTTAACACTTCTCACTTCCCGTATTTCATTGTTTGAGAGACTTGCTTTTATAGCTTGTGGAGTTCCGTGAGAAGTACTAAATTTTATTTACTGTGTTTTGCCGAAATTCAATGGTTATCTATTTGCCTTGAAGCACCTGTTGATTTTTTTCGATTATTTCATTGCTACTATTTTAGTAAGTGGGCTCGTCATATTTTTGATTCCTATACTTCTATCATTTGAACAAATACAAAATATGCCTGTTCATAACTGCAAATGGAAGATCATTTGTGTATCAAACAACAGAGGTCCTAAAATCGAACCTTGTGGTACACCATGTTTAATTGCTTCAAATACTGAGTGCCTATCATTATGTGATTCACTTGCAACTGATACATATTGCTTTCTGGAAAAACGACGTTTTGTCTATGGAGTCCGTGATTGATTTTCTTGTAAATTTTTTTTTGTTTATTTATAGACACAGTCACATGTTTATGACAGTCATAACCGGTTTCGGCCATACAATGACCATCTTCAGATGCTAACGGCGGCATACACTGAACACAGGTTCATGCGTTGTCAAATTGCTTTCTGCCATTCAGATAGTGTAAAAACCATGAACCTGCTGTCCTTCGCAATACTTTTTTTTGCATCGGTTCTACATGATTTATCTCCTGTGGTACGGCCATGAGCATCCGTAGAAATTTACCTGGGAGGGGGCACTAAGAGACCCTGTGTAAGTAAGCTGTTCAGGTTTTTATATTGGTAACGCCACGTAGCGCTCTGTACGAAAATCACTGGCTGTGCTGTGTGCAGTCTGGGGCTGGTATGCATTGTTGGAATTTGATATTGTAGTGTTGGGCAGTTGGCTGTTAACAGCTCGTAGCGTTGCGCAGTTGGAGGTGAGCCGCCAGCAGTGGTGGATGTGGGGAGAGAAATGGCGTAGTTTTGAGAGCGGATGATCTGGACGTGTGTCCATCAGAGACAGTAAATTTGTAAGACTGGATATCATGAACTACTATATATATTATGACTTTTGAACACTATTAGGGTAAATAGATTCTTTGTTCTCTATGAAAATCTTTCATTTGCTAACTACGCCTATCAGTAGTTAGTGCCTTCAGTAGTTTGAATCATTTATTTAGCTGGCAGTAGTGGAGCTCGCTGTATTGCAGTAGTTCGAGTAACGAAGATTTTTGTGAGGTAGGTGATTTGTGAAAGGTATAGGTTAATGTTAGTCAGGGCCATTCTTTCGTAGGGATTATTGAAAGTCATACTGCGTTGCGCTAAAAAAATATTGTGTGTCAGGTTAGGCACAGTCATTCACAATTTTTCTAAGGGGACGTTTCACCTGTTGCCGCCCTTTATGGACTCTATGGCTGTAGCAAAGTACATGTGCGCCAACGTTGCGGTGTAAATTAATCGCGGGGCGGGTGACCCTCTTATGTCGCCTTTGTCGCGTAAAGTGATTTCTGACCGCAAACGCGAAACAGATGGTCATTTCTCTGGCGCAGACGTATTGTCAGCACGGAGAAGACTGCTTTAGTGTCGTTACTACTGAGACAAAAAATAAAGAGTGTCACGATTTTCCTGGAGACTGGTCGCAACTGAAAATTTCATGAACTGAAAAGCGCTCGAAAGTAGCTGCTGTCACGTGTGTTCGTGTTGACAAAAGAGCAGCCCCGCGGCTGTATGTGTGTGTGTGTGTGTGTGTGTGTGTGTGTGTGTGTGTGTGTGTGTGTAGGAGCCCGCAGACTGCGACCATTGTCTGTCGGGGAGGCGAGGAGCAGGTAGATGCGGCAGCGTAACGACTGGCCACCGTAATGACAACAGTTGCCGTTTTTGTGCGGCCTGGCGGGCCTAATGCGGGGTTATTATGTAACTACCCCAGCCAGCAGCGGGCCCCGCTGCCGTGCTGCGCCATCCTCTTCCTCTCCCTTGGGTCCCCCTGGCTGGGTGGGCCAGCAGTGCTACGGCACGCTCCGGCTGAACCGCCGCTACCCGCTATCACGTCGCTGCCTGTGGCTCCCCCGTTTTTATCCGCCTGCTTCGCATCGGCCGGCACACGTGTCCCTACACAAAAGTTTCTTTACGCACCAGCGCTTTCAGGCAACCTATTTCGATCGGACGTGACTTCCGGTTATCTATAGGTGTTCCCAGAGGTCTTCACCTTCCGTCTCATGAGATTTCAAAACTTCGTAAAGCCGTCGGCACACGGACCGAGCATCCCAACGTTGAGCGTTGAGCGTGCGGAGTTTCCGACGTCATAGCGTGCAATAGCACGTTCGGGAGTCGTTCCGAACGTGCAGAGGAATATTCTGAGCGTTGACCAATGACATGGCACAACGCCAACTACGTCACACGCACGCCGTCTCCCTTCAGTACAGAATTGTAAGGCGCCATATTGGCTTTCATTTCAAGCCTATATTTATACAGGGTGTTACAAAAAGGTACGACCAAACTTTCAGGAAACATTCCTCACACACAAATAAAGAAAAGATGTTATGTGGATATGTGTCCGGAAACGCTTCATTTCCAAGTTAGAGCTCATTTTAGTTTCGCCAGTATGTACTGTATTTCCTCGATTCACCACCAGTTGGCCCAATTGAAGGAAGGTAATGTTGACTTCGGTGCTTGTGTTGACATGCGACTCATTGCTCTGCAGTGCTAGCATCAAGCACATCAGTACGTAGCATCAACAGGTTCGTGTTCATCACGAACTTGGTTTTGCAGTCAGTGCAATGTTTACAAATGCGGAGTTGGCAGATGCCCATTTGATGTATGGATTAGCACGGGGCAGTAGCCGTGGCGCGGTACGTTTGTATCGAGGCAGATTTCCAGAACGAAGGTGTCCCGACAGGAAGACGTTCGAAGCAATTGATCGGAGTCTTAGGGAGCACGGAACATTCCACCCTATGACTCGCGACTGGGGAAGACCTAGAACGACGAGGACACCTGCAATGGACGAGGCAATGCTGTTGACGATAACCCTAATATCAGCGTCAGAGAAGTTGCTGCTGTACAAGGTAACGTTGACCACGTCACTGTATGGAGAGCGCTACGGGAGAACCAGTTGTTTCCGTGCCATGTACAGCGCGTGCAGGCACTATCAGCAGCTGATTGGCCTTCGCGGGTACACTTCTGCGAATGGTTCATCGCAACAATATGTCAAGTGTTCTCTTTACGGATGAGGCTTCATTCCAACGTGATCAAATTGTAAATTTTCACAATCAACATGTGTGGGCTGACGAGAATCCGCACGCAATTGTGCAATCACGTCATCAACACAGATTTTCTGTGAACGTTTGGGCAGGCATTGTTGGTGATGTCTTGATTGAGCCCCGTGTTCCTCCACATACGCTCAATGGAGCACGTTATCATGAATTCATACGGGATACTCTACCTGTGCTGCTAGAACATGTGCCTTTACAAGTACGACACAATATGTGGTTCATGCACGATGGAGCTCCTGCACATTTCAGTCGAAGTGTTCGTACGCTTCTCAACAACAGATTCGGTGACCGATGGACTGGTAGAGGTGGACCAATTCCATGGCCTCCACGCTCTCCTGACCTCAACCCTCTTGACTTTCATTTATGGGGGCGTTTGAAAGCTCTTGTCTACGCAACCCCGGTATCAAATGTAGAGACTCTTTGTGCTCGTATTGTGGACGGCTGTGATAAAATACGCCATTCTCCAGGGCTGCATCAGCGCATCAGGGATTCCATGCGACGGAGGGTGGATGCATGTATCCTCGCTAACGGAGGACATTTTGAACATTTCCTGTAACAAAGTGTTTGAAGTCACGCTGGTACGTTCTGTTGCTGTGTGTTTCCATTCCATGATTATAATGTGATTTGAAGAGAAGTAATAAAATGAGCACTAACATGGAAAGTAAGCGTTTCCGGACACATGTCCACAAAACATATTTTCTTTATTTGTGTGTGAGGAATGTTTCCTGAAAGTTTGGCCGTACCTTTTTGTAACACCCTGTATATGCCGTTTGTGAGCACCACCAAATTGAGAATCACTGGAAAATCCGTTGTTAACTGTGTCATTCGTTCCAATAAAATAATGAGAAACATCATATTCGTGGCAAAAGAATTATTGTAGCTTGCGTATTATGAAAGTAGACTATTTTATGGCAGCGACACACTGAAGATCCACCCAAAATGCAATGTTCTTGGTACAATTTATTATAATTAAATTTCAATTAGTAACATATCTGCGATTAAAGTTTTCTGCAAGGGTTAAATAACATGTTTAGATGCGAGGCGTATGTTGTTGGTGTAGTGTAATGAGTAGCGTTACTACATAGTATGCAGCGCCTTAGATAGGGCGGTGATTCGCGTCTTGACATTTCCAATTTTTTTTCCTAATATTCGCGTTTTTATTAAGTTCTGATACTTTATTAGTTTAATATAAGTATATACTATAATATTTGATGTTACGTAAATATAAGTTCACCTTTTTTTTTTTTTTTTTTTTGATGGGTGACTTTCTTCGATTGGCGTAATCTACAGGACAGCTTGCGCTACTTGGCAAAGATATTTTGCTCCTTTTTGTTTTAGGCTTCGTAATTCGCATGTTGCAAAGATTCTGCTATTGGGTAGGAACAGTGATAAAGTAAGACTGACCTTGGGATTTTACTAAAATGTGGGAATGATGAAATAATGTTTATCTTATGCGGAGAAGTATTCAAAATTTGTACCACACTGTTTGTAATGGAACTTTTATAAGCCCGTGTCCTTCTTGATTGGATATGGTACTTTCCTTTTCGTGGACGATGGAGGAAATGTCCGTTTTAATAGAGCTAACTTGGGAATTTTACTCACGCCCGTTGAGTAAACAGTGTGATTTACGAACTAGAAACATCCCTCAACTGCCGCTGGAGTGCGTTGCGATCGCGTATACCACATTGGGTCCCACGTACCATATGCACAAGTCGCATCGTTCCTGAGCGTTCAGCAGCACGTTTAACTTGGCACGCTCAACGTTAACGCTCGACAGCACGGTCCGTGTGCTTGACTCCTCGGTGAAGGTATGTTCTCGAAACTTCAACAAAAGCCCGTACCGAGCTACTGAGCGACTCTTCTGCAGAGTCTTCCACTGGAGTTTATCTGTCATCTCCGTAACGCTTTCGCGATTACTAAATGATCCTGTAACGAAGCGCGCTGCTCTCCGTTGGATCTTCTCTATCTCTTCTATCAACCCTATCTGGTACGGATCCTGCACTGCTGAGCAGTATTCAAGCAGTGGGCGAACAAGCGTACTGTAACCTATTTCCTTTGTTTTCGGATTGCATTTCCTTAGGATTCTTCCAGTGAATCTCAGTCTGGCATCCGCTTTACCGACGATCAAATTTATATGATCATTCCATTTTAAATCATTCCTAATGTGTTCTCCCAGATAATTTATGGAATTAACTGCTTCCAGTTGCTGACCTGCTATATTGTAGCTAAATGATAAGGGATCTTTCTTTCTATGTATTCGCAGCACATTACACTTGTCTACATTGTGATTCAGTTGTCATTCCCTGCACCATGTGTCAATTCGCTGCAGATCCTCCTGCATTTCAGTACAATTTTCCATTGTTGCAACCTCTCGATATACCACAGCATCATCCGCAAAAAGCCTCAGTGAACTTCCGATGTCATCCACAGGTTCATTTATGTATATTGTGAATAGCAACGGTCCTACGACACTCCCCTGCGGCACACCTGAAATCCTAATGGCGTACTCCAACATCATGGGATTGTTTTCCCTACTCAGCTCCACTGACTTACATTTTTCTGCATTTAGAGCTAGCTGGTATTTATCGCACCAACTAGAAGTTTTGTCTGGGTCGTCCTGTATTTCCTTACTGTCACTCCATCTCGATACCTTCCCGTACACCACAGCACATTTGCAAACGTCTGCAAATTCCAGCAGACACTGTCCGTGACATCATACATGTATGTAGAGAATAAGAGAGGACTTACCACACCACTCTTGGACACTCCTGGCGATACCCGTATCTCTGATGAACTCTCGCCGTCGAGGCCAACCAGCCACTAACATATCTGGGAACCTATTCTGTATTCTGTTGTGTGTGTGTGTGTGTGTGTGTGTGTGTGTGTGTGTGTGTGTGTGTGTGTGTGTGAGTATTCCTAAAGGACCAAACTGCTGATGTCATCGGTCCCTAGACTCACACTACTTAAACTAACTTAATCTAACTTACGCTAAGAACCACACACACACACACACACACACACACACACACACACACACACACACACACACGCCCGAGGAAGGACTCAAACCTCCGGCGGGAGGGGCCGCACAATCAGTGACATGGCACCTCTAACCGCGCGGCCACTCTGCGCGGCCTGTATTCTGTTGCTGTCTTTACCTCGAAGACTGCTTTGATCAACCTCTCAACTCCAGAATCTCTTATACCAATATCTTCATTTCTGGATAACTATTGCGACGTTTCTTCTTATTTGTTCTTTATTATTCAGCCCTGAGACTGGTTTGCAGCAGCACGTCATCCACTCCTCTCTCTGCCTTCCTTTTCACTTCCACAAACGTAGCCGATCCCACCTTACTCATAATTTAATACATGCATGACATCTTTGGTCGTCCACAGGGGATTCCTGGGATTAATAGCTCCTTCTGCTATCGTTTCAGTGGCTTTATAGTATCATAAATGTGTCCTACGAGATTTTCTTCTTTTTTGGATGTACCTCCACAAAGATCTGGTTTCTTCTTTCCTCTACTGTGAGGACCTCTACTCTACATTGTTAATTCTATTTCTCTAACTCACCACGCACTATGTACAAGTGGGGCCTAGAAGTAAATGACTATAGTGGTAGAACGCATTCTGCACCATGCACCAATGCACCATACACTGGCTTGTGGAGTGTACACGTAGAGGTGGATACGGAGAACAGTTCTTTTACGTACATGATTGAGCAAAGGCAGCATGTGTTTTTAGCGTGGCAAGAAAAATAGTGACGAACCCAAATAGGGCGCGCACTCCGTGCTACTACAGGCGTGTGGTGCAGAAAGAGGAGAGTGGTCCTGCCATATGTAGTGAGCGCACGACGTTCGGTAATGGTCGGCTGTGCGCCTCGTGGACCGGTCTGCAGCTGACGGCGGGCGGCGCTCGCAGTGCCTCTGGCGGCCAGGTGCGGCGCGAGATGAGGGGCAGCGGGCAGCAGCCAGCAACAGCACCTGCCGCAGACGTGGCAACGGCGCTGCCCAAGGACGCCCCGCAGACCCGGCCCTCTCTATTACGGCTGCCGGTGCTCGCCGCACAGCCGCGCCGCTTTGCCGGCCCCAAACCACCGCCTCTCCACAGTCGGGGTCATCCGGGATCAACATACAGCCAACACCGACTGGCTTCCGATAGTCAGCTCCCCCGGAGACCGATGGATACAAAGCCCTGGGCCGTGAGACTTAGGACGCCTCGCTAAGATACCCCTCCGATTACTTGAGAGATCTCGGGCGAACGCTTAAATCTTACTGCAATACAAATACAGCGCTACCATTATACTCGGAGCAGGTCATGCAAATGACAGTTGTGAGAGAAATCGTGAGACAGAAGGGGGTTATCAGCTAGGTAATGATGTGGAAGTGGGACAGGAAGGCCAAGTCTTGACTTCAGTTCGCAGACGTTCTGCAGAGGTGAAGAGACTTGCACCGGTAGACTGTCGTGGAGAGACGCTTCAGAGTAGTCTTCTGCCTGAATGCCACAACAGTACGAATGCGTCATGAATAATAGGAAGAAACAAACGGACAGGAAACCGGATGGGAAAGAGATAAGAAGGAATTACACTATTGGGCATTAAAATTACTACACCACGATGATGACGTGCTACAGACGCGAAATTTAACCGATAGGAAGAAGATGCTGTGATATGCAAATGATTAGCTTTTCAGAGCATTCACACAAGGTTGGCGACACCTAAAACGTGCTGACATGAGGAAAGTTTCAAACCGATTTCTCATACACAAATAGCAGTTGACCGGCGTTGCCTGGTGAAACGTTGTTGTGATGCCTCGTGTAAGGAGGAGAAATGCGTACCATCACGTTTTCGACTTTGATAAAGGTCGGATTGTAGCCTATCGTGAGTGCGGTTTATTGTATCGCGACATTGTTGCTTGCGTTGGTCGAGATACAATGACTGTTGGCAGAATATGGAATCGGTGGGTTCAGGAGGGTAATACGGAACGCCGTGCTGGATCCCAACGGCCTCGTATCACTAGCTGTCGAGATGACAGGCATCTTATCCGCATGCCTGTAACGGATCGTGCATCCACGTCTCGCTCCCTGAGTCAACAGATGGGGACGTTTGCAAGACGACAACCATCTGCACGAACTATTCGATGACGTTTGCAGCAGCACGGACTATCAGCTTGGAGACCGTGGTTGCGGTTACCCTTGACGCTGCGTCACAGACAGGAGCGTCTACGATGGTGTACTCAACGACGAACCTGGGTGCACGAATGGCAAAACGTCATTTTTTCGGGAGAATGCAGGTTCTGTTTATAGCATCATGATGGTCGCATCCGTGTTTGGCGACATCGTGGTGAACGCATATTGGAAGCGTGTATTCGTCATCGCCGTACTGGCGTATCACCCGGCGTGATGGCAAGGGGTGCCATTGATTACACGTCTCGGTCACCTCTTGTTCACATTGACGGCACTTTGAACAGTGGAAGTTGCATTTCAGATGTGTTACGACCGTGGCTCTACCCTTCATTCGATCCCTGCGAAACCCTACATTTCAGCAGGATAATTCACGACCGCATGTTGCAGGACCTGTACGGCCCTTTCTGGATACAGAAAATGTTCGACTGCTGCCCTGGCCGGCACATTCTCCAGATCTCTCACCTATTGAAAACGTCTGGTCAATGGCGGCAGAGCAATTGGCTCGTCACAATAGGCCAGTCACTACTCTTGATGATCTGTGGTATCATGTTGAAGCTGCATGGGCAACTGTACCTGTACACGCCATCCAAGATCCGTTTGACTCAATGCCCAGGCGTATCAAGGCCGTTATTCTGGGTACTGATTTCTCAGGATCTATGCACCCAAATTGGGTGAAAATGTAATCACATGTGAGTTGTAGTATAATAAATTGTCCAGTGAATGCTCGTTTATCATCTGGATTTCTTCTTGGTGTAGCAGTTTTAACGTCCAGTCGTGTAATACTTCCAGCGGCACAGGGCATTGCGGCAATGCGACGGCGAGAGTTGAAAATTTGTGCCAAACTGGGGGTCGCACCTGGATGCTCCGCGTCTCTACAACGGTTGGCTTAACTGCTTCGGCCATCTGATGGACACATTTTCCGTCACATCCAAATTCCCAACTTCCCGCTCCATAATTCTGTGGGCGCGACGGCTGTTTGATGAAAAGGTTTCAGTGCGGATGCACAACCAACGCCCGAACTCGTACGGGAATCAGAAATCTGCGAGTAGAGTGGTCATTGGCGGGGACGTTGCTATGCAGCGAGCGGGAAGTTGGGAATTTGGGTCTGATGGAAAGAGTTTCCGAATGGCCGAGGCGGTTAAGGCAACCGTTCTAGCTAAGCGGAGCATCAGGTTCGAGCCCCAGTCCGTCACAAATGTTTATCTGCAGTGCAGCAATGCCCTGTACGACTGAAAATCATTACTTCCTTCGTATCTCTTTCCTATTTCGTTTCCTTTAACCCCAGTCATTCGTGGGTATATCCCAACTGCTTCATTGCTAGTGGTACTTCTTCCGTTGCACATGTCCGACAGAACAGCTACAACTTAAATCCATGAGACGCACCTACCTACCTTGCTGAATAACAGGCAAATCCGCGATATTCGTCTTTCCCTCAGCAGAAGTACTAGACCCAAAAACCTGATCCAGAACTGTTACAGAACCGAAACTATTTTTAGACGGAATTTCCGAACATTGTGTAAAGCTACACTATTATGAGTCAATCTTCTATTTTGCAGCGATTAGAGATGTGCGTATAATCATCCTTCTGGAAACCGAAAATCGCCGGCCGAAGTGGCCGTGCGGTTAAAGGCGCTGCAGTCTGGAACCGCAAGACCGCTCCGGTCGCAGGTTCGAATCCTGCCTCGGGCATGGATGTTTGTGATGTCCTTAGGTTAGTTAGGTTTAACTAGTTCTAAGTTCTAGGGGACTAATGACCTCAGCAGTTGAGTCCCATAGTGCTCAGAGCCATTTGAACCATTTTTTTTGAAACCGAAAATCCTGTCTAGAAATCAAACGACGATTTATGAAAGCCTCTCGCTTTGTTCGTCATGAGGCGCAGAAATCAGCAGATATCGTCGCCCAGGTGGGTGCCGTGTTCCTTGACATCTACGAGGCGTTATATAGAGTTCCTCACTGCCGTGTAAAGAACAGAATACGACAGTACTGAATATCAGACCAGCTGTGTGAATTCAAGAGCTCCTAGCAAACAGAACACACCATTACGAATAATTAGGGTGAAAATAATGACTCGAGCCTCCGACGGCTGGGAGCCGCGCGAACAGGCGCCTTAGACTGCGCGGCTACCCCGCGCGGCAGATAGGAGGGAAGTAGTTATTCCCAGCCGCGTAACTGCTATGCACCTGCGGAAGTTGAAAATTGGGACTCGAAACTCGATGCTCCGCTTCTCTAGAGCGATTACCATAACACCGCCTCGGCCATCCGGACGCGATTTTCGTCGGATTAAAATTTCTAACCGCCCACTCCCAACGACCCCTTCCCACATTAACCCCACACTCGCAGATTGCCGATTCCTGTAGGAGTTCGGACGTTAGTTGTTTATCCGCACTGAATCTTTTTAATCAGACTGCCGTCGCGCCCATAGGATTGTAGATCTGAGTGGTGCCAGTTCTGTCGAACATGTACAACAAAACACACCACTCATGTCTAAAACTCATCTATTCAGTCATAAAGGAGATCAAATCCTAACTTCGGGCGCTCGCAAAGGGAGTCTTATACAATAGTTACTTTTCACGATGTACACAGATGACCTAGTAGATTAGGACACAACTTCCATGAGGTTTTCCGCGGATGATGGAAAAGTCGCACTGCTAGAAAGCTTTACCGAAATGTCAGATTTGTAGAGAGACTGACAGTTGACCCCAAAAATAAACAAACGTAACACATTGCGTATAAACAAGCGGAAAAATCCATTGTCGTATTCTTATACATGATTACAAAACAGTCATCGGAAGCAAGCACTTTCATTAAATATCTAGAAGTATGCGTACGTAGGGAATTAAAGTGCAACTGTTACATGAAGCTAGCCCCATGTAAGTCAGATGCCGCACTGACATTCACTGGAAGAATGCTCAGGAAGTGCAGTCCACGCACAAAGGAGCTAGTTTACAGAAACGTCGTTCAATGAATATCTCTGTCTGGAATCTGTACCAGATAGGTTTGCTAGAGGATATAGAGAAGCACCGAAGAAGAGCAGCACGTTTCGTAACAGCTTGCGATTGCGAGTGCGTCATGGGAGTGGAAGTCCAACTTCAGTGTCAGATGCTACGGAGAGGTGGTCTGCGTCATTTTGTGGTTTACTGTTCAGATTCCTAGTGTGTACTATTCCCTACTATGTGTATCTCGCGAAAAGACCGTGAAGGTAAAATTACGGGGATTAGAGCTCACACGGTAACGTAGCCGGCTTTGTGGTCGAGCGGTTCTAGGTGCTTCAGTCTGGAACCGCGCGACCGCAGGTTCGAATCCTCCCTCGGGCATGGATGTGTGTGATGTCTTTAGGTTAGTTAGGTTTAAGCAGTTCTACGTTGTAGGGGGCTGATGACCGCAGATGTTATGTCCCACAGTGCTTAGAGCCATTTGAACCGTTTGAACAGAGACTTAACAACAGTCGTTCTTCCCGCGAATCTTACGCGACTGGAATAGGAAATGGGGCAAGTTACAGTGTTACCCAAAGTACGAGTGTAAATTTCCTTCCTAACTCGATAGATCGTGAGAAAGTGTCTGAGTAGCCTACAACCTCCACCTTGTCGCTCTCCTGTACGAGAACTGTTTATCTTCCCTGTCCTTGCTACCTAACCACCTACAAACAAAACAAACACACGTCGGCAACCGCAGCTCATACGACACGTCCAATGCAGCCGGGGATTTCCCATCGGGCAGTAGTGTTGCAAGTCATTCGCGTCCCTCAGTTTCATCATAAGCAGCGACCTTGATTGGTTGCCAGTTTAGTGCGTTGGACTCTTACGCAGCATTTCTGTTGGACCCGTTTCTTCACTTTGTCCCTGAACCGTTAAATGCTACAATCTATACTATTTCGCTATCGTTGGAGGTGTAAATTAGTTTAAGGCGTAAGTGTGCAAGAAAGTCGCCATAATGTTTAGCGAATGTTTCACCTTGCCAAAAGTCTATAAATGTTGTTAGTCGTCATAGCTGCATCCTCTTGTTATTCGCGTGCAGTACTTTTGTCATTAGTCCTACGGTCATATAGTTCAACCAGCCACAGGTAAGGAAAACTCTGGACGACTCCAGCTAACTACGAGTATGAATATTTGCGTAAGATCTGTCTGTCTAATATTGGTTTTATGAACACTTCATTCGTTGCTATGCGTTAGGCTGGATACAACCAGACATGCGACGTGGTCTTCAAGCACTCTGTTTCGTCATCAGTTTCTTAATCGCTGCTATCCTCAACACCTCTCTTCACATCATCCCATAACAGCAATACAAGCTTGGCTACGTCCAGCACCTTAAGTATACCTGTACGTGACGCTAAATATTTCTCCATCTCTTGCATTTCGGCCATATATCCCAGGAACGATCTCACAGTCTCAGTCGTAGGTAAAGCAGATAAAACATTGTTTCATTGGTAGAATAGAACGTAATCAGTCTACAAAGGACACTCGATAAATGGCACAATATTGCTAAAGTGTGTGGGACCCTTACCAAATGGGTCTGACCGTGAATATTAAACGGATACAAAGAGGAGCTGCACGAATGATCACAGCTTCGTTCAACCAACGGAAGACTGTCACAGAGATGCTAAACAAAAAACAAAAAAAAAAAAAAAAAAAAAAAAAAAAAACTGAACTGGCTGGAGGTTGAAGATAGATGCAAATATCACGTTAAACCTACTTAGAAAATTTCTAGAACTAACTTTAAATGAAGAATCCAGGAATATATTACGATGCCCTACGTAGCGCTCGTTAGAAATCGTGAAGCCAAGATCATACTTACAACAGCCCGTACAGAGGCATTTAAGCAATCACTTTTCCTGTGTTTTATACTTGAATAGAACGAGAAGCAGCCCTAATAACTCTTACTCTGAGACATACTAACTGCCAGAAATGACAGTGGTTTTCTAGAGTATGGATTTAAATGTATATTTTGATTCATCTGAGAACTGGCATGCAAAAAATTATTAAAAACAAAATTTTGTGTTTATTAAAAAAAGTGTGATTCAATATTTGTGCAGTAATGAACATGTATATTAAATAAAAGGAAAAATGAAAAAAATGGTTACTAGTGAGATTCGAGTTAGTGATTTTACGATTACAATCCTTTTACGCCGCACATTGACCTGCCGGTGAATACGTTAATCAGCTAAAAGTGTTTTATATTCAACAGCGCTTCTAATCTTCAAAAGCGATTTTTTCGTGGTTTTGAGAACTTAGTTGGACTCATTAAGAAATTGATATCCGGGAACTGACATTGAATTATGAAGTGGTATGAAGAAAGTCCAACAGCACCAGTCTGTGAGCCATTTCGTTTTTGACAAGTCTGAATGATAAAATTAACGCTGATTGTGTATATGGCGTGGGTCTGCTCAGTGTGAATGAAGTTTAGAACAAGAAGTTTTATTATCTGCAATAACTGGATCACAGTGTATTAAGATTGAACATCATTTCTTGAACAGCAAAATAACCTTTTTTTCCAATCCTGGCTAAAGTTGACTGACTGACTCATCATCTTCCAGCCCAAACCGCTGCGGATAAAAACTTGTAGTTCGGAGAGGATCTGAATCTTATACTGTAGGCGTCATTTAAGAAGGGATTTATCAAAATTTCCTCTCTAAGGGGGCGAAATGGATATGAAGCGCCTTTTGAAAATATGTCGCTATTAATGCAATTTTGAGACTAGAGCTACGAAAAGTCGTACTTAGCTTTTCGGTAAGAATTAAAGAAGTACGTATTTCGGCATTTTCGAAAATTAACTTACATGGGGGAGAAATACTGGGTGAAATTGTTTTGGAAATAAATCATTATTAAAGAATTACTAAAGTATTCTTCAACTAACATATATGAAAAGTGGTATTTGACTTCTCGGTTACAAATAAAAAATGTGTGTTTCAGTGTTTTTGGAAATTCAGTTCCTTAGGGGGTTAAATAGGTGAGGAAAATTTTTAAGAAAATGGTTCAAATGGCTCTGAGCACTATGCGACTTAACTGCTGAGGTCATCAGTCGCCTGTAACTTTGAACTAAATAAACCCAATTAACCTATGGACATCACACACATCCATGCCCGAGGCAGGATTCGATCCTGCGACCGTAGCGGTCGCTCGGCTCCAGACTGTAGCGCCTAGAACCGCACGGCCACTCCGGCCGGCAAATTTTCAAGAAAACATTTCATTATATAAAAAATTTAAAGTTAAATATATGAAAACTGGTACTGCACTTCTCCATTAGATGTAAAGGAATATGTGTTAGGAAGATGAAAGTTTGTATGGAAATTGCCATAAGAACGCTGCAGCTGCAGAAGTACATTTGCCAATGACCATGCTTCCTTGGCTTTAATTAACGTAAAAACTTTAGAAGGTGTTGCAGTTTGTGAACAAAATAAAAATTCTGCTAAAGAAAAACAAAAAATTAAATCTTTGGAGACCATACAGACTAGTGAGTGGAGCAGCAAGTGCTAAACTAGTCACTGATAAACGACGAGGCAACTCAAAAAAATTTCACACGAGACTATGAAAACTGTAAAGTAAAACTTACTCTGACATACGGAAAAAAAATTCGGTAAAATTTCAAATTTCAGTCTGCAAATTCCTCGGGAAATTTTTGATGGAACAGTCGCCACGCTATACAAGCAAGAAATTCACAAATAGGATATGTGGTAATTCTCGGCCTCGTTCCCTTTTGTATATTTTACTGCCGATTCCTTTTGCCTTTTTCTCCAGCTGTGCCCGCGCTCTTGTTGTGGTGACTCTGACGTAACGAAACTTTTCTCTCTTAAGCAGCTCTCATTTTCTTTTTTTCCTGCTAAGTTACGTTTCTAATTCTCCAATGATGTGTGTCAGCAGTGACGCGCGGCCTCTTGTAAACAGTGAGATGCTACGCGCCACAGCTGCTGTGCGTGACAAGAAGGGAAACGCCGTGTTGACGTCTGTGAGGACGTTTACCTTAGCTCACGATTTATCGCCCAGAAGAGTAATCCGTGCGCCTGACGTGTGCGATTACCGCGCCTGGCGTGCGTCGCGCGTGTTGCATACACCGCGTTGTGACAGGCGCTGGCCCTGCTGACATTCACGACAGGAGCTGCGTAGATTACTGTACAGTGCGGAGATACTGTCGGAAAGGTGGCCTGATTGTAATGTGCCACAGTAAAAGGGTTCTACTGCTTACGGCTGCTTCCACTACCTCAAGCTTTTTCTCGGTAATATCGAACTGAATGTAAAAACTACAAGAATTCAGATTTCACTATTTTGATTGTGGCTAATTGTAACTACATCTACACAAGTCACCTCGCTATGGGCAACACAATTATTTCTCATATTCTCATCCTTTCGCGAATGATATGAGGACAGAAACTCCAAAATCTGTTACTTCTGCTTCTTGGATGGACTATTATATTTATAGTTTTGGGGCCCCATCCGGAATTTCAGGTGAATATTTCCGTTACATTAAGAGATTTCATAATAATGTTAGTCACAGTTAAAATTCACGAGAAATGTGTTGCCATCTACTGACTGTCAACGATAGCCGGCCCGTTCACTCTGCACAGTGAGTTCTCAATTTCTGTTACGATCGTCGCCGCCTCCGGAGAAAAATAATTACGAGGGAACGGCAAAAAATTGACCATGTCCGAGTAGGGCTTATGTACAGTGGGTTCTTTCCAAACTTAATTATGTTATAGAGATATTTGCTGCACTGTATTTCATTTCACCCAGGAACGTTTCGCCTTTCCCACTTTAAGGCGTCATCTGTGAAATCTAGAACGATCCAGTTTTGTTTTGATGTGTGTTATTTGTAGGTTATAAAGAAGTTCTCGTCTCGTTTTCTAAGTAAGTAAGTGATAACTTACAGTTCTTCGCCTTACATAAAAAACGAGACGCGAACTGCTTTATAATCTACAAATAAGATATATCAAAAGAAAACTGTATCATTCTAGGACCCACTGATGACGCCTTAAAGTGAGAAAGGCGAAACGGCATGTGGGAGCACTGAAGTACAGTGCATCAAGAAAAAGCTGTTATTATTTACAAAATAAATATTTCTGTGCTTCCTGCAGAAGATGGCCACGCAAACTCATTATCTTTATAGACAGTTTATCCCTTCCAGGAATCGAGGATACTGACCATTTTTATCTGTTATCGACATTGATATCAGCAAGATATTGATCTCAGGGATTCCAAGACTTTCGAGAATCTTTTAATTTCAAGTCCGAAGTCAGATAACAATTGACAAATATGTTTTGTATGATACACACTACCGTTTGTGGAAATTGCAACACCAAGAAGGAAACGCATGAATTCAATTAATTTAATACCACAAGTTAGGTATATGACAAGTAACAAATGATTACCTATTCAAATCTGTACATGTCCTTTGAGCCCTACTATTCAGTATGCAATGTGAGCTTCATTCGCGGAAACCGTTGCAGAAGTCGAAGCAATTTGCGTAGCAAAGTGGTACAGTGGTACAGACGCTTCACTCGGATGTGCATATGGCAGGTTAGAATTCTCGTCCGGCCCTCCTGATTTAGGTTTCCCTCGCACGCACCAAACCACTTCAGACGAATGCTGCGACTGTTTTCTGTGTCCATGCGCGATTGCCGAGCCTCCCTTTTCTACAGCTCTAACCTTCCGCCCATCGAAGCAACTGGGCTTAATTAGTGTTGGTCAATAGTTCCCTGGTGACCCTAGGTAGGAAATTAAAGAACGAAAGAAGTTATAATTTCAGGCTCTGTTGTAAAGGTAGTCATTATGAGCGATTTAGCGTTGTTAAGCACTCTCTATTTTTCTCACTGGAATAATGCAGTGTGTGTACCGTATGGTCGCTGCTTAAAAACGAACGCTGTTTTTACCCGGAAATGTTTCCGTGGGCTTTGAGGCAGCAGCCAGCGTCATTAAAGCGTGTGTTCCCCACCTTGCTACCAAACAGTGCGTACGGAAACTACACAAAAACAACAGAGCAGACGCGGATTCGCACAGCACCAAATGTATCAAACGCACCGCCCACACGTGCGAAGCTATTGTATCGACTTTATGAAAAGGCACTCCACTGAAATTGTGCTGCGTGCGTTTGATTGGTCGGCAACAGTTTTTAATGTAACTTCATGAACTGTCGATATACGACAGAATTCATTCTGGAGTATCGCTTTTTTCATTACCATGAACGCGTTTTCGCTGTGTTGTGAACATTTGCATCCTTGAATGGCTTTAGTACACTGTTGCATATTCACTTCATACGGTCTTTTTTTTCGAGGTGACTACTACATTTTTGTTAACACATACATTACCTCCTTGTGTTTCTAAGTAAACAAACCGGTACATGAAAACAAATGGTTCAAATGGCTTTGAGCACTATGGGACTTAACATCTGAGGTCTTCAGTCCCCTAGACTTAGAACTGCTTAAACCTAACTAAACTAAGGACATTACACACATCCATGGCCGAGGCAGGATTCGAACCTGCGACCGTAGCGGTCGCGCGGTTCCAGACTGAAGCGCCTAGAACCGCTCGGCCACACCGGCCGGCACATGAAAACAGGTAAAGGCACTCTTTCCCTGCTTCATATCTTGGGAGCACTAATTTAATGATCATGTACCTTAGTCTCATTGTTATTGTGCGTTATCCTTGTTAGTTCAGTGAATAACTATAATCACTGTGATTTCAGAGCATTTTATTTTGAGTGCCCCTGGTCCATACGCACCAAGAACGAAATGGGAAAGAGATTAGTTTCATGTACTCTAAGTGATCTAAAGCTGCGAAGATTGTTCGTAGACTTTTGCTGCAGTATTGTGAGTAATGTCACAATCAACGAAACATTTACACCAAAGAGCGATCGTATTGCCTTCAGCGAACGGGAACATTGAGACTGCTGAGTGAATGATTCGGTCATGGTATCGCACATGACTGTTAGCCACGGTTCAGCGATTGCAGTCGTCCACCAATCTGTAAACTATCGCAGAGTGTATGTTCGCTGGCTATCACATCAGATGATTAAAACAAAAAAAGAAAGTCGGAACCGCAGAGTATTGTGTAAAACCTTGATTTATCCTACAGAAAAGAGTTCTCGAGTATGAAAAGTCCACTGCTGAGTCCTTACTCCTCTAAAAGTCGGACAGTGATCACTGTATAATGACAGCTACTTAGAGATCTGAACCCAAAATCAAAATGGCAGAGAGAACTTCTAAAAACATACAGTTTTCAGAGCAATTCAGTGCAATCAAAATCTTGTGCTTGAGATGGTGGAGCATCATCGTAAGGCGTGATATAATGCTGAAATTCACTAAATTACTTACGGGCCGATTTTCATAATAATCTGTACACAGTATATAGTGCGGCCTTGTTCCTGCAAACATGCAAACAAAATAACTTAAAACATCAAAACGAATGTTACACCACACACACACACACACACACACACACACACACACACACACACACACACACACACACACACACACAGAGAGAATGAGAGAGAGAGAGCACGCGAAATTTTCTCACAAACTAAATACTGTCCACTTTTGTCTGAAAACCCGCGTAAATATGCTGTTGCAATAGAGGAGGCGTTACGCTCAGAAAAAGAAAATGAGGTTAATATTATCCATCACAGATTTTGGGCATGTAAACAATGTGATGAAAAGACTCCGGATTCCTACATTAACATAAGGTGTGTCGACCCTTCACCTCCATGAAAAATTGAACTCTACTTGCAAAACATTTAGTGAGGTGTTCCAATGTCTGTGGATGAATAACAGCCCATCCCTCAGCAGCCGAAATCAGAGAGGATAGTGATGGTGGACACTGTGGTCTGGAGCGAAGGTGAAATTCTAATTCATCCCAGAGATGGTTCATATTATTCAGGAAGGGTTTCGGGGCAGCCCTGTCCTTTTAAGGAATGTTAGTGTCCCCAAACCCTTGCGTAACAGATGGTGTTTTATGGCAGCATGCATTGTTATGGTGGTAGTCAGTCATGATCCCAAAGCTCTATCTCAAGCAGCACACAATGGTGCAAAAAGTGTCCGTATCCTTCCGCATTTAGCGTTTTCCTAAATCGTAAGAGGACCACACCCATACCATGATAAACCTCTCCACACCGCAACACAACCTCCTGTTTACACGATACGTGATGGCAGCTAACGTTCTCGAGGCATTCGTCAAGGCCAAGGCCAAGCCCATCCATCGAATTGACGAAGGCCGTAGATCTGTGGTTCCCCACCTTAGACCATTCCCCTCAGTCAATTGGACATTAAGTAGCACCCCCTGACCTCTTCCCCCCTCCCTGCCGTCTGTTGCCTTCCCTCGCTCGCCCACATTATCACCAACTTTCGCACCTAACTTAACAGTAGAAGGAAACACTTTTCTTGGAACACTTTCAATTTTAAAATGAAAGATGAATGATATTTAATGTGTGTGTGTGTGTGTGTGTGTGTGTGTGTGTGTGTGTGTGTGTGTTTTAGAATGAATGACGAAGGAATTAGTGATGCATCACAAGTGCTACCCACAACTCCTCCTCTGATAAGGAAACTAACTATCCACAGTAAGGGTAGACTCTTCGAATAAAACATACTTCCTCTGCATTACTCCTCTCCATTGCGGCACTTGATTGACCTGCTGCAACCCCATTTAAAATTAACCAGGTTAAGATGTGTGCACTATACTTACTGTTCATAAATCACTTCTGAATGGTTTAAATTGGAAGACTTAGGGGTTTTAATTCTTTGAGTCTGATCACAGTCACTAATAATAATAATAATAATAATAATAATAATATGACAATGTAGTAAAAATAACACATCAAAAGCTGGCCTTACGACATAAACTTATAAAACAACACGTTCCCACATACAAGTATGCACCACAAAGTGTACTGGAGAATGATGAATTCAAATTATACTGGAACAGAACCATTATAACAGATAAAACAACACCACATAACAAACCTGACATCATACTCACCAATAAAAAGAAGAAATTAACACAACTAATCGAAATATCCATACCCAATACAACAAATATACAAAAGAAAATAGGAGAAAAAATTGAAAAATACATCCAACTGGCTGAGGAAGTCAAGGACATGTGGCATCAGGATAAAGTTGATATTATACCAATTATACTATCAACTACAGGAGTCCTACCACACAATATCCACCAGTACATCAATGCAATACAGCTACATCCAAACCTATATATACAACTACAGAAATCTGTAATTATTGATACATGTTCAATTACCCGAAAGTTCCTAAATGCAATATAACACATACCATACAGTTAAAAGGAAGTGACGCTTGATCAAGGTCCACGTCACTTTCCGTTTTTAACCAGACTTAACGTCTGAGAAAGTGAAGAAATAATAATAATGTTTACAGCACCATAGTAGCCCTTACGTAGTTACTGAACAACTTGGAGAAGACATTTTCTTGAGATATTTAACATTTGCTACGTACATGTCTCACTTTTATCATCAGTGATGTACAGGACAAAGCACAACATGTGTATGTAGCGGGTGGACTATTTGAGGAACCTGTAATCTCCACTCCATTAGTGCTACTAATTGAGAAAAAGTAATTATTGATAGCTTACAGCTTTTCAACATGGCTGGTATTCAAGTTATGTAATCAGTATTAGAGTCTTACCAAATTGTGATAATAGTAATGATCTTTTTGAAAATAATTTACTTTCGTAATTGAAATAGACCTGAATCATTTGGTGTTTACCCCTCAGAAAATGTCAGTTTATTCCTCGGGGAGTAATTTCCCACAGGTTGAATAAAGCGTGATGGATCACTGGTTTGCAGTCATCCACCGTCCAGTGGCGTGCCTCTTTAGACCACCTCAAGCGCCACTTAACGTTGACTACAGAAACATGTAGCTCACAATGAGCTCATCCACCATTGTACACCATACATCTTCACTCCTTTTACACAGTTACTGTGCTAGCTGAACTGCTAGTAACGCTTTGGAGCTCACGAGAGACTTCTTCCGCCAGTGACGTGCTATTCCACCTTCCGAAATGCTCGATTGTCCCTGTTCATCAGTGCATCAGGTTTGCATGGTCCTGATCACATCACCAACACTCGACTTAGGTGGTTTTAGATGGGTTGAAATGCCCCTGGCGGATATGCTACTGATGCATTACGCAGTGATGTCCGCATACTTTTGATCAGATAGTGTAGTTCTCCAGCAATAAATATTATTCCTCTGAAAGCAATACGTTCCTTAAAGCGTTTATTAATTGTGTCAACAGTTGCTCCAGCTGTAAGGAATTTAAATAAAGTTGCTGTCCCCTGTCAACGAAATGTTGAAACTGAAGAAAAGCAATACCTTTTTAGCGTTTGCGGCATGTTTCGACCCTGATAGCATGTGTCTCAATTTCTTCGGCGCCTTCTAGAAGGCACGCCTAATATTGATGACAAACACTCGAACAGCATCCTAGAATATGTCACTAGTTCTGCATGCAGTCTAACACTCGTACGACACACTTCCAGATTTCTGCCAATAGGAGCAGGTATCGTAATTGGTTGCCTTCTAGTAATTTCGCACGTCCGTGCCATTTTGTACAGCTTCTGTGTGCTGCTGCTTGGTATTTAAAAGACAGATTTCGGAAGTTCGTCCCACGTTTTGCAGTTCTTCATTTCTTGGTTTCTTCTCGCGTTCGCCCTCGTCGCATCGCAGTTATTTAAATCGACAGCTGATTAAAGATTGATCTGGATCGAAACCCTCAGTTGAAACCAAGATTTTTGGCAGATTTGCGTCACTGAAGACGCAAATCTGGATCGAAACCCTCAGTTGAAACCAAGATTTTTGGCAGATTTGCGTCACTGAAGACGCAAATCTGCCAAAAATCTTGGTTTCAACTGAGGGTTTCGATCCAGATCAATCTTTAATCAGCTGTCGATTTAAATAATGCCGCAAATGGAACTACCTTCCCAAATAAACCCGATTAAGCACCCCTCTGCCATACTACCAGCCTATTAGGATATCTCGCTGATGGTCTAAAATAGCCCCTCCAGCTCTCATGAAGAACGAATGAAAGAGGTGGAAAAACAACAGATAACGGATTATCTAAAAGCTATGGGAAGGATACGGATAGACTTCACGGTATGACGGTTTCATACTGAACTGAATTTAAAGCTGCGTTTAGACGACAAGACTGTCACTCCCGCAACACTTTTGCAAGGCAAGCCTCACGTGGTGCGAATGTGGTCCCCACTGTAATACGCGTTGCACGAGGCTTTCGCGGAGATTAGGCCCTGAATTTTGGGCGCGAAACAGTGTGCCTCGCTTCTGCTGGTTCGCAGAAGCAGGAGAAAAGCACTCATCTACGAGGGTGAGTCAAACAAAAACCTTACGTTTTTTTAAAAATATTATTTGTTGTGTAGAAGTGGTACAAAACAGTATCACTTTTCAACATAATCTTCCCCACACTCAATGGAAGTCCTTCAACGCTTACAAAGTGCATAAATTCTTTTAGAAAAAAATTGTTTTGGTAGTCCGCGAAACCACTCATGCACCGCGTGGCGTACCTCTTCATCACAACGGAACGTCTTTCCTCCCATTCCGTCTTTGAGTGGTCTAAACATATAGAAATCACTTGGGGGCAAGGTCTGGTGAGTATGGTCGATGAGGAAGACACTCAAAATGCAGGTTGGTGGAAGTGAACCCAGGTTTCGGCCCCAGTAACGATTCTTGCAAGGAAGCCATCACCTTCTCGTTCAAAGCATCGACGAATTTCTTCACAAGCATCAACACGTCCTCTCATTTCAGGAGTCAGCTACCGTGGCACCCATCTTGCAGACACAACTGGAGCACATCATGCACAATGTGGTGTGCCGACCCATGACTAATCTGTAAACATGCTGCTATGTCATTCAGTGTCACTCGGAGGTTTTCCTTCACTATGGTTTCAACTGCTGCAATGTTCTGTGGAGTCACAAATAGTTGTGCCTGACATGGAGGAGGAGCATCTTCCACTGAAGCCACACCATTTGCGAACTTCCTACTTCATTCGTAGACTTGCTGCTGTGACAAATATGCATCACCGTACTGAACCTTCATTCGTCAATGAATTTCAGTAGGTTTCACACTTTCACTACGCAACGCATCACAAACTGCTGGGATAATTCTTGATACAGTATTCCTTGAAATTTTTTATTCTCGTGTCTGAAACATACAGGTACATGTACATACATTTTACAAAGTTATGATTTAATTACTTTTGACCAAAACTTGGCCACTTCCAGTGCTTTTTCTGTTGCTTGTTGAAGGTCATCTTCTGTACAGGAGACTGGACACAATCGACACCGAAGCATGTTACGGACTGTCTGCTCTTCTCCACAGTCACACCGAATATCATTTGGATGAGTGAACCCCATTTTGGCAGGTTAACTTTTGATCTTCCAACTCCGGATCTCAGTCTAATCAGGGAATTCCAAGTTGTCCATTCCCTGTCATGGCCTGGGGGTAAAGCTTCAACAACTCTTTTCCAGCCAGGGAGAAGGTAGGTCGTAGCCCTCCATAGTTGTAACCTAGCTTTTTTCAGCAGGTTCTAAGTTCCCTTGATGTCCTAAGGAAACTCTTCCTTGACTTCAGTCGTTGCGGATGCGGTTCATGCCCATACAGAGGATGGGTAATTTACTGATCCACTGCCGTTCTTTCCTTGTTTGCAGCTACCTCTCTTCGAACAAGTGGTGGTGCTATTCCTGCGATGTGGTAAAACCATTCGTCTGGAGTGGGTTTCAATCAACCTGTTATAATCCTGCAGGTTTCTTTCAGAGCTACATCCGCCTGTTTCGCATAAGTTGAATTACACCAGACAGGACAGCCATACACTTCCGCAGAATAACATAGTGCCATTGCAGATGTTCGTATTGTTTCAGGTTGACGACCCCACTGTGATCCGGCCAGTTTCCATAGGAGATAGTTCCTGGTGGAGACTTTAGACTTGCATTTCATGCAGTGCTTTTTGAAAGTGAGAGATCTATCAAGTGTCATTCCTACGTATTTTGAAGTGTTGCAGCTCAACCCCCAACCATACTATTTTCAACTTGCGAGTGGCTTCCTTGTTTCTCAAATGAATGGTTTAAGCTGGTTTGCATTGTGGTATTTGGATAGATCTTCAAGGGCATGCGTGAGGTTGAAATTATAAACAGATACTGTAAACTTGTGTGTGAATCATTTGCTGCAGTGATCACAATGTCACAGTCAGCCCCTGTCAAAGACTTACTGCTTCTCTCTCTTTCTTGTATTTCTCTCCGATTTTCTGGTGGATCAGTGATGCAAGACAAACAGAACGTTCTCCAGTCATACAGATAAAGTTCCTGATGGTATGCTCTATGGATTCCACTGCAGTTTCCCTCATAAACTGATTCCCATATTGGCATTGCCGACGGAATATTTCCTTACTGCACCAGAGGCTACCGCGTTCAGTTTTCTTTTTCGTCATGAGAGGGAAGGCGGCTGGAGCAGCCGGAGGTGACGCGGAGTGCGCCGATGTGGTTCTCTCCCCCAAATTGACGACACACCGTTTTCGCATGTTTCGAGCAATGTTTCGCTCTGTGTCAAGCCGGTTCTACACAGTCTGCTTTCAGGCTAAAACCGACTACTTGTTATGGCTGGGCAACACGTGGTTGCTTGTAATCAAGCTCCAACCACCTCACGAGTGGAGAAGTGACGTCAACGATCAACTGTTCCGAGTGTAGAGTCCTAAAATATTGAGTACGTTGGATGGCGCGTGCTCAGAAAGAGGGAGTGTGGCATCGTCCGCCAGCATGGAAGTAAACTTATTCTCACCTTACCGAGTCATGACATAGCAAAGGTTTTTGTGATTTTTTTTGATCTCTGTTTTATTGTTTGTTTTACTTTCGTGACACACAGCATAGGTTGCACGAGGTGCTACCATTTTTGCTGCAACTGTTCTCCTACTAGAGAGATGAAATATTTGTAGGCAAAAAGGCATTCGCCTTTTACGACATCAACTAGTTCCCAAAATAAAATCGTTAATAGATAAATATTTTTAATGAAAATGGTTTCAACATAGGAAGTCAGATCAACTTCACGAGACAAATGATTTTCTTTGATGACACTTAGAAATAAAACATGATGCAAAAGATGATGTAGAAAGGTTTCGTTTACTCTTTTCTACATAGTGTTTGACGTGTTCGTGAGTATACAGGCTGTGTCAGGTGGAAAGTACATGCTTTCAGGGATGACCGTATTAGCGACACTGAACAAAAAAACCTTTATATTGATATATGTCATATTCCAGATGGTTTCCGAGACAGAACATATTTCATGTACGTGGAGCGCTCAATAAGTATTGCAACACATTCTTTTTCTCGTCCAAGTTCGGTTGCAAAATTCTGAATTTGTTGTGGGACATCGTGGAATATTCCAGCTTTAGCCCCTATAGTTTCATGAAGTTCCGATAGGTGGCGGCGCTATACTTCGCCCTCAAAATGGCGTCTGTAAGGGAGGTGCATTCCAAGCAGAGCTGACATTGAGTTTCTTTTGGCGGAAAACAAGAGCACCGTAGATGTACATGAAGATCGGGCAGTGAATAAAAGCACGGTGAGGCGTCGGGTGAGGCGTCTGTCATCATCACAAGAAGTCAGCGCAAATCTGTCCGATCTCCTGCTTGCCGGCTGGACACAACTGTGACTCCTGCAATGTTGGAACGTGCGGACACACTCACTCGAGGTGATCCAGAAATCACAGACACCTCGCTGCTCCTGCTCTCTTCACGGAACTATTAGTCCAAGGGAAGAAATAAATTTGGACCTTCTTTGTAAGAAACTTAATGTAATTTAACTCTTACCGAGACACATTTTCACTGGAGAGTGCAGTGCCCGTGTTAATTACGGAAAGCGTACGAAAGTAGTATTAAATCTGTTCTATCTCGGAAACCATCCGAAGCAGAGTACATGCCTATATGTTTGTTTATTTATTTATTTATTTTTTTTCAGAATCACTGATACTGTCACCCCTTAAAGCATTACGACTCAAGGACATGTGTTCATCTTTTATATACCAAAGTAGAATTAGACGTGCTCCCACTATTATTTACTGATCTTTTTAGATGATGATTGTTTTATATCTGGCATTTCGTGGGAAGCCAATATTCTTAATCTAAGGCCAAATTTGAGCTTGATGTGCTGCAGTTTGTAAAAATGACATAAACTCAGTCACTTGAAAATGGCATAAAAGGCCGAAAACTGGGTCGTAATTAAATAAAGAACAATACAAACGGCGGAGTGTTCATTTAAAATTATATATACCTTTTGCTATTGACACGCGCCGTATATTTTCTCGAGCAAATGTTTTGAAATTTTTGGTCGACACTTTTTTTTTTCATTTCTCAGAAGCGTTGAGGATTTACCGTAAGAACGTGGTCAAGACGTCCACTACGAAATTTGCTTTGACCATTCTCGTTGCTAGTTCTTTAATTGTTACTACATTACGATTTTTTTGAGAAAAGTGTGATCACTCAAAACATTATTTTCACCTATCAGGTGCCAAACTACATAGAAGGAAGCTCTCTCGAAAGAGACAATTTTGACACTGACCATTTTCTACAGGAGACACACAGCACGGGAGAAATCCTCAGGCGATGTAGTAGACTCACTGGCCATAAGAAAGAGATAAGAAAGTCGCTCGTATAAAAGGGCCCTAAATGATTATCGAAACATCAGACTTGTGAAACAGCCTCCCACAATTGTTTCGGGAGGCAAATCTAGCGTAGAGTGAGCGCACCTTAAGACAGTTTGAAGTCCAGGGTACGCTCTGAACTGAGAGAATCCTCGCCAACTGTAGCACTGTGTGGTGGAAGCCGCAAACATAGGCAGCCTTGTTGGACACATGTTCGCTGTCAGTCGGCGGCGAGAGACGCCTCACTGTCCGTGGGAAACGCGGCTCCTTATCGCTGGTGCCGAGGTACACGGGAAACAGTTCCAACTATTTTGTGTACACAGTAGAGGCAGGAACAATACAAGCGGCCTGTGAGTCATGCTAACAGCTAACACGATGATTCTTGCCCGAGAGGCCCCCCCCCCCCCCACTTGATTTTCCGTAGCAGACTGCGTTCTTAGAATCCTGAAATACTTACGTACTACCAACCAAGGTGTCGTCCGACACGCATTTATTAGGACAGGGGTTCAAACCGTCCGTCAATCTAGATAAATATTTTTCGGTACATGTCTCTACTTAAACGTCAGAAAATGGGAAGAGTTACCGAGGTTACCTAAAGCGCCGGGACATCACCGTCCTTGCCGACAGCGTTAATAGATGATGTCGATACTTGAAGCTAGACACATAAAGCAAGTCGATACAGTCCTTATTAGCGCGCTTCATGCGTATATTTATGGCTGCATTAGCGATCAAGACAAAAGCTAAGTTCTTCTAACAGACGTTCCATCAAATGACTGTTGCCTATCACCCCGAGTTGTCAATACTGTAATATAAAAGCTGTGAATGTCACGGCTTCAGCACTGAAAACCAATTAAGTTATCGAACTCGTGAAACGTTTATCATCTTCAAAAGTGTACTCTGCCAAATCGACCCGAAAAAAAAACGTAAAAGTCTTTGTAATATTCCTAATTAATAGTTAAGATGCGTATAGGATTTCACTTGCCTTGATAATACACATCCGTGCTTCCGGATGTAAAAGAAAAATGCATAAAAATTCCTCGTTAGCACAAATGTATTAAATCAAAGATTGATGTATCGTTACAAATTAAATTATTCTCATGTAACTAAAGGAAAAAATCTAACATCTATAAATTTTTCCTTCACATTGAGTCTATCATACTGACACGAAATTAATACCCTGTAGGACGTTCTCTTGCATTGATGCATGTCTGTATTCGTCGTGGCATACTATCCACAAGTTCATCAAAGCACTTTTGGTCCAGATTGTCCCACATCTCAACGGCGATTCGGCGTAGATCCCTCAGAGTGGTTGCTGGGTCACGTCGTCCATAAAAAGCCCTTTTCAATCTATCCCAGGCATGTTCGATAGGGTCCATGTCTGGAGAACATGCTTTACCCTTGTAGAGCGATGTCGTTATCCTGAATGAAGTCATTCACAAGATGTGCACGATGGGGGCGCGAATTGTCGTCCATGAAGACGAATGTCTTGCCAATATGCTGCCGATATGGTTGCGCCATCGGCCGGAGGATGGCATTTACGTATCGTACAGCTGTTAGGGCGCCTTCCATGACCACCAGCGGCGTACGTCGGCCCCACATAATGCCACCCCAAAACAGAAGGTAACCTCCACCTTGCTGCACTCGCTGAACAGTGTGTCTAAGGCGTTCGTTCAGCCTCACCGGGTTGCCTCCAAACACGTTTCCGACGATTGTGTGGTTGAAGGCATATGCGACACACATCGGTGGAGAGAACTTGATGCCAATCCTGAGCTGTTCAGTCGGCATGTTTTTGAGCCCATCTTTACCGCGCTGATGGTAGTGTCGTTGCAAAGATTGACCTCATCATGGACGTTGGGAGTGAAGTTTCTCGTCATGCAGCCTATTGCGCACAGTTTGAGTCGTAACACGATGTCCTGTGGCTGCACGAAAAGCATTATTCAACATGATGGAGTTGCTGTCAGGGTTCCTCAGAGCCATAATCTGCAGGTAGCGGTCATCCACCGCAGTAGTAGCCCTTGGGTAACCTGAGCGAGGCATGTCATTGACAGTTCCTGTCTCTCTGTATCTCCTCCATGTCCGAACAACATCGCTTTGGTTCACTCCAAGACGCGTGGACAATTCCCTTGTTGAGAGTCCTTCCTGGCAGAAAGAAACAATGCGGACGCGATCGAACCGCGGTGTTGACCGTCTAGGCATGGTTGAACTACAGACAACGCAAGTCGTGTACCTCCTTCCTAGTGGAATGAATAGAAGTGACCGGCTGTCGGACCCCCTTCGTCTAACAGGCGCTGCTCATGCATGGTTGTTTACATCTTTGGGCGGGTTTAGTGACACCTCTGAACAGTCAGAGGAATATCCACAGTCAACATCTATCTTCAGGAGTTCTGGGTACCGGGGTGATGCAAATATTTTTTTGATGTGTGTGTATGTATTCGATGGCAGTGTCCAGTAGTGCGTGTTTGAGTGGTACGTTTCCTACCGTGCTACATTCGTTAGAGATAACTTAAGTTTTGCGTAGGTTTATGTTTATTGAAAATGCCTGACATTCGAGGCGAGATCAGAGGCCGTCTTCCACACTTCTCCAAAAGCATTTGTCATTTGTACAATGCCATCTGGAAATCTCAGGTTGTTGAGTCTCTTGCAACCGATTCTAATTCCTTTTTCTTCTCAGTTCGATTTTGATATTGTCGTTACCAGGCCGACAGGGAACAGCTTTGGAGACATGAGGTCACCTTGTTTCACTCCTCTGCCTATTCAAAACTCTTGAGATGGTTCCCTGAAACTAACAAAGGCTGCAGAAGTCAAAGAAACATAATATAGGCCACTTCCAACCCTTGCTCAGCAAAGGCATGTGGAACACCTGGGTGGCTACCTGAATGAAACTTCTTTTCAAAATCCGGAAAGGCTATAGACAGAAGCGTGTTTGATTGCTTGTCTACCTTGGCCAGTGTTGATCTCAATTTTCCTTTTATAGACAGAAGCGTGTTTGATTGCTTGTCTACCTTGGCCAGTGTTGATCTCAATTTTCCTTTTATGGATGCATTTTGTTGTTAATGACTCACGAATATTTGTAAGAGTCCACAGACCTTATGCCAAGTCTTGACTAACTCCTTTAGATACAAATATTTCGTTTGCTCTAAGTAAATGGTTGAATCCAATTCTGATGTTATCTGTGCAACTTTCTAACCACGTGGTTCATTTCATCTTCATTCGCTTTAAAAATGACATGGTCATCAGCAAAATGTCAAGAAGGCCTTTTCGTGATTTATAGAGACATCCATCCTACGTCAGGAAGTTGGTTTTAAATTAACGCGCATGCTTGTCGTAACTTTTTGGTCACTGGAATCTCTCGAGATACACTCCTGGAAATGGAAAAAAGAACACATTGACACCGGTGTGTCAGACCCACCATACTTGCTTCTCGAGATACACTCCTGGAAATGGAAAAAAGAACACATTGACACCGGTGTGTCAGACCCACCATACTTGCTCCGGACACTGCGAGAGGGCTGTACAAGCAATGATCACACGCACGGCACAGCTGACACACCAGGAACCGCGGTGTTGGCCGTCGAATGGCGCTAGCTGCGCAGCATTTGTGCACCGCCGCCGTCAGTGTCAACCAGTTTGCCGTGGCATACGGAGCTCCATCGCAGTCTTTAACACTGGTAGCATGCCACGACAGCGTGGACGTGAACCATATGTGCAGTTGATAGACTTTGAGCGAGGGCGTATAGTGGGCATGCGGGAGGCCGGGTGGACGTACCACCGAATTGCTCAACACGTGGGGCGTGAGGTCTCCACAGTACATCGATGTTGTCGCCAGTGGTCGGCGGAAGGTGCACGTGCCCGTCGACCTGGGACCGGACCGCAGCGACGCACGGATGCACGCCAAGACCGTAGGACCCTACGCAGTGCCGTAGGGGACCGCACCGCCACTTCCCAGCAAATTAGGGACACTGTTGCTCCTGGGGTATCGGCGAGGACCATTCGCAACCGTCTCCATGAAGCTGGGCTACGGTCCCGCACACCGTTATGCCGTCTTCCGCTCACGCCCCAACATCGTGCAGCCCGCCTCCAGTGGTGTCGCGACAGACGTGAATGGAGGGACGAATGGAGACGTGTCGTCTTCAGCGATGAGAGTCGCTTCTGCCTTGGTGCCAATGATGGTCGTATGCGTGTTTGGCGCCGTGCAGGAGAGCGCCACAATCAGGACTGCATACGACCGAGGCACACAGGGCCAACACCCGGCATCATGGTGTGGGGAGCGATCTCCTACACTGGCCGTACACCACTGGTGATCGTCGAGGGGACACTGAATAGTGCACGGTACATCCAAACCGTCATCGAACCCATCGTTCTACCATTCCTAGACCGGCAAGGGAACTTGCTGTTCCAACAGGACAATGCACGTCCGCATGTATCCCGTGCCACCCAACGTGCTCTAGAAGGTGTAAGTCAACTACCCTGGCCAGCAAGATCTCCGGATCTGTCCCCCATTGAGCATGTTTGGGACTGGATGAAGCGTCGTCTCACGCGGTCTGCACGTCCAGCACGAACGCTGGTCCAACTGAGGCGCCAGGTGGAAATGGCATGGCAAGCCGTTCCACAGGACTACATCCAGCATCTCTACGATCGTCTCCACGGGAGAATAGCAGCCTGCATTGCTGCGAAAGGTGGATATACACTGTACTAGTGCCGACATTGTGCATGCTCTGTTGCCTGTGTCTATGTGCCTGTGGTTCTGTCAGTGTGATCATGTGATGTATCTGACCCCAGGAATGTGTCAATAAAGTTTCCCCTTCCTGGGACAATGAATTCACGGTGTTCTTATTTCAATTTCCAGGAGTGTATTTTTGCACTTAATTTAATTCTACAAGTTCTGCCACTGTATAATTAAATGAGCCTATAAACGGCTCACTCCATTCTCTGACATTGCAGTCCACAATTTACTGAGCGGAAAGCCGTCATAAGCTTCCTTAATTTCAATGAAAACGGTACTCGTCTCAAAATTCCTCGTCAGTTTCTTTTCTTCCACTAGATGTTCTAGGCAAAACATATTGTCTGTTTGGAAGGTAGGAGACGAGGTACTGGCAGAAGTAAGGCTGTGAGGACTGGGCGTGAGTCGTGCTTGGGTAGCTCAGTTGGTAGAGCACTTGCCCGCGAAAGGCAAAGGTTCCGAGTTCGAGTCTCGGTCCGGCACACAGTTTTAATCTGCCAGGAAGTTTCATATTGTCTGTAGATAGTCATCCGACTAGGAACCAATTTTGTTCTTCGTCCATTATCTGTGATCCGATTCTCGCCTTTATAATTTTCCCATATAATCAACAGAATGAATTTGTTACGCTTCCTCCTCTGTAGATTGAGTACTTTTTTCCTTTCGTCCTTTTTACGTATGTGTTGAATATGTATGATGTTTGTCATTCGTCTGTAACTGCCCCCCCCCCCCTCCCGCCGTCCCCCCCAGGATGCAGTTGAAATCAGAGGCCATTAATTTCAGAAGTTATAATTGTTAAAGTGTCCATATATGATCGACTTCCTGTAAGGAATAGGCACAGGCATCAGCTGCCTGTTTTGCCCTGGGCCTGCATGGATAGGTCGATACTGGATAGCTGTGTGTGGCGCGAGGCGTCCCGGAGAGAATTTGACACCTTGCCAAAAGTGCTGGAGGCTCCAGGCGCGGCGCGCCGTGTTCGTGTCCCTGGAGCTGGACGTGGCGGCTGTCTCTGCGGCCAGGTCGATATCGAGCACGACCTCGACGGTTTCTGGCGCACCGCTGTGAACCCACGTCGCGGGACATAACGTGGGCAGCACAGAATCTTGTCTAGGATCTAAGTGCCTGTCGTAATTTGCTGCAAGGTGTGCCAGTCCACTGCACATGAACACTGCATACTAAATACCAGAACGTGTGTTTGTGGTACGGCCAGCGATGTGTTTACAGTGTTCAATAGCCCCATACTCTCCCTCTGATTTTAGAAAAACCACTGAAACCTAAGACATGGTAAGCTCAAACTTCCGAGATTACCTCTAAATTAAAAACAAAATGGCATTTACACAAATAATTATCCCATTGATTTACAACATTTGGCATATACTGCCATCAGTGAAGGTAAAGGCTCTTCAGCACTCGGGCAAAAGCTCTGTAATATAATTAATCAGTCAGTGTGTCGGAGGTCAAATTATACTCAGTATTTCTACTAATATTTAGCAGTCGGTTAAGCAATGTTGCTTTTCAGTTATGTAAAAACGATAAAGGCACCAAATGTCTGAACTGCGCGACCGCTACGGGCGCAGGTTAGAATCCTGCCTCGGGCATGGATGTGTGTGATGTCCTTAGATTAGTTACGTTTAAGTAGTTCTAAGTTCTAGGGGACTGATGACCTCAGATGTTAAGTCCCATAGTGCTCAGAACCATTTTGAACCAAAGTCTCCTCATTATTGCCTTTTGTCTCGCAACGATCTTCATTTAAAAACACATTTCCTTCTTACTTGTGACTTTAGTAATAATAATAATGATGTTATTAAGTTCACTTATGCTTTTATTTAGAAGGTATTTGCTGAGATATCTTTACTAATGATTTCAGAATTTGCTTGTCTTTGACCTAGATAACGATGTTGGGAAGCGATTGATTTGGTGACGTTTCGATTTCGCGCCATCATCGCATGTTGTCGTTTCTATAAGTCGAACCTTGCTATCAGATTTTCTCATGACGAAGTCCGATTACTGCTTTCGTGATACGCAAATCATATAGTTCATTATATTCCATATTAGCACGATCCGACGTCACCAACCTTTTCTGCTCCCCAATGAAGTCACAAATTCTAATTATTCCTTTTCTATAATGTGCTGCTGCTTAACTTGTGGAGCCGATCGCTGTGCCCGAGTGGTTCTAGGCGCTTCAGTCCGGAACCGCGCTGCTGCTACGGTCGCAGGTTCGAATCCTGCGTCGGGCATGGATGTGTGTGATGTCCGTAGGTTAGTTAGGTTTAAGTAGTTCTAAGTTCTAGGGGACTAATGGCATCGGATATTTAATCCCATAGTGCTTAGAGCCATTTGAACCATTTTGAACTTGTGGTGGTGTATCCCACTTCTGAACAATTATCTTTCGAAAGATATAAGTTCAATCATTTCATTACACATGCATTCATTTGATGGGATACATATAGCCCTGACTAGATATGTCCAGATTCGCCATTACTTTCGTTGAATCGACTCAACGTCCCCAAAGTGCTATCCCATGTGGAGAAACCTGAGTTTGAAGAGGTCCAGTGGATACAAATCGGACGAATATGAGAAGGGGTCCAAGTACTGTTATCCTCCTCTTAGCCACAAAGTGACGTGCAAGAACGCTACTGTGGGCCAGAAGCAGCGACAAAGAATAAACATTCACCAGCGAAGATCTCGTGCACCCCTGAATGACTTTCGTCAAGCGCTGTGAAGAAAAGTACTATTGGTGGAGGAAACTACAGACTACATTGTTCCATATCTATTCTAGTAATAGCACCACTCTAAACTTCGTTTCTGATTAAAACTGTGTGCCGGACATGACTCGAAACTGGGACGTTTGCCCTTCACGGGCAAGTGTCATAATGACTAAGCTATCCAAGCACGATTCACGACCTGCCCTCACAGCCCTATTTCCACCATTACTTCGTCTCCCGCTTTCAAACTTCACAGAAATCCTTTTGCGTATCTTACGAGACCAGCACTCCTGGAAGAAATTATATAGGGTGTTCATAAAAGTGCTAAATACTTCTAGAGGTGGTAGTGCTCATCGACACAAAAAAAAGGGCCGGCCGCGGTGGTCTAGCGGTTCTGGCGCTGCAGTCCGGAACCGCGGGACTACTACGGTCGCAGGTTCGAATCCTGCCTCGGGCATGGGTGTGTGTGATGTCCTTAGGTTAGTTAGGTTTAAGTAGTTCTAAGTTCTAGGGGACTTATGACCTAAGATGTTGAGTCCCATAGTGCTCAGAGCCATTTTTGAACAAAAAAAAGGGGTCACATAAACATGGTTCCGGAAATGCGTTCTTCCTGCGATGAACATGTGTTTACAAGTGGTGTTCAACGTGGCGGCCGTTCCTTCATGACAATGGACCCCCCACCCTTCGGCGTAAGGAATGATGCAGCCTTTCAAGTATACCCGGCTGTTCTTGTACCTGCTGGCATGCACTGAACACGTGGCCCAATCCAGCGGTCCTGAAATGTCTGCGTCAGATGTTCGCGCATATTGTGACAAAAGTGTGCAGGTGCGCCATTGTGCATGAACCACATTTGCACTCGCTGCTCAGTGGCACAGCCTCCAGCAAGGTACGCAATACATTAATGAGAAAGTGCAGATAATGCACTCCAGTTGACCTTTTCCGTAGCATGTATGACCCTCTTAATGTATCGCCATACGTCAATAGAGAATCAGCGGTAATAACCTCTTTGCTGAACTGCTTGGGGATTTAGATCTGCCCATACATTCTGGTTATGGAAATTCGCAACACCATCTCTTGTGAACCCTGCCTCATAGCTAAATAGAATCGTGGATGTGAACAGTATATCTGCGGCACACTTCTACATTAGTCATTGGCAGAAACGCCGTCTGCCATGATGATCCTGTGTGGCCTTAGGGCAGATGATCCTGTGTGGCCTTAGGGCCTGAAAGCGCTGTGGATGATATGGGTAACGCAACTGTCCATGAAGTACCCCCAAGAAAGAGAGTGAGAGACTCCTTGTGTGCTGTTAGTCGTCGCACACTGGTCCCAGAGGTTTCTTCCACCACAAGTAGCACACGCTCCTCCATGTCAGGCGTGCTGACCGTGCGGCGCTTTCCACTGTCAGTCTGCCGCGCGGGATTAGCCGAGCGGTCTAGTGCGCTGGAGTCACGGACTGTGCGGCTGGTCCCGGCGGAGGTTCGAGTCCTCCCTCCGACGTGGTTGTGTGGGTGTTTGTCCTTAGGATAACTTAGGTGAAGTAGTGTGTAAGCTTAGGGACTGATGACCTTAGCAGTTAAGTCCCATAAGAGTTCACACACATTTGAACATTTTGAACTGTCAGTCTACCGAGGCCCAAGGGTAACTGTGTCACTTAGACGCTGGAAAAATTTGCCTAACAGCTTATCACAGGACACTCTGCGCTGTGGATATTTTCCAGCGTAGAGGGCACGGGCTCGCAGGCAATGTCCACTTGCTAAACCCGCGAGGCGCCAGGGCTGGCAGTGTTTTTAACACTAAAATCTTCTAGAACCTTCATACGGAAATGATGCTCTAAGCCCCCCCCCCCCTTTTCTAACTCCGACTTTTGCTGTTGCACATGGATTAAGAAGAAACACGAACTGACTGTAATCGACCCTGCAAGTGGAGTAGAAAAGAGTTTGGCACCTGCAAAAATTTAATTTGATAGAAATTAATTTGATAAGAGAAAACTTCATCGACGTAGTGAGAGATGAAAGGGTTGCTCTACCGATCTATAGAATGAAAGCTCTGTTCAAAATAATAATTTGATTTATTACGACTAAACTCAAAATAAAAAAAACACATGAAACATTTACAATACTTTAAATCGGATACTCAAATAAACGCTGTGAAGGTGAAATTGTCCGTAAACTAGCTTGCGACATTTATGACCAAGTGGTATGTGTAGCCAAATCCATGCAACTCAAATCTTAAGAGAAACACCCAGCCAACCCAACATTAATTGCTGCTACAGTAGTGAGAAGTCAGACAGGAACACCCAAGACAGAACCACGATAGAAAAGACGGGAACAGGTGCGCTCTGCTGAGCTCTGATTATCACATAGCAAAATTCCCTAATTTGCCGGTGCAGCGGACATACATTACCAAGCTGTCTTCTTAACTGAAAGGACACGATCTGGCATACCGGACGTGATGGCTGGTCGCTTCGACGTCCCGTCGTGGTGATGATAATGTCGCGAGTGTAGCTCGAAATAAATTATCCTCGTCTGGTTGTTCCAGACTAAAGACTTCCTAGCAATTCAAATGCGCCTCACAGGGAGCCGAAGAAGGCTCGGCACACAATCACTGACGGTACAGTGATTGATTTTAACAAGCGAAGTCACACAGTAACTCCGATCACTTAGCCAAAACTGCTCAAGACGGACAACATAGGCCGCTTGTACGCAGAACGCTCAATTGCCAACTGTACTCGAAAAGTTACTTTGAAGTTGAAACTTCAGCATGTTCGTCAAACAGTAACAATTAAATGAAGGTATATTAGACATCCAACGGAAGGCAGGCTGTCCAGAGCAGCGAGAGCTCATTCTTGTAACCGACTCCGACCGAAAGGCGAGAGCCGACTCTACCAAGAGTACCCGTACAAGTCGGACACAGAACATTACCGCCCCCACCACAGCGGCCATGGTTAAACGTGCCAATCAGTAACTTGAAAACCGGTGGAAAATTCTAATTGCCGAAGCATTACTGTTCCACCAATGGAGATACTTGACACCAATTTCTGCGCCGATTTTGCTACGTCACGGAGCTATCCCCTGATCAAGCCAATCACAGTTATGATTTTGCAGAAAACGTGGTAATTTGTCCGCCAAAACTGCCTGGGAACACAAGTCATTCCCACGCCTCGCTCGTAGCCCGCCAGAAAGTGTTTTCACTAAGTTTCTGCGTAGTAACGGAGTCTCTAGCCCCAACCACTCCTTCAGGCCCCTGTGGGCGTGTCGGCCTCGCTCTTATGACAATGACGGCGTCTGGAAAGCATCCACTCGGCTCCCTCACACCCGTCGGCATAACCCTTTCAAGATCAGCAGAACCCGCCTGTCACCGGACCACCCGGGTGACGAAAGACGTTGCGCGGGAAGTCCGCGTGTGAAGGAATAGCAACCTTTCACCGCATGCAATTTGAGAGGAAAAATATTCATATCTTGAGTGTTCTCAATACTAGCCTTGTAATGACCATACTCGGCTATACTTCCCCAAATCGAATTAGAGTAAGATATAAATATGAGAGGGGGCAAGTCACTGCGTGCATCGTAAAGGCATGCCACCTCTCAAATCATAGGAAAATACCAGATCCGCCATTTTACGTGTCTAGTAGTAGGCTTCCATTGCTAACAAATGGTAGAAGAGAGAAAGTGTAAATGTACTATACCATTTGCACGCACAAACAGCGCAATAACAACACATACACCAGTGAATCCGCGTTTGGAAGAAGGTAAAGCACCTTGCCAATGTTAGCAGTACTGTACAATCAGGTACACAAACACGACGAAAACTAACGTAATCTACAACGCTACTCGAACCACTAAACTGACTGCAGACCACAGTAGGAAGAGTGCTGTGTGTAAGACATAATACCCTGCCTACACATTCGACGGATCGCCAATGCAACGACTGTTCTAATATCCGCAACCAAGCGCCGAGCAGCCCTTGCTATAAAGACGTGTTAATCTCTGGAAGTATGCTTTTCTGGACCCCTGTTTATTGGACATATTTTTCTTGTTCCGTTGAGTATTACCACTTCCCAAAGTATTATGGCCTGAACTCATTGGACATGGGTTGGATGCCTCGATCGGTAGACGACTACCCCACGAAAAGGAAAGGTCCCAGGTTTGAGTCATCGTCTGGCATACAGTTTTAGTCTGGCAGAAAGTTTCCAACCAGCGTACATTCAGTTGCAGGATGCAGTTCGTTCTGGAATAGTGCCACATGCTTCTCTAGCAAAGATTCAGTTCCGGAGGTAACTGAACAGGCTTTAAAGCTTTAGGCAAACTACGAGATACTCAAACCCACCCCAACTCACTGGTAGTTTCGAATATGGTAGCACTGAAAGTGATAATCTGAAAAAGCGATCGAGACTGTTTTTAACGCAGTAACTGTGTTGGTTGCGCCTAGCTGGAGCATCTGGCCCTTTTGCTTTGGAGAGCCTGCAGTAAGCCGATGTATGTCATAACCTGAATAGCTTCTCAGTGAGCGGAAGGCATTGCATCTCGCCATTTATTATAGTAGAGAACTTTTACATCAGATACCGTGTGTTCTGGTGTATCATTTGAGTGGTAGAGACGAAAGTGAGTGAGGACTTTCGCTTTACACATTCTTAACTTTCGTGGACTGATGCAGGAATCAGAGACCTATAAGTGAACAGTTGCATACAGTATACCAGAAAGATTTATCACCGTCCTCCATTCCATACGTGAATATTTGGTAAGATGCCCGACTGTCTGCAACCTATTCGTTTTACTATATTCCTGTGCTTTTGTTTCTGAATGTTCCTAAGTTATTAACATTTCGGTATACTTAATGTCTTTTCTTGTAGCGCTTCCTATTTCACTCTGTGAAACATTTCTGTGGCAGTTTCGCTTCGCGCTGATTTTACTTAACTACTAATGTTTTCCGAATATTTTCGAACGCCTGCGTTATTTCAAATTGACAGCGTTGTGTAGTAACCGGTCGGACGAAGGAAGCTACTTCTTTTGTCCGCCGACGGAAGGCGACAGAAACAAATTATAAAGGATTGTAAGCCCTTCTACGATCACACCCTGACTATGACGTTACTTTTATAACCTTCCTGCCTTAGCAAGAAAGCTTCAACAACAACATTATGTGGTTACGGGTAGACTAAAGATGAAAATGTTACTACGTTCCCATATTTTATACATTACGGTCCTGTTTTCATTCTTTCTTTCTTTATAGTGTAACAGAGATCAAAATATTAAGGTAGTAGAGAACTTCTCATATCTGATTCGTCAGTTGTACCATCAGCTGTCAGCTCTATGGGAAGACAGCAACATTTATTTTCAGATATCTGTATGGTGCGAAACATGGGAATTGACTCGAGATAGTGAGAAGGGTTGAATCATCCAAATGAGTGCAAAAGGATCCTCTAAATTTCGGTTACAGGATAAAACGCACAAATCTAAAGGCTGCAAATTCAACTAATTACTTAGGTTTCACAGTTGCGAATAACTTAACGTGTAATGATCACATAGATGATGATGTGGGGGAACGCAAACCAAAGACTGCGGCTTATTGGCAGAACACTTAGAAAACGTATCAAGTCTATTAAGAACCCACTTACATTACGCTTGTCCAATCTCTTCAGAAGTATTGCTGTGCGTTGTGGGATTCGCATCACATAGGATTCACGTAGGACATCGAAAAAATACAAAGAAGGCCAACTCGTTTTGTATCACAGCGAACTAGGGGAGAGAGTGCTATGGATATGATGAATTGGAGTGGTAATCATTAAAACAAAAGCGTTTTTCGTTGCGGCAGTACTTTCTCATCAAATTTCAGTCACCAACTTTCTCCTTAGAGTGTGAAAATATTTCATTGGGGCCCGCCTACATAGGGAGAAATTATCATCACAATAAAATAAGAGAAATCAGAACGCGCGCAGAAAAAATTATATGTTCGTTTCTCCCGCGCGCTGTTAGAGAGTGGAACGGGAAAGAAATACCTTGAAGGTGGTTCGCTGAACCCTCTGCCGGTCACTTAATTGTGGATTGAAGATGTAGATATAAATGCAGAAGGAAGATGAGTTAAGCGGTGTGAAACTTTGGTAAACACTCTCTGGATAACAGCGTACGAAGACATCAACAAAGTGAGCACGTGGACCTCTTAGCAAAGAAAGCAAAACAAAACCGGCACACTCTCAACCTTTTCACTACCAAATAATATTCAGAGTGAAAGACATCAGCGTACGGATATTTTATTTAATATCGTAATCAGAAATAGCAATAGGAAAAAAAAATTTACCGCCGTCAATTTTTCCAACACGAGGGTTTCAGGAGTCGACTGCGCAAAAACTAAGAGACATACAGAAAACAGACATACATCTGTGGATAGAACATGTCTCCATGCTTTTTAAGTCTCGAATTACAGGTGCCCAGTATGGGCACCATTTGTGACTCGACGAATGTCAATACGTGCGTGCACTTCACTGACACGAATTTTCCAGGAATGTGCAACAGCAGCCCGCGTGGCAAATCCGTTAATTGGGTTGCCTATCGGCAGGCGCTCACTAATTCGATGCAACAATACAACGAGGTGACAAGTATTGGTATAGCATTTTGCACATACACAAATGGAGGTAATATCGCGTACACAAGGTATGAAAGGGCAGCACATTGTGGGAACTTCCATTTGTACTCACACGAAAAGGTTTCAGAGTGATTATGGCTGCACGACAGGAATTAACAGACTATGAACGCTGAATGGTCATTGGAATTAGACGTATGAGACATTCCATCTCGGAAATGGTTTGTGAATTCAATACTCAGAGATCCACAACTTCAAGAGCGTGCCGCGAATTCCAAATTTCAGGCACTCCCTCTCACCACGAACAGCTCATTGGGCGATGGCCTTCACGTAACGACTGAGAGCAGCAGCGTTTGCATAGAGTATCCGTTAGGACGGTGCGGCGAAATTTGGCATTACTGGGCTATGGTAGCAGATGACCGGCGCCAGCACATCGCCTGCAGCGCCCCTCCTTGGCTCGTGACCATAGCGGTTGGACCCTAGAAGGTTGGAAAACTGGGGCCTAGTGAGGTGGAGTTGAGTAGAAAAGGGATCGGTTTATAGGACACATTCTAAGACGTCAAGAGATCACCTACTTAGTACTGGAAGGAATTGTGGGGTGTGAAAACTGTATAGGGAGATCAAGAGATGAATACAATGAGCGGGTTCAAAAGAAAGTTGGTGGCAGTTATTATTCGGAGACAAAGAGGCTAACACAGGATAGTGTACAGTTGAGAGCAGTATCAAAACAGTATTCGGACTGAAGACCGCAAGTACAACGTAATAAAGCTTTTAACTGTTCTTCATAATTTGTTAATTGTGCATAGATTTTTAATTAGTAATAAAAGTTAAAGTGGTAAATTGAGAGCTGAGTAAACATCCTTTTTCAAGAACTGTATATTTTTTGCAATTTCACTGTGTTTGTCTGCTTTTGTGCGGAGCAAACTCACCGATTGTATCGTTTAGGTCATGGTAAGCACCTCTGTTGTATTCTATCGATAAAACAGGTAAATTTCAGTTTATTTTCATCCATAATCGACCTTAAGTAGTTCTTATTGTGTTTAATTTGCTGAAACTGCTTTCACGAACTGGTGCAGTCGCTGACATTGAGGTATCCTCAAAGCAATTTCGAGGTCGGGATAAGCATCTCTTTAACTAGTACTTCGGAAAAACGTTTGAAATACCACATTGGGAGCCGTGTCAATGCCCTTCGTCAGCTCTGTCACTTCGATCTTAAAAGCAGCTATTTTGCTAAATAACTCCGCTGTATCACGTGGCACCAAAACCAGCTGCATATTTACAGGATCAGATACGGACTTTTCGTCTAAGGCGCTTCCGGGCGGGAAAATGAATTCGGATGAAATTGTGTGTGACACTGGAGACCTAATTTCCATTCCACTAATTATTCTATCAGATACTTTGAAACAGTTAAGGTCTAGCTCAAGAAGTGTCGTTCCAGATGTCCGTTGGGAAACATCCGTAGCCTTCCGTTAAATAGGATATTTGCTTCTGTACCCGTTCGTGATTTTTGAGATCCTTCTATACTGTAGCGACTCGGCAGCAAGAACGCCAATGTTTAACACCAGCGAGCTTTGTAGAAGGCTACTGCGTGGAGCAAATGTGCTGTTGCGACAGAAAACTGTGTTAGCGAGAGAAATCTATGTGAAAGTAATAGTTTCTTCATAATTTTGCTTGGACGAAATGACAGTGCAGAAATGATGCTGCAAAAAAGCCTGCATTTACATTCGCGGTCCAAGGGAAAGATTTTTTATCTTGGGGAGAAAATGACACGAAGGTTAGGAGATAATGCATACCTCTCTCTGTTAATTCTGTCTTTTTTCCGGTTGTTTTGTACCGCCTCTCCGCTTACGCCTCCGACGTGTGCCGATTTCAAAATACCCTCGGTAGGGTCCTGTTCTCACGGAAGTATTCATTGATTAAATTCAGACGGCATCCTTTCAAAGAAGAGTCGGACAGTATATATACATATGTCTCTCGAAATGGCCACGATGAGGAAATCAGAAACTTTGGACCTCTTACGAAGGTTTCCCCACTGTCGTTTTTCCCACGGACCATTTGCGAATGAGGGGTAAACTAACAGCTCCGCGACAGGTACCCTCCATTGCACCCCACAGGTGGGTTGTGAAGTATAGATGTAGATGTAGACGATATGGTTTGACATTTAACTTGTGCAATCAATCGTATAACCAGAAGTTAACATAATAATATCATTCCAAAAAAAAAACCATCTAATCGTTTTTAGCCGGAAACAGAGCATGACGTTAACACTCAGATGACGGACGGGCAAGTCTCGACTGTTGTCAGTAGCTGGAAACCGCGGTTCTTATTTTTTCTTCTGCCGACTGTGAGGTTCGGTCTGTGATAAAATTCCTTGATGCTCAAATGTAGCGACGATCGAAGTACATCGTCAGCTGTGTCAGGTGAAGGACCGAAGGTCATGAGCGAACAGATGGTGCGTCGCTGGTACGGGCAATTTCTGAAGGTCGTCAAAGTGTCCGTATCCTAGAGGGTCGTGGACAACCTCCACTCATCTCCTTGTGGAGCTGGAACGGCAATGCATTAAGAAAAACCGCCGCTCCTCTATTATGGAACTCAACGGCTTTCCCCCGCAGATACTGCAGTTACTGTAGCATGAAATTGTGACTAGGCGCCGGGATGCTTAAATAGCTAACACCTCAACTCAAAATTAATGGGCTAGGAGCAGCACGAATATTTCTGCAGAGCTACTGTAATGACGGAGACGCGTTCCTCGACAGGGTCATCACGGGAGGCGAGACGTGGGTTGTTCACATTATTCCAGAAATCCGGCAGCAGTGGATGCATAGTGGTTGCAGTAAATTTGCAAGTAAAAGCAAAGTTCAAACAGATTGTGTCAGCGCAGAAAGTTACGGGTACGGTTTGTTGTTTGAGAGAAAGGGCATTTTGCTCAGTGACTTCCTGCCCAGTGGTAAAACAGTGAACGCTGACAGTTACCGTCAAACACTTGGGCACTGTCTTTTTTAGCCATTGCCATTTGTTAAGTGGTGCTCCCGAGCCACTATGTGCTCATTGCCATCAACCTCCGACGGTTCGCCATTTCCTGACGGAATACCCTTTTCTTAACCACTTTTGTTCTCATTTATGTTTGCCGTCGAAATTACCGGCCGTTTTATCGAACGACGCGTGGGCTGTCGACCGCGTTTTACTTTTTATCCGTCGCACATAATGGCTAAGGACATTTAATCCTTAGTTCAGGGCCTCCGTTTCTCTATGGTGTATGTAGTGTCACCGCCAGACACCACACTTGCTAGGTGGTAGCTTAAATCGGCCGCGGTCCATTTAGTACATGTCGGACCCGCGTGTCGCCACTGTGTGATCGCAGACCTAGCGCCACCACAAGGCAGGTCTCGAGATACTATAGAGCACTCCCCCAGTTGTACGGACGACATTGCTAGCGACAATACGGACGAAGCCTTCCTCTCATTTGCCGAGAGACAGTTAGAATAGCCTTCTGCTAAGTCCATGGCTACGACCTAGCAAGGCGCCATTAGCCTTACCTAGTTTGAGAGTTATAGTATAAATGTCTCAAGAAGAACTTTGTACACCAACAAAGATTAAAAGTTAAGTATAAAGCAGTTACGTACTTTTCTTGCTACCATTCAATAGTTATCCTGTTCCAGACTTGCCGCCAGTCGGCGTGTGTGTACGCGTGCCTTTCTTTCGGCTCCCTTCCCAGTGTGGCGTAGCAAGCTTGTTACGCCACAACAGTGTACTTTATGGTCCTTTCTCAAGTCCCTGTTTTTAGCTGTCTTTCCTTCCGTCAATTGGGCTTAACGAGTAGTCATTTCTCCTCTTCGTGTTCTACGTTTCTGACATGAGCACGTATGACCCTTGTTGTTTTTGCGCCCCGAAACTGCGAAGCACTGCGGGCATTGCCCTGCAAAGTAAGAGGCGTGGAATGCCCAGTGCAGGTGTTGAACTGAGCCATTACAATGCTCGCCCGCATACGGCACGGCGCGCCACAATTGTTAATGAAGGCCTTTGGCTGGGACCAGTTTTATTATCTTACCAGACGATCTTCGCCTTGCTGCAACGACTTCCATCTTTTCTGCCACTCCTGTCCTCTGGTCAGCATTTTTACAATTACGAAGAGCTGAAGAAGACTGTCACACCCTGCTTTATATTCCGAGGCGGCAGACTTTTTCGACTCTGGATTATGTCGAAAAATAGCCCATGCATTGCTCTATCGTTTGCGAATAAAGTTTTCCAACTACTTTTCTTTTGTTATGAGCTGCATGCATAAGCTTTCATGTTTTTTTGTGTGTGTATCGTTACACATTTTGTTTTCAGTCCTCGATGTACCACTTACAAATAAATGAGACACTGGAATGGGCGGAGGTTGCGCTGATATAGTGGCCTACGTGTTCTGCTGACCTGAACCGCATAGCTTTATGGGGCATAGAGAGAATGCACGGGGAACCTTTGGGATCCGTGATGCAGAGATTTTGCATGTGAACGGTTCATGCTACCCATCAGTTCTCGAGGACCACATGTTGAATTGTGTAATGCGAGGAATATTTAACGCTACCATGAAAATAATACTAATGAGTCGTACCTATCGAGGAACGCATTAAATTTTTCATAGTGTTGGATTCACCAATCGAAAAGCAGGCTTTCATCATTCACGTCGTTTTGGATAGCAGTGAGAAAACTGATGCACTTTTATTACAATTTTCTTTTTTTATTCTTTATTTCGCCGTTACGATTTCAGTAACTGAAAGCAATAAAAGCATTCGTGCCTTGTCAGTATAGCACATACCCTCAGAATTCCGTCTCGCTATGTACTATTCTTTCGTATGTTAATCTTATTTGAGGGTGTGAACAGTAGAGCAGTTAACTGATAAATCGCTGCCGTGACACATTATTAGCTCCTTGCGAACACGTGTAAAGATCCCTGGAGACTGTCACACAATATGTCAAATTTCGTGTGTTGGTCAAATTATTTGGCAATATTCTGTTTTGTTTGGCACGTTTGTTAAGCAGAGACTATGTTTGTCGTTTCTGAGAAAAATTAGGATTGAGAGTCGAAGTAACAAACAAATTCGACCTCTTACGATTGAGTCTGTCGTTCAAAAGTTACTTGCTTGCCAGACTTCTGAGATGGCGCACCGTACACCTGTTGATGTTTCGCCACGCATTTTAAAAGAAAAAGAATTTGTGTTGCAGCTTATCTCATTGTATCGTGAGTTTTCACAGTTGTGGAAACTAAGATCAGTGGAATATATGGGAAGAACAACGGATCACAGGCCACTACGGAAACGTTAGAGGTTTTAAGACTTCCTCATGCCATGTACGCAGTATACTTAAACAAAAAAATAAAGATTCTGCGCTCGACATACTGGCGAGGATGCAACAAAGTAAGAAAACCAACGCGTTGCCGTTGAGCAACTGGCTCCCGGATAACTGACTCCTTTTTGGGTACGGGAGAAAATCATTCCAACAAGTTACTCAATGTTCAACTGCCCGTTCGGACAAAGTTGAGACTAATATTTTCTTTATCTGAGTCTCGTAGCCATATTTTTCTCTCTCTTTTAACTCTTCCTCCGACCAGCGGATGGTTTTCTTTACCATATATATATATATATATATATATATATATATATATATATATATATATATATATATATATAGTGATAAAGTCAATGCAAGAAATATTTTATCTATACTGGTTGTTGTTGTCTTCAGTCCTGAGACTGGTTTGATGCAGCTCTCCATACTACTCTATCCTGTGCAAGCTTCATCTCCCGGTACCTACTGCAGCCTACATCCTTCGGAATCTGCTTAGTGTATTCATCTCTTGGTCTCCCTCTACGATTTTTACCCTCCATGCTGCCCTCCAATGCTAAATTTGTGATCCCTTGATCCCTCAGAACATGTCCTACCAACCGGTCCCTTCTTCTAGTCTAGTTGTGCCACAAACTCCTCCCCAATTCTATTCAATACCTCCTCATTAGTTATGTGATCTACCCATCTAATCTTCAGCATTCTTCTGTAGCACCACATTTCAAAAGCTTCTATTATCTTCTTATCCAAACTACACTCCTGGAAATGGAAAAAAGAACACATTGACACCGGTGTGTCAGACCCACCATACTTGCTCCGGACACTGCGAGAGGGCTGTACAAGCAATGATCACACGCACGGCACAGCGGACACACCAGGAACCGCGGTGTTGGCCGTCGAATGGCGCTAGCTGCGCAGCATTTGTGCACCGCCGCCGTCAGTGTCAGCCAGTTTGCCGTGGCATACGGAGCTCCATCGCAGTCTTTAACACTGGTAGCATGCCGCGACAGCGTGGACGTGAACCGTAAGTGCAGTTGACGGACTTTGAGCGAGGGCGTATAGTGGGCATGCGGGAGGCCGGGTGGACGTACCGCCGAATTGCTCAACACGTGGGGCGTGAGGTCTCCACAGTACATCGATGTTGTCGCCAGTGGTCGGCGGAAGGTGCACGTGCCCGTCGACCTGGGACCGGACCGCAGCGACGCACGGATGCACGCCAAGACCGTAGGATCCTACGCAGTGCCGTAGGGGACCGCACCGCCACTTCCCAGCAAATTAAGGACACTGTTGCTCCTGGGGTATCGACGAGGACCATTCGCAACCGTCTCCATGAAGCTGGGCTACGGTCCCGCACACCGTTAGGCCGTCTTCCGCTCACGCCCCAACATCGTGCAGCCCGCCTCCAGTGGTGTCGCGACAGGCGTGAATGGAGGGACGAATGGAGACGTGTCGTCTTCAGCGATGAGAGTCGCTTCTGCCTTGGTGCCAATGATGGTCGTATGCGTGTTTGGCGCCGTGCAGGTGAGCGCCACAATCAGGACTGCATACGACCGAGGCACACAGGGCCAACACCCGGCATCATGGTGTGGGGAGCGATCTTCTACACTGGCCGTACACCACTGGTGATCGTCGACGGGACACTGAATAGTGCACGGTACATCCAAACCGTCATCGAACCCATCGTTCTACCATTCCTAGACCGGCAAGGGAACTTGCTGTTCCAACAGGACAATGCACGTCCGCATGTATCCCGTGCCACCCAACGTGCTCTAGAAGGTGTAAGTCAACTACCCTGGCCAGCAAGATCTCCGGATCTGTCCCCCATTGAGCATGTTTGGGACTGGATGAAGCGTCGTCTCACGCGGTCTGCACGTCCAGCACGAACGCTGGTCCAACTGAGGCGCCAGGTGGAAATGGCATGGCAAGCCGTTCCACAGGACTACATCCAGCATCTCTACGATCGTCTCCATGGGAGAATAGCAGCCTGCATTGCTGCGAAAGGTGGATATACACTGTACTAGTGCCGACATTGTGCATGCTCTGTTGCCTGTGTCTATGTGCCTGTGGTTCTGTCAGTGTGATCATGTGATGTATCTGACCCCAGGAATGTGTCAATAAAGTTTCCCCTTCCTGGGACAATGAATTCACGGTGTTCTTATTTCAATTTCCGGGAGTGTATTTATAGTCCATGTTTCGCTTCCATACATGGCTACACTCCATACAAATACTTTCAGAAACGTCTTCCTGGCACTTAAATCTATACTCGATGTTAACAAATGTCTCTTCTTCAGAAACACTTTCCTTGCCATTGCCAGTCTACATTTTATATCCTCTCTACTTCGACCATCATCAGTTATTTTGCTCCCCAAATAGAAAAACCCCTTTACTACTTTAAGTGTCTCACTTCCTAATCTAATTCCCTCAGCATCACCCGACTTAATTCGACTACATTCCATTATCCTCGTTTTGCTTTTGTTGATGTTCATCTTATATCCTCCTTTCAAGACACTGCCCATTCCGTTCAACTGCTCTTCCAAGTCCTTTGCTGTCTCTGACAGAATTACAATGTCATCGGCGAACGTCAACATTTCTATTTCTTCTCCATGGACTTTAATACCTACTCCGAATTTTCCTTTTGTTTCCTTTACTGCTTGCTCAATATACAGATTGAATAACACCGGGGGCAGGCTACAACCCTGTCTCACTCCCTTCCCAACCGCTGCTTCCCTTTCATGTCCCCGACTCTTACAACTGCCACCTGGTTTCTGTACAAATTGTAAACAGCCTTTCGCTCCCTGTATTTTACCCCCGCCACCTTTAGAATTTGAAAGAGAGTATTCCAGTCAACATTGTCAAAAGCTTTCTCAAAGTCCACAAATGCTAGAAATGTAGTTTTGCCTTTCCTTAATCTATTTTCTAAGATAAGTCGGAGGGTCAGTAATGCCTCACGTGTTCCAACATTTCTGCGGAATCCAAACTGATCTTCGCCGAGGTCGGCTTCTACCAGTTTTTCCATTCGTCTATAAAGAATTCACGTTAGTATTTTGCATCTATGACTTATTAAACTGATAGTTCGGTACTTTTCACATCTGTCAACACCTGCTTTCTTTGGGATTGGAATTATTATATTCTTCTTGAAGTCTGAGGGTATTTCGCCTGTCTCATACATCTTGCTCACCAGATGGTAGAGTTTTGTGAGGACTGGCTCTCCCAAGGCCGTCAGTAGTTCCAATGGAATGTTGTCTACTCCCTGGGCCTTTCAGTGCTCTGTCAAACTCTTCACGCAGTATCGTATCTCCCATTTCATCTTCATCTACATCCTCCTCCATTTCCATAATGTTGTCCTCAAGTACATCGCTCTTGTATAGACCCTCTATATACTCCTGCCACCTTTCTGGTTTCCCTTCTTTGCTTAAAACTGGGTTTCCATGTGAGCTCTTGATATTCATTCAAGTGGCTCTCTTTTCTCCAAAGGTCTCTTTAATTTTCCTGTAGGCAGCATCTATCTTACCCCTAGTGAGATGAACCTCTACATCCTTACATTTGTCCTCTAGCCATCCCTGCTTAGTCATTTTGCACTTCCTGTCGATCTAATTTTTGAGACGTTTGTATTCCCTTTTGCCTGCTTCATTTACTGCGTTTTTATATTTTCTCCTTTCATCAATTAAATTCAATATTTCTTCTGTTACCCAAGGATTTCTACTAGCCCTTGTCTTTTTACCTACTTGATCCTCTGCTGCCTTCACTACTTCATCCCTCAGAGCTACCCATTCTTCTTCTACTGTATTTCTTTCCCCCATTCCTGTCAGTTGTTTCAGTTTATCCAGGTCCCATCTCCTTAAATTCCCACCTTTTTGCAGTTTCTTCAGTTTTAATCTACAGTTCATAACTAATAGATTGTGGTCCACATCTGCCCCTGGAAATGTCTTACAATTTAAAACCTGTTTTATAAATCTCTGTCTTACCATTATATAATCTATCTGATACCTTCTAGTATCTCCAGGATTCTTCCATGTGTACAACCTTCTTTTATGATTCTTGAACCAAGTGTTAGCTATGATTAAGTTATGCTCTGTGCAAAATTCTACCAGACGGCTTCCTCTTTCATTTCTCTCCTCCACTCTCTCCCACTACGTTTCCTTCTCTCCCTTTTCCTACTTTCAAATTCCAGTCTCCCATCACTATTAAATTTTCGTCTCACTTCACTACCTGAATAATTTCTTTTATCTCATCATACATTTCTTCAGTTTCTTCATCATCTGCAGAGCTAGTTGGCATATAAACTTGTACTACTGTAATAGGCGTAGGCTTCGTGTCTATCTTGGACACAATAATGCGTTCACTATGCTGTTGGTAGTAGCTTACCCGCACTCCTATTTTTTTATTCATTATTAAACCTACTCCTGCATTACCCCTATTTGATTTTGTAGTTATAACCCTGTATCCACCTGACCACAAGTCTTGTTCCTCCTGCCACCGAACTTCACTAATTCCCGCTATACCTAACTTCAACCTATCCATTCCCTTTTTAAATTTTCTAACCTACTTGCCCGATTAAGGGATCTGACATTCCTCGCTCCGATCCGTAGAACACCAGTTTTCTTTCTCCTGATAACGACGTCCTCTTGAGTAGTCAGCCCGGAGATCCGAATGGGGGACTATTTTACCTCCGGAATGTTTTACCCAAGAGGACGCCATCATCATTTAACCATACAGTAAAGCTGCATGCCCTCGGGAAAAATTACGGCTGTAATTTCCCCTTGCTTTCAGCCGTTCGCAGTACCAGCACAGCAAGGCCGTTTTGGTTAGTGTTGGAAGGCCACATCAGTCAATCATCCGCAGTGTTGCCCCTGCAACTACTGAAAAGGCTGCTGCCCCTCTTCAGGAACCACACGTTTGTCTGGCCTCTCAACAGATACCCCTCCGTTGTGTTTGCACCTACGGTACGGCCATCTGTATCGGTGAGGCACGCAAGCCTCCCCACCAAAGGCAAGGTCCATGTTTCGTGGGGGTAGGCTATACTGGTAGCAACTCAAAAAAATGTTCAAATGTGTGTGAAATCTTATGGGACTTAACTACTAAGGTCATCAGCTCCTAAGCTTACACACTACTTAACCTAACTTATCCTAAGGACAAAGACGCACACCCATGCCCGAGGGAGGACTCGAACCTCCTCCGGGACCAGCCTCACAGTCCATGACTGCAGCGCCTCAGACTGCTCGGCTAATCCCGCGCGGCACTGGTGCCAACTCCCAAGGCTGCGTCAGTGGGGAAAGTGATGGGCACGGTTTAGTGAGAGGAAGAGCACTTCAGTTTGATTCAAGAGACGCCATGTTGTTTTTCTTGCCATAGCACTGTTAATACACAAAATGTTACACCACGTTTCACTCCTGTAAGTAAGTATTTGACACTCGTGAATAATAATGTATTCACAGTTTACAATAACGTTATAAATACCAACGTCTAATATAACTGTTCTTCACATTAATATAAAATCTCAGAGAGATCAACAAACTTTTACACGCTTGTCAACTGTGACTTCACATACGCGTAACCACAATCGTTAAAACGGGCGACCACAATCGTTAACTGCCGCCAACCAACCCCTAATAATGCAATTAACAACATTTTATCAACAATGACTATCAATATTAAACTTCGGACCTCTGAACGGATTTCTGTCCAGACCGCGAACAACAGACGTCAGCTATGACAATGCAGCTTCTACTTTGAACGTTTTGACCATTCACGGCCATTAAAAATGAGATAAATGAATTTGGAAACTCAAAATTCTTCAGTAGCTTTACACCAGTCATTTAAGGTTTGCCAGTGTAAAACAAACTACCGCTAGACTGTCAGTATCATGAATTTCAAAAAATGGCTCTTAGCACTATGGGACTTAACATCTATGGTCATCAGTCCCCTAGAAATTAGAACTACTTAAACCTAACTAACCTAAGGACATCACACAACACCCAGTCATCACGAGGCAGAGAAAATCCCTGACCCCGCCGGGAATCGAACCCGGGAAGCAGGGCGCGGGAAGCGAGAACGCTACCGCACGACCACGAGCTGTGGACTATCATGAATTTCGCTGGCAAGACAAAATAGTTGAGACTCATCACACGCTGCAACGCCGCCATATCGTATACTGTCTACAATGTAGAGAAATTTTTGCCAGTGAAAGTACGTCAGAAACAGTGTTAGAATAAACATTGTACTAGAATAATGTTAAACAACACTTCGTGCACCAACGATGCAGATGAAGCTTTGACGTCAAAATTGTAGGTGAATAATCGACATACAAAACGTGTATCGCACAATTATACAAAATGTAACAAATGATACAAAAAGATCTGCATCCCTATAATGTCGATCATCAACAACGAGGCACAGCTCACTCCAGCAGCAGACAAGACTGGAAATCGATTTCTGGCCACCCTGTATCCACCCCTTCCTCCCATATACCTCTGTAGCCACTCCATCAGCAAAACAGTGAAGAAAACAGTTATATGTCAGTTTACATGAGGACAGCTTATGTTTAAGTAGCATCTGTGTATATAAACGCCTGATGTTCGAAACATCCTTGAAAGGAGTTGCAAAATGTTAAGTTAAACATAAAATAAATAATTCTGACTCGTAGCAGAAAACTATAAATATTTAAAAATCCACGGTACGTTCTAGGGCTATTCTTCGCTCAGCCAATGGCAAGCGAAGACGCTGTCTCCAAGTGGATTGTGACAGCTTAACTCACGATAAAGGCGCCACAACATCACAATATTGTACTTGCGCAGTAGAGCTTGTGGCGTATTGCACAACATTTCGGTTTACTCGGTACTACTGAGCTATAAACGTTATACTATTACCTGGTTTTAACTGTATAGTCATAGCCTATTATTTGTAATTAACAGTGGAGTCCATCTCTACTTGTAACCTGACCTGTTCTTTGGTGGAAATATCAAAATGTGATGCTGTACTTCCATTGCAAAGTTTTTGACAGTTTCTTTTCTGTTCTCTTTCAGGTATGTTGCCGTGAAAGGAGATTTATGTCTCGGTCAGCAGTGGTGAGTTGTTACAATAATTGTTAAGTTCGCACTGCTATCTGTCAGAGTTCATTTTCATTCTACAGTCATTATTTTCAATCTGAGATGAGAGATGAAGGTGCGGTAACGAGGGGGGAATGTTGTTCACCGCTCATTAAGCAGGTGTGTTCAAAACAATTACCTTCACAACTGTATGAAACGCAATATTGTATGGTGGTGCAAGACGGATACCGCTCAACGTTCCCGGTCTTATCCCAAGTGCAGAGTTTATGAAAACGAAACAAAAGCACACTATTGTTCAACCAAATCTCTACCGTCTTATATTTTATAAATACTTAGTAACCGTCTAATGTTCCTGATTAAATAGAGTTTTTGTAAGTATAATGACTATGAAATAATTACAGTTTAAAAACAAAAGCACACGACAGTGTAAAACAAACTTAACTTCACAGACACGATGAACTGAACACAACAAGACACCACATGGATAATTTGAAGAACTTGATAAATAATCTACAATTTTGAGATTCGATAGAGCCTGAAGAAATCGTTACTAGTAATGAACTAGCAAAAGGTCTGCTAATATTTCTTGAGGGTACCGGTTTGCTTTACTAGGATGAGAGTGAGTGATCGAGAGAGTGAGTGATCGAGAGAGTGAGTGATCGAGAGAGTGAGTGATCGAGAGAGTGAGTGATCGAGAGAGTGAGTGATCGAGAGGGTGAGTGATCGAGAGGGTGAGTGATCGAGAGGGTGAGTGATCGAGAGGGTGAGTGATCGAGAGGGTGAGTGATCGAGAGGGTGAGTGATCGAGAGGGTGAGTGATCGAGAGGGTGAGTGATCGAGAGGGTGAGTGAGTGACAGAGAGGGTGAGTGAGTGACAGAGAGGGTGAGTGAGTGACAGAGAGGGTGAGTGAGTGACAGAGAGGGTGAGTGAGTGACAGAGAGGGTGAGTGAGTGACAGAGAGGGTGAGTGAGTGACAGGGAGGGTGAGTGAGTGACAGGGAGGGTGAGTGAGTGACAGGGAGGGTGAGTGAGTGACAGGGAGGGTGAGTGAGTGACAGGGAGGGTGAGTGAGTGACAGGGAGGGTGAGTGAGTGACAGGGAGGGTGAGTGAGTGACAGGGAGGGTGAGTGAGTGACAGGGAGGGTGAGTGAGTGACAGGGAGGGTGAGTGAGTGACAGGGAGGGTGAGTGAGTGACAGGGAGGGTGAGTGAGTGACAGGGAGGGTGAGTGAGTGACAGGGAGGGTGAGTGAGTGACAGGGAGGGTGAGTGAGTGACAGGGAGGGTGAGTGAGTGACAGGGAGGGTGAGTGAGTGACAGGGAGGGTGAGTGAGTGACAGGGAGGGTGAGTGAGTGACAGGGAGGGTGAGTGAGTGACAGGGAGGGTGAGTGAGTGACAGGGAGGGTGAGTGAGTGACAGGGAGGGTGGGTGAGTGACAGGGAGGGTGGGTGAGTGACAGGGAGGGTGGGTGAGTGACAGGGAGGGTGGGTGAGTGACAGGGAGGGTGGGTGAGTGACAGGGAGGGTGGGTGAGTGACAGGGAGGGTGGGTGAGTGACAGGGAGGGTGGGTGAGTGACAGGGAGGGTGGGTGAGTGACAGGGAGGGTGGGTGAGTGACAGGGAGGGTGGGTGAGTGACAGGGAGGGTGGGTGAGTGACAGGGAGGGTGGGTGAGTGACAGGGAGGGTGGGTGAGTGACAGGGAGGGTGGGTGAGTGACAGGGAGGGTGGGTGAGTGACAGGGAGGGTGGGTGAGTGACAGGGAGGGTGGGTGAGTGACAGGGAGGGTGGGTGAGTGACAGGGAGGGTGGGTGAGTGACAGGGAGGGTGGGTGAGTGACAGGGAGGGTGGGTGAGTGACAGGGAGGGTGGGTGAGTGACAGGGAGGGTGGGTGAGTGACAGGGAGGGTGGGTGAGTGACAGGGAGGGTGGGTGAGTGACAGGGAGGGTGGGTGAGTGACAGGGAGGGTGGGTGAGTGACAGGGAGGGTGGGTGAGTGACAGGGAGGGTGAGTGAGTGACAGGGAGGGTGAGTGAGTGACAGGGAGGGTGAGTGAGTGACAGGGAGGGTGAGTGAGTGAGTGTTAGAGAGAGTGAGTGAGTGAGTGGGAGAGAGAGAGTGAGTGAGTGAGTGAGTGGGAGAGAGAGAGTGAGTGAGTGAGTGAGTGGGAGAGAGAGAGTGAGTGAGTGAGTGAGTGGGAGAGAGAGAGTGAGTGAGTGAGTGAGTGGGAGAGAGAGAGTGAGTGAGTGAGTGAGTGGGAGAGAGAGAGTGAGTGAGTGAGTGAGTGGGAGAGAGAGAGTGAGTGAGTGAGTGAGTGGGAGAGAGAGAGTGAGTGAGTGAGTGAGTGGGAGAGAGAGAGTGAGTGAGTGAGTGAGTGGGAGAGAGAGAGTGAGTGAGTGAGTGAGTGGGAGAGAGAGAGTGAGTGAGTGAGTGAGTGGGAGAGAGAGAGTGAGTGAGTGAGTGAGTGGGAGAGAGAGAGTGAGTGAGTGAGTGGGAGAGAGAGAGTGAGAGCACAAAAAACTCAGTTTCGGTGCGAGTAACAGCGGGCTGAGACCACTATTGTTTTAGTCTCCCTGCATTAATTATATCAAATCGGACGAAACACTATTTGCCAACCGTTCGAAAAATAATAAAATTTTGACAGGGTTGAGACTTCAAAGACACTCACGGATACCATCGATTTACAGACTTTATGCTCTACATCGAATAATGAACACAGGCTAAAATATCACTCGACAGGCACCACGGTTACCCGGTAGATAGGAAATTGACACTCGAATCGCAAAACACACACACCACAGTGTCGTTAACAACGTTTTAGGTTTCTTCCTCCATACGGATCACGCATACGAGATTACACTAATTGCAGCGCGCGCAGAGACGTTCAGGCGTTATCCTCGGGCTCCATACATCGGTGGAACGGGACGAAGTCCTAATAACTGGTACTGTGACAAGCACCCTATACCATGCACTCGTACGTAGAGTTCAGACTCTGGATGTAGATATGTTTTGTTCTTCACAACGAATGGCAATCCGGGCATTTTTCCATTGGGGGTTATGATTTGTCACTCACCTAGAAGTGCTTTATCGACTGGGAATTTTCGCTTTGGTTTATGTGCACTTTGCAAATTCGTTGCTTTTCAGAAGTTGCTTTCTACTTAATTTGTTTCTGAGGCGTAAAAGTACTCAAGAGATGTCAGAAGATCTTAAGTGCAATACGTTTAAAATGTTTTTGCCTTTTTACATCTTCCAGTTCCTCGAGCGTTTTCTATGAGAGAAAGGGAATCTTCTCAACGTACACAAGATGTCTATCGTACTGTCCCCATCACACCTAACAAGATGGAGCAGGGATTAATAATCTGGACTCGTATTCGGATGAATTTGGATTCAGATTCCAGTCCAGTCATCCACTGTTGAGCTTTATCTTCATGATGTTGCTGACGCTGACGACGACGACGACGACGACGACGACGACGACGACGACGACGAGTTCTGCCGTTAGAATGACCCGTCGTTACAATTTCAGCAGTCTCCAGTTCTCCCTGTTTTCCGTCATCCGTTTCGTAACTACACGTGATGTGTTTATCCCGATATTGTCAATTAGCGGCATCATCAGTTACCATTCCATCCAAAGCAGCCCTTATTATGCAAACTCCTTCAGTGTCCTAGCCTATTTCTTTCCCTCTTCTTAATTTTTTCTATTATTTGTGTCGTCTCATTCATCCTCTGTAGCACGATCCCATTAATTAATTAATTTTATACGCTATTTCCAAACCCTCCCATTTTTTTTCTAAATCAACATTTAAAAACCTCTAAAGCATTTTCCGCCTTTCCATCGAAGTCCTACGTTTTGGGAGCATGCAGGGCAAGACTCCATACCTTCGTTAACATTTCCCTTAATTAATGGGAGCTCGAAAATTATACAGCTCTTGGAAACAATTCTGTTGCAATAGCTGTCCTTGTTCAAAAGTCATGTTGCTGATTACTTTGAATTATACGTACATAAAGTTACCGACTTCTAACGCTATCTCATCAAAAAATTTTATTTTTGTTGTTTGCCTTCACAGTTTTCCTAATTTCATATTACTCAGAGCTGGTGTTCAGTTCTTTTAGCGTATTCTTAATTACCTTTTCGTTTCTGCTGAGTGACGCCATGTCTTAATTGAATGTGATACTTTGCCTCGACGTATAAAAAATGTTCAAAGAAATTTACGGGAATGTTCGCAATTATCCCTTCGACAATTGCCGATGTTTCGACAGGTGAATATGCAGTCATTTTCAAAACACAAAAGTAACGAGAGAACGCTGTGCTAAAAAACTTAAACCTTCGTTGGGGAAGGTTACGCCGTCCAAGAACCATAACACTGCATGGACAACGCTCACACGACACAGCCAGAAGTTATCGATTGTATTCGGGCGAGCAAGTAGAATTAACTCTTGACTAAAGAGAGAGTACGATTCCAAGCACAATTTAAGAAAAAAATCTATAAGATAAATTATAAAGTAAATTTCATTATACTTCCTCCTAATGCCATACCAATCTATTGTTGGAAGGAATTTTAACTAAATCATCTGAATAGTAGATCATCTGAATAGTAGATAAATGTTGTAGTATATTATAGGTGTCTTCATGGAACAGAAACTGTAATTTTAAATGTAAAGAGGGATATTGAGGAAATTGAAAAGAAAGAAAGAAAGATTATTGGGAAAATATTAGACCCCAAAATTACTGATGGAGTAACTTAAAGGTTGAGAAGTAACAAAGAAATACAGGAATACACAGGCATACATGGTGACATGAGAAAACGAAAATTTTATGGGCACATTAAAGGAATGGCAACCACTAGGTTGACAAAACAAATAGCAGAATTCTACGTGAACAGAAGTAACGCCAACACTGAGCCAATGAAATGGATCGCTCCGATTAAGCAGGATCATAGAGTAGCCGTTATAACTCAGGCAGACGTTACAGATAGAAAAACATTTAGGCAAACGATATTTGCTTGGATAGTTGGTCAGAGGGAAATTAGAAAACGGACTGGAACACCGTAGTCTGATGAAAGAATCTGGACACAAAGAAAGGCCAACCATAAAAAAGTGACATTGATGGATTGTACCTTGTGTGGTTCTATTGGGCCCATACGTGATTAATAATAATAATAATAATAATAATAATAATAACAATAATAACAATAATAAAGTTATAGACATGTCAAAGCCTGCTCCAGCTTGTTCTGTCAACTCCTCTCCTATTCTTACTTTCCGTGGCTTTGCTATATCAGCACAGTTAGATGCCGCTTACGGTTCATTCGAAGAGTCTGCGGCATAATTCCTTCGCAGGTGCTGTACGTTTGAGGAGGCACTCTTCCTCTAACGACTATGGCGTCATCGACGTTAAAATTCGACTCTTTCGTCTTCTCGTACCATGTCGCTCGGAGCCTCGTGCTCCAGTGTGAGACCTTTCTGCTGCGAGTTCTCGAGGAGGTAATCGCTTTCCGAGAAAAGACGGCTGAGGGTCAAATTTCTGGTGTAGCACGGCAGAGAGCGGTCGTTCTCCACCTCTGGACAGAACTCCTGGCGCCTGCCTAATATGGCGATTACTTAATCGCTTGGCTACGTCTAATGACGCAGGTATTTTTGAGTGCCCCTTCGCGGTGCTCCCTTCAGTTCACCGGAAAAGCTGCCAGCCTCCTGCCGGCAACCGCCGGAAGAGAGACGGGGAGCGGGGAGTAGCGAAGGAAAGTAGTTCCCGAAGAGCGCTCGGCTCCTCTGTAATTGGCCATTACCCCGGCGCAAGTCACGTGGCCAGGCCGAGATGGAATTGCTTCTAAAGCGCAGCGCGAGAGCAACAAAATGGTGGCTGCACTCGACAAGGAACGCCGGCCAAGACTGGGAATCGCCGCCGTAAGTTCAGCCGGCTTAGAACAGCATCCGATCTGCCCGCCGCGAAAACTGTCTTCATCTCTTTAGCAGAGCCCGGCGTCGATTACCATACTAGAACGGAAGAAGAAAAGTTGCTGCTTTCACTTCATTTCATGTTCACGGTATTTAGCCCGTGGCCTCTCTCCACAATTTTGTACACCCTAGCCCCCCCCCCCCCCCCCCCCAACCGAGCGAGGTGGCGTAGTGGCTAGCATACTCGAGTCGCATTCGGGAGGACGACGGATCAAACCCGGGTTCGGCCATCCAGATTTAGGTTTTCCGTGATTTCCCTAAATCGATTCAGGCAAATGCCGGAATAATTCCTTTGAAAGGGCACGGCCGATTTCCTTCCGCATCCTGCCCTAATCCGAACTTGGGCTCCGTCTCTAATGACGTCGTTGTCGACAGGACGTTAAACGCTAATCTCCTCCTCCTCCCCCAATCTCTCTCTCTCTCTCTCTCTCTCTCTCTCTCTCTCTCTCTCTCTCTCTCACACACACACACACACACACACACACACACACCTTCGTTCACTTGAACCTCGTTTGCTGCCTTCTTCGCTTCAGCACCACACCACTACAGCCTGATACTTCAAGAAGCAAACTCCCATGTATATAATAATAAACTATGTGATCAAAAGTATCCGGACACCCCCCAAAAACATAAAACATACACTTTTCATATTAGTTGCATTGTGCTGCCAGCTAAACCATATCAGCGACCTCAGTAGTCATTAGTCATCGTGAGACAGCAGAATTGGGCGCTCCGGGGAACTCACGGACTTAGAACGCGCGGTCAGGTGACTGGTTGTCACTTGTGTCATACGTCTGTACGCGAGATTTCCACTCTTCTAAACATCTCTAGGTCCACTGTGATAGTGAAGTGGAAACGTGAAGAGACACAGCACAAAAGCGTATAGGCCGACCTCGTCTATTGACTGACAGACCGCCGAAAGTTGAAGAGGGTCGTAATGTGTAATACGCAGACATCTATCCAGACCATCACACAGTAATTCCAAACTGCATCAAGATCCACTGCAAGTACTACGACAGTTAGGCGAGAGGTGAGAAAACGTGGATTTCATGGTCGAGTAGCCGCTTATAAGCCATACCTCACGCCTCGTTTGGTGTAAGGAGCGTAAACATTGGACGATCGAACAATGGAAAAACGTTGTGTGGAGAGCCGAATCACGGAACACAATGTGGCGATCCGATGGCAGGGTGTGGGTATGGCAAATGCCCAGTGAACGTCATCTGACGGCGTGGTTAGTGCCAACAGTAAAATTCGGAGGCGGTGGTGTTATGGTGTGGTCGTATTTTCATAGAGGATGCTTGCACTCCTTGTTGTTTTGCATGCCACTATCACAGCACAGGCCTACATGGATGTTTTATGCACCTTCTTGTTGAAGAGCAATTCGGGGATGGCGATTCATCTTTCAAAACGATCGAACGCGTTTCATAATGCATGGCCTGTGGCGGAGTGGTTACATGACAATAACATACCTGTAATGGACTGGCCTGCACAGTGTCCTGACCTGAATCCTTTGGGATGTTTTGGAAGGACGACTTCATACCAGGTCTCACTGACCGACATTCATACCTCTCCTCAGTGCAGCACTTGGTGAAGAATGGGCTGCCATTCCCCAAGAAACCTTCCGGCACCTGACTGAACGTATGCCTACCAGAGTGGGAGCCGTCATAAAGGCTAACGGTGGGTCAACACCATATTGAATTCCAGCATTACCAATGGAGGGCGCCACGAACTTGTAAATCATTTTCAGCGAGGTGTCCGGATACTTATTTTAAATATTTGACGTTAAGCACGTAAGCGGGAAATGTCTAGAAAAGGTTTGAAACTATGTTCAAACATTGTTGGAAGTAGCTAAATGCTCTCGTTATCAAATACTGGTTAATTAGCCCTCCGTTTTAACCGTTTTTGTCCAAACTACGAAACAGAGTAGTGTATTGTCACATTCTTTATAAGGGTGTCTTTCTCTGGTGTTTCAGCAGATATTGGCAACCTCGGTTTTGCAACGTCTAACTGGAATCGTGTCTTTAAAGCGACGTCCAATATCGACGGAAAGCGTCAGTCTGATTCCCGTTACAGACAATATGACCTCAAAATGGAATTTAACGTGCTTATTCTACAGCGAAATCCCAACTTAGTCTCTGATATTCATTTTATCGCTATGTATTAACAGGGACACTAAAATAAGAGTAACCAGCATTCCCAGCAGAGGCAGCATCGCCCTGGACTGCGCCGACTGCTACCGCCACGCCTGCAGCGGTACTTAATTGCTACTGGAGTACTGGTTATTGTTCATGTTTTACTGTTCCTGTTAATACAAATTGATAAAATTAATATCGCACTAAACTGAGACCGCCTTCTCGAATGAGCACGTCAAATTCAACTTTCAAAATAATTTAGTTCGTAACGGGAATCAAATGGACGCTTGAAAGACGTGTGAGCTGTGTTTGTATATAATTTGCTGTGTGCTTTAATTTATGTACAAGGCACCAGTGATCTTTGAGTTCCGTCAGAACATTTTCATCGTATATGATAGAATTATTTACTTGTATTAGCAATACCAACTTAAGTTAACAAACAATACGAAACCAGATAATAATCGTAAAGACACTCACAGTAATGTCCTTTCACGTCAGCAGCGTCTGCAAACACTTATGACGAAATGAACAGTACAGCAGTACGTAGCTCTGTCGCTTTTTTCTGGCATCTGTGGACAGATGTATTGATATGACAGTCAAAGAGCTTTCTATGCTACAGCAGAGGTACATAAACGTCCTGACAGGATGCCTTTGCATGCATTCAGTTCTTGTGTCGTTTTATGATTCTAGGAGGTGGACGGGAGTTTAAAGATCAATCAGGCAGTAAAGTGTTAAGTAAAATGTAATTTTTCAGCCGCCACAACGTTTTCGACGTCATTTATTCTGAACTATGTGTCGTACAATAATATTATTCTGCAGGTGCATTCAGAAGTATATGTGTATGCTGTCTGCGAAATGTGTTGCGAGTAGTTGGAACTAACAAGGGAACCTCCCCATCGCACCCCACTCAGATTTAGTTATAAGTTGGCACAGTGGATAGGCCTTGAAAAACTGAACACAGATCAATTGAGAAAACAGGAAGAATTTGTGTGGAACTGTGAAAAAATAAGCAAAATATACAAACTGATTAGTTCATGGGTTCATAGGCAACTCGAAGGACACAAGGACCGGAGGAGCGCCGTGGTCTCGTGGTAACGTGCGCAGCTCCGAAACGAAGAGTCCTTGGTTCAAATCTTCCATCGACTGAAAACTTTAATTTTTTATTTTCAGTTTATGTGACAAACTCTTATGTTTTCATCACTTTTTTGGGAGTGATTATCACATCCACAAGAAAACCTAAATCGGGCAAGGTAGAAGAATCTTTTTACCCATTCGCCAAGTGTACAAGTTAGGTGGGTCGACAACATATTCCTGTCATGTGACGCACATGCCGTCACCAGTGTCGTATAGAATATATCAGATGTGTTTTCCTGTGGAGGAATCGGTTGACCTATGACCTTGCGATAAAATGTTTTCGGTTCCGATTGAAGAGGCACGTCCTTTCGTCTACTAATCGCACGGTTTTGCGATGCGGTCGCAAAACACAGACACTAAACTTATTACAATGAACAGAGACGTCAATGAACGAGCAGACAGATAATAACTATGCAAAAATAAAGTAAAATTTTCACTCGTAGGAAGACTTGAACCAAGGACATCTCCTTCTGCAGCTGCTAACGCTACCACGAGACCACGGCACTTCTGACATCACATTTTCCTTGATGTTGCCTATGCAGCCCATGGACTACTCAGTTTGTATATTTTGCTTATTTTTTGACAGTTCCACACAACTTCTTCCTGTTTTCTCAATTGATCTGTGGTCAGTTTATCAAGGCCTATCCACTGTGCCAAGTTATAACTAAATCTGAGGGGGGTGCGATGGGGAGGTTCCCTTGTAAGGAATTAATAAATAAAACGTCATGCCTGATGCAGTAGTTTTAGTGATAAAATTAATGATAAATCATTTTCGCTTCATCCTTTTGTGACGTCAGCGAGAAAAAGTTACGCAAAGGTTTGAAATCGTGTGTACAGTTTGTTCCAAGTCAAGAAGTGCTTTCATTCTCAAATACGGTACTGAATGAACGTAGTCTGGGTAGTTCTGGGTAGTTTTCTTGCCATGAGTTCTGTTCCAACTGACATATACGCTGCTTTTAAATGTGATACTGGACTTACTGCGTTAAAACTTTAACGTAAGATTACAGCTATTAGCGAGTAGGTAGTGACAGCTTTTTAAATTCTTGAACTCTATCCATAATTACATGAAATATCGAAAATCAAATATTTGTTGCACCTGGAAGCCGTTCTGTAGGCAACCTGTAACTGGGTCCATGAACTATGAACTGGATTAGCCATTCAGTAATAGAAATCATTAGTTATCCGATCTAGGTATATAATTTCACCATTATTCTGCAGCACCACAGTTCACAAGCTCATCTTCGCTTTCCCGAATTTCTTATCGACCTCTTCCGTACAAGACTACACTCAAGACAAATACCTTCAGAAGAAACGTTCCTAATATTTAACTTTATATTTGTTCACTGCCAGTTTGTATCTCTTCGGAGTCTTGCACTGCTAGTGCCAATTTGAATAAAATGATTTTAAATATTAGGCTGCCTCCTTATACCACGCCAAAACAACTAAACCACCGATGTTTCGACTGTCTTTGGAGCGGTCCTCTTCAGAGCGACTGACTGCTAGATTCTGGGGACCACATGACCTATCGTATTTAGTTTGTCAGGTGAGGTGGAATTTTGAGCATCAGAGTCAAAATTAAAATAATGAATATTTGCGTTTCAATATCTCTCTTCCCCCCCCCCCCCCCCCCCCTTTCGGAACTGTCGAAACCAACAATACTGCAATATTCACCAAAGACGAGCTACCGCTTCCTTTCATTGCCAGGTTATTACAGTTTCACTTTCCAACATCTTGAATAGTAAATTTAAATTTAGTATGTTCCATTTCTTCTGCTGTGGTCTTCCATTTGTAAATATCGATCAACGTTTATTACGTATAAGCAAGAACAAATATCTGGCTTCCGCAACAGCCAAGCTCATGCTAAACTGAGACTCCTGTAAGACTTTCTTTTGTATTTACATTGTTATCTTGCATAGTCATTGAAGCAGATGAGAATAGAGTACTTTGAGGTCCTGCTTCGCACTCCGTACTGGTAGCTCCATGCAACACCTGCTATGGCTGTAGGGATTTGTGCTGTCGAACTTTATCCGCTGCACGACGCGCAAGGAACTCTTCAAACAAATAACAAAAATACAAAACAAATGTTAGAACACACATAGGATATCATCTTCGTATAACTGAGTTTTCTTCTTTGGACTTCTCATGTCGTATTATAGTAAAGTTAGTTGTACAGATGGTTGTTAATTTGTTGACAACGATGACATAGAATATTTCCCACCTCTATTGTTCATGAAAAAATTCCCGACTATAATTACACTGAATCCTATACTCTCATTCAGGCGACTACCCATGATGCATAGTCGGATGCCATTACACAACTCGATGTAAAAATTCGTATGAAGGGGTGGCTGTGCGGAGGTGTGTTGCCCGTTCTACTCTGTAAGTTACTGGTAGACAGGAGAGAATCGGCAGTCTGTACCTGTGGGTGGTGGAATGGAGGTGGGGGGGGGGGGGGGGGGGGTAGGTTTTGCAACAGCGAGGCGCTGATGCCGCATGGCAGTTCTCCTGTGGCCATTTGTTTATACTGATGAACTCTGATCATGTTGATCTGCTGGCTGCCAAAACACATGCGCCCCGTTCCATTAGGTTCGCTGACAGTGAGACTACGGGTGACTTGTAGCAGTCGTTCCTCGTAATGCCATTGGCGCGTTTAATTCTTTCAGTAGACTCTTACTTTATAGCATTACATAATGTAACGTCGGTAGTCACCAGACAACCGAAATAAGACTGCTTATGAGGGAGCTCACACCCACAGTGTACTAGCTAATCAGCCGGAATAGGACCGATGCAAAAAAAACGGTAGAACCTCGGTAGTAAAGGAACTTTCGTGTTCTGTAATGGCGCAGCGTAACAACCAGAATTACGCTATTCAAACTGAATTTTATATTCGTTATTGGAAAATTCCTATCTTATAGAAATGCTTTTCTTGTTACTGATAGTCTATGTTTTAGATCCTCCGTACTATAGTCATCGTCACGTGCTTTGCTGTCCCAAATACCAAATTATTTACAATTTTTGGTATCTCATTTTCTAAACTAATCCCTCAAATTTTTGTAGTTAAATCCACTACATTGCGCTACCCTTAACTTTACTTTTGTTGTTCTACGTCTTATAATTCCTCTTACATGCACAGGCCAATCCGGTCAGCAGAGGTTCCCCTGAGGTTTGTCAATGAATTTGTAATTCTGTCAAAGTTTTTATTTCTTGTCCCTGAGCTTTAATTCTCTCTCTCTCTCTCTCTCTCTCTCTCTCTCTCTCTCTCTCTCTCTCTCTCACTCCTCCACACCGTTCGTGACAGCAAAGCAAGCTTGTCAGGTTTAGTACACTGGTCAGAAGATATTGTAGAACCTGCATTTTTACGCTGAAGAAGAAAAGGTGTTCTTAGCTTGGTGTGGACACGTCCACAAGCCTTGGTGATGAGCCTGCCATGCTGGAAGTATAAAGGGGTGATGAAAAAGTTTCCATTTGAGGGCGTTGCTGCAGCGTGCATGTAACGTAGCTCTGCTCTGAAGCGGGTAAGTAAGTAACGACATGTGAGGGATTAGTGTGGCATTCGCGTCTTCCCGATTTTTGTGCGGTTTCCTTAGGAGCTTGCTCAAAGTACAGATTAAAATGAGGAAAAGGCAACAATCCTTCTCTCTCCTTTCTCGAGTACGCTCTACCTTTTATGTCCTTCGACTCTTACAACTGCAGACTGCTTCCTAGGTAAGTTGCAGCCTAACCTTTTGCTCTCTGTATTTTATCCCTGCAAGCTCGGAATTTCGCAGAGTGTATCTTAGTCCGTGTCGTAAACAGCTTTATCTATGATGCAATTTTGGGGTTACCTTTCTTCAACCTACCTGCTAATGGTAATAACATTACTCCTGCTTTACGTGTTCATTCATTTCTCTCGAACTCAAACTGATCTTCTCCCAGGTTTGTTTTTATCACTCACTCCATCATATATAAGCAATTCGTGTTAGTGTTTTCCAGCGAGGATTGGTTCAAATGGCTCTGAGCACTATGCGACTTAACTTTTGAGGTCATCAGCCACCTATAACTTAGAACTAATTAAATCTAACTAACCTAATGACATCACACACATCCATGCCCGAGGCAGGATTCGAACCTGCGACCGTAGCGGTCGCTCGGTTCCAGACTGTAGCGCCTAGAACCGCGCGGCCACCTGGCCGGCTCCAGCGAGGACTTGCTAATCTTGTTTGGTAATATTCACAGATGTCAGTATCCACCTGCTTTGGTACAGGCATTATTAAATTTTTATTGACGTTTGAAGGTATTGAGCCTGGCGCTTGTGTCCTGGATGCCAGATGTCCCAATTTTGTCCTGTTTAGATCTTCCGAGGTTCTTAATAATTCCATAGGAATGTCATCTCTCAAAGTGTCGTGTTTAGACTTATACTGCTATTCAAATTCTTCTCGCACTCTCGCCTTACCACTTCCTTCCTTTTCTACACAGCATACTTTCCACCCTTCAGCCTTCTCTTCCTTTATCAGTAATGGCTTGACATCTGAGCTCTTGATGTGTATACATCTGCTTGTCTTTTCTTCAAAAGCTGATCTTGTAAGCAGCAGCTGCCGTACGTTATGCTGTTGTCTCAGACCTCTTCTCTGGACGGGCAGAAACTTGTAAGGAACGATCAAAAAGTTACCGTTCGAAGACCGTACAGTCCAGAATAGGCAAAAATCGCCATGAGCATCGAGGCAATTATCCCACCAATGCACCAGCTTAAATATACCAGTTTGGTAAAATCCAGTGTCCTGCTGCGTGAATAATTCCGTAACTGCCTGATACACATCCTCATCGACAGGAATCGCCGATCTTTGAAGGTTTGTTGAAGGGAGCGAAGAACTAATAATCGCATAGAGAGGGGAGGGGGGTGGGGGGGGGGGTTAGATCATGACTATAGTGTGGATGCTCGAATGTCTTACATTTGAGTTGGCGTAGCTTCTACGTTGCGTTTGCGATATGGGGATGTGCAGTGTCATGAAGGAGCAGCATCCCTTGTGCAGATTTTCCAGATGTTTGCCTTAATGACGTACGTGCTGCCCAGTGCACATTCTTCGTTCTCTGATGGATCCACCGGCTTTTATTCTTAGACAGCCAAGAAAATAATAACAGCACGTTGGTTTCCGTCTGGACGCTTTTGCCCATAAAGTCAATATAGTTCACGTTTCCGCATTTACCGCACACAAGTCGGGAAGACGCGAATTGCACACCAATCCCTTGCTTACATGTCGAAACTTACACATCCGCTTCAGAGTAGAGCTACGTTGCATATATGTTACTAAATCTGAGAAGCTTGCTTTGCAGTCTTGAACTGTGTGTGTGTGTGTGTGTGTGTGTGTGTGTGTGTAGAGTTCATGGTTGTGACCCTCCTGAAGTCATCATTTTCTTTGATGAGCCCAAGGATTTTCCTTAATATGTCTTGATGTCTTTCGCTTATTTCTGATTTTCAGATCAAATCTTTTCTGTTCTGGTCGTATAACTGTGAAATATTGAATCTTGGCATGGCACTGATTTTGTCCTTGTAGACACGTTTAATTACGTGATGAGTTATTTCCATTTTGCTGATCGGTGATGCGAAAGATATCTTTCTCAGAGGTGGTTGGCTGTTTTCCTCTTCTAGATATTTAAACTTCTCTGTTTGACTTCCCCGTTCTCGCACTTCCAGTGCTGTGGCCAGTGAGCTCATTTTTGTGCATAAATTCAGTTTTCACGAACGAAATATGGAACGCTGCCTTCGCTGACGCCGCCTACACTTGCGGCCAGGGAGTCATTATACAAGGACACGATCTGCTGTCGTTATTAGCGATAGTCTCTAAAGAGGAATTGAGGTTTGCGTTAATGAGCGCGGGATTCTTTAGCGCGGCAGGCGTTGCGGGCAGAACAATGAGGCCCCCGCGAGCGCTAGCCTGCAGCCTCTGAGGTCTGCAGTGCGACGCCGGCTGCAAAACCGCCGCTTCCGCCAACAAAGGAAGCGATCCGCCACAAAGGCGGCAGGCTGCAGCCCGCCTGGCCAAAGGCACGCCACGCAACGGCGCGCGGTTTCCCCACCTGCCGGCTCTCCGATACCCCCAGTCCCGGACAGAAAACCTAGCCTTACCGCACTTCGTCTCGCCTATCATCCGAAAGTTTAATCCTCGCAATGGGTGCATTCAACGGCGCCGATCTCCAGCGGCTTCTCTGCGACAGCCGCATTGTTCCAAAAGGATCTTGCGGCTTCGCAGTTGGACGGAAGATGCATTTCTTCCGAAAGCTACATTTATATACCGCTGGGTTCGCTTCGGTAGGCGCCGTGGAAAGCGCGTCTGCATATTTCCATGTCCATAAGAAATTCTATCCCGACAGTGTTCGAATCGGACTGGGGCAGCTAAGGTCGACAGTCATGCAAAATGGTGAAATTACTAAATGTGTAAGGCAAGGTTGTGTGTCGTCATCTTTCGTATTTAATTTGTAGTACTGGCGGAGGATATGAAAGGGAAACAGTAATGGAGAACGGAGTGAGACTGGATTGCAGCCTATCCGCGATGTTACTCAATCTGTACATTGAGCAAAATGTGAAGAAGACTACGAAGAAATTAGGAAAGGGAAGAAGAAATAAAATCTTTGCGGTTTTCCAATGACATTCTACATCTACATCTACATCCATACTCCGCAAGCCACCTGACGGTGTGTGACGGAGGGTACCCTGAGTACCTCTATCGGTTCTCCCTTCTATTCCAGTCTCGTATTGTTCGCGGAAAGGAGGATTGTCGGTATGCTTCTGTGTGGGCCCTAATCTCTCTGATTTTATCCTCATGGTCTCTTCGCGAGATATACGTAGGAGGGAGCAATATACTGCTTGACTCTTCGGAGAAGGTATGTTCTCCAAACTTTAACAAAAGCCCGTACCGAGCTGCTGAGCGTCTCTCCTGCAGAGTCTTCCACTGGAGTTTATCTATCATCTCCGTAACGCTTTCGCGATTACTAAATGATCCTGTAACCAAGCGCGCTGCTCTCCGTTGGATTTACTCTCTCTCTTCTATCAACCCTATCTGGTACGGATCCCACACTGGTGAACAGTATTCAAGCAGTGGGCGAACAAGCGTACTGTAACCTACTTCCTTTGTTTTCGGATTGCATTTCCTTAGGATCCTTCCAATGAATCTCAGTCTGGCATCTGCTTTACCGACGATCAACTTTATATGATCATTGCATTTTAAATCACTCCTAATGCGTTCTCCCAGATAATTTATGGAATTAACTGCTTCCAGTTGCTGACCTGCTATTTTGTAGCTAAATGATACGGGATCTATCTTTCTATGTATTCGCAGCACATTACACTTGTCTACATTGAGATTCAATTGCCATTCCCTGCACCATGCGTCAATTCGCTGCAGATCCTCTTGCATTTCAGTACTTGCATTTCCATTGTTACAACCTCTCGATACACCACAGCATCATCTGCAAAAAGTCTCCGTGATCTTCCGATGTCATCCACAAGGTCATTTAAGTATATTGTGAATAGCAACGGTCCTATGACATTTTTCTGCGGCACACCTGAAATCACTCTTACTTCGGAAGGCCTCTCCATTGAGAATGACATGCTGCGTTCTGTTATCTAGGAACTTCTCAATCCAATCACACAATTGGTCTGATAGTCCATATGCTCTAAATCTGCAGAAACGGCAAAGGACTTGAATGATCAGGTGAATAGAATGGATAGTGTCTTGAAAAGAGGGTGTAAGACGAATAGGAACGAAGGTAAAACAAGGGTAATGGCATGTAGTTAAATTAAATCAGGCTATGTCGAGCGAATTCGTTTAGGAAATGAGTAGTTCAGTTCTGCTATTTAGACAGCAAAATAACTGAGAAGGCCTCTGTAGATATATGTAGACTGGAAATAGCAAGAAAAGCGTTCCTGGGAAAGAGAAATTTCTCAACCTACACTACTGGCCATTAAAATTGCTACACCACGAAGATGACGTGCTACAGACGCGAAATTTAACCGACAGAAAGAAGATGCTGTGATATGCAAATGATTAGCTTTTCAGAGCATTCACACAAGGTTGGCGCCGGTGGCGACACCTACAACGTGCTGACACGAGGAGAGTTTCCAACTAATTTCTCATACACAAACAGCAGTTGACCGGCGTTGCCTGGTGAAATGTTGTTGTGATGCCTCTTGTAAGGAGGATAAACGCGTACCTTCGCGTTTCCGACTTTGATAAAGGTTGGATTGTACCCTATCGCGATTGCGGGTTATCCTATCGCTACATTGCTGCTTGCGTTGGTCGAGATCCAATGACTGTTAGCAGAATATGGAATCAGTGGGTTCAGGAGGGTAATACGGAACGCCATACTGGATCCCAACTAGCAGTCGAGATGACAGGCATCTTATCCGCATAGCTGTAACGGATCGTGCAGCCACGTCTCGATCCCTGAGTCAGCAGATGGGGACGTTTGGAAGACAACAACCATCTGCACGAAAAGTTGGACGACGTTTGCAGGAGCATGGACTATCAGCTCGGAGACCATGGCTGCGGTTACCCTGGACGCTGCGTCACAGACAGGAGCTCCTGCGGTGGTGTATTCAACGACGAACCTGGGTGCACGAATGGCAAAACGTCATTTTTTCGGATGAATCCAGGTTCTGTTTACAGCATCATGATGGTTGCATCGGCGGTTGGCGACATCGCGGTGAACGCACATCGTCATCGCCATACTGGCCTATCACTCGGCGTGATGGTATGGGGTGCCATTGGTTACACGTCTCGGTCACCTCTTGTTCCCATTGACGGCGCTTTGAACGGTGGACGCTACATTTCAGATGTGTTACGACCAGTGGCTCTACCCATCATTCGATCCCTGCGAAACCCTACATTTCAGCAGGATAATGCACGACCGCATGTTGCAGGGCCTGTACGGGCCTTTCTGGATACAGAAAATGTTCGACTGCTGCCCTGGCCAGCAAGTTCTTCAGACCTCTCACCAATTGAAAACGTCTGGTCAATGGTGGCCGAGCAACTGGCTCGTCACAATACGCCAGTCACTACTTTTGATGAACTGTGGTATCGTGTTGAAGCTGCATGGGCAGCTGTGCCTGTACACGCCATCCAAGCTCTGTTGGACTCGATGCCCAGGCGTATCAAGGCCGTTATTACCGCCAGAGGTGGTTGTTCTGGGTACTGATTTCTCAGTATCTATGCACCCAAGTTGCGTGAAAACGTAATTACATGTCAGTTCTAGTATAATAAATTTGTCCAATGAATACCCGTTTATCATCTGCATTTATTCTTGGTGTAGCAATGTTAATGTCCAGTAGTGTAGAATATAATCGTGTGGTGTAAGATTTCAAGGCCAGCATTTATTTCATTTGAAATTAACAGGCTGACAGGAATTTATCGATATGTAAAATTATTCCCTGAAGTTTCGCCTCCGACTGAGGGAGACATCTTTCCACGTAAAACGGCAGCTGTAACCGCGTATTGACTTGGGAACGCAACTGAGTTTTGACTTGGTGCACTGAACGATCCCTCTCCACCTCCGGGTATTCAACCTAGTCGATTAAAGGAAATCATATAGAACATAACCATGGATGACGGCTGAATTTATTAAACCACGATCGTCCAGACTATAGTGCGGTGCCTTAACCGCAGTGTCGGCTCCCTTATAGTGTAGGCTACGTCGATTAAACAGCAACGGACTATACTACAAGGAGACAAGAAATGGAACGAATGCGTGAACTTGGAATCACGAGATATACTGATGAAGTTTTAACAATTAACTAAAAAAAAAATAAAGTAACATCTTACTCTTTTGCTTGCCTGCTGTCTTGGTACCCCTGGTACTCCCAGCACCACAGTTCTGTAGCACGCTGCTAGAGGCGGCAAAAAATGTCGCAGATTGCGGAAAAGTCAAAAGTAATTGCGTAACTTTTTATTTTACTTTTTATTTTTTTTTCTATGTGATAATTTAAATTTTTATTATCCCTCGTAGGTATTCCGCACATTTACAGATTCTCCCAACTGATCTATGCGATTAGTACGGAAAATTTGTTGCTCTGTCTTCTACAGTACTGCTGGTAAAGTGGCTGCTTTAGAAATGAACCTCGGACAGAATGTATTCAGATAAACGTCGACACTGCACGTTCGAAATAATTATTCAGCGAACATTAATGGAAAACACTAAAAGAAGAAGCTGCCCCGCATTAAGCTGTTGGCTAATTTTAGAGAGCCGACTTACGAAGTAGCAGCGCAGCAATTCTACTGCCTCCATCCTATATGTCACACAATACCTGTGGTAATCAGATAACGTGACTCATGGCCTGTACAAATACACGCAAACAATCTTTTTGCTTCACTCCAGATGGAAACGATGTAGGGCAAGCGGTGGTAAATACGCTGGAAAACCAAAGAAACAGACACACCTGCCTAATACCGTGTAGGGCTCTGGCGAACACACAGAAGTGCCGCAACACGACGTGGCATGAACTCTACTAATGTCTGAAGTAGTACTGGAGGGAACTGACACCATACGTCCTGCAGGTCTGTCTATAAATCCGTCAGAGTACGAGGGGGTGGAGAGCTCTTCTGAATAGGACGTTGCAAGGCATCCGAAATGTGCTCATATTGTTAATGTCTGGGGAGTTTGACGACCAGCGGAAGTGTTTAAACGCAGAAGTGTGTTCCTGGAGTCTCTCTGTAGCAGTTCTGGACGTGTAGAGTGTCGCACTGTCCTGCTAGAATTTGGCCAATCCCGTCGGAATGCACAATGGACATGAATCGGTGCAGGTGTTTACGTACGTGTCACCTGTCGGAGTCGTATCTAGGCGCAGCAGGGGTCTCATATCACTCGAACTGCACACGCCCCACATCATTACACAGCTTCCACATGCTTGGACAGTCCCCTACTGACACGCAAGGTTCACGGACTCATGAGGTTGTCTCCATTACCGTACACGTCCATCCCGTTGATATATATCAGCAGCTGAAGGTATAAATATAGAATTTTAATTTCGTTCTAGACGGCTGCAGGTCATCAATGGTATCTGTTCTTTCGGACATGTCCGAAAGAGCAGACACCATATCCATATAAGTAAAGCTTTGTGTCGTGCAGTCATCAGGGGCACACGAGTGGACCTTCGGCTGCGAAAGCCCATATCGATTATATTTTGTTGAATGGTTCGCACGCTAACACTTGCTGATGGCCCAACATTGAAAACTGAGCAGTTTTCGGAAGGGTTGCACTTCTGTCACGTTGAACGATTCTCTTCAGGCGTCGTTGGTTCCGTTCTTGCAGGCTCTTTTTCCGTCCGCAACGATGTCAGAGATTTGATGTTTTATCATATTCCTGATATTCACGGTACACCCTTGAAATGGTCGTACGGGAAAATCCCCACTTCATCGCTACCTTGGGGATTCTGTGTCCTGTCGCTCGTGCGCCGACCATAAAACCACGTTGAAACTCTTGATAACCTGCCATTGTAACAGCACTAACCGATCTTACAACTGCTCCAGCCACTTCTTGTCTTATACAGGTGTTTACGACCACAGCGCCGTATTGTGCCTGTTCACAGATTTCTGTATTTGAATACGCTTGCCTATACCAGCTTCTTTGGCGCTTCTATATATAGCTGTACTCGGCAAGCCATCTTAGGGCGTGCGGTGGAGGGCATTAGTCCTACCCGTGCCAGTTCACCCCTTCACATTTTCGTTCGCAAATGGTGCAGTGAATCTCAGCCTGACATTTGCTTTTGCAACAGGTAGTTGCGTGTGGCTATTCCATTTGAACTCACTCCAGATGTTTCACGGCTATTACTGTTCCACTGGTTTATCGCTAATACTGTAATCGTGAGACTTAAGTCATTGGGCGTATTTGAAGGGAGTGTAAAAAGACCACTACTGTGCTCTATATTGAATAATGAGCTAATAAATAACGTCGGAAGTTCCATGACACTTTTCGGTGATGAAGCTCTTATATACAAAGAAGTCTCAACGCTAGAATATTTTAACGATTTCCAGAAGACCTGTAGAGGGTCGGCTCTTCGTGTGAGGTTTGGAAGTTGACCCTCACCGTAAACAAATGTAACGCACTGCGTGTAAATATGTCAAATGACCCGGTATTGTGTGATTACACGACAGCAGAACAGTCACAGAAAGCGGTGATGCCCATCAAATATCTGTAAGTACGCACACAGAGCTACTTAAGATGAGACGGCTACGTAAAACTAATGGCAGCTAAAGCAGATGCCCTCAGGAAGTACAGTCCGCAAAGGAGGTAGCTTACAAGACGCTAGTTCGACCAGTATTTCAGTACTGCTCGGCGGCGTGGATTTATATCAGAGAAGAATGATGTAGGAAATCTAGAAGAGACACAGAAATGCAGCGAATTACATTACTGGTGCGTATGATAAGCGCAATAGCCTGGCGGATATGCTTCTCCAATTCCAGTAGCACACATTACAAGAGAGCCATTCTTGTTAAAATTCAGATTTTACATTCCTATAATATTGCTTTCTCGTAAGTATATCTCACAAAAAGACAACGAAGATAAAATTAAAGAGATTCTAGCTCAGACGGAGGCTTACCAACAATCATTCAGCCCACTAACTATTCGTGAGTGGAACAAGAAAGGGAGAAGCGACAATAGTGCTGAAAGTACCCTCCATCATACATCATACCGGGCCGGATACAGAAAAATCTCAGTGAGGAGGAGCCAAAGATACCTTGAGCTACCTTTACTTTTACCGTAATAAAAATTAATCAAGTCACATGCAAAGCTCAAGAATTTTTTTTTTTTTTTTGAACTTATTATACGCATATACAAGACATTGCCATCTTATGGTATAAAAAAGTTACAATTGTGGTTTTCTTCCTTAAATGATGAATTCTATGCGCCTACTCTTCCTGGCCGGCCGCTGTGACGGAGCGGTTCTAGGCGCTTCAGTCCGGAACGGCGCTGCTGCTACGGTCGCAGGTTCGAATCCTGCCTCGGGCATGGATGTGTGTGATGTCCTTAGCTTAGCTAGGTTTAGGTAGTTCTAAGTTCTAGGGGACTGATGTCGTCAGGTGTTAAGTCCCACAGCGCTCAGAGCCATTTTGAACCTACTCTTCCTGGCAAACTGGTTAATTACATTGTCAATAGGACAATCAATGTCAGGGTGATGAACAGGGTTCAGCCATTAAGTCCATTCTCCTTCATTGTCGACCTCAGCCATGTCTTTGTTCGCCGCAGTGTTGAAAAACGTCTTTCTATTGTAGCAATAGATGCAGGTAGACAAGCAAATATTTTGTACAGCGTGTGCAAAGTAGGATAGTCAGGTCTAGGACAGACAGACAACGCTTGCATAACAGAATCACGATCATTAAGGATGTTTGTTTGTTTGCTTGTATTGAAGAATCTCTCCCATTGCTCTCTTTTTAATCACAAAGAGTGATTCTTCTTCAAAGAACGGTAGTTCAGTTAAGCACTGATTCAATTTATATGCAGATCATTACTGTCCATGTTCAAGTAGTTTTGAATTTTAAATGATAATGATACAATTTTAAATGATAATGATACATAGACGGCTGAAAGCAAGGGGAAACTACAGCCGTAATTTTTCCCGAGGGCATGCAGCTTTACTGTATGATTACATGATGATGGCGTCCTCTTGGGTAAAATATTCCGGAGGTAAAATAGTCCCCCATTCGGATCTCCGGGCGGGGACTACTCAAGAGGATGTCGTTATCAGGAGAATGAAAACTGGCGTTCTACGGATCGGAGCGTGGAATGTCAGATCCCTTAATCGGGCAGGTAGGTTAGAAAATTTAAAAAGGGAAATGGATAGGTTGAAGTTAGATATAGTGGGAATTAGTGAAGTTCGGTGGCAGGAGGAACAAGACTTCTGGTCAGGTGACTACAGGGTTATAAACACAAAATCAAATAGGGGTAATGCAGGAGTAGGTTTAATAATGAATAGGAAAATAGGAATGCGGGTAAGCTACTACAAACAGCATAGTGAACGCATTATTGTGGCCAAGATAGATACGAAGCCCACACCTACTACAGTAGTACAAGTTTATATGCCAACTAGCTCTGCAGATGCCGAAGAAATTAAAGAAATGTATGATGAAATAAAAGAAATAATTCAGATTGTGAAGGGAGACGAAAATTCAATAGTCATGGGTGACTGGAATTCGTCAGTAGGAAAAGGGAGAGAAGGAAACATAGTAGGTGAATATGGATTGGGGGACAGAAATGAAAGAGGAAGCCGCCTGGTAGAATTTTGCACAGAGCACAACATAATCATAACTAACACTTGGTTTAAGAATCATGAAAGAAGGTTGTATACATGGAAGAACCCTGGAGATACTAAAAGGTATCAGATAGATTATATAATGGTAAGACAGAGATTTAGGAACCAGGTTTTAAATTGTAAGACATTTCCAGGGGCAGATGTGGACTCTGACCACAATCTATTGGTTATGACCTGTAGATTAAAACTGAAGAAACTGCAAAAAGGTGGGAATTTAAGGAGATGGGACCTGGATAAACTAAAAGAACCAGAGGTTGTACAGAGATTCAGGGAGAGCATAAGGGAGCAATTGACAGGACTGGGGGAAATAAATACAGTAGAAGAAGAATGGGTAGCTTTGAGGGATGAAGTAGTGAAGGCAGCAGAGGATGAAGTAGGTAAAAAGACGAGGGCTAGTAGAAATCCTTGGGTAACAGAAGAAATATTGAATTTAATTGATGAAAGGAGAAAATATAAAAATGCAGTAAGTGAAACAGGCAAAAAGGAATACAAACGTCTCAAAAATGAGATCGACAGGAAGTGCAAAATGGCTAAGCAGGGATGGCTAGAGGACAAATGTAAGGATGTAGAGGCCTATCTCACTAGGGGTAAGATAGATACCGCCTACAGGAAAATTAAAGAGACCTTTGGAGATAAGAGAACGACTTGTATGAATATCAAGAGCTGAGATGGAAACGCAGTTCTAAGCAAAGAAGGGAAAGCAGAAAGGTGGAAGGAGTATATAGAGGGTCTATACAAGGGCGATGTACTTGAGGACAATATTATGGAAATGGAAGAGGATGTAGATGAAGATGAAATGGGAGATATGATACTGCGTGAAGAGTTTGACAGAGCACTGAAAGACCTGAGTCGAAACAAGGCCCCCGGAGTAGACAATATTCCATTGGAACTACTGACAGCCGTGGGAGAGCCAGTCCTGACAAAACTCTACCATCTGGTGAGCAAGATGTATGAAATAGGCGAAATACCCTCAGACTTCAAGAAGAATATAATAATTCCAATCCCAAAGAAAGCAGGTGTTGACAGATGTGAAAATTACCGAACTATCAGCTTAATAAGTCACAGCTGCAAAATACTAACACGAATTCTTTACAGACGAATGGAAAAACTAGTAGAAGCCAACCTCGGGGAAGATCAGTTTGGATTCCGTAGAAACACTGGAACACGTGAGGCAATACTGACCTTACGACTTATCTTAGAAGAAAGATTAAGGAAAGGCAAACCTACGTTTCTAGCATTTGTAGATTTAGAGAAAGCTTTTGACAATGTTGACTTTAATACTCTCTTTCAAATTCTAAAGGTGGCAGGGGTAAAATACAGGGAGCGAAAGGCTATTTACAATTTGTACAGAAACCAGATGGTAGTTAAAAGAGTCGAAGGACATGAAAGGGAAGCAGTGGTTGGGAAGGGAGTAAGACAGGGTTGTAGCCTCTCCCCGATGTTGTTCAATCTGTATATTGAGCAAGCAGTAAAGGAAACAAAAGAAAAATTCGGAGTAGGTATTAAAATTCATGGAGAAGAAATAAAAACTTTGAGGTTCGCCGATGACATTTTAATTCTGTCAGAGACAGCAAAGGACTTGGAAGAGCAGTTGAATGGAATGGACAGTGTCTTGAAAGGAGGATATAAGATGAACATCAACAAAAGCAAAACAAGGATAATGGAATGTAGTCGAATTAAGTCGGGTGATGCTGAGGGAATTAGGTTAGGAAATGAGGCACTTAAAGTAGTAAAGGAGTTTTGCTATTTGGGGAGCAAAATAACTGATGATGGTCGAAGTAGAGAGGATATAAAATGTAGGCTGGCAATGGCAAGGAAAGCGTTTCTGAAGAAGAGAAATTTGTTAACATCCAGTATTGATTTAAGTGTCAGGAAGTCATTTCTGAAAGTATTCGTATGGAGTGTAGCCATGTATGGAAGTGAAACATGGACGATAACTAGTTTGGACAAGAAGAGAATAGAAGCTTTCGAAATGTGGTGCTACAGAAGAATGCTGAAGATTAGATGGGTAGATCACATAACTAATGAGGAAGTATTGAATAGGATTGGGGAGAAGAGAAGTTTGTGGCACAACTTGACCAGAAGAAGGGATCGATTGGTAGGACATGTTCTGAGGCATCAAGGGATCACCAATTTAGTATTGGAGGGAAGCGTGGAGGGTAAAAATCGTAGAGGGAGACCAAGAGATGAATACACTAAGCAGATTCAGAAGGATGTAGGTTGCAGTAGGTACGGGGAGATGAAAAAGCTTGCACAGGATAGAGTAGCATGGAGAGCTGCATCAAACCAGTCTCAGGACTGAAGACCACAACAACAACAACAATGACACATAGCCGGCCGCGGTGGTCTAGTGGTTCTAGGCGCGCAGTCCGGGACCGCGGGACTGCTACGGTCGCAGGTTCGAATCCTGCCTCGGGCATCGATGTGTATGATGTCCTTAGGTTAGTTAGGTTTAAGTAGTTCTAAGTTCTAGGGGACTGATGACAACAGATGTTAAGTCCCATAGTGCTCAGAGCCATTTTTGCTACACAGGAAAGTTCAACTACTCGATAACTCGATTCAGTCGAGTCGACTGATGAAAGAAACGAACGAATAGCGTGAGGGCTGAACGCTGGGAGCGGCGCGGGTGGCAATGCGGTCGGCCACGCAAGGATGTGTGTGTGTGTGTGTGTGTGTGTGTGTGTGTGTGTGTGTTGGGGGGGGGGGGGGCGCCCCGCGCGATTATAAATGATTGAAACGATTTCATAAATTCACTGTCGTTACACTGCCATGTTGCAACGAAACTCAGCACCCATAAAAAAGGCTCAAACAGTTGCAGTCGCACTTGAGATTTCTGCCACGAGAGCGCAGCAGTGAGCAGTTAGACAATATGTCGGCAGGCGTTAAGAAAGTATATTTTTGCATCCATATCAGTTTGCCGTAACAATGCGACGATACTTCAGAACGAAATTGCCAACTCCATTCGGCGATGATATGCACAGTTTAAAGCTTCAGGATGCCTGCAACGGGTCTGCTTGCAGTTGAATGCAGAAGGGTTGACGCGTTTGCGCGAATTTCGCACATAGACCACAGAACTTGACAAACAGGGGAACTCGAGACCAACAGTGTGGATTTCATCTACCTATAGGATGGTGGTCCACCCCGCTACCATAATGATATTCGTGAATTGTTAAACATGTCAATACAGCTACAGCAAACTCATTTATAATAACCTAGTAGATGTAGAACAGTAATGGTACATATCGGGATATCGATAATGCACTTCTACAGTAGGGCTAGTGACTTTGTACGTCGGTGCAGGAAAGGAAAAACACACACACACACACACACACACACACACACACACACTGAAGACTTTCACTGTACGACGTCCAGGAACGGCGACAGCCAAGACAGGTGATTGGCCGTAATGAGTGATAAGATCTGCCACTTCGCTCCGGTACTACCGCTAGTGGGCTGGAGCGAGCGCGGAAACCGTAGCAAAGTGGGAAGGCGATCGCGCCGGCACCCGTGCAGAGGTGAATGTAGGCACGGTTGCGAAACCCGCGGCAGGTACGGCTGCAGCAAGGACAGTCGCTGAACTTTCGCACTGAGCGCCGAGGCGCGTTATTTGGAGCGGTTCCGTTTCCGCGGCCCACGGACCTACACCTACCCACCGCATCCGACACCACGTCACACAACCGAGGGCGCAAGCTTGTTGTATGAAGCGGTTGTAATGTCACACGTCAAAGCAAGGTGTGAACCATCATCTAAACAACGTGTCACAAATATTTGGGTATCTATGGGCGATTTGTTGCGGCCACCATTTACACCGATAAGCCGAAACGTTATGGCATAGAGGTGGGCCAAACTGCGACCCTACGATATCAGAGAACTGTGAATGTGACTTTTCAGTAACTGCGATTTTAGTTCCGATTTGTCGCAGTTTACAATCGCCATTAACAAATTCACAGGTTGTATCCTACAGCGAAGTTAACATGCGATTTATCACCGTAGATCTTACATTGTGATTAGTCGGAAGCAGCAAATGCAGTGATAAATCGGAGAAATCGCGTTTTAATGTTGTAGAGAGATACTTGTATATCTGTGCCAACGCAAAGGAAGTGGAAAGTGTGCAAACTATGTCGACAGTGTGTCATTGAAGTCATTATGCTACTTGAAACGGGTGACAAAGGTGAATACACTGTGAGCGAATACTGAAAATTCCAATCTTCCCATGTTAAAGCCATTCTTTAACCCTGTATTTTCTGCTACATAGTTGGTGATAAAAAATTGTGTGTTTTAAGATTGAAGATATTAAAGTGAAGAAGAGGGGGAAGTATGGTTCGGTTAGCTAACAGAATTCGTATGAAAATATACAAAAAAGTGTTAAGTCACACATTCACCTGAGCTTCCATGGGACCTTCGGAAGTAATCGAAGCAAACCATGGCAGCTTCGACCTACTAGAATACGTGGCCTATTATTGTTGACAATCTGTAGCACATTATGCTTGATGTCATCACCTACTTCCAGCAGGATAACTGTTCGTACCACAGGACCATAATCGTAGTACAGTGGGCTGAGGAACTTGGAGGGCTTACGTTGATGTCTTGGTCACCAAATTCCTCTGATCAGAATCCGGTTGGAACACATGGGACGGCATCGGATGACAGCTTCGCGCTCACAGACCACCGGCTCGTATTACATGGGAACTGCGTGATCTGTGGGAAGACGTCTGGTGCCGCATACTTCCGGAAACGTACAGAGGACGTGACGGAACGATGCTACGCTGAATGACTGCTCTGTTGCGTTCCAGTGGTGGACCAATACGCTTTTGACGGGAGGTTCTGGTCGAAAGGCACGAAAAATGGGTGAAATTTGGAATTAATTTATTCTTACAAGGATTATTTTAATTAAAGTTGGGGTTTTACCACTTTATTATATTTACATTCATGCATGAGAAAATGTTTTTCTCTCGCAGCAAATTAAAAACGTCGGCTACAGCCCTTGTCAAAGTATTCACTTGGCGGCACGTCCTGGCTTGCTGGAAGCGTCGTACTTTGCCGAAACCCATAAAAGTAGAAAACACTTAAATGGAATGAATTTGGGAGATCATCACGATGAGATTTTTGAAAAATACCTCGAAACAAAAGTATGGCAGCTATTTGAAAAACATGTCAATATCTTGCCTTGTTTTTCTAAGTACAAATGATTAAAAAATACTTAAAATTTGAGTACAAACAAGCCTTCGGTAAGGTACTCCAAATTTAATTATCTTACATTTTTTAAAAAATCAAATGAATCAGTTAAGCTGTGGAGGCACTGGAGCGCTTCGTGGGCTGAAAAATATTGTTTCTAGAAAAAATCGTTTATAATTTGGAGCAACAAAAGAAAAGTTGTTTCGAACCTTACGGTTAATCTGCGATCCCAGGATCATAGACGCATTCTTCCTCTTCCTCAAACATGATCTGGTTCTAAATATGGTACTGTATTTTTTCGCTCCCGGCTCCTTTAGCAAACAGACATTCATTGCTCCACAGCGACCTCGCTTTTTCTGATAACTCTCTGAAGTTTTTGCCGTTCGTCCTTACGACAATTTCTGACGTGTTTATGGTCTTCAAAATAGATGAATAACCTTCGGCGAATATACATTCCACTGTTTCAGCAGTTTTTCTCTCACAATGAAGATGTACCATTACCAGTTTCCAAATGCACGCGTTGAAGCTCTCACTATTTTGCGTATTGAACCTGCGCAGATGTTAAGCAAGACAGGACAGAAGTTCATATAATGGTCGAATCTTTTCTTGAGCTAATTCATAGAGTGCCTACTGTTGCCTATATTTCGCTCGGCGCACTGCGCTGTAACTTAAGACTTTACAGAATAAAAAAAAAGCCTTTGCCAGGTACAATCTACATACCTCCGGGATGCAGATTGTTACAAAAGAAATCATTTTTTTCATCGGTCTCTACGGGAACATCCGCTAAAGCAGGTCGTCATTACCTTCTGGCTCATCAGTGTATATTTTCCAGACCAATTTAGTTACATCCAATTAAACACATAGTGTACCAAAAGAACAAAAATGGTTGAAATGGCTCTAAGCACTATGGGACTTAACATCTGAGGTAATAAGTCCCCTAGAATTTAGAACCACTTAAACCTAACTAACGTAAGGACATCACACACATCCATGCCCAAGGCAGGATTCGAAACTGCGACCGTAGCGATCGCGCGGCTCCAGACTGTAGCGCCTAGAACCGCTCGGCCACCCCGGGGGGCCCAAAACAACATAATTCCAAAATTATAATACACGAAAATTGTTTACTTCTGTACGTTGAGTACTCCATTTTAGCGATTATCAGGGCGCGAAATGTTCGGTTTACGGATTATCGATGGGTAGCTCGGCAATTTTTGAAAAAATAGAAAACTATGCCTGAAGTATTTTGTTTTAACTAGAGCATATGCTTTAGTTTAGACAACGCTGTTACAAATGTGATTAACGTGTAGCTAACTGAAGACGATGTGGGCCCTAGTCCTGTCTGCATTCATCTCTGAAACCTTTTTGCATTTCTTCCTAATTCAACTTCAGGTATATGCGGGGTGTCTTACTTGGAACATACGAACTTACACCTACGAGCTAAAAGTTATTTACAGCAATTCCCAACTCACATGGTGATTTAAGTTTTCTACTGGGATGGTCGCTTCAAAATTTTTGCTCAATCTTAATACGAAACGAAGGCATACTGTTAAACATCTCCACCGTAATTGTATTGTTATCTCTACTTCTCTACACATCGAAAGGTCTCGATAACAAATCAAATGGCTCTGAGCACCACGGGACTTCACATATTAGGTCATCAGTCCCGTAGACTTAGAACTACTTAAACCTAACTGTCTGCAGCTCGCGGTCGTGCGGTAGCGTTCTCGCTTCCCGCGCCCGGGTTCCCGGGTTCGATTCCCGACGGGGTCAGGGACTTTCTCTGCCTCGTGATGACTGGCTGTTGTGAGATGTCCTTAGGTTAGTTAGCTTTAAGTAGTTCTAAGTTCTAGGGGACTGATGACCATAGACGTTAAGTCCCATAGTGCTCAGAGCCATTTTTAAACCTAACTAAGCTAAGGACATCACATACATCCATGCCCGAGGCAGGACTCGAACCTGCGACAGTAGCAGCAGCACAGTTCCGGACTGACGTGCCTAGAACCGCTCGCCCACAGCGGCCGGCAACTCCATAACATTGTAGCTTATAAAAATCACTCAGAATTGAGTGTTAATCACGGTTGTTAAATGTTTACATGTGCTAGGAAGATAACAGAAAAACCCAAACACGTTATTGTAACGATGTAAGACAAATTAGATGTTACAGATCAGGGCGGATCTGCTGTAAAGTTTTTTCGGGATAATGGGTTCAAAATGGTTCAAATGGCTCTGAGCACTATAGGACTTAACTTCTGAGGTCATGAGTCCCCTAGAACTTAGAACTACTAAAAGCTAACTAACCTAAGGACATCACACACATCCATGCCCGAGGCAGGATTCGAACCTGCGACCGTAACGGTCGCGCGGTTCCAGACTGTAGCGCTTAGAACCGCTCGGCCACTCCGGCCGATGGGATAATGGGATAGACATACAAATCGACATACCTTTTGGCACTCCCGAAAATGAGAATCATCGTCAGGAGAAAAGTGAGTGATAGATAGGAATTGGACAATTGTTTCCTGAACGAGAACTGAAAATAAGTAATAAGAAAGACAGTGCGTTTTAAGTGTAATTTTGTATTAAGTTGTTAGCATCAGATGAGTAACGCGTTAGTAATGCTTGTGCTTTCTGATATGGCATGTAGTGAATAAGTCCCGAAAAAAAACTTGTTCATTTCGAATTATGCAAGTTTCTCGGTTATGCCTGCAGTTTGATAAGCATTAGCCCTGACAGTTGTTGTTGTTGTTGTTGTTGTTGTTGTTGTGGTCTTCAGTCCTGAGACTGGTTTGATGCAGCTCTCCATGCTACTCCATCCTGTGCAAGCTTCTTCATCTCCCAGTACCTACTGCAGCCTACATCCTTCTGAATCTGTTTAGTGTATTCATCTCTTGTTCTCCCTGTACGGTTTTTACCCTCCACGCTGCCCTCCAATACTAAATTGGTGATCCCTTGATGCCTCAGAAGACGTCCTACCAACCGATCCCTTCTTCTGCTCAAGTTGTGCCACAAACTTCTCTGCTCCCCAATCCTATTCAATACCACCTCATTAGTTATATGATCTACCCATCTAATCTTCAGCATTCTTGTGTAGCACCAAATTTCGAAAGCTTCTATTCTCTTCTTGTCCAAACTAGTTATCGTCCATGTTTCACTTCCATACATGGCTACGCTCCATACTAATACTTTCGGAAACGAATTCCTGGCACTTAAATCTATACTCGATGTTAACAAATTTTTCTTCTTCAGAAACGCTGTCCTTGCCATTGCCAGTGTACATTTGATATCCTCTCTACTTCGACCATCATCAGTTATTTTGCTTCCCAAATAGCAAAACTCCTGTACTACTTTAAGTGCCTCATTTCCTAACCTAATTCCCTCAGCATCACCCGACTTAATTAGACTACATTCCATTATCCTTGTTTTGCTTTTGTTGATGTTCATCTTATATCCTCCTTTCAAGACACTGCCCATTCCGTTCAACTGCTCTTCCAAGTCCTTTGCTGTCTCTGACAGAATTAAAATGTCATCGGGGAACCTTAAAGTTTTTATTTCTTCTCCATGGACTTTAATACCTACTCCGAACTTTTCTTTTGTTTCCTTTACTGCTTGCTCAATATAGAGATTGAATAACATCGGGGATAGGCTAGAACCCTGTCTCTCTCCCTTCCCAACCCCTGCTTCCCTTCCGTGCCCCTCGACTCTTATAAGTGCCATCTGGTTTCTGTACTAATTGTAAATAGCCTTTCGCTCCCTGTATTTTATCCCTGCAACCTTCAGAATTTGGAAGCCCTGTCTATGGGCAGTTTATTGTAATTACGTTGTGATACATACCAAAATTAACATGATGATGAAATTAAAACTTAATGTCTATCAATTTTGGCACTACATTTCATTAGATTTTGCTTTGCGGCTATCCGAGTATGACAGTATACTGATCGTAAGCAATTACTATAATGTGCAGATGAGATAGAAGACACGACACTGCGAGCAAAATTATTATGGAAGACTTCAATCCAAACAACGCGCCAGGAGTGGACGACATTCCTTTACAATTATTGAGATCCTTGGGCGAATCAACCATGACAAAAACTATTCCACCTGAGGTGGATGATGTGCACGGTACAGTCACATTAATGCGACCATCTCCTATGCTCGATGTCAACGTGCAGTAACCACTCACGGACAGCAGGTGGTAGCACTGCTAGTGGTGGGTGTATAAAGCGAGTCGAAGGGACGCGAAGAAACTGCCGCGCAGGGGTCGGTGCTCGGCTCCTTGCTGTGCGCCCTCTACGCTGCCGGCACTCTGCGAGTGGCGCGCGCGAAGTTGGTACTCTATGCTGGTGACATCCCGCTGCTTGTGCGCAGCAGGAACGCGGCAGAAATGAGGAGACTCCTTCAACTTGACTGCGACGCTCTCGGCGCGTGGTCAACCAAATGGCGGTTGAAGTACAACGCCGCCAAGAGCCAGGCGGTGGTATTCACGAAGAGCATATGGACTATCAGACCAATTGTGTGATTGGATTGAAGAGTTTCTAGACAACAGACCGCAGCATGTCATTCTCGATGGAGAGAAGTCCTCCGAAGTAAGAGTGATTTCAGGTGTGCCGCAGGGGAGTGTCATAGGACCGTTGCTATTCACAATATACATAAATGACCTTGTGGACGACATCGGAAGTTCACTGAGGCTTTTTGCAGATGATGCTGTAGTATATCGAGAGGTTGTAACAATGGAAAATTGTACTGAAATGCACGAGGATCTGCAACGAATTGACGAATGGTGCAGGGAATGGCAATTGAATCTCAACGTAGACAAGTGTAATGTGCTGCGAATACATAGAAAGAAAGGTCCCTTATCATTTAGCTACGATATAGCATGTCAGCAACTGGAAGCAGTTAATTCCATAAATTATCTGGGAGTACGCATTAGGAGCGATTTAAACTGGAATGAGCATATAAAGTTGATCGTCGGTAAAGCGGATGCCAGACTGAGATTCATTGCAAGAATCCTAAGGAAATGCAATCCGAAAACAAAGGAAGTAGGTTACAGTACGCTTGTTCGCCCACTGCTTGAATGCTGCTCAACAGTGTGGGATCCGTACCAGATAGGGTTGATAGAAGAGAGAGAGAAAATCCAACGGAGAGCAGCGCGCTTCGTTACAGGATCATTTAGTAATCGCGAAAGCGTTACGGAGATGATAGATAAACTCCAGTGGAAGACTCTGCAAGAGAGACGCTCAGTAGCTCGGTCCGGGCTTTTGTTGAAGTTTCGAGAACATACCTTCACCGAGGAGTTACGCAGTATATTGCTCCCTCCTACGTATATCTCGCGAAGAGACCATGAGGATAAAATCAGAGAGATTAGAGCCCACACAGAAGCATACCGACAATCCTTCTTTCCACGAACAATACGAGACTGGAATAAAAGGGAGAACCGATAGAGGTACTCAAGGTACCCTCCGCCACACACCGTCAGGTGGCTTGCGGAGTATGGATGTAGATGTAGATGCTGCTGCCTCTGCACCAGTCGCCTATCACCGCCACGGGAGGCCCCATCCCACGGAGCAAGACTGGCTGACACCTCGGGGCTCCCTTGGATCGACGGTTGACAGAGCTTCCGCACATCAGAAACCTCAAGGGGACAGCAATAGAGCAACTTGGCGCCCTGTACTCTCCTCCTCAACCCGTCGTCCTCGCTGCCTCCACGCCGCGGCATCATACTGTACTTGGCACTGATCAGATGAGTGTTTGCAGCAGTGGCGCAGGGCAACGCGGCCGACACCCACGTCTGAACGCTGCAGAGGCCGCAGAACCGAGCGGTGAGGCTCGCCCTGCGCCTGCCGACCAGATACGGTACCAGAACTGCTGCACCAGCACGCCGCCATCCCGCTGCTGCGGGAGAGATTGAAGCAGACGGCGCGTCGCTTCTACGAGAAGGCGGAACTTTCCAACTACAGGCTCATCCGGGACCTGGGCCAACAACTACGCCACAGGGCGATTATGGTCTGGCCTGAGCTGCTGCGGGAGTAAACAGCTCCTGTAGCGCACAGAGGATGACATAGATGCCAGCCACACCAGTGAGAAATCCATAAGAAGAGGCGTACCATCACCATCAAAAAGAAGTACTGCAGGAACAGCGTATGAAGTGTTCTACATCTACATGGATACTCTGCAAATCACATTTAAGTGTCTGGCAGAGGGTTCATCGAACCACCTTCACAATTCTCTATTACTCCAATCTCTTATAGCGCGCGGAAAGAATGAACACCTATATCTTTCCGTACAAGCTCTGATTTTCCTTATTTCATTGTGGTGATCGTTTCTCTCTATGTCGGTCGGCGTCAACAAAATATTTTCGCATTCGGGGGAGAATGTTGGTGATCGGAATTTCGTGAGAAGATTCCGTCGCAACGAAATACGCCTTTATTTTAATGATTTCCAGCCCAAATCCTGTATCATTGCTGTGACACTCTCTCCCCTATTTCGCGATAATACAGAACGTGTTGCCTTTCTTTAACTTTTTCAATGTACTCCGTCAGTCCTATCTGGTAAGGATCCCACCCTCCGCAGCAGTATTCTAGAAGAGGACGGACAAGAGTAGTGTAGGCAATCTCCTTAGTAGATCTGTTACATTTTATAAGTGTCCTGCCAATAAAACGCAGTCTTTGGTTAGCCTTCCCCACAACATTTTCTGTGTGTTCCTTCAACATGCGCCGCAGTCAGACTAAGGAAAGGCTATTCATGTTTGCAACTGCGACGCCGAGAAAGATTGCAGTCGTAGTCGTAAAGCGGAAACACCGTTTTATCTGATGTCAACAAGAGCACGGTCGATAGCTTACGGGCTAAGGGTGGTACCTGAGATGCCCGCAGGATAGGACAGGTAGTGCAAAGGGGCCAAAATAAGCGGCTGTCGTTTACACTCGAACATACAACCTTTTATTTGATCAAACATTACAAGAGCCAAGAATTTCTTTTTAAAAAAATAACACAGCTCTAGTTTTGGAACTTAATTAGCGGATGAATGCGCCGTACAATCTCATGCCTTAAGGACAAGACCACTTAAATTTGAAAACGGCTGAAACCAAATAACTTAAAGCTAAACCAACTGAAATTTAAAAGGGAAAGCCTTATCTGAAAACAGTTCCTTAATTAGGCTGAAGGCCCAAAGAATCTGACTCTTTAAGAGCAAACAACTTAAATTCAACTCTTAAGACTCAATAACACTAATTTTAAAAATGTCAAAGGCTTTACGTCAGCCGGCCGCGGTTGTCTCGCGGTTCTAGGCGCGCAGTCCGGAACCGTGCGACTGCTACGGTCGCACGTTCGAATCCTGCCTCTGGCATGGATGTGTGTGATGTCCTTAGGTTAGTTAGGTTTAAGTAGTTCTAAGTTCTAGGGGACTGATGACCACAGCTGTTAAGTCCCATAGTGCTCAGAGCCATTTGAGCTTTACGTCAAACAGTTGTTAAATTAGACTGCAGATCTAAACCATCTGACGCCTTAAGGGCAAAACAAGCTTAATCTAAAAATCGGTCAGAAGCCATACAAATACAAACAACAAGAACAAACAAGAAAAGGCAGTACACCCAAGGGCGCTCAGACGTTCCGAGCGTCGGCCTGAAATTCAAACACTAGCGCTCGCTTAGGTGAGACAGGCAGTCGGCTCAACCATTGTCGATCCGATGACAACCCAACCGACACACAGTCAACGAACACACCGACAACATAAACTCCGCTTGACCCTACCAGCACACAACAGGGAATTCAATGGAACAACGTAGAATGGCGCCCACAACCAATTATACATTGAGCTGTCAAACTACACACCGTGCTGGACAGCGACAACACAATGAGGAAAATGCACTGCCTGAATTTACTTCAACGGCCAAGGCAGGTAACCGGAACGTTAACGGCCACAAGGCAGAAGATTTCGCTGATCCACTTCAATTCAAATAACCAAGTACAGTTAAACTACACCGGAGATTGGCTAAAATTTGTCACTTGAAAACACACGTTGCTGCTCGCAGGAATATCCCAACAGGCAACAACGAACTCCAACGACACAATGTGAGCAGTTGTGACTTGCTAATAGATTAAGTCAAAACTCAATTTTCATGTTCAGGATCGGTGAGCCACGAACCTCGTAGCAATGGGAACAGCACCACACACTCCGACAGCGGGCCCGGCCAAACTACGCGCCACGGAGATTTCTTCTCGCTGCTCCATGCCACCCGACTAACTGCCCGCATACAGTCCAGCGGGAAACTATAAACGCGAGGCCAAAGATAGTCTAAGGTACGAATAGCGATACACACCACTACTGCCACCCGTGGAAAAAGAGAACAGCAGCATAATCGCGATGAGTGCGGGAGACTAAACACAGAATAGCAACCAAGGTTGAATCCAACACAAAGCATGAGCCAGCCGCGGCTCAGTATCATTTCCGAAATGAAGTTTGTAAGAGTGTTCGCATGCCGCGGTGGTTGAAGTACACTGTGCGGAAGTTCGTAAATAAACACTTCCTAGGATGGTGGATACGCAGTGATTGATCAGCATCACCAACTCACTAGAAATGGTCACCAAGCATACCTGACCTCACCACACCTGACAATTCGTCATGGGGCGTCATTAACGCATGCGCATCGTCGTTGTGCTACAAATGAATTGCGCAATGCTGTAGAGGATGCTTTTCGCACTGTAACACCGGACAGGATCGAAAACATGTAAAGAGCAACATGAGGACGAATGGAAACATGTTACAGCATGACGAGGAACATACCGATATATTGGACACTTAATATGTTAAGTACGTACGTGTGCTGAAACAAACGGAATCAATTAGCGTTCGGTACCAGGGGGTACTGGGACTTCTCGCCCATTCTCCAGTTCTGTGCATCTGTTCTCTGTAGCCGTTGTACGAACTTCCACAATTTTAATTTTTTCTATTCACATGAGGCGATCAGTAGTTTTTAGATCTGTCATGAATCGTAGCTAGAATGGAGACCGCATTAACTGCACAGAATCCAGCGGACTGTATGAAGAAGGAAATCACACTCGAGGCCATGAGGAATAAAAGGCAGGCTAAGTCAAGGATTTCCACGCACCGTCAGACTTCATTTACACTGCTGGCGGTGAAGAGGAAGGGGAGCCAAGATGGTAATCCTTTGAATCGACGGGTGTCATGTGGCAACAGGGGAACGTCAGCTGCGTAAGTCATAGGAAATGGAATTAGGAAAGGCTTTGGCCGACTTCAGAGTCGTCTGAGGAACAAGTCGGTAAGGGTTAAGGCTGTCTGATGATACAGTGGTCTGAGAAGTTTCATGTACTTCACGGTTATCTTTAGTAGAGGGCCAAACTTTCGTCGTATCCCATTATGTCTAAGCTGTGCACAAGTAACCTCTGGCATCTGTGAACAAGAAAGAGGTCTCAAGGAGACACACAATTCCTTTGCAAAGTGCACATTCATTTTGGTCATTATTATTGTTAAAACATTCTGCAAAACTGCTGATGGTGTACAGTAGTAACCACCCACAAACGGGATTTGGTTTGTTTTATTAAAAACTATCGTTGCCGTTTTCAATCGGTTACAATCAACAATTTGTATCACGTAATAGTCACGGTCTCCAATCATGTCTTTATTTTACAAAATTACATAATATTTATTTGATCACGAACACTAGGAAAGTGGTTCTTCCTATTTAATATTAAGTTCTGACATGCAAATACGGAAAATTCAGTAGACTAATGTTTATCATTATTGTTATTACTAATCGTTGGCATCTGTGGCACTTTAAAAGTACTGGTGCTCCCGTGGTCTTTCCGGGCTGCGGGGAAAAAGGAGTAACGGTAACAAACTGTGAAATCTCCGTTCTCCCTTTTAAAGCACGCCCATACGCCAAAATTTCTGTCACGTACTTATTTATATGTTCTTAGTTGCGTGTTTAAGATCGACGATATGTACGTGAAAAGAGTGGAAAGTAAGGATGGTTCAGTTAAAAGCTGGCATCAGGAATAGGTAAAGTCTAATACTTAAAAAAAACTAGTAGAATTTTCTCTACGTATTCCAGTGTTGAAAAAAAATCCATTTCGTGAATACACTACTGCTTAAACTTTTACGAAAAGTTACGTAGTGGATCCCTCCTTCCCCCTTATAGTTCCGGTAATCCACGTACTATACGCGGATAAGAACTCGTCTAAGCCTTCTACACCATCCAAAACAAGTTTTGAGAATTTATCTTTCAAGTTTAGTTTTTCTGGTGAAAAGTGTTTAAATATAGCGCGAACGTAGACATTAGGCTACGCTACAGTTCAGTCTGTTAGCACAACCTTTGACATACACATTCGTTGCTTCACGAACTCAGAACATCATTATCACCTTGCAACCTAATCTAGACCTTGATCTATGCTATAGATTAATCTCTCATCACACACAAGATTTCCGGGGGCTGGTCCATTAAAACACAAAGTATTAAAATTGTTCTCTGAGAAATTTAGCTTCTCGGTTGATTTCTTCGATCATACAGTGGACAAACTAAATGTTGAATATTGCCAAAACTTTAATACTGAATGTTGTGATCCAGAACTACGTTACGTTATGAATAAATGGGTTTGATTGTAATGTAATTTTAGCGTAAAAAGTTCATGTTTCTCGCGTGAGAGGGCAATATGTGCAGACTGCGTCATCGCTGAATATTGAAGTAAATTTATCGGGAACACTTCATGTCGACTTCCCTGTTTCTTCATTTCTGCCAACGCCAGCGACCTAGCAGTTGTACTGTCAAGATTGTGTGGAGAAGTTAAACGTTGCAGTTTCTGTTGATAGCGCCGATTACGTCAGCATTTTCCTCTCACACATCTCCGCCCACCGCAAAGACCAATCTCCTCATTCACAGTTTTATTCACGATTTTCAGAAACTATTTTTGAAGGATGATGATGTGAACAAATAGCACACTATCTGCTTTAGAAATTGTTTTTTGACGCAACTGGTGTGCTATTTGTTCACATCGGAAATCTTGTTACTCCATTCACACCGCCTCCGCCCCCCTCCCCTCAATGCAATCGGACTTTTTCTTTGTGCCACCTGTACTTGCTTCACATAGTCAAACAGAAGGATTGGGTGTGATGAAAGCTCAAAAAGTAGTAAGACTCCTTCACACAGTGAAAGAAAAATTATGTTCTATTTCAGTTCCAAAACAACTAATATTTACCGAAACTTGTGAATTAAATAATTGTAAGGTATTTGACTGGCGGGTGAGCGTGAGGGTCTCGGGGCGAGCCGGTGATCAGAATTTGAACACGGTCGAATAATTTACTTTAACTTTTATTAAAAACTCCTTACATACACACTCAGAAGCGGTCAGTGTCCTCGCAGCCTACCGACCCGAACGCCACGCGGAAGCCCAGTGTCTGACGACGCAGCAGGGCGTCTGTTGACGACAGCCGCCCGGCCAACAGAAAGACCCACTTTTATTCTGCGTTGCTAGCTGACTCCTGCGGGCAGCGACCCGGCAATGCGGAATCAGCTGTGATAGAAACATGTGTACCGCGCTGGAGGGTAAACGATCGCTTGCCTGCTTCACCCGTTGCCTTACATAATTTATAATATAAAAATATCGACAGTCGATATTGCCATTTTGATATCGATACATCGGTGTATTAGAATGTCGCTGACATAAATCAATATTCTTTTTGAGTAAATATCGATATTTTATCAACAGCCCTACTAGTGACTTTGAGGAAGCTGTGGAGGACTAGGACAGTATCTCATAGGCTTATCAGGACAGTTTGCTAACGACATTCAAAAGCGACTCCAAGTACGAAGAGGGCCAATTGGTTCGTAAGCAACGTGTTATTCGAGATAGCAGTGAGAAGAAACGGCAGTGTTTACAATTGGATCTTATGTAAGGTTACATTTTCTTTTTTATCAACTGTAATTGTGTTTCTCTTCCTTACTTTTGTTTTCTTACGAGCGTGCCTGACAGGATGAAGTCAGTTTTGTGCCCTTCATGTCCAGTATTGACAGTAAAGCTGATAGGAACATTTATTTTGACCACTGTAGACAAGCAAAACATCGATAGCGTGAGACTCAGCTCTAAGAAAGAAATACGAACTTCGGCCAACATATGCTGCAGAGCATTAAATGGTACTTTTAGTTGTTACTTGCGACTTCTAGGTGTGACGGAAGTCACAACTATATATTGAAAAGTTATAACTGTGCAAAATGCGACTTCTCAATCACTTGAGACATGCAACAGATACGTGAGTCTCTTCCTACTAGCGACGTTTTTGGCGATCGATTGACACGCAAGCAGGTGATGTGGACCCGCCACGAGCGTAATCTGTTTCGACCACAGAATCGCTTGTAGACATTCCGGCGGCGCTGGGGCAGAGTGCGTGGCATAAGAACCTCGCCGGGCTGTATGGAAGGTGGCGGACGCACACGGGCCTCGCACCTGTTACCCGTGAGACGGGTAAGGGGTAAGGGAAGGAGTGGGGGGGGGGAGTCCAGGAACCAGTCCCCGAGCCGGCTGATGTCAGGTGGGAAGCGCGGCGCGCCGCTGGGGCCCGTCCAGGGCCAGGGGAAAGTGCGGCGGCCTTTGTGGTCCGGCTCCGGCTTTCCTAGCCCCGAGAAAGCCGGGCGACGCGACACTGCAAGAGAGCTGCCGGAGCCGTCGCTCGTTATCCTCCGGGCGCAAATTACAATTAGCTCCCACTTCTCCCTATCCTCAGATTACGGTGCTATCTCCGCCACCAGAGGAGAAATTTCGTGTTGGCTGACATGGGGGTCAGAGCAAAGACTCGTGTTTTGCTTTACCCAGTTTTGTGACTAGGGCCTCTCGTCGGGTAGACCGTTAGCCGGGTGCAAGTCTTTCGATTTGACGCCATGATGATGATTAGGACAACACAACACCCAGTCCCCGAGCGGAGTAAATCTCCGACCCAGCCGGGAATCGAACGTGGGTCCTTAGAATTGACATACTGTAGCGCTGACCACTCAGATACTGGGGGCGGACAGTTTTACAAATGAAACGAAGACATAATTCCATGGTAGAAAATTCATGTCAGATACTGTGGTACGATCCCTTTGCGGCGTAAAACATTTAGGTTACTAAGTCGATGCAGTCAAAAGATAAGCCATATATCATATATATTGATATCTTGCCATTATCGACATCGCCGAAATTCACTATTCTCGCCATATAATTAAGTATGTACGGAATCCACGGTGCGTGCGCGGCTCCTACTCACACACTTTACCGAAGTACTTCCAGAAGTCACGGCAACATCATCAGGATTTAAAGTTCTAATGTAAGAATCTTCATTACGATGTCAACACACTATAAACGCATACACCGAATTTTGTTGTTTCTTTTGTATTCGACATGACAATGAAATGCCACACTCCTGTTTACACAGTTATATGAAAAAAATGGCATTGTGTACAGTGATATAGTGTGAAGAGCAAACTGTCCGATAATAAGTATTTGGACACCTATTAGTGAAAGCAGCAAAACTCTTTTGTGGCCCTGATGGGCCGGTAGGGACCAACCGACCACCGTGTCATCCTTTACCAGCAGCGTCATTGGATGCCGTGTCAAGGGGCATGGGCTCAGCAGGCTGCTCTCCCTACCGTTGTTGGCATTCTTGACCTTTGGGTCGCTTTCCAAATCAAGTAACTCCTTAGCTTGCATCATGAGGTTGACTGCACTGGGAGCCCAACCCATTTTTTCTGTATAGGAGACAGTCACGCTGACCAGTTACAGAGGTGGACCCCAAATCTATTACAGGATATTAATACGGAATGTCTCCATCCTTTGACGTTACTGACGGCTTGAAGTCTGCTGGGACACTTTCGATGAGATATCTTAATGTTTGTCCAGGAACGGTAGCTCACTCTTCTTCAAGAGCCGAAACCAGAGATGGGGTGGGGAGCCATTTCTACGTTCTAAAACTCATCCTAAAGGTATTCCGTTGGGTTGAGTTTGGGACTCTTGGTAGGCCGTTCCATTCGAGGCATGTTGTCCGCAAAGCATTGCCTCACAGAAGCAGCCTTAGGGCAGTGTGCAGTATCACACTGGTACAGTCATCTTATCTCTACTGTTCCTGTACGCAGCAAGCAATGCTGTAAAACTGTGGTCATATCTAGCTTTTCCTCAAGGACACCAGCTGAATCACATCGTAACCACAAAAAAGTCCTCCTACCGTAGCATCACATCTCCTGTACTTCACCGTTGGCGCTGCACATGATGGTAGGTAACGTTCTCCAGGCATTCGCCAAATCCACATCCTTCAGGGTACCACAGAGTATAGCGTGATTTATCACTGCAAATAACTCGTTTTCCCTCATCCACTTTCCTCTGGTGTCGCTCTTCACATCACAACAAGCGTCGCTTATCAGGGACTCCAGAAGTCTTCGGCTTACGAGAAGCTGCTTGACCATTGTACCCCATGCTCGCCCGGCTAGACGCGCGGTCTAAAGCCGTCGTCACACGGTCCGTGCTGTCGAACGTCAACGTTGAGCGTGCTAAGTTCAACGTGCTGCTGAACGCTCAGAAATGACGCGACTTGTGCATACGGTAGTGGGCCCCAACGTGATATACGCGATCGCAACGCACTCCAGTGGCAGTTGAGGGATGCTTCTAGTTCGTAAATCACACTGTTTACGAGACGGGCGCGCATAAAATTCCCACGTCAGCTCTATTAAAACGCACATTTCCTCCATCGTCCACGAGAAGGAAAGTATCATGTCCAATCAATAAGGAAACAGGCTTATAAAAGTACCATTACAAACACTGCGATACAAATTTGCAATACTTCTCCACATAAGATAATGTTTGTCTTTATATGAAATAATGTTTATTTCATCATTCCCACAATTTAGTAAAACCCTAAGGTCAACCTGACTTGGTCACTGTTCCTACCCAGTAGCAAAATGTTTGCAACATGTGAATTACGAAGGGTAAACGATAAATAAGCAAAATATGTTTATACAAGTAGCGCAAGTTGTCCTATAGACTAAGCCAATCGAACAAAGTCACCCTTGAAAAAAAGGTGAACTATTTACATAACATCAAATATTATAGTGTATACATATATTAAATTAATAATAAAGTATCAGAACCTAATAAAAACGCAAATGTTAGGAAAAAAATTTGGAAGTGTTGAGTCGCAAACCACTGCCGAAATTTGAAACTATATACGGATCAGTGACGCTACTCACTGAGCTAAAGCAACAACATTCTTTTAACCCTCAATCATAGCATATTAGTACTTGCTGAAAACCTTAATCGTAGATATGTTACTAATTGAAATTTAATTATAACAAATTGTACCAAGAACAATGCGTTTTTGGTGGACCTTCCGTGTGTCGCTGCCTTCAAATAGCCTATTCTCATAATACGCAAGTTACAATAATTCTTTTGCCAAGAATATGATGTTTCTCATTATTTTATTGGAACGAATCACACAGTTAAAAACGGGTTTTCCGGTGATTCTCAGTTTGCTGGTGCTTAGAAACGGCATATATACGTATAGGCTGGAAATGAATGCTAGTATGGCGCCTCACAACTCTGTACTGAAGGAAGACGGCGTGCATGTGACGTACGTGGCGTTGTGCCATCTCATTAGTCAACGCTCAGACGCACGCTCAGGATATCTGACATGCTAGATGTTCCTCTGCACGTTCGGAAAGACTCCTGAACGTGATATTCCACCCTATGACGTCATAAACTCGGCGCTCAACGTTCGGTTGCACGGTCCGTGTGTCGACGGCTTAACGCGCTGAGCGGGAAGGCGTGCCGGTCCCTGGCACGAATCTGCCCGGCGGATTAGTGTCGAGGTCCGGTGTGCCGGCCGGTCTTTGGACGGTTTTTAAGGCGCTTTTCCATCTGCCTCGGCGAATGCGGGCTGGTCTCCCTTATTCCGCCTCAGTTACGCCATGTCGGCGATTGCTGCGCAAACACTTTCTCTACGTACGTGTACACCATAATTACTCTACCACGCAAACATTTGGGGTACACTCGTCTGGCATGAGACGTTCCCCTGGGGGTCCACTGGGGATCGAACCGCACAATAACCCTGTGTTCGGTGTGGGGCGGCGGTGGAGTGGGTGGACTGCTGTGGCGTGTTGTGTCGTTGTGAACCACTGAGGGCTACGATGGGGACGAAGCCTCTCTGTCGTTTCTAGGTCCCCGGTTCGATACATAGTACACACAAGTGTACCCCATTCTTTTTAACTCCCTATGCACGTTGTTCTGGCTGGGCTGCTGGTGGAACTTTGCAACTCACAAGTGACTGATTATATTGTTTTTTTTCTTTTCTTTTTTTTAAAAAAAACTGTCACCCTGCACAATGCTCGATGGTCCCTATCTGTCAGTAGGTGAACTCTGCCTGGCCTTGGTTTAGCTGTGATTGCTCCTTCATGTTTCTACTTCACACACACTTAACCAACCAAAGACGTGGGCAGCGTTATAGAAGGACTGAAATGTCCCTGATGGATTTGTTACTCAGGTAACAACCAAGGACTAACCCACGTTCGGAGTCACTGAGCTCGCCTGACCGACCCGTTCTGCTGTTCTGCTTCTCTACTGACGACACAACACTTGCCGCCTCCTCTTAATATTGTCGCGTCCGCGTGTCGTGACACTCTAGTGGTCAATTATGCATTACCTAAGGGTGTCCCGATACTCTTGATCCGGTAGTTTACGGTGTACTTCGATGTAACAAAGAAATCAACATATGGGAGGGGCTCGGCTATGATGTAATATAGGTCCACAAAAAAAGCAACAAAATTCGCAGTTAAGCGTTTCTGGCATGTTGATATCACAATGAACGTCCTCACGTAAGGACTGTGAAGTCTTGATGGTGAAGCTTTGTCTTCGAAATACACAAAAGTACAGTAAAAACGCTGTTAAAAGGAGAGTAGGCGGGTTTTACAATAATTTTTCTGAAAAAAATATCATGAAGAGAAATATGTGTTGCAACATCTATTATGCTTAATTTGCTCATTGTAAATAAACTTCAGAAGACACTTCTCAGGTTACCACGATTAGCTGTAAATAACAAGTATTAAAAATGTGCATCTTCTTCTGGTGGGAGTTTGTTTCTGAAAGGAACACAGATAGGTTGTTGTGATAAATAATCAATAATCATACATTCTGTTACAATCAGTAAATGATTTTTTTACAAAACTACTTTCCTTTATTAAACTGACACCACACTACTTAGGATTTTCGAACATGACATTCTGCCTTACTTATCTCGCTTCTACGAGTAAGTAACTCATTTTTATTCTGATAATGGTCCGAGTGACATTTTACAAATTACAGGTTTGATTAGAAACTACCAATTCGAATTATTTATGTAGTTCAGGCGATACTGAAGGAATGAGACGCTGAGAATAATATAAAAGTTTAGCAGTTTGAGAAGTGGAATGGATATGTGTGGCTAGAGCCTCCCGTCGGGTACACCGGTCGCGTGGTGCAAGTCTTCAGAGTTGACGCCACTTCGGCGACTTGCGTGTCGATGAAATGATGATGATAAGGACAACACCCAGTCCCTAAGCGGAGAAAATGTCCGACCCAACCGGGAATCGAACCCGGGCCGTTAGGTATGACATTCCGTTGCGCTCACCACTCAGCTACCAGGGATGGAGAGTTTGAGAAGTAAAATATCTGACAGGCGTAGAAGCAGATCATCATTAGCAAGCAAATATTTTACCATCCAAATAAATGTGTTATGAAGTTTTTCTTTGAAATAATTTGAACTCTAGCCAGACCTGGAAGAAGTGGAGCAGGGATGAAAAACATTTCAGGCACGAAAAGAGTGAAAGCTTTGGAAATTTGGTGCTACAGAAGAATGCTAAAGATTAGATGGTCGAGTCGGTTAGCTGGTCAAGAATCGATTTGTCAAGAAAAAATCTGTATGGTTCAGCTTGACCAAAGGAAGGGATCGGCTGGTACGATGCATGCTGAAGCATCATGGAATCGTTAATTTTGTACGTCGGGAAGTGTGTGTGTGTGTGTGTGTGTGTGTGTGTGTGTGTGTGGAGGGGGAGTGGAGTGAGTGAGAATTATAGAGAGGAAATTTACAACATATAAGTACAGTAAACCAGTCCGAATGGATTGTGGGTTGCAGTACGCTTGCAGAGATGAATATAGTTGCACATGATAGACTTGCGAGGAGACTTTTGGACTGTAATAACACTTGAACTACGGAAGCTGCGAACTATTAGAAAGCGATGTTAAAGTATAGGTCGACCTAAAACTGCTATTGAATTGCCACCTTGAATACATACTTACCAAGTAAAGCACCTTTACATTTATAGCAACCTCCGAGTTGATGACAGCTTGACTGTAATTTAAATTATCTTAAGGCTGTAGCAGTCTGCATCCACATGATTACCCTACAGTTCACATGTAATTTCCTGGCAGAGGGTTTATCGAACCACCTTCAGCGCATTTCTCTACCTCTTCACTCACGCAGAGCGCGCGGGAGGAAAACGAACACGTAAACCTTTCCGCGCGAACTAGATTTATTTTATTACGATGGTCGTTTTTTTCCTATGTAGATGGGAGTCAACAAAATGTATTGGTCTTTAGTAGAGAGAGTTGGTAATAGGAATTTCTTGAAATGATCTCGTACCAACGGAAAACGCGTTTGTTTAATTGATATCCATCCTACTCGCTTGTCATATCCGTGTCTTTTCTCTCGTATTTCGTGATAATACAAAACGAGCTGCTCTTCGTTCAACTTTTTCGACGTCCCCTGTCAATCCTACCTGGTAAGGGTGCTATAGCACTCAGCAACAGTCCAGAATAGCGTAATTTCCAAGAATGTTTGCATATACAGGGTGTTACAAAAAGGTACGGCCAAACTTTCGGGAAACATTCCTCACACACAAATAAAGAAAAGATGTTATGTGGACATGTGTCCGGAAACGCTTAATTTCCATGTTAGAGCTCATTTTAGTTTCATCAGTGTGTACTGTACTTCCTCGATTCACCGCCATGATTTCATACGGGATACTCTACCTGTGCTGCTAGAACATGTGCCTTTACAAGTACGACACAACATGTGGTTCATGCACGATGGAGCTCCTGCACATCTCAGTCGAAGTGTTCGTACGCTTCTCAACAACAGATTCGGTAACCGATGGATTGGTAGAGGCGGACCAATTCCATGGCCTCCACGCTCTCCTGACCTCAACCCTCTTGACTTTCATTTTTGGGGGCATTTGACAGCTCTTGTCTACGCAACCCTGGTACCAAATGTAGAGACTCTTCGTGCTCGTATTGTGGACGGCTGTGATACAATACGCCATTCTCCATGGCTGTATCAGTGCATCAGGGATTCCATGCGACAGAGGGTGGATGCATGTATCCTCGCTAACGGAGGACATTTTGAACATTTCCTGTAACAAAGTGTTGGAAGTCACGCTGGTACGTTCTGTTGCTGTGTGTTTCCATTCCATGATTAATGTGATTTGAAGAGAAGTAATAAACTGAGCTCCAACATGGAAAGTAAGCGTTTCCCGACAAAATTTGGCCGTATCTTTTTGTAACACCCTGTATATATATATATATATATATATATATATATATATATATATATATATATATCGTTAGGGGCTCGTGCATTCGACAGGCAATCATTCTTGGAAAATACACTGTTCTGGGCTATACATATAATCTCGAACGTACGACTCTGTCGACCACACGACTCTGGTGACGCGAATTTTGGAAACTGTTTACAACGTTCACTACAGTAACGACAAAGACGAACGGTTACTACTTTGCTGTTAATTACAAGTGAAACTAGTAACACCAATTACTTTGTCACCCACTTCTTCTTTATGCACTATTTCTCATGTTGTATAACCTTCCGGCAGTGATGCTTTTTCCCACAAACGAAGAGTACTCTCTTGCTAAGTGAGTCGTAAATATCGGGAGAGTGTAGGATTCATGAGGTTGTTTCCATACCCACGCACGTCTATGCACGCGATGCAATTTTAAACGAGACTCGTCCAACCAGGCAACACGTTTCCAGTCATCAACAGTCCAATGTCGATGTTGACGGGCCCAGGTGGGGAGTAAAGCTTGGTGTTGTGCAGTCATCAAGGGTACACGAGTGGGCCTTCTTCTCCGGAAGCCCATGTCGATGACGTTTCGTTGACGGCCTCAGCGACGTAGGAGATTTAATGTTTTACCGGATTCCTGATATTCACAGCACTCGTGAGAAGGTCGCAAGCGAAATTCCCCGCTTCCCCGCTTCATCGCTACCTCGGAGACGCTGTGTCGCATCGCTCATGCGCCGACTATAGCACCACGTTCAAACTCTCTTATATCTAGATAACCTGCCATCGAAGCTGCAGTAACCGATCTATCGACTGCGCCAGGCACTTGTTGTCTTATATAGGCGTTGCTGACAGCAGCGCCGTATTCTGCGTGTTTACATATATCCATATTTGAATTCGCTGTTTCTTTGGCGCTTCAGTGTATATCGTTTGGGGGCCCGCTCTGTCGGTGGGCAACCCTACTTGGAAATTACCCTTAATGGGACATACAAGCATGGTGTAGACAATCGGTGGTAGATCTGTCACATAAAGGCAACAGAAGTAATGGGTATGTGTGCAGGGCAGAAACGAAGGAGCAGAGCAAAGTACGCCGGGTATCAGCAGACCTCTTCCAGTGCCGCGCGTCGGCCGAAGCGCCGTAGCAACGCGCTGTCGACCTGGACCGCGCCGGTATCGATTCCGCTCTGCGGCCATAAATTTTTTGTTCGCGCGACCGCTTGTTTATGGGCCGTTCGACAGCAGGTGCCGCCTCAGCTGTGACGTCGCGTGTGGCGGCGGCGCGAGCTGCCCGTCAAGCGCCGCCGCCTTTGTTTCCCTTTATCGGCCAGTTTCGCGGGACCAGGTGCGAGCCAGCGCGGCACCCTGTGTTACGCCCCCGCAGGAAAACAGAATTCGACAGGGATTGGGTCGGCCAGTATCGGCGCTGTAAAACACGCCTGCCTTGCATTTTAACCGCCAGATTGGCTCAGGTCGACAAAAAGCAAAGCGTTAAACTTCCACTCCTACTGTTACACGGCAATACAAATACGCACATCTACATCGTCATACATTGTGGCTGTTCTCCTATCTACACTCATGCTCATAAAGGTTGCAGGGGTAAAATACAGGGAGCGAAAGGCTATTTATAATTTGTACAGAAACCAGATGGCAGTTATAAGAGTCGAAGGACATTAAAGGGAAGCAGGGGTTGGGAAGGGAGAGAGACAGGGTTGTAGCTTCTCCCCGATGCTATTCAATCTGTACATTGAGCAAGCAGTGAAGGAAACAAAAGGAAAGTTCGGAGTAGGTATTAAAATCAATGGAGGTGACATTGAAATTCTGTCAGAGACAGCAAAGAACTTGGAAGAGCAGTTGAACGGAATGGACAGTGTCTTGAAAGGAGGGTATAAGATGAACATTAACAAAAGGAAAACGAGGATAATGGAATGTAGTCTAATTAAATCGGGTGATGCTGAGGGAATCAGATTAGGAAATGAGACACTTAAAGTAGTAAAGGGGTTTTTCTATTTGGGGAGCAAAATAACTGATGATGGTCGAAGTAGAGAGGATATAAAATGTAGACTGGTAATGGCAAGGAAAGCGTTTCTGAAGAAGAGAAATTTGTTAACATCGAGTATTGATTTAAGCGTTAGGTAGTCTTTTCTGAAAGTATTTGTACGGAGTGTAGCCATGTATGGAAGTGAAACGTGGACGATGAATAGTTTAGACAAGAAGAGAATAGAAGCTTCCGAAATGTGGTGCTACAAAAGAATGCTGAAGGTAAGATGGGTAGATCACATAACTAATGAGGAGGTATTGAATAGAATTGGGAAGAAGAGGAGTTTGTGGCTCAACTTGACTAGAAGAAGGGATCGGTTGGTAGGACATGTTCTGAGGCATCAAGGGATCACCAGTTTAGTATTGGAGGCCAGCGTGGAGGGTAAAAATCGTAGAGGGAGACCAAGAGATGAATACTCTAAGCAGATTCAGAGGGATGTAGGCTGCAGTAGGTACTGGGAGATGATGGAGCTTGCACAGGATAGAGTAGCATGGAGAGCTGCATCAAACCAGTCTCAGGACTGAAGACCAAAACGACAACAACAACAACAACAACAACAACAACATGCTTATACGTGGTTTGCCGATTTAAATCACCTCGGGGTATGACCATGCGGTGCATTTGACCTGCGGTCATCGCACGGTGGCGCTGGCAGCAGTCCACATACGCAAAGAGTGCATGTCAGAGTGCAGCGAGTAAGTGTGCAGACGTTTTCAGACGTGTCGATGGTGAATGTGTGTTGAAAGTGACTCAACGAACACATATTGATGACGTTATGGGGGTAGGATACTAGGGCGACTGGAGGCTGGTCAAACACAGCAGGTCGTAGCACGGGCCCTCTCTGTGTCACAAAGAGTGGTCTGAAGATTATGACAACGATTCCAGAGGCCGGAACGTGTCCAGGCGCTACAGTACGGGACGCCCACAGTGTAAAACACCACAAGAAGATCGATATCTCACCATCAGTGCCCGCAGACGACCACGGAGTACTCCAGGTAGCCTTGCTCGGGACCTACCCACAGCCACTGGAACAGATGTCTCCAGGCACACAGTCTACAGACGACTGAACAGACATGATTTATTCGGCCGGAGACCTGCAAAGTGCATTCCACTGACCCATGGACACAAGAGAGCCCGTAAAGTCTAGTGTCAAGAACACAGTAAATGGTCATTGGAACAGTGGTCCCAGATTAAGTTCACGGACGAGTCCAGGTATAGTCTGAACAGTAATTCTGACCGGGTTTTCATCTGGCGTGAACCAGGAACCAGATACCAACCCCTTAATGTTCTTGAAAGGATCCTGTATGGAGGTCATGGTTTGATGGTGTGGTGTGGTATTATGATTGCTGCACGTACACCCCTGCATGTCTTTGGCAGAGGAACCGTAAGAGGACAGGTGTATCGGGATGCCATTTTTCCCCAGTATGTCCGCCTTTCCAGGGGGTGCAGTGGGTCCCACCTTCCTCCTGATGGATGATAACGCACGGCCCCACCGAGCTGCCATCGTGGAGGAGTACCTTGAAACAGAAGATATCAGGCGAATGGAGTAGCCTGCCTCTTCTCCAGACCTAAACCCTATCGAGCACGTCTGGGATGCTTTCGGTCGACGTATCGCTGCACGTCTTCGAACACCTACGACACCTGAGGAGCTCCGACTGGCACTGGCGCAGCTGCTCGATCACCTGATCCAGAGTATGCCAATCCGTTGTGCGGCCTGCATACGTCTGCATGGTGATCATATCCCATATTGATCTCGGTATACATGCGCAGGAAACAGTGGCGTTTTATAGCACATGTTTTTCGGGACGGTTTTCTCAACTTATCACCAATACCGTGGACTAGCAGATCTGTGTAGCAGGTGTTCCCTGTGTGCCTATGCTATTAGCGCCTATTTTGTGTAGTGCCACGTTGTGTGGCTCCACATTCTGCAGTTATCCTTAATTTATGAGCATGAGTGCAGGGTATTAACTAGCCTTGGGTTGCTGTTACTGAGTTCGTCAATTGGCCATCAGAACGTGACGGCATCGCGTTCGTGATATTGATCCAGCCACACATAGGGGCCTGAATAAATCCCCTGCTATTTGCTATCTTAAATCTGATATCAATATTTGATCTAATTAAATCTATCTGACCAAGAAGATCGGCAGGGAGAGAAAATCCCAGCTTCCTCTTACTGTAAATTCACAATTCCTACAAAATAAATCACTTCGAAGGGATATACGTTATGTATTGTTCGTAATTAATTCTCCACGTTGAATTGAATAAAACTGTCCAATACTAAACTAAAAATCAATAACAACAGCAAATGCTGTAATTTCAACCGAGCGAGGTGGCGCAGTGGCTAGCACACTGGACTCGCATTAGAGAGGACGACGGTTCAATCCCGCGTCCGGCCATCCTGATTTAGGTTTTCCGTGATTTCCCTAAATCGCTCCAGGCAAATGCTGGGATGGTTCCTATGAAAGAGCACGGCCAACTTCCTTCCCCATCCTTCCCTAATCCGATGAGACCGATGACCTTGCTGTCTGGTCTCCTTCCCAAAACAATTCAACCCTGTAATTTCAGTGCACGAAATCACCAATCAAAAGTGTGAATGCTGTAATGAAGTCATTCATACATTCTGAAAAACACACACACATATAATGTTCCTTATTTCTCTAAGAACAGCAGTTACATAATTCAAAGTAATTTCGCGTATGTTTGTAGAGAATAAGAGGAGTCCTATCTTGTCCTGGCACTAAGATGCTTACACTGATCAGCATAGAAGCAGCAGATGAAAGGAAATGACATTCTCTGAACAATACAGGACTATTCAGTAAGAATGGCCAGATTTCAAATATATATTGCTACCACACTACTAAAGATAGAAACACGATTACAACGTTCCTGGAAAGAGAAAAGTTCAAATTTCTATGCACTCGATGTCAGCACTGTGTGTTCCGTGAAAAATATCAAAACGGTGGCTAATTTCCTGCCACGTACGAAGCAGCTGGTCTCTAGTTATCGGATTCACAGTTTCAACAATGCGATGTAGCAGACTTCCAAGAGTGTCATGCATAGGGGGAATAAAAACACGGTCTTTTTCGTAACCCCACAGATAAATCACAAGGTGTGATGTCTGGGACGTTGGATTGGAAGAGGAGAAGCAGGTGGCCGGTGGCCTCCCAGGTGTCCAGACCTCACACCTTGTGATTTTTATCTGTGGGGTTATGTGAAAGACCGCGCTTTTAACACCCCCCCCCCCCCCCCCCCCCCACCATGCCTGACACTCTTGAAAGTCTGCGACATCGCATTGTTGAAGCTGTGAATCCGATAGAGAGAGACCAGCTGCTTCGTACGTGGCAGGAAATGAGCCACCATTTTGATATTTGTCTTGTAAGTGTACAGCAATTTGAACTTCTCTCCTTCGAGGAACGTTGCAATTGAGTTTCTATCTTTCGTAGTGTAGAAGCAATACATGTTTGAAATCTGTTCCTTCTTTTTGAATAGCCCTGCACTTTCATAATCTGAATTCTCAGCCGGTCTGGCGGAGAGAGGTCCCCAGTATTAGGCCTTTAGAAATCAATTACACGTTGACGCAGGCGGCCAACCACCGTGGTGGACCGTCGTTGCGAGTAATCGACGAAAAAAAATTTCGAGTGATGCTCTACAGCTTTAAGTAAGGTATTTATGCTGGTTGGTTGCGTAGTGTAATAGTTAACGTGCAGTCCACACATGCAAAAGGTTGTGGATTCGACTCTCATCAGGTACCACGAAAGTTTTTTTGTAATCTTTATCGAAATGACTTTAATCATTATTTTTGTTCAGTTACTCGGTTTAAATGTAATTTTTCTGCTTATATTCCTTTGTCGCGTCATTTTAATCATCTTATTGACTGCTTCATTTGCCCTTATTTTCGTACCTATCCCTCTTCTTTCACTTGGAAAGATTCTTCCCCTTTTTTAAATTATGTTTATGTACTAACTTCGATTTAATTTCTTCCGTTTTATCAAAAATGTTCAAATATGAGTGAATTCCTAAGGGACCAAACTGCTGAGGTCATGGGTCCCTAGTCTTACACACTACTTACACTAACCTATGCTAAGAACAACGCACGCACCCACGCCCGAGGGAGGACTCGAACCTCCGGCGGGAGAGGCCGCGCAATCAGTGGCATGGTGCCTCTAGAAGCGCGACTCCGATTTATCATCTTTGTTTTCGTGCATGTTACTACATTCATTCCTTCTGTTCCTCATATTGCTTCAATTTCGTTTCACTTATAATCCATTCTTTCGTTTAAATCTATAACTGCGTTATTTTGTACATAGTTCAAGAAGAATTTATGTTTTAAATGCTTGTATGATGATTGCCATAGAAAAAAAAATCTTGTCAATGTATATTTCAGGTCACCATTGCGCAGTCAACATAAATAAATTATTTCATCTTGTTTCTTAACCATTGGATCGTAGGTTGCAGATGTGTAAATATAATGATAGATAAACAAAAGTAATTAAATTCACTTGCACAAAGATTCAGGTCGAAAAGGAATGATAGGAAGAAAAAAAATGAGAGTAGTTGAAAAAGAGAATGTGGTGACTAAAACTCAAAAAGGAACAGAAATAAAAAAAATCGCATTTGAACTAATTAATTAAATGAAAATAATAAATAATTTTGATGCAGTTTTAAAAGTAAAATATTCCAACGCTCCTGAAGAAATTTGAACCAACATCCTTACAGACGTGAAGATTGTGCCTCGACCATTATGCTACGCAATAGGTCTGTATAACATTCGTTTCTCTAAGCTGTAAAGCGACGCTCGAAATTCCGAAAAGAAATTTTTCGTCGAATACTCGCAAACGAGGACCTGGAAGCGTGAATTATTGCAGGGTGTAATACCTCACCTGCGATCTTAATCTGCACCTCCATATAGATGGTTTCAAGAAGTTTATCCCACCGCTGAGAACTTCTCTCTGTTAGACTCCCGCCGCGTTATTACAGCGCTGTGCTGTCGGCAGCGCCGCCCAGTTAGTGAACATTATTCTGAAACTTTTTCTTTTATCTCAGTTAATACATAGAAAATTCCGCAAGCCGGATGGTTGTTGTTCTCTCGGCAGTCTTGTTGTTTATTCAACATCGCCAGGAAACTAGCTCACCTGGTTGACTAATAAAGTAAAACAAAACGGTTGTGATAAGCGAACCGTCACAACATACACCGCAGTTCACCTTACGGTGCGTGATGGGGTGTACCTTCTACCACTAATAGTCATTACCTTCCCAGTTCCAGGCGAAACTGGATGCCTTACAAGCCGTGATTTTTCGTATCTCGACATTTTGCGCGGTCCTCACGTAAAATGTACGTCGGCGGCAGTACAGTCGTTCCGCAGTCAGCCGATAATAACGGTTCTTTCATATATATGAAGATAGTAACTGTTCTCGAATGAACAGATACCATTGATGATCGTGAAGCTTCTCTAGTATAAATGATAATTAATTGAAACCCTCAGCTGCCGACAGGCGTTGTTGATATACCTCGATGGGAACAGCTGAAAATGTGTGCCCCGACCGGGACTCGAACCCGGGATCTCCTGCTTACATGGCAGACTTCAATTAATTATCACGGCTCTTTCATTTTCCTCAACTGTGTTTCACGAAACGAACGTCGTCCAAGTTCCAGGGATTCCCATTTGACTTCACGGAGCATTTCCGTAATACACGCGTGATAATCGAACCTACTCATTGCGATTCTAGCAGCGCGTCTTAGAATTGCTTCGCTGTTTTCCTTTAAGGGGCTCCGGAACGCCCTATACTTGCAATGTTAAAATAACGCTTATAAATTACATCTTTCCTCACAAAGTATTTGAGGTAGGAAGTTGAACTTTTTACAGATTATTTATTGGAATATGGGCCACAACTTAACACAGGGATTTTACAAAATTTTAGTTCAGTTATTAAAGATGATTTTTTTTTCAATTGTAATGAAAATTCACAACTTTTTTTGCAACTTTTTATTTATATATTCAAAAATATACAGTTTTTTGGAAAAAGGCTGTGTTAAATTATGCAGAAGGTACTGTGTAACATTTACTGAAAGTTTGAAACAAATATGTTTGGAAGATCCTTAGAAAACATGTAATTAGTATGAGAAAATAAAAGTTTTGGGAATCGAGCGACAAAGATTGGATTAACTTTTTAGTGCATTCCAGGTCCATAGGATGGATTATCTTCATCCTCTGCAAACTCCTCCTCCAGCTTCCTCTTGTTCCTCCTCCTGTTTATTCTTGCTTGTATTTCTAGACTCTTTACAGCCCTGTCTGCAGCCCGAAGGGGTTCCTTGTCTAAAGCAAGCATCGCTCGTTGTTGTGTTCGTAGATTTTGCTACCATTTTCTTCAGTTGCAGTTACTGCAACACTGTTCCAAAAGGTGGTCATGTATGAACACTTATCACATTTCAGTTGTATTTCACTAGCAAGTCCTACGTGCTTTATTATGGAGAGTTCCAGACCAACTTCACTACAATGAATACATCTTATACAGTTTGAAAAAATTCCTTTGAGAACCGACATATCAAATATTTCATTCACATCCGATTCGCCCATAAAACATTCATAGTTTTCACTCATTGAACCAAGCTGCTTCTGTGAAGTATTTTCTTTCCCACTTTGACTGCTATGGGCAGGTGTACTTGAGAGGTTAGGTTCACTCACTTGGTTATCGTCTTTATTGTTTACAGTAATAACACATACCTTTGGCTTTCCAACATTTCTCCTTTTCTTAAAAGCCTTCAGAGGATTTCTAATAACTTTACTTTTACTCATTATTATACTTCAACAAAACAGGGACTCAAGAAACAGAATTAATTACGAATATTTTCGAGGTAACAACAGAGTAAATAAACATGAAACAATCGACAATCACACCAGCTATATATATTGAACCATCACAGGTTAGCCACAACACATACTTTATCTCACATCACTAAAATGTACCTGATGAACACGGACGTTAATAATAACACCATTTGACAGCAGTTTAACAGCGCCACAATGAGTCACGCCCATGTAGAACACATTTCAAAAAAAATTTAAAAATAGTTGTAGTCTTCGGAATTGAATAAATTATATATCTATTAAAAGGTAATAGTCTGCAGATTCAGAAAACGCAAAAAGTAAAAATTGAACTTTTCATGATTTTGAGCCTTTCCGGAGCCTCTTAATGCTACTTGGCGCTGGTCCCAAACACTCGAGCAATATTAAAGACTAGTTCGCACTAGTATTCTCGATGTGATGTTCTTTAAAGAGGAGGTGTAATTTCCTAGAATTCGGATAAACGAACGTTGGCCATTGATTTATCTCTGCCACCGATCCTATGTGCTCCTTCCATTTCGTGTCCCTTTGCATCGCTACGCCTGTCTATTTGTTCGACGTTAGTGTGTCACGTGGCACATCACCAATAATGTATTCGAACATTACAGGATTGGTGTTCTTACTACCTCGAGATGACTGGGTGTTTGTGTTGTCCTCATCATTTCATCATCATTCATTAAAGTGGTGAGATTGGGCTCAGCAAAGGTTGGGAATTTGTACGGGCACTGATAAGCGCGCAGTTGAGCGCTCCGCAAACCAAACATCATCATTAGGTTACATTTCACCACATTTAAACGCTGGACTCGCATTCGAGAGGACGCCAGTTCAATCCCGCGTCCGGCCATTCTGATTTAGGTTTTCCGTGATTCCCCTAAATCGCTACAGGCAAATGACGGGATGGTTCTTTTGAAAGGGCACGGCCGACTCCCATTCCCGTCCTTACATAATCCGATGAGACCGATGACCTCGCTGTTTGGTCTCTTCCCCCAACCATCCAACCACCTTTAAAGCAAATTGATATTCGTGATACCAAATGCAAGGCTCTCTTTCAGTCGTCGTGTAGCCTCCTGCTGCCAGTCTACAACGCTTTCTCACACACTACAGCGTAATCATCAAACAGCCGCAGACAGGTGCTCAGGCTATTCGTCAGATTGATTATCCGTGTAAAGTATAAGAGCGGGCCCATCAACACTTCCGTGGGGCACTTCTGACAACACCCTTGTCTTTGATTGTCCAGGACAATGTATCGGATTCTATTACTTAAGAAGTCTTAGAGCTACTCAAAGACAGGGTGTACATAAAGTCCCAGAACACTTTCAATTATTTATTGCTCAAGAACTAGATATTGTACAGATTTAAACATATGTCATTTTGAAGAGAAACCCTGAAAGTTTTTCACGCATACCCCCACAACGTAGTTTGGTAATTTGCCGATAGTCAGCGCTAGTCGCAAGCATGGCGAGTTCTGGTGCGGAGCGAACTTTCTGTGTGTTGGAGTTCGACAAAAACGAGTGTGCTACAGCTATTCAACGGATGTTTGGAACCAAGTAGGGTAAGAAGCCACTAACAAGGAAGGCCATTTACCACTGGCACAACAAATTCGTTACGACGGGTTGCTTTTGCCCGGCAAAGGGAAGCGGACGTCCCATTGTGAGTGAAGTGAATGTGGAGCGCGTACGAGAGGCATGCTGAGACGGATATGGCAAGAATTCGGTTACGGTATTGACGACTGCCGGGTCGCTCATGGTTCACATATCGAATGTTTGTAAAAAAGCTTTCAGAGTTTCTCTTCAAAATGCAGTATGTATGATATCTGTACAATGTTTAGTTCTTGTGCAGTAAATAATTGAAAGTCTTCCCAGAATTTATGTACACCCTGTATATGATGAAGTAGTGTGTATGCTCGGACCTTCGTTAAGTCTGCACTGGGGTACCGTATCAACGCTTTCTTTAAATTTAAGAATTTTTAATATGTTGCAGCCCTGTCAGCAGCTGTGACAAATTAATATGTCAAAAATACGCCTCAGTTGCGAAACGTTACTAGTCTTTACCGAGGTTTCAGCTAGAGTAATCTAGCCTTCTTCAGAAACATAAACAAATACATGCCAGAAAAAGGCAAGGTCAAACATAAAAAGCTAAAGTACCGAGGTACCATGTCAAGCTACGTTGATTAGCTGAGGGACAGCTCCGGCCCCACTTCGTGGAAAGCGGTCAGTTATCCGCGGACGCTGCGTTGAGTTCTAACGTAGCGTCCGCGGCTAACCGCCCGTTTACCACGAAGTGGGGCCGGGGCTGTTCCTCAGCTAGTACGTACTTTCGCAACTGAGGTGGAATTTTGACATATTTCTTTCTTTAAATCTATGAATATAGAATCTGTCTATTGCCCTTCATCCATGGTTCGCAGGTTATAATGCGACGAAACGGCAAGCTGAGTTGCGTACGAGTGATGCTTTCTAAATCTGTCTCAATAAAATGTATCGTATTCGAACTCTGAATGTTGCATACAGCTTACTGTTGTTAAAGATATGGGTGTGCAATTTTTTGGGTCCGCCCTTTTATCCTGCTTATGTACTGGAGTCGTTATATGAATGCATGGTGCCTGTTCTTTCGGATGTATCCGAAAGAACACACACCACACATTCATATAACTAAATCTCCTGGATGAGCACTGGATCCACCTTCTTCAGTGCGGGTGCACAAGTGCGTTCGACCTCCTGCGGGAATCTGAGAAGCGAGCATGGAGGGAAAGGACAGAGACTGCCGATAGACGGTCTCTGGTGGGAATGTGAATCGGCTGTTAGGGTTGCCGAGATAATCCGCACAGTTGCGATAACGCTGTGTCACGGATGGTGCAGTGGTTAACCCACCTGCATAGTAAGCAGGAGATCCTGGGTTCGAATCCCGGTTCGGTACACATTTTCTCTCGTCTCCGCTGATTCCGCGTAATGTTCCGACGCAGCTGACATCGGAAATCCATTCCCTTCCCTTCCCTTCCCTTCCCTTCTCTTCCGTTCCCTTCCTACAGGAGTCACCTGCAGTTTTTTTTTCTGTCGCTCTGGACTTTGCGCTGCGTGACAGCTTCGCGATAAGTCCCAAGTTAAGTAAGGGGCCAGAGCCGTGGAGTACTTTCCGTAGAGCCGAATTGGGATTCCTCCCGGATCTGGCGACTTATTTGTTGTCAACTTTCTCAGTTGCTACTCAACGCTAAGGGATGCCTATTTCTATGTCCTCCATGGTCGAAGAGTGATAAAATAAAAGCCTTCGATCGATTTAGTGAATTTAGGTAGGACCAGAATTTTCTCCGGTACTCGACGATGCTAACGTATGACGGTGAAAGTTGTATGCTTCGTGCATCATCCTTCGAAAGACGTAAGAATTTCTACTAATTTTCGCCTGTTGATATTCCCGCGTTCTTTTTGTAACCGAGAGTGAAAGCATATCTATTTTACCGTAATTTTCCAAATTAAACCACGATTTGTCTTCTCTGTGCTTACCCACTTAGTCGGCACATCTCACAGTTTAGTAACTCACTTCAAACTTCGCCAGTAATCCTTTACGTATATCTTATCGGAACTGAATGATCTCCATGCTTTGTGTAAGTAGGATGCTAACAACTGTTGTTTCAACCATAAAAACACGCCTAGCCGTCTTGATTGATTTATTAACTTCAGTAACCATCGCCGCTAACACACCATGATCACTGATCCCTGTCTCAAACTGAGACTAACAGATGCTGGAAGAACATTTAATTAAATTTTCGGAAACGTAAACAGGTAGTGTGAGGTTTCCTGGTCACGACGGCGGGTTGCGTTCTTGGCTGCTGTGTATGTCGGAGGCCAGAGCCATCTTTCGGTTTCCGGTCGGGGAGGGGGGGGGGGGAGGAAGGGGGGGGGGTGGAATGAGTGGAGATGAGGTGGTTTGAAATGCCTTCGCAGCGAGGCAGCTCTTTGCTGTTGCAGGAAATTGCCAGTGGAAATGCCTGACTTCTATTTTTGTGACAGATTAGGTGAAAGGGTTGAGAATTAAAACGAATTCTATGGAGCTACTTCGAACTGAAAAACTTAGCAGTCGACAGACAGCCCTCGAGTGATACAGGTGCAATTCTTGTGCCCTGTGAGAGCGGAGTTGTTTCGAAATGGGCGAGTAGTGCAGTTCGTTGAAGGAGCATATGGTCGGTAGGCAGAGGCCTCATACCGGGTCACTGAGCCAGCAGCCTAGGGCATGCGTGTCAAACGAGCTGTGGTGAGTCTCAGTTGCGTGGCTGAAAGTGATAATCAGATAATTAATTGAACCTGTTTCCCTGTCTCTAGATAACATTTAGCATAATTAAAATATTCTCTCTCATTGACAGTGGCAGTATCGAAGATAAAACGTACAGCATCTGTTTCAACCATATGAAGATCAAGAGTATGGGACGGGTGAATGCCGCAAATACGTAACAGAATTGTGCTGGGAGTCTCAGAAATGTAGCGACAAACCTCGATGAGTTGTAGCAGCTGTCTTCAGGAACAAATTGAGGATAGGAGCCGGTATCCGGAAACGTCGTCAGCAGCTCGTGGTCGTGCGGTAGCGTTCTCGCTTCCCACGCCCGGGTTCGATTCCCGGCGGGGTCAGGGATTTTCTCTGCCTCGTGATGACTGGGTGTTGTGTGATGTCCTTAGGTTAGTTAGGTATAAGTAGTTCTAAGTTCTAGGGGACTGATGACCATAGATGTTAAGTTCCATAGTGCTCAGAGCCATTTGAACCGGAAACGTCGTCCAACGACGCAGCAGAGTGACCAAGTTACGTCCTCGGCCTTGCTCCTTCTCCCGAGCGCACCCCTTTGGTAGTAAACGTGACAGTATACGCATATGAACCGTAGGTGGAACGTCTCGCAATGTTGATTGTTAATCAGTCATCACGACTGACTGCCAAGCTCGCCATGATTGTCAGGATCGCTACCGAAGAAGATGGAGCTAGCTGTTTATAAAACAGCCGCGCGGAGTGGCCGCGCGGTTTGAGGCGTCATGTCACGGACTGCGCGGCCCCTCCCGCCGGAGGTTCGAGTGCTGCTGTCGGACCAGAACTCTTAGATAACTCTCGCAGGAAAATGGGAAACCAGCTGCCTCAATATCCATACCCGCCTCCTCACCAAAATATATTCGCGCTCTTTTAACACAAACGTTTTAAGCCTTTTACCCAGTCTCTCTTTGTAGTTAAGCCTTCATACTGAACATCTCCCTCTCACTGCCACTTCCATGCCTCTCACTCACTACCTCCTTTTCCTCTCACTGATTTACAATTTACAGTATATCACACTGCCACTGTCTTCTCTCTCTCTCTCTCTCTCTCTCTCTCTCTCTCTCTCTTACACTGTCTACTTTTGCCTTTCTTTCCTTTGTTTCGCACTTGCACTGTCTCCTCTCTCTTACACCGTCACTGTCTCTATGCTACTCCTATCAGCACAAAAAAACGATAGTATTTTGACGAAGAAGACAACACGAAGATTGAGGCAGCTGATTCCCCACTTTTGTCAAAGTCTTTTTATAAGGACCATATTCGCCATTTCTGTGCTCCGGCAGCAGCATTTTTCTGCTGGTTCCCTTCGTACATTCTTACACCGGCAATGCATACGTGGTCGCATCAGATAACTTTCTCCATCGGTCACAAAATCATTTTCCGACGCACGGCCACTGCTGGCGAACATTCCTCTTCGAGGAAGCGCAGGTGCGCTCGGGAGAAGGAGCAAGGCCGAGGACGTGTGGGAACGACAAGCCGCACGAACACACGCCGCTGTACTGGGTAGCTCGTCAGGCGGTGTAATTCCACGCCGCACTTTCCGCGCGCCACAAGCCTTTGAGCGCCTTCTTTCTGGCTTAATGGCTTCCTTTTGAGCCTAACTGCGAACTGTCCGCGGCGAGATCGCCAGCATTTCAATAGGCCCTTTGACCCGCGCTGCCGTAACAATGGCTCCGCGCCCGCCGTCCGCCTTCCGCGGCACAGTAGCCGGCGTGCTTTCAGCGCGGCACAGTAGCTGGCGAGCACCGACGCCGCGTCACGTCGCGTCACACCGAGCGACGGCGTCGTCCTCGTGTAATTGAAGCCCCCGGCCGGCCGGCGCCCTTGTAACGGACGGCCCTTTCAGGGCGGCCATTTACATTTAAGAGCGCTCGTGAGGATTCATCGAGTGTAAAACGGTCTTATCCCGGAGCGCTTATGGCCGCCGCGCCACGCCTCGTGTCTTCCTTGAAAGCCTGCCGGCGACGGCTACAAAGCGCGCCCTTGACCTCGGCTGAACTCAGTGTTTGTGTTTACATCATCCCGTCGTGATTTTCGTCACACCGGAGCAGCTTTAGTTCCCTGCCAGTGCCCTCGTAAAGCCTGAACTCTCTTCAGTGCGATGAGGAAAAATTCGAGGACGTGCTAGCGCAAGCAATATCCGTCGAACACAAGTTGGACAGAATACTGTGAACATGTTCGCACAACAAGTCTATCTATGTAGAATAATTCTGACGCTTAAAAAATCCACTGTTCATAAAATTCCTCTAAACCTTTGAATATGCGGGGTAACTCAGCTGCCCTACCGATTCATTTTATGCAACCTGCACTATGGCTGTACGAAAAACTGCATCCACACAGGTGACAGCCACGCATTCGATATAAATTCCCTCTCAGAAATTTGGACGATTGTTAGCAAACGGAGCCGTATTGTAAAAAAAATACAAGTTAGGATTGGCCATGCCGTGTTTCTTCCGCTAGTCGTTCGATACAGTTCCCCACAGTTGTTTAATGAACAAAGTAAGAGCATATGGACTACCAGACCCATTGTGTGCCGGCCGGGGTGGCCAAGCGGTTAAAAGCGCTACAGTCTGGAACCGCGTGACCGCTACGGTCGCAGGTTCGAATCCTGCCTCGGGCATGGATGTGTGTGATGTCCTTAGGTTAGTTAGGTTTAAGTAGTTCTAAGTTCTAGGGGACTGATGACCTTAGAAGTTAAGTCCCATAGTGCTCAGAGCCATTTGAACCAACCAATTGTGTGACTGGATTGAAGTGTTCCTAGATAACAGAACGCAGCGTGTCATTCTCAATGGAGAGAAGTCTTCCGCAGTAAGAGTGATTTCAGGTGTGCCGCAGGGTGTGTCGTAGGACCGTTGTTATTCACAATATACATAAATGACCTTGTGGATAACATCGGAAGTTCACTCAGGCTTTTTGCGGATGATGCTGTACAGGTTGTAACAATGGAAAATTGTACTGAAATGCAGGAGAGGTTGGGTTGGGTTGTTTGGGGGAAGAGACCAAACAGCGAGGTCATCGGTCTCATCGGATTGCCTGGAGCGATTTAGGGAAATCACGGAAAACCTAAATCAGGATGGCTGGACGCGGGATTGAACCGTCGTCCTCCCGAATGCGAGTCCACTGTGCTAACTACTGCGCCACCTCGCTCGGTCGAAATGCAGGAGGATCTGCAACGAATTGACGCATGGTGCAGGGAATGCCAATTGAATCTCAATGTACACAAGTGTAATGTGCTGTGAATACACAGAAAGAAAGATCCTTTATCATTTAACTACAATATAGCAGGTCAACAACTAGAAGCAGTTAATTCCATAAATTATGTGGGAATAGGCATTAGGAGTGATTTAAAATGGAATGACCATATAAAATTAATTGTCGGTAAAGCAGATGCCAGACTGAGATTCATTGGAAGAATACTAAGGAAATGCCTTACAAAAACAAAGGAAGTTGGTTACAGTACACATGTTTGGCCACTGCTTGAATACCGCTCACCAGTGTGGGATCCGTACCAGATAGGGTTGATAGAAGAGATAGAGAAGATCCAACGGAGAGCAGTGCGTTTCGTTACAGGATCATTTAGTAATCGCGAAAGTGTTACGGAGATGACAGATAAACTCCAGTGGAAGACTGTGCAGGATAGACGCTCAGTAGCTCGGTACGGGCTTTTGTTGAAGTTTCGAGAACATACCTCCACCGAGGAATTACGCAGTATATTGCTCCCCCCTACGTATATCTCGCGAAGAGACCATGAGGATAAAATCAGTGAGATCAGAGCCCACACAGAGGCATACCGACAATTTTCCTTTCCGCGAACAATACGAGACTGGAATAGAAGGGAGAACCGATAGACGTACTCAAAGTACCCTCCGCCACACAACGCCGGGTGGCTTGCGGAGTATGGATGTAGATGTAAATGTACACGATATATTTGTACCAAGATATATCTTACTTCTGTCGTAATTAACAAAGTGTCTCCAATGTTTCATTGTATAATTGGCGGTGTAGTCATACAGATGTTTGATTTCCCTGTAAGCTCATTCCTTTTACAGTCCTTAGAATCTCGTAAACAGTTCAGAGGTTATATAGGCTACTAGAGAGTTGTTACTTTCACACTTCCCATTCTGATATATTCTGTTACTCTCCTTGTTTGTAGTGGTGAAACACACTTTCTAAGACAATGTTTCTGAATCATTTACGAACGATTATGTGCTAAATCAAATGGCTCCAAGCACTATGGGCCTTAACATCAGAGGTCATCAGTCCGCTAGACTTAGAACTACTTAAACCTAACCAACCTAAGGACATCACACACATCCATGCCCAAGGCAAGTTTCAAACATGCAACCGTAGCAGCAGCGCTCTTCCGGACTGAAGGGCCTAGAACCGCTCGGTCACAGCGGCCGGCTGATTAAGCAGTATAAATGGAATAAACTTACAGAGCCATCTAAAACCTGTGTGACTACACAGTTAATTATACAAAGAAAGATCGGAGGCACTTGCATATGTATGACAGAAGTAAAGTATATCTTGTTCCAAAAAAACTGTAACACATGGTCAGTCCTCACTTGTATTTTTTTGCAGTTTGATTCCATTCGCTAAAAGTAGCCCAAAACTGTGGGAGCGAAACTCATATCGATTAAACGGCTGTCGCCCGTCTGGCTATCATTCCTGATAGAGACGTAGTACGGGTTGCACAAAACGAATCGGTAGGTGCAGCTTAATCGCCGTGTATAAAGAATTCGAAAAGACAGCAAGATTAAACAAGCTGTGAAAGAGGAAAAAGTACACTTACTGGAACGAGAAATGTGAGTATACAATTCAGTCGAGAGAGGGCGTATTGCATACACAGTTGGAACAGCAATAAAACAGAGGACAACAACAAAACATTCGTGACATCATGGAAAAAGAGAGCCAAATTAATCAGAAAGACCACAGGGAAATATTAAATGAATCAACATACGAAATTTCTATAAGAACTTCGAAACTAAGCTAACAGGATATCAACAGAAAAATCTCTGCTTCAGGAAAGAAAATCGATAAATGGCTGTAAACAATAAAGAAAGCTGCAAGAAACTTGCCAGATATCCTATTGTAAATCGACGTTAATGATGTAGGTCTCTAATTCAGCAGATTATTAAAATTTCCTTTCTTGGGTATTGGTGTGACTTGTCCTACTTTCCAGTAGTTGGGTATAGATCTTTCTACGAACGAGTGGTTGTATATGATTGCTAAGTATGGGTCTATTGTTTCAGCATACTCTAAAAGGAAACTGACTGATATACTCTGTGGATCGATGGCCTTGCCATTGTTAAGTGGTTTAGGCTGTTTAGTTACACCGAGGATATCTACGTCTAAGTTAGTCGTATTGGCGGTTGATCCGGATTCTGGGTTACTGACTTCGTCTTCTTTTGCGAAGGAATTTCGGAAAACCGTGTATAGGAATTCTGCGTTAGTCACACTGCCATTAGTAACATCAACATTGTTATTGCACAGTGAAGGTAATGATTGCATCATGCCGCTGGTGTGCATTACATTTGACCAGAATCCCTTGGGTTTTTTGCGAGATTTCGAGACAGTTTCGTTGTGGAAACTATTAAATGCGTCTCGCGTTGAAGTTCACGCTAAATTTCGAGCTTCTGTACAACTTCGACAATCTTAGAGATTTTGCGTTCTCTTAAATATGGCATGCTTTTTTTCGTTGCTTCTGAAACGGTGTTCTGACCTGTTTTGCGTGCCAAGGGGGATCTGTAGCATGTCTTAGTAATTTATTTGGTAAGTTTTCTTTAATTTACGTCTATGGTCACAAACTTTTTATTAACAGATTACCGGTTTCTGTCTATAATGACCATCATCAGATCTGCAGCAAATAATGGGAAAAAACATACACTCGCAGATTGTCTACAGCGTAAAAACAATAAATAGACCATAATGAAAAGTACTAATGACATATATGCGTTCATGCCTTTTTAAGTATGAAGAGGCTTACTTGTTCTATAAAATCAAAGTCCTAATGTATTGTAGCCATAGTGGCATCGTCAAATGTTAAATGCAGCACCGGCATCGTGAAATATATATAAATAACATCATATGGACGAGTCATGTTGTCAGTAGCATTGCTGTTCAAAACAAGCTGCCGTACAGTAGCCACAAGGTGTTTGTGTTGTCTCAAGTTCACCAGATGTCGCTAATTTAGGCATACACTAGTTTTCAATGATTAATTGAACAGCGTAACACAGATAGTGTCATCAATGCCAGTTCATGCCAACCTCCCCTATACAAAAAAGGTTCCTTCACCTCCATGGTTCACCGCCTCCTTCGTCTACCTTTGGACGAAAACGAAATACGTAAAGAACTTAGCATTTTAAAGCAGATTGCGGTAGCTAACGGCATTTGTGTAAATGACGTCACGCGCCTCTACAGTAGGCTAAAGAAACGTAAAAAACACAGCAGGCACACACACACAGACACACACACACAGACACACACACACACACACACACACACACACACACACACACACACAAAATAGAACCGGTAAAGATGGAGTGAAAACCATTCCCATGAAATTTAACGCCAAAGTGGCTCTAGATGATGGTCATTATGCACTACTGACGATTAAAATTGCTACACCAAGAATAAATGCAGATGATAAACGGCTATTCATTGGACAAATATATTATACTAGAACTGACATGTGATGATATTTTCACGCAGTTTGGGTGCATAGATCCTGAGAAATCAGTACCCAGAACAACCACCTCTGGCCGTAATAACGGCCTTGGTATGCCTGGGCATTGAGTCAAACAGAGCATGGATGGCGTTTACAGGTACAGCTGCCCATGCAGCTTCAACACGATACCACAGTTCATCGAGAGTAGTGACTGGCGTATTGTGACGAGCCAGTTGCTCGACTACTATTGACCAGACGTCTTCAGTTGGTGAGAGATCTGGAGAATGTGCTGGCCAGGGCATCAGTCGAACATTTTCTGTATCCAGAAACGCCCCTACAGGACCTGCAACATGCGGTCATGCATTATCCTGCTGAAATGTAGGGTTTCGCAGGGATCGAATGAAGGGTAGAGCCACAGGTCGTAACACATCTGGAATGTAACGTCCACTGTTCAAAGTGCCGTCAATGCGAACAAAAGGTGACCGAGACGTGTAACCAATGGCACCTCATACCATCACGCCGGGTGATACGCTAGTATGGCGATGACGAGTATACGCTCCCAATGTGCGTTCACCGCGATGTCGCCAAACACGGATGCGACCATCATGATGCTGAAAAAGACCCTGGATTCATCCGAAAAAATGACGTTTTGCCATTCGTGCACCCAGGTTTGTTGTTGAGTACACCATCGCAGGCGCTCCTGTCTGTGATGCAGCGTCAATGGTAACAGCAGTCATGGTCTCCGAACTTAATAGTCCATGTTGCTACAAACGTCGTCGAACTGTTCGCGTAGATGGTTGTTGTCTTGGAAACGTCCCCATCTGGTGACTCAGGGATCGAGACGTGGATGCACGATCCGTTACAGCCATGCGGATAAGATGCCTGTCATCTCGGCTGCTAGTGATTTGAGGCCGTTGGGATTCAGCACGGCGTTCTGTATTACCATCCTGAACCCACCGATTCCATATTCTGCTAACAGTCGTTGGATCTCGACCAACGCGAGCAGCAATGTCGCGAGACGATAAACCGCAATCGCGATAGGCTACAATCCGATCTTTATCAAAGTTTGAAACGTGATGGTACGCATTTCTCCTCCTTACACGAGGCATCACAACGTGTCACCAGGCAACGCCGGTCAACTGGTGTTTGTGTATGAGAAATCGGTTGGAAACTTTCCTCACGTCAGCACGTTGTAGGTGTTGCCACCGGCGCCTAACTTGTGTGAATGGACTGAAAAGCTAATCATTTGCGTATCACAGCATCTTCTTCCTGTCGGTTAAGTTTAGCGTCTGTAGCACGTCACCTTCGTGGTGTAGGAATTTTAATGGCCAGTAGTGTATTTCTTCGCATTTGAACCATATTTGGTATACGCTTACATAATCAGAGTGGAAGGTTAGGAGAGTGACTCTTAGGAAGGCGCCAAGCGAATTTTCACCCGCTTTTTAAACAGCTTTGGTTATTCCGCACCATGTGGCGAAATGTCGGGTCGGGTACAAGAGCCGGTGCGCCAGGCAATCGCACGCTGGCGGTCTGGCGGGCGGACCCTTCCGTTCTCCCGCGTGAGAACGCCCCACCTCCGCGCCGCCGCCTGCGGCCTGAATAGCGCGGCGCACAATGCAGCGGCGAGCCGCCGCCAGCGCGCTCTGTCACACTTGTCGCTCGCCTCCCCCGTGCATACGCCGCGTCGGTGCGCGCGTCCCGGCGAGGGTCCCTCTGCTGCAGAATTCCGCACCGTTTAACTGCCGTGGCGGCTTTACTGTTGTGGCTATGGCTGTTGCGTATCGTATGTACTAGGGTTATTTTTTCCCCCCAATCTCTGATCGAGGCTGGTTGTGAGTGTATAGGAACCCGTCAGTTTGAAACTTCCTGGCATATTAAAACTGTGTGCCGGACCGGGACTCGAACTCGAGACCTTTACCTTTCGCGGGCAAGTGCTCTACCATCTGAGCTACCCGAGCACGACTCACGACCCGTGCTCACAGTTTAAATTCAGCCATTCTCTCGTGTCCTGCTTTCCAAACTTCACAGAAGCCCTCCAGCGAACCTTGCTGAACTAGCAGTCTTGGAAGAAAGGATATTGCGGAGACATGGTTTAGCCACAGTCTGGGGGATGTTTCCAGGATGAGATTTTCGCTCTGTAGTGGAGCGTACGCTGATATGAACCTTCCTGGCAGATTAAAACTGTGATCCAGAACGAGACTCGAACTCGGGACCTTTGCCTTTCGCGGGCGAGTACTCTACCATCATATCAGCGCACACTCCGCTGCAGAGTGAAAATTTCATTCTGGAAACATCCCCCAGGCTCTGGCTAAGCCATGTCTTCGCAATATCCTTTCTTCCAGGAGTGCTAGTTCTGCAAGTTTCGCAGAAGACCGTCTGTGAAGTTTGGAAAGTAGAAGACGAGGTACTCGCAGAATTGAAGCTGTGGGGACGGGTCGTGAGCAGTGCTTGGGTAGCTCAGTTGGAAGACCACTTGCTCGCGAAAGGCAGAGGTCCACAGTTTGAGTCTCGGTCCGGCCCACAGTTTTAATCTGCCAGGAAGTTTCATATCAGCGCACACTCCGCTGCAGAGTGAAAATCTCATTCTGTACAAAAGTCATATTTGATTAAGGGAAAGAGCCCTTTTGGCAACCTAAAGTATGGACGTAGACGATCTGAATATAAAATTCGAAGTAAAATCTCTGGCCAATTGCATTCATTTGATACGATCGATTCCATTATCGATCCATATGAAGTCGTCAATTATCCAGGTGCATCCTGAATTCATTCGATTTGCCAAGAATGCTACTGCACAGTTTGCAGGTTAAGGTCGGCATGGTGATGATCATGGTTTGCAATCTGAACTGACCGAAACTATGCAGTGGAGGAAGACTCGCTGTTAAGAAGCTTATGAGCAACGTGACTCAAGCAACGTTAAGGATAGGAAAGTTCAAATACCAAGATGTTCTGATTCCATGAATACCACAGATTCGAATCGACTTGCTGCTTCAGTTTACGCGTGTCCAGTTCCCGATTCGCCTCGCATTCGCTATGAGGAATAATAAATCGTTGGAAGTATTGGGAAAAACCTTGAGTTGCCGTGTTTTTCCCATGGGCATTTGTACGTGGCGTGCTCCAGAGTCGGTAAACGCTCTGCCCTATTCTTTTTTATTTTTTTTATTTTTATTTTTTATTTTTTTTACAGTGTTGGATGGTTAGCCCAACGATTTGTCAGCGTCCTGGCCTCATTTGCACAGTGCACTATTGGCTTGATGATGGTCTGATAATTTTTATTTTTTCCTAGCTAGATAGTAACTTCGATCTTATGAAGTTGTGCATAGCTCCTAAAAATCTTCCACAGCTTTTAATTCTTATTACCATCTCTTGTTCTATAGAACAAGAGACAGTAACAAGAATTAAAGCTGGGGGAAGATTTCTAGGAGCTGTACACAGTGCAAAGGACGGCACAATAGGGCCAGAATTGTTCAAATGGTTAAAGTGGCTCTGAGCACTATGGGACTTAACGTCTGAGGTCACCAGCCTCTAGAACTTAGAGCTACGTAAACTTAACTAACCCAAGGACATCACTCACATCCATGCCCGAGGCGGGATTCGAACCTGCGACCGTAGCGGTCGCGCGGTTCCAGACTGTAGCGCCTAGAACCGCTCGGCCAGACTGGCCTGCGGGGCAGAATTCAGGAGCAAATTTAGGATTCGGCTTTTGGGGGTGGGGGTAGGGATCATTTAATCGGATAAATCGGTTTAAGCTTAGCCTTTATTACACCGATTATAGTATTGTATGCGACAGACAGAATCACAAAAAGAAGACGAGAGTGACGGAGAAATAGTGGATAAATGAAACAAAGGTCGTCAGTGGGAAGAGCAGAAGCAGGAAACAGACAGCGCGTGACGGCCCTGCCTCGGAGGGAGGCTCCGGGACTGTAGTGAGAGCTTCATTACGGCACGAGGGGCTGGCTGCTGGAGTCTGCACACCTGCAGGGGGAAGGGCGCAAGGGGACGCGCGCACTGCTACGTCTAGTACAGGGAGATAGCGAAACGCATTGCAAGGCGCTAACGCCTGTATGCACTTGGGTGACAGAAATGTAGCTGCCATGAGGCTGCCCGCACGTACCTACCTGGACGATACAGAGCTACTAGATACCTCTGTAGCAGTCCTATCTGAGCAGCTGAAATAAAACGGTAGTATTCACTTCTCATATTCTCCAAAGATGAAAACGTGTAGTTACACGGTCTGCTATTTTCGTGTGCAGGTCTGGTCCCTTCGTTTGCTCAAGATGAAGTATAGTTTCCTGTCATTCCGTTGACAAAATGGGTAAAGTATGCAGCGCAAGCCCGTGACATTGCTATTGACCTTATTGCAGACAGGGTGCACTAGGAGGGAGACGATGGAGAGGCCATGGCAGCGGCCGCCTTCTACCCCCGCGACAGATCCTCAGTATTCTTTTGACCGCAAGGCAGGAGTCCACTGCTGTACATGCTGGAAGGAAGGAAGGAAGGAAGGAAGGGAGAGAGGATTAAGGAAGGAAGATTGGGCTTAAGGTCCCGTCGACATCAGGGTCATTACAGACTGAACACCAGATCCTTGTGTGTCAAGGATAGGGAAGGAAATCGGCCGTGCCCTTTCAAAAGAACCATCTCGGCATCTGCCTGGAGCGATTTAGGAAAATTACGGAAAAGTTAAATCTGAATGGCCGGACTCGGGTTTGAACTGTCATCCTCCCGAGTGCGAGTCCAGTTTTCTAACCACTGCGCTACCTCGCTCGGTCACCCATGCTAGACCATCACCAGCACTTTCAATTGACATATTTTATGATTCAAGAAATGATGAATTCCACAATTTACTTATTTTTTTCATACTTAGCACAACGCGTTTCGAAAATTTATTCTCATTTTCAAGTGCATTTATTTACATAAACATTTTTATGACCTTTTCATGTGTGATTTTCTGCCCTCTTGTTTTTCTGAGGTTATAATGCAATCGGAAAATTGGACAAGATGAATGTTGGAATGTCAACATTAGCACACACAACATTCAGAGATTCATTTTGTCCGATTTATAAAAACATTCCAAGATACATTTTGTCATAAATTCCGATTAAAGTTTAACCTAAAAAAGACAATGACAATGCGAGAAAGGCGAACAATCACACAATCAAACGTCAAAAAAGAATTATATAAACAAATGTACCTGAGAATGAGAATAAATTGTCGAAACGCTTCGTGCTAAGCATGAGAAAATAAGTAACTGGTGCAGTTTTCCATTACTTAAATTATGAATGAAACAGGTGCAGGCTTTTTTTCAAAAGCATCGATTATGATGAACTAAATGTCATATTTAAGTTGATTTATTGATCGTGCCAGGAACAATATAACGAGTTATCACACACAGGTCTTTTTTTTTTCATGGTAAAATAGCATACATACTACAATGTAGTCAATAGCGTGTAAGCAGCTTCTTGCATCCTCGAACATGCTACTCTTTGCTTGTTATTTTCGACAAACGAGGATCCGATTTATAAAGTTCAAAAAATCTCTGAGGCGGTGTGTCGTTTTTTACACGCCATGTTGGAAAGCGAACACAGAATAAATTAGCGTAATGGAACCTAGCTCCCAATTTCTCATGTTTCGAGGCGGAGCTGTGTTCTCTAGAAGTGAAACGTACACAGTACATTCGGGTTCGGATGCGCACATTTATTTGTGCATACTGTTAACATGGGCTCCCGAATCACGTCTTCCATAAACCGAAGTCTCGACATCTCTTCTGGTTCGTCATATGAACAGTCCAAAATCGACTGTGGAATAGTGGACTTGGCCGACATATTTCAGCTCTCGCAATCGAGTTTCACTCCAGGTAAATGCCCTATGGTATTGAAGTTGTGAGTACTTGTCCTGTTGGTGTTTGTTTTTTAAAGGTTTTGGTTCGTGTGGAGACACGGATTTTATATTGGCTGTAGGGAAAGTAGTACTACTGCACTGAACAGGCAGTATACATTTACTTAATTTCATTGAAGAAAAGCACACAACTTCATTAGGTGGAAAGTTACACGTTCGCCTAATATAACTGCTAAACGAAGAAAGTCGTACTGCTTGACAACAAGCGTACATGACCGGTCGTTGTGGCCGAGCGGCTCTAGGCCCTTCTGTCTGGAACCGCGCGACCGTTACGGTCGCAGGTTCGAATCCTGCCTCGGGCATGGATGTGTGTGATGTCCTTCGGTTATTTAGGTTTACGTAGTTCTAAGTTATAGGGGACTGATGACCTCAGATGTGCTCAGAGCGATTTGAACCATTTACTTGCACTACAGATTCTGGTGTTCTGATAGCTACTTAGACTAAACACAGTTGCAAGTGGACGAGGAACATGGCGGGTGTTAAGACTGTCATTGCCTCCAGAATCACGAGGGCTCGAGAGGTTTTTGAGAGAAGCATTTTTCATTTCGATGGAAAGATATAGCTTTGTGGATGGCAGACATTTCAAACGAGACACGTTCCACACAGCAAAACAGGCATGAAGTATGTATTTTGATCGATTCATTGTGTACACACTAAACAGCCACCATATTTCATAAGCTGTATACCTAATATTTTTTAAAAAATATGTAAGAACATATAGACCATATGGTAGCTGCTAGTTATACGACCATTTCTAAAAGGTAAATATTAACAATTTCGGTGCCCACGGCCCGCCAGGCGTGGTATCTCGGAGAACGGCAAGTGGCCGACGCCACGCCTAGCGTTTTCTAGCTATCGGCGCCGTCTTATGTTTCGTTTACTTTGCGGGTTGGGTTTGCCTCCACTCCGTGCACGGGCTCTCTGCAGTGATCATCGGTCACGATTTTGCCGCTGCTTTATCTTTCTACCATTCTGTGGTGAAACTTGTACACGTATATAAGCGCATTTTCAATTTATCGTTTTTATCTGTAGTGCAATTACTTTGAGCTAAATTACAAAAGTTACCTTCAACAGGGAATAATTTCCTCTTACGTTCACGCCTGTATAAAAATAAAATTTGCGTGTAGTTACGCTGAAAATAAATATTTTATTGATAAAGAACTATAAATTGGAAATTGGAAATTATAATGGTACAGAGAAAAACCCATCAGCTAAATTCCAACCGAAGTTCACTGCAGAGTGCCCAGGCACGGACTGAGGTAAATCCGACCCAAAGAGTAAACAAAACATCGGCTAGATGGCGCCGATAGTGAGTAGGCGTGAAGTCGGCAACCTGCCGTTCCCTGAGCTATTACGCCTGACACGGTGGGGTACCGGACGTGTTAAACAGTACGTAGGTATAGCACTATCACCTGAGACTCACTGGAATGGTGTGGAAGAAGAGCCGGTTCACAGTGACCATAGCCAGAAAGACATGAAATCAAAGCTGCTACCGACAACACCTCCTTAAACAATGAGCACTGTGGGACTGTGTGGAGATCCAGGACCTCTACGACACATTGAAAGACATCATGTTTACGCCAGTGACTGATAAACTTTTTATTTACACTATTGCAATTTCAGCCTTAGGCCATTATCAAGTGCAGCTGAAATACAAAATGTTTATAAAATATTTTACATAAATCGTGTATTTTGACATTCGGCCGACTACACAAAATGAAAAATGCAGCTATGAAACCACATTTACATACATGTTCTGGCTTTAAGCCATGTCTACTTTTTACAAGCTGACACATTTATAAGTCGTTGTCATTTGCTGTTAAATACATTTGTAACGCTGCTACGTAGTGCGAACGCACCATCACCGAAACTTTTGCTCTAAACCACAGCAGAGACCTACTGTTTACCGGCTACTGGTAGCCGTTATGGCACGTAAACGGATTACAGATATTATTTTTGTTCTGAGTACAGCGCCATTGCAGTCCGGCAACTGTACTAGCAAGCATGGAGTTACGCACTCGTTCTACAATTATGGAACATACTATAATTTCTTAGAAAACCTACTCTTAATGTTAGATGGGTGTAGGAACAGGACATAATTTATTTCGTCATAGGTTTCTTAAAAACTTCGTAGTTAAATACGAGAAGGATTTACATCGTTTAGTTAAAACACAGCTGGCGTGACATTCTGCCAACTTTACACATATTTTAAGCACACAGATTGATCATCTACATATACGCATAAATTCAGGTACATGTAAGACGTATTAAAGACAATCGTTACGTAACTAAATTAGTCATACAATTAGTGGTGGTGGAACGAACATATGTATGTAGAGACAGTGGTGGTTTACGATATATGGACATTTGTGCTCGCAGCGTTACGAATGTATATAACAGCAAATTGCAACGACATATAAATGCGTCAGCTTGTATAAAGTAGATATGGCTTCAAGCCAAAACATGTAAGTAAACATAGTTACATAGCTGCATTTTTCATTTTGTGTAATCGGCCGAATGTCAAAATACACAATGATTTTTGTAATATATTTTATAAACATTTTGTATTTCAGCTGCACTTGATAATGGTTTAAGGCCGAAGTTCCAATAGTGGCGTAAACATGATGTCTTCAAAGAAATTTCACATGACTGTGTATCCCAGTTATGAAAAGTTAATTATGTACGACACATGCTCTGGCTGTCCTAGTCTCAGAAAGAAAGTCATCAAACTGGCTGCTTACGGAGCTGGTTAAAATAAAACAAGGATTTCCTTCAATGTGTTGAAACTCTTGACAACATGGAATCCAAATTTTATAAAATTTCCCGACGAACTATTGTTAAAAGTTAATACAGAATCTAGTTTGTTAACCTAAGAGGGAGAACCTCATTGGCCACTGCTACGTTGTTATTAATGTTTATGTTTCAAATTACTCGGTGGAGAGGCAGCTCTCGAAGTCTGAACTGTCTGTTTTTGTGTATCAGGAGGCTAATAAGGAAATAAATAAAGACGTGTATAAGTACGGCGAACTAGTCGACCGGTTAGCGTTCAATATCTAGGTCTGCAAATATATAGGTTGTAACGGCGGGCGAACTACTGCTCTAGTATGCACGGCCATTCTACACACGGACCGGATTGTAATCTTTCCATTCGTCGAAAGCTATTACCCCAAAGAGGAGGCTGATTTATTGTTGAAATAAGAGAAGCACGCAGGTGCTGTGCATGTCATTATTTGCTTAATGTAGTCACCATATATCTGTAAACAACGGTCTGAACGTTGTGCTAATCCTTCAGTTTCACAACGACAGAGATCCACTCTGGGATCACGGGGCCACTCGAGAGCCATGTGCGAACGTCTTTTCCCGCCAGATATTCTTTCAGCATGCCGAAAAGATGGAAATAGCATGGTGCAACGTCTGGACTTCCCGGTCTGCATCATTCACTACTGTGCGGCCTCGGTGAAATTGCTGGCACCATTTCAATACAGTTAGGCGCAACATTGCGTTTTGTTCATATGCGTCGGAATTTCGTGCAATTTAGATGTTTTCTCCGCAAGAATCCTCCTGGCCGGCGTACTTCAGCTTTGGAGTAAGTGGTCACATGGTGCACCATTTCATTCCCACACTGTGATAGTCCTAGCGTGTGACAGCGTTTCTAAAGTCCGACGTACAACGCTGTTGTTGGTTGATTGGTTAATCTGGAGGAGGGGACCAAACAGCGAGTTCACTGGTCCCATCGGGTTAGGGAAGGGTGGGTAGGAAGTCGGCTGTGCCCTTTCAAAGGAACCATCCCGGCATTTGCCTAAAGCGATTTAGGGAAATCCCGGAAAACCTAAATCGGGATCGCCGGACACGGTTTTGAACTGTCGTGCTCCCGAATTCGAATCCAGTGTGCTAACAACTGCGCCACTTCGCTCGGTCGCTTGTTTTCATACGCTAGAAACATTTAGAAACGCGCTTAGTAACACCGTACTTACAAGCAGTTACTGTTCTACATCTTCTTCTTATTCTTGAATAAAGCAGCGCGATGTGTTAGTCTGGACTTAACAATGTTGTACAAGCAAATACGACAGGCATTACAATATGGAGAAAGTCATGTTCTTCTGATAATGAAATAAACGTGGTTTTCCGTGAACGTTACGTAAATCTGATAGTGCAGCCATAGAAATAGTTACAAAGAGGTTGACAAATCAGCCAACCAGTTGCAAATAAAGGTTTATAAGCCCCTGACCATGACCAGCAATTGGCCTTAGTCTCTTGCATAAGGGCCGCTACCTCGAAAGAAGATATTTTTACAAATATCGAAACCGTGGTCAAAGGCTACTAAACCCTTATTTGCAACTGATTTGCGGATTTTTCAACCTATTCAGATTTACCGGATTTAAACTGTGTGGCGGATCGAGATACGAAACCGGACCTTCGCTTTTCGCAGGGAAGTGCTCTACCGACTGAGTACCCAAGCACGACTCACGACCCGCTCTCACAGCTTTACTTTCTCCTGTACCTCGTCTACTACCTTCCGGACTTCACAGAAGTTCTGCGAAACTGCCAGACTTCCGGGACTAGCAAAATGGTTCAAATGGCTCTGAGCACTATGGGACTTAACAGCTGTGGCCATCAGTCCCCTAGAACTGAGAACTACTTAAACCTAACTAACCTAAGGACATCAGACACATCCATGCCCGAGGCAGGATTAGAACCTGCGACCGTATCAGTCGCGCGGTTCCGGACTGCGCGCCTAGAACCGCGAGACCACCGCGGCCGGCCGGGACTAGCACTCGTGAAACAAAGGATATTGCGGAGAGAAGGCTTAGGCTGGAGGATGTTCCCAGAAGGTATTTTTCACTCTGCAGCGTAGTGTGCGCCGATACGAAACTTTCTGGCAGATTGAAACTGTGTGCCGGAGCAGAGTTATTTCGGAAAATAAAAACTGTATCGGAGTTTATTCTTAAAAAGTATGCAATGGTCAATCGTTGTGAAGTATATATGAACAAAGAGAAAAAATGAATATTTGAAAATTTTGCAAGTTAGCTTCAAAATAATTTGCCAAATAAAAACAGTGGAGCAACGAAAAGAGGAGGAGAAAACAAAATGAAACTTCAGAAGATGAGTGGTACGCGATGTTACTTCGGTCAATACATCAAGTCGAATTTCTAAAGAACTGTGGAACAAAAAGGGCGAATCACAAGTCGACACACGCAGAGTTTCGATAAGCGGTCGGCGACCAAATACAGGTCGCCCGTGAGACGACCGACCGAACGACCAACCAACGGTCGTTCTCGCTCCCGTCTCCTTCCGTCGGACAGTGCATGTGTGACGACAGTGGTCGGCGAGTACTGGCTGTCCGAACCTCACTGGCGCTGCGTCCCGACTGAACCCCCGACACACGACGAGCCGGAAATACTAGCAGTCGCTTCAAAGATAATAAAACAGTGCTTTTATCGATACGCGCTGCTGCTGCTGCCACTCACGGGCAGGCAAGCCAGCAACTTAGTGACGCCAGTAAATCGAATAAGAAACGAGGTGACAATTCCGTAAAGAAAAACTGTCAAGCAAGAAACGGCATGAACACGAGCCGCGCACGGCTCAGTGTTACTCCTGGCGTCGAGTATGACTCATGTCAGATGGTTCAAATGGCTCTGAGCACTATGGGACTTAACATCTGTGGTCATCAGTCACTTAGAACTACTTAAACATAACTAACCTAAGGACATCACACACATCCATGCCCGAGGCAGGATTCGAACCTGCGACCGTAGCAGTCGCGCGGTTCCGGACTGAGCGCCTAGAACGGCTATACCACCGCGGCCGGTCAATGGTGGAGAATGTTGGAGAATGTTGCTTGGAGTCCATTTCTTGTTATCGGATGGTAGGCGCAGACGTGAAGGCGTTGCAATATGCTAGCTGCAAAATACAGGGATCATCACTTTGGCTGGTCATGGTGGAACAGTGAAATATAATGAGGTCCCCGTCTAACTATGTCATGTGCTGATAAGGCGGTCGCGCACGAGTGCGCGGCATCTCAGTGCCGTTCACAGTGGTCACTCAATGTCTGACACCGTTCATGCCCCCTTACACAGGGCTTCTCAAACCTTTTGGAAGCCCTGGATCTACGATATTTCCGAACTGGGGCAAAAACTAGATAGTGGCGCCCCCCCCCCCCACCCTCTCTCTCCCTCTCCAGCGACTGAGATGGGGGACATCAAAAATTTAAGAAAAATAGATTTTTCACAAATATGTTCATTTTGTTGGCACATCTTTCTGAACAGGTTGATATATAAAACATTCATTTTCGAGGAAATATAAGACATGTTATTTGGTCTTAAGTGTACCAAAGTGCAGTGCCACCTCTCTTCACACAGCATTCTTCTATCGAACATCATAGTATTTCGCTCTGTGGGAGTCAACTGTGTATATTTTGTTGGAAGCCATCAAACCCGTATTCTAGACAGTCGAAATTAAAATGTCCTGCGGTGCTCCTGCTTCCCAATCGGCCGGTTTCACATCCGACCTCCGCAACTAATATTGGGAGCGATTGTTTGTGACCAGGAGAGTAAGAACTCTTCAGAAAATTTGCACTCCTTATTGCCTATTAGCTAATAACTTCCTCTTTTGTGTAACATAAAAATTAAACATAGGAAACACAAAACCAGTAAAGACGAGAGACAAACAAGACATTTCCTCAATCCTTACGTACCAGCATTTTTTCCTCTCTAATCTTGCTACAGCTTTACACAGCGTGCTTCCCTTTCTGCGAAAGAATCTATTACCTCATCAAAGTTCGTCAGACGTTTTGCTTCATGAAAAAAATCAAAATATCGATGTCTAATAATGAAAAAGCTTTAATACGAATAGTACGCAAGACTTATGTGGTTTCTCGGTTTGGTTATGTCTCTTTTCTCACTGTCTGCTAGATAAAACGAAATAGACCTTTCCAACATTGTAGCAGGTGTAACATACACCAATTAAGCGAGACTGGTTTGGCACAAATTGTCATTTTTATCACCTCACGTACACAAATAACACGACAAAATATAGTAGAAAAAGTACTATTATCAAAAGCCTATTACGCCTACTACAAGCAAAAAGTTTTATGTTAAGAAGTAGTTTCACATTTGGTTCATACGTTCCAGATTCTGAAGCATGGCATCGAAAAGAAGTAGTAGTAGTATAAATTTGGAAACTTCACATTCTTCCATATAATTTGTGTGATGTCTGCGTTCCTTTCCTTCTTCGCTCTAACAAACGTCTTGTCATCACTAATTCTGCAGCTATTCCAGTCATTGTCTAAACTTATTTCAGGTTAATTTCGCTAACCCTGTCACAATTACCGTTTCAGTTATCCTGCGTTTATTCTACGCTTAGGCGTTATTACGTGGTCGTGCAACGCGTTTTCCACGCTATTCTGAGAATAGAACTTACGCGGCTGCTAACAGGGGACTGTGCAGCTGGTCCTTAATAGTGTAGCGATCGGGCAAAAATTATCTGTCTAAATTTAATTTTCCTGGATACAAGATAACATGCCAGCTTTGTTACCTGTTGGTCTTTTCTTCCACTCTGGTAGTGACAATTTAAGGATTTCGCTAATAATTATAACAACGTTTAACATTTCCACACCCAGTCAACCACATAAACAAACAGCAGTTGTTATTCACCTGTTCGGGTTTATTTGGCTCAGCTCGTGCAGGCCCGTCCCTTTTGCAGGAAAGTTTTTTATTTCTTGATGCGATGGGGATTACCTTGGCAAAGACATTACGTACACTATGCACGCATCTAAAAATCTACCTATGATTCGTTCAGAAATTGTTCAAAAACCAACATGGATGCTCTTCAAAATCATATGAATAATAGATAGACCAACATGCGCTGGATGCTGAGCACTTTGTGAAACGAGGTTTTTTTTTTTTCTTCAAGAATATGAATTTGGTGATTTTCTGCCTCCCATTTGGCTGATTTACGTTTCCTGGTGGTTCCTGCGAGATGTGCTGCCACAGTTCTCGGAGAGTGTATCCCTTGTTGTCCGCCAAGGGATATGGCTTCAACACGACGGTGCACCACCCCACTTCCATGTTAATATCCGCGAGCACCTGAACAAGACGTACCCTTATCTTTGGATTGGAAGTGAAGGTCCTGTCCGATGGCCAGAACGATCGCCGGATCTCTCACCTCCGGACTACTTCTTATGGGGTTACGTCAAGACGTTGGTGTTTGTAACCCCTGTGGAAACGGATCAAGACCTGCTTACTATGGTCCGATCTGCCTTCTCCAGGTGTAACAGGCACAGGGATCTTTGAGATAGTGCGGCAGAACTTCATGCACCGTTTCCATGCATGCACTGAGATTGGCGGTCGTCACTTTGAACAATTACAATGAACTTTGCTGTCCTTATGTATACTGTGTAGGCTCATAAAACGAAAACGCATTTCGGACCATTGGTTGCGGACCCACTATCACTTATTTCAGTTTGACCAAGATGGTTTAAGATACCCTGTATGCCCTACCAGGTATTGTAACAACAGTAATGCACTCAATGGTCGTTCTACATGTCACGGACAATCGCAACACTAAACAATTACGTATCTGCCGATGTCGTGTACGTGTATTAAGGTGCATTGACACCAGTCCATATCTTCTGGGTGCTTCACTATTGTTGTCAGGCAATGTACTTCCAGTGTCCTGTTGTGGACGTTTGTCACTCTTCTCTATGTTTGTTTGTTTACGAGGAACTGCTGAGCTGTAGTCCTGACGCCTACCGCGGTGGTGTGTTCCCTTCTGGAGGCACCTCCCACGCTGGTTACGCCTCTGTGGGGTTCTGTTACGCGGCCCACCTCCCCCGCAGAGTTGTGTTACGCCTCGCGGAAGAAGCCACTGACAAACCGCTTCCGGGAAGTGCGCTAGCACGTCTGCCCGACGGCGTGAATACCGCTCAAGGAATGCTGAACTGGAGTCGGTGTCCAGAAAGAGGTGGAGCCTCCCTCGGCAGTTTCCTCGCTTCTCAGTCTCTTCTTCCTTGGTACACTTCCCCTGCTTACATGTACTCCTAGCAACATCCTTTCGTGGCTCATATTTCCAAGAACAGCTTTCTACAATTTGGTCTGCGTGTCATCGGACATACGGAATACGTGGAAGGACCACACTGCCACTGTAGTGGACGAATTTAATTTAGTCAAAACAAAGGCGCACGCGTTCTAATGTAGTAGTAGATAACGTCTGAAATAACCAGCGTCTAACGCAAGCCATGACACTAATAACGCAAATCCTGAAGTGCACAATATAAAAATGATTCGTAGAAAGTTTAGTACACAAACGGTATATAATTTACGCCTACATTGGTTCAAGTAGTGAACGTTTAATTATAATCAGAAACGAAATTGTACCTAATTAGGGTAGGTAGAGGCTTCATATACTAGGTCACTCCTTTGGGGTTGGGTTGTCTCTGGGAGAAGACCAGACAGCGAGGTCATCGGTCTCATCGGATTAGGGATGGACGGGGAAGGAAGTTGGCCGTGCCCTTTCAAAGGAACCATCCCGGCATTTGCCTAGAGCGATTTAGGGAAATCACGGAAAACCGAAATCAGGATGGCCGGACGCGGGATTGAACCGTCATCCTCCCGAATGCGAGTCCAGTGTGCTAGCCACTGCGCCACCTCGCTCGGTCTAAGTCACTCCTTTATTTAGTATCTTGTACGTACTGTAGCCCCAGCCGTGGAGATGAGCGGTATGATTGAAGGGAAGGCAGGGACTGAAACGCTCACTGTACGATTAATCTTGGTGAGTTTTAGAAGATATTTTTCTACACAAAGGGTATTTTTACCAGGGCAAATATATACATCACATAAAAAAACGTTAGTGAAATCATCGAGAAAGTGGAAGAAATTTCCGACGCTATTCAGAGGAGAGTGTCTAAGACACCAGTCTAATTCAGGGTGGTTGCAATTAAACTTTCCTACTTGAGAGGGACCCCATGAAAAACGAGTGGGCCGGTCGAAGTGGCCGTGCGGTTAAAGGCGCTGCAGTCTGGAACCGCAAGACCGCTACGGTCGCAGGTTCGAATCCTGCCTCGGGCATGGATGTATGTGATGTCCTTAGGTTAGTTAGGTTTAACTAGTTCTAAGTTCTAGGGGGCTAATGACCTCAGCAGTTGAGTCCCATAGTGCTCAGAGCCAAAAACGAGTGTTCGTAGGACAGTGAAAGTGTGAAAATATTTATAATGATGTGCGGAAGAGAAATGATGAATAAACCGTTGAAAAAATAAAAAATGGAAAAAATAATAATTTCCACTTGGGCGGTACCATTTGGTTAACTGCTTACAAGGTTTACGTTCCAGGTTACAAACGTTTCTCTGTGTGACGAGCATCTGCACCCACGACAGCCTGTAATCGCTCTAGAGACATCATTCCACACCTCCTCGCTGCACTTCCTGAGCGGTAGACCGTGGAATGTTCACCTTTTGTGACGCAGCTCCTGCACTGCTTCAAGATCCCACATTGCGTCGAGCTCTCTCTGCCATGACAACTTCTTGAACAACTTGTGCTCAATTGGCCGCCGGCCTATCTCAGGAGCGATTCCCATATCCCAGTTAATTTGACCCTATGAATCATGTTCTTCAATTCTGGCGGGGATAGAAGACCTCTCAGTAATCCTCTTTTCCTCTGTAGTGGTCAGTCCAAGGATTGGTTTGCAACAGCTACAATGGCGGCTTGTCTCCATTCTGTGGGTCTTTCAGCTTTTCTCTTCATTTCTTTATAGGTGTTACATCCCACATCTTTCACGATTTGATCCATGTACCTCAGTCGTGGTCTTCCTTTTGGTCTTTTTCCCTTGACGTATCCCTCTATGATTGTGTTCAGGAGTCCTTTATGTCTTAATAGATGGCCTGTAAATTGCACTCTTCTTTTAACAATAAAACTCCAGAAGCTTCTCTTCTCACTTGCTCTTTCCAGAACCACCTCGTTTGTGACCTTGTCGACACATTTTATTTTGGGCATGCGTCTATAGCACCACATTTCAAAAGAATTTAACTTCTGGTCTTCCTTTGTCCCGAGAGTCCATGTTTCACGCCCATAGCATGCCACACTCCACACATATGACTTCAAAAATCTTTTCCTGATTTCAAGGCTGATGCACTTAGATGTTAAGATGTTTTTCTTCTTGTTAAAAGTAGCCTTTGCTTGAGCAATTATACTTCTCACTTCTGCCTTGCTCCTTCCATCCCTGGTAATATTACTGCCCAGATAAGTATATTTATCAACTTATTCGAGCAGTTCATTACCTACATGAAATTGGACTTTCACTTGATCTTTTTTCTCGCATGCCGTTACTTTTGTTTTTGCTTTATTAATTCTCATATTATATTCTTCCCCCATAACTTTATCCATTCTATTCAGTAGGACTACGAGATCTTCTTCACTTTCAGCTATGACAGCTATGTCATCGGCATATCTTATCATATCTATTCTTTGGCCATGGCAGCGTGACGTCAAGAAGAGCATCCAGTCGCAGAAATGAGTATATGATCCACAGTGAACGAAGAGCCATCAGTTGAGTAGAATTCCAATGAATCTGAGATAACCTAAGGCCGATGAAGACTGTTACTGGTCGCTCAATTGACACGGATCAGCCAGAACATTATGACCAACCTAATAGCCGGCATGTCCACCTTTGCCTCGCATAACAGCGGCGACACGTCGTGACATTGAAGCAGTGAGGCCTTGGTAGGTCGCTGGAGGGAGCTGACACCACATCTGCAAGCAAAAGTCACCTAATTCCCGTAAATTCCGGAGAGGGGGAAAATGATCTCTGGCGCCACGTTCAATCATATCCCAGTTGTGTTCGATAAGTCTCAGATTTGCTGATTTGGGAGGCCAGCACATCAATTGAAACTCTCCACTGTGATCTTCGAACCCCTCCATCATATTCCTGGCCTTGTGACATGGCGCACTATCTTGTTGAAAAATGCCACTGCAGTCAGGAAACATGATCGTCATGAAGGGGTGTACGCGGTTTGCAACCAGTCAACAGAGTACGATACTTCTCCTTGGCCGACATGGTGCCTTGCACGACCTTCACCGGACCCATGGATGTCCACGTGAATGTTCTCCAGAGCGTAATGGAGCAACCGCTAGCTTGTCTCCGTCTCGCAGTACAGGTGCCAAGGAGCTGTTCCCCTGGAAGACGGCGGATTCGCGCCCTGTCTCGCAGTACAGGTGCCAAGGAGCTGTTCCCCTGGAAGACGGCGGATTCGCGCCCTGCCATCGGCATGATTAAGACCATGCAACGCTCTGCCACTGCGCCAAGGTCCAGTGCCGATGGTCAGGTGTCATTTCAGTCGTAGTTGGCGATGTCTTGGTGCTAACGTTGACACATGCATGGCTCGTCGGCTGCAGAGTCCCAACGTTAGGAGTTTTCGGTGCTCTGCGTGTTGAGTCACAGTCGTACTCTGTCCAGTACTAAGGTCTGACGTTAGTTCCACCACCGTCACCACCTGTTCTGGTCTACCAGTCTGCCCAGCCCATGATGTCCGACATCTTTAATGAGAAGTGGCTGCCCAATACTATGCCGTCTGGACGTGGTTTCACCACGGTTCCGCCACGTGTTGAAGACATTCACCACAGCATTTCTCGAACAACCGACAGGTTGTGCGGTTTCCCAGATGCTCGTGCCGAGCCGCTGGGCCATCACAGTCTGCCCTCGGTGTGAAACTCAGATCGCGCGCCTTTCCCTTTCTACACACGGATAGCTTATGCCTGGTTAGCAAGTCGTACCTCGCCAGGTAACGCTGCTATCGAATGGCTGGTTTATATTGATAGTTGGTCGGTGGTCGTAATGTTCTGGCTGATCAGTGTAAAAATCTTTGTGGAGTACCTTCAGATTTCAGCACATGACGGCATGGTGAAGCTATTATATTACTTGAACTTCTTACGTTTCCGTCTTGATCATAGGAATAGAAATTACCGGATTCAGTGGCGAAATACAGACATCACGTATAAAAGAACAGCGAAACTAAAACCAATCGCAATAAGGCTAAGCTTATGACTACACAAGAACACTCATACGACAAATAATAAACAGCAAGCGTAAAACTGTGTCAGGATTTGCGAGTTGGAGTACAACTCTACCATGGCGAACGCGTATTAGCGTCCGCACAGGTCCCGTATTAAACTGTCAGAGAAGGTCGAACTGAAACGAGGTGAAAAGCACTATACTAACATGAAAACACAATACCGTATTGCAGTGACCCCGAACTTCACTAAAGAAAATGTGCTACATTTTCTTGAAATAGTTTCTAAATTTGCTTTTTTCCTAGATGTGCTGAATGTCTGTCACTACAGAATGTAATAAAAACGGAAAAATAAGTTGTGTGTTAGACATTGGGTTTTACGGCTGCAAAACAAATCACTGGACTCTCGTTACTCATTTCACCAAAACAAGGAGAATTCTCATATTTTGTATGATATAGTAGCTCTCATTCAAGAGCACCGATGCTGTCGTAATCCGCAAGCGACTTGTTCCATCGCTGTTAATAAACACGTAAAGTCATTTCTCGTCTACCCAAACTTTATCGCAGTTATTGCAACCTTCTTCAGAGCGCAAGAATGAGATACGTGCGGAAGCTTTCCTTTGTCGATGTGTAGCGTGCCACCAAGACTACAGCCGTTGTTTCCATGAGGGGAAAAACAGCGACAACCCGTCCCAGCTTCCAGACAATCGATGTGTTTCAATGTTCCGCTTGCAGTCTTTATTGTTCGGTGACGCGGAATCGACAGGTTTCCATTGTCTGATGCACTCTTTTGTTGCAGACCAATATTGGTCCACATTGCTGTCGTCTTTGCAAACTTCAGAGAACAAATCCTTCCAGAATCCACGTTTATGTCTCCATTTCCAGTGTACTGTAAGCGATATACTTGTAGTAAGAATATCATTTATCCCCCCTCGCATTATACTCGCAGTGAAATCTTGGACAGGGCGACCTAGTAGCTGCAGTTTTTCTGTGAGTTGTAACTCGACAGGGACGTGGAGAATAATAATGTGTTGATCATTGGTAATTGATCATTGGAATAGTACATGTAGAGAAGATAAAGTAGTTACATAACTCGTGCAGCTGTCAGTTTTTGCTTTACTTCCCATAGTGCCGTACAATTTTCAAGTACCTAAATAAATACATTTAAGCCTCAAAGAAACTGGTATAGGCATGCGTATTCAAATACAGAGATATGTGAACAGGCAGAATACGGCGCTGCGGTCGACAACGCCTATATAAGACAAGTGTTTGGCGAGGTTGCTAGATCGATTACTGCTGCTACAATGGCAGATTATCAACATTTAAGTGAGTTTGAAAGTGCTGTTTCAGTCGGCGCACGAGCGATGGGACACAGCATCTCCGAGATAGCGATGAAGTGGGGATTTTCCCGTACGACAATTTCACGAATGTACCGTGAACATCAGGAACCCCGTAAAACATCGAATTTCCGACGTCACTGCGGCCGGAAAAAGATATTGCAAGAACGGGACCAACGACGACTGAAGAGAATAGTTCAGCGTGACACAAGTGCAACCCTTCCACAATTTGTTGCAGATTTCAATGCTGGGCCATCGAGAAGTGTCAGCGTGCGAAACATTCAACGAAACATCATCGATATGGGCTTTTGGAGGCGAAGGCTCACTCGTGTACACTTGATGACTGCACGACACAAAGCTTTACAATTTGAGCCAACCCGTCAACACCGACAGTGGGTTGTTCATGACTGGAAACATGTTGCGTAGTCGGACGAGTCTCTCTTCAAATTATATCGAGCAGATGGACGTGAACGGGTATGAAGACAACCTCACGAATCCATGGACCCTGCATGTCAGCAGGGGACTGTTCAAGCTGGTGTAGGCTCTGCAATGCTGTGGGACATCTGCAGTTGGAGTGATATGGGACCCCTGATACGACTAGATACGACAGGTGACACGTACGTAAGCGTCTTGTCTGATCACCTGCATCCATTCATGTCCGTTGTGCACTTCGACGCGCTTGGAAAATTCCAGTAGGACAACATGACACCCAACACTTCCAAAATTGCTACAGAGTGGCTCCAGGAACACACTACTGAGTTTAAACAATTCTGATGTCCACCATACTCACCAGACATGAAAATTATTCAGCATATCCCGGATGGCTTGCAACGTGCTGTTCAGAAGATATCTCCACCCAACGTACTCCTACGGATTTGTGGACAGCCCTGCAGGATTCTTGGTGTCTGTTCCCTCCAGCACTACTTCAGACATTAGTCGAGTCCATGCCACGTCGTGTTGCGGCGCTTCTGCGTGCTCGTGCGGGCCCTACATATTAGGCAGGTGTACCAGTTCCTTTGGCTCTTCAGTGTATGTCAACTGAGTTACCAACAACGTTTATAGAATCGGAAGGAAAATCGGCATTGGCCGTATTTTGTTGTTTTATTGTCAGCAAAATCGATTTTCGGTCACTTAGTGACCATCCTCAGTGCTCTAAGCTTGTGGTTATAGCTTGATACCTGTGCCTTCCAATTTTAATTGTATATTACAGCACTGAGGATGGTCACTAAGTGACCGAAAATCGATTTTGCTGACAATAAAACAACAAAATACGGCCAATGCTGATTTTCCTTCCAATTCTATCCACTATTTGGTCGTGGTGCACACAACACGCCATGGAGTCGCCAATCAACAACGTTTATGATGCCAATGTAGCAATGCCGACTTTTCGCATGCGTTATACAGTGGGTGTCAAGCTGATTTCAAAATTAAAGACCTCGACAAAATATCGACAGGGTAGAGCAACAAACGGTGTGGTTATTGTGAAAGCCGTACTAATTTTAAGCAGAAATTTCGAAATAGATCAGGAGCAGATAAGGGACAGCCCTGTAATCGCAGTTCATACTGCCTGTTGCTAGTGCGCTGCAGTTCAGACCGATTTTCCGTTGAAACGTGAAAGGAGAGTAGCGAATCGAAGAAATAGACTGAAAAAACCATGTATTCCATTGAGCAAGGTGTTTTTTCTGGTCTAGGTTAGAACACAGTCGTACGGCATCGAGATGCAGTTTTCAAACACAATTAAATGTCCCAGAAGAACATTTACAAGCTTTTTGAAAAATTCCGACTGGAAGGAAGCCTGGAACGTTGTCCCCCGGCAAACATCACTTACTACTGAAAATATCGCCACGACTTCTGGAATTATTCAGCAAAATCCAAGGAAATTCGTCCAAAGTATTGCTGCTGAAACTTTTTTGAAGTTTCAGCACGCAGGAAATACTGAGACAAGCCTACACTTGTCTCCATTCAAAATCCAAAGCCGCCAGTCAGACTTGTAGAGGCCGTGCGACGTAGGGCTGACCTTGCGAACCAGACTGATAAAGAACGATTTGACGATAGCTGCATATGTTCCACAGATGAAGCACATTTACACGTGAATGTAGTCATAAATAAACAAAGCTGGAAATTCCAATTTGTGTGAAAAGAAACCACTGTATTCGCTCGAAGTTGATGTTTGACCTGCGTTATTCAGCAGAGGTGTAATTGGCCATTTTTCTTGCGAGAAATGGTTACTAGTGAACATTCATTTGCAATTTTGAAACATTTAGCGCCACACAGCTGGCGCTGGAGGGTAGTCCAGCCACAGAGTGGTTCATGCAACGCAGACCAAACCACATCGTATCGAACAGGTATTTCGCTTTCTTCATGAACACTTCGGGAATAATCATTGTGGTGGAATATTGCAAATTTTCCTGTCTCGGGGATGGATGGCCTAAATACTCACCCGATCGGACTCCTCGTGACGACTTTTTGTGGGGCACACTAAAAGACATTGTTTACAGGAACAGTCCCACCGCTCTGGCCGGGCTTGAATCGGCGATCTGTACGGCGTCTGAATCCGTATCCGTTAAGACATTAACGGATGTGGTATTAGATTTCATAGTTCCTTTGCGCCACGTCCCTACTGCGAGTAGTGTTAGACATAGTGCTGCGTTTGCAAAGACTGATGCAGAGGACGAATTTAATTACACACGCTGATACTGCAAGAGCTGCACAGCGTACAGTGCCATCTGTTAGCAGCTTTTCGAACTATATCGGAACTTCTGTATAAAATTCTTACAGTTTCCAGAACAAATCTACCTTTGTTGCAATCGTCTATCTTAGCTGCCACATATTATATTTTAAAATTAGGAATTCTTTCTCTTGACACCGTGTATAAATTTTATCTATAGCTTTGTACTTTCCAGTGCAGATAGGTGTGTAATTAACATTGTAAAACCAAGTGTCGGCCGCGGTGGCCGTGCGGTTCTAGGCACTTCAGTCCGGAACCGCGCTGCTGCTACGGTAGCAGGTTCGAATCCTGCCTTGGGCATGGATGTGTGTGATGTCCTTAGGTTAGTTAGGTTTAAGTAGTTCTAAGTTCTAGGGGACTGATGACCCCAGATGTTGAGCCCCATAGTGCTCAGAGCCATTTGAACCATTTTTTTAAAACCAAGTGCTCTAATTCGGCAGCACGTCACGACATTAATATCAAATTATTACTAAAACATATTAACCGCGCGCGCTGTGTGGGCGAGAGAACCACAGATTTTATAGGCCGAGCCCATACAGCATTGCTAAAGTGCTCGTGCAACATGCCTTTGTCGTCGTTGTCGTCGTTGTTGTGCTGTTCAGTTCGATTATTGGTTTGGTGCTGCTCTACAGTCGGTGTATCCTGTGTCAGCCTTTTCATCTATGCATAACTATTGCAGCCTACACTCCCATGAATATACTTATTACAGTGAGGCCTTCGTCTCCCTGTACAGTTTCTAGCCCCCACACTTCCGTTCATAAAAACCTTACGGGGAGGAGCAGCGCCTCTGAAGATGTACAGCGCAGTTCTGGACGAAACGTTAGCGACAGAAGAGAGTCGTCACAAGGAGTCACATCTGGCGAATATTAAGGACAATCCATCCCCGAGCCAGAAAATTTGCAATATTCCAACGCAATGCCCATTCCCGAAGTGTTCATCAAGTAGCTTTACCAGCAGCGGTGTCATCCGGTTGTGAAACCCTTCACTGTTCGTCGATCTCTCAGGACGTGTGCTACGAGGATAGTTCCAAAAGTAACGTCTCCTATTTTTATATAAGTACATATACCTGTTTATTTCTACAATGTTTTACATCAGTTTACAGCTGGAACATTTAGCTATTTTTCGACATAATCACCATTTCTGTCGATGCATTTTTGTAGACGCTGTGGCAGTTTTTGTTTGCCCATGGCATACCAGCTAGCCGCCATGCTGCTCAGAAAGTTATGAACCTCCTCTTTCACCTCGTCGTCGGAGCTGAATCGCTTTCCAGCCAAATGTTCTTTTAACTTAAGGAACAGGTAATAGTCACTGGGCGCCAAGTGTATACTATAGGGTGGGTAGGTGATTATGTTCCACTGAAACTGTTGCAGGAGAGCAACGGTTTGCCGAGCGATGTGTGGGCGAGCGTTGTCATGGAGAATGTGTCCGTCCTTGCTAAAAATTCCTCTTCGCCGGTTCTGAATTGCCCGTTTGAGTTTTTTCAGAGTCCCACAGTACCTGTCAGCGTTAATTGTAGTCCCATCTATTCATCTCCGACGACCAGGTGAAAGCAGAGGTTCATAAATTTCTGAACACCATGGCGGCGAGCTGGTATGACACGGGCAAACAAAACTGCCACAGCGTCTACAAAAATGTTTCGACAGAAATGGTGATTATGTCGAAAAGTAGCTAAATGTTCAAGCTGTAAACTAATGTAAACCATTGTAAAAAATGGTTCAAATGGCTATGAGCACTATGGGACTTAACATCTATGGTCATCAGTCCCCTAGAACTTAGAACTACTTAAACCTAACTAACCTAAGGACATCACCCAACACCCAGTCATCACGGAGCAGAGAAAATCCCTGACCCCGCCAGGAATCGAACCCGGGAACCCGGGCGCGGGAAGCGAGAACGCTACCGCACGACCACGAGCTGCGGACAAACCATTGTAAAAATAACCAGGTATATGTACTTATAAAAAAAAAAATAGGAGACCTTACCTTTGGGATTACCCTCGTATAAACTGATCCCTTTTGTTAGTCAAGTTGTGCCTCAAATTTCTTGTCGCCATGATTCGACTCAGTACCTCCGCGTTAGTTACACCATATACCCGCTTAACCTCCATCATTCTTCTTACCACTACATTTCAAACGCTTCTCTGTCTGTGCTACTTGTCGTTCACGTTTCACTTTCTGGTAAAGCTACATGCCATACGAATACTTTGAGAAGAGACCCTTATATTCGTAATAAATTGAAACAAATGTATTACCTTGAAAAGTTGTTTTCCTCTTTTCGCACTTGCATTTTGTATCTTCCCTGCTTCTGCCGTCATTAGTTACTTTACTGTCCAAACAGCAAAATAATCTACCACTACAGGTGTGATTTCATAATTCTAGCATCGTCCGATTTAATTCGACTTCACTCGTCTTCTACTTTCGTTGTTTACCTTGACAATATTTCCAGGCACGGTCCATTCTGTTCATGTAATCTTGCAAGTTTTTTGCTGTCTGTTGTAGAAGTACAGTGCCATCGGAATAAATCGTGACGTATTTTTAGCATAAGTATCTCAATGTTCTTGCGCAGTTCGCAGCGATCAGGAGGAATAATAAAGTATCAATCTTAGTCGCAACTACACTACATCGTCGCTTACAAAGAATTTTGGTACTATGAATGGGTTATTGATGAGGAAAAAAGGTAGTTAACCGTCTCCGTCTTATCAGATAGGAGCCGATGTTACGTCTTTAATGACCACGCCCAGTGTGGTGTTACGTGACAAAGTAGACGGGCAGAGGATCTGCTGTGTATTTCAGGCGGTCGGCCGCGTTGTGGTGCTGCGAGAGGTGTTGGGAACGAGAGGCCGGCACGCGGCAGCTGAGTGTAGCATCGCCCGCAGCTGTGGCAAATGACGCCGGGACCTGTTCCCGCTCACAGCACCGTTCTGTAACGGCGCTGTGGTTCCGGATAGGCAGGCTGGCCGGCTGCTAGACTAGCTGCGGGCACTTCTTCCCAGCGAAGCACGAGCTGCTTCCTGCCCAACACGTGCCGCCCGGCACGCGGGTACGGCGCACTTGAATAACTTACACGGGGAGCTCCACATCTCACCCCCTTCAGATTGAGTGGTAAAATTGCCCAGCGGATACCCCCATCAAAAGCTGAACGCAGATCAGGCCTGAATACAGGAAGAAACTGTGCGATATCGAGGGAATAGCAAGAACTAAGAGATCGTGGGTGTGCAAGGAAAACTTGCAGACCATGTTGAGGCGTAGCGGCGTATAACGATCCTGCCTTGGAGGCGGTTAAGTGGGAGATGTGTCTCAGAGCTGGATAGTGACAGATGGTGACGCGAGACTGGACGCGCACGTAGTTCATGTATCAGCCGATAGAGGACAGTATTGGATAGGGGACTGTGATTTTAGTTTCGATTGTGCCCAGTAGAGTGCACTAAAGTAATTGAATGTTTTTCATAAACTATTCTAGTATTTTCATAAAGTGTTATATGTCTTTTTATGTATGTAAAATGCTGTAAATGTGTGTTAGCAGTATGAATGATGCGTGAGTGTGGTTTAAGGTTAATATGAAGATAATTGTTTAACGACTTATGTAGTAGGATTTAATGTGGGAACATTTCGAAGAAACATGGATATGGACGAAGGGTATTTTTGTAGAATAGTTTTGTAAAGCAAGTTTATGGTAAAGGGAAAGTTAATTCGGGCATAAATAACAATAGTACACAACGTTATGCATAAACAAAACTTCAGTATATTAGATAATTACGACGGTAAAAAGTGCAGTCGTGAGGTTTACTATTTTGCGATTGGTCATAGATGAAAAGCGCGGACTGACGCGGGAGAATGTTGTTTTGCTATTGGCTGTTAAGTAAACTGACCAATGGTAAAGCAATATTCTTCGCGCGCCTTTCTCTGCTGGTAGAGGACATTTATTAGTGTTCTAGAGAAGAGTGGGAACCTAGCCGTGAAACAGATAGGACGTGTGTAGTAGTAGTTCCGATGGAAATGATAAGTTGCCCGGTCTCGCAGTGTTTCATACATCAAAAGTGTTGGAAAGTGACGGCATAATTATTCCGATGTGTGTGTAGAAATTTCGGAATTTTTAAGTGAATTTTGTGGCGAGATAAGACGTGACTGTGTTAAGACTAGCTCGGGCTTGACAGTGATACTTGTTCACCTAAGTTTCATAATATGTTGAGGACAAAATTTCCAAACTTTCATTTCGTGTTTCTCCCGAAACGTAGATTAGTGACTGAAACTGCAGTCTGGTTCACGTCGAAGTACGGTAGGTTTCGCTCTGCTTTCCTACTGGTGATCTACTGAGACAATGTTCGCAGGTAGGTGCAGGTTCGTCGTAAAGGGACGGAAAGAACCGCGCCGCCGCAATGTTAAGCCATTAATGGACTTAATGTTCCCAAACTACGATGGGACTGTCAGCGGGCCACTAAATAATTTGCGATTGGTTTGAAGAACACTGCACCGGCAACGCTTTCGCTATTATGGACGGCTGTACAGGCAGCACGGCGCAGTATTTCAGAAGGGGCTTCCAACGACTTGTTGAGACCATACCGTGTCAAGCTGCAACAGTACGCCAGGCAAAAGGATGTCCGACACGATATTAGAAGGTACCTCATGACTTTCGTCACTTCATTGTACATTAGTATCACGTAATGATGATCGTGTAGGTGTCTGGTGTCTGCAGTACAGCTGATGTTTTGCTCCTGTTTGTCATTTATATCTGAAACAAGGAGAGGTGAAAACGAAATGAAACTCCACTCGATAGGAGTAATTGCAAAAGCGAGACAAATTTAGAAAGAACTTGGCAATTTGAGGCCACTTATCAGTATGATCTGCGTGTCCTCTGACCACGATACACGCACTGATTCATTTACTATGAGTATCAGCCAGCTGTTGCGTCCGCTCTTCAGTCAAGCCAGCTCACAACAGTTGTGTAACTGGTCCAGGCACTGGATACAGGCACTAGCTCCGAGTTGACGCCGGCCGTCTTGGCTTTTGAACTCTTTGCTGTAATAGAAATAGAGGTTTTTCACAATACTCTGCGGCTCCGACTTTCTTCTTTGTTTTTGTCATCTGACGTGATACCCAGCGAACACACACGCTGCGATAGTTTACAGATTCGTGGTCGACTGAACCGTGGTTAACAGTCATGTGCGATACCATCACCGAATCATTCACTCAACAGTCTCAGTGTTCCTGTTAGCTGAAGGCTACACGATCGCTCTTTGATGTAAATGTTTCGTTCATTGTGACATTACTCACAACACTGCAGCAACAGTCTACGAACAATCTTCGCAGCTTTAGATCACTGAGAGTACATGAAACTAATCTCTGTCCCATTTCGTCCTTGGTGCGTATGGACCAGGGGACACTCAAAATAAAATGCTCTGAAATCACAATGATTATACACTCCTGGAAATTGAAATAAGAACACCGTGAATTCATTGTCCCAGGAAGGGGAAACTTTATTGACACATTCCTGGGGCCAGATACATCACATGATCACACTGACAGAACCACAGGCACATAGACACAGGCAACAGAGCATGCACAATGTCGGCACTAGTACAGTGTATATCCACCTTTCGCAGCAATGCAGGCTGCTTTTCTCCCATGGAGACGATCGTAGAGATGCTGGATGTAGTCCTGTGGAACGGCTTGCCATGCCATTTCCACCTGGCGCCTCAGTTGGACCAGCGTTCGTGCTGGACGTGCAGCCCGCGTGAGACGACGCTTCATCCAGTCCCAAACATGCTCAATGGGGGACAGATCCGGAGATACTGCTGGCCAGGGTAGTTGACTTACACCTTCTAGAGCACGTTGGGTGGCACGGGATACATGCGGACGTGCATTGTCCTGTTGGAACAGCAAGTTCCCTTGCCGGTCTAGGAATGGTAGAACGATGGGTTCGATGACGGTTTGGATGCACCGTGCACTATTCAGTGTCCCCTCGACGATCACCAGTGGTGTACGGCCAGTGTAGGAGATCGCTCCCCACACCATGTTGCCGGGTGTTGGCCCTGTGTGCCTCGGTCGTATGCAGTCCTGATTGTGGCGCTCACCTGCACGGCGCCAAACACGCATACGACCATCATTGGCACCAAGGCAGAAGCGATTCTCATCGCTGAAGACGACACGTCTCCATTCGTCCCTCCATTCACGCCTGTCGCGACACCACTGGAGGCGGGCTGCACGATGTTGGGGCGTGAGCGGAAGACGGCCTAACGGTGTGCGGGACCGTAGCCCAGCTTCATGGAGACGGTTGCGAATGGTCCTCGCCGATACCCCAGGAGCAACAGTGTCCCTAATTTGCTGGGAAGTGGCGGTGCGGTCCCCTACGGCACTGCGTAGGATCCTACGGTCTTGGCGTGCATCCGTGCGTCGCTGCGGTCCGGTCCCAGGTCGACGGGCACGTGCACCTTCCGCCGACCACTGGCGACAACATCGATGTACTGTGGAGACCTCACGCCCCACGTGTTGAGCAATTCGGCGGTACGTCCACCCGGCCTCCCGCATGCCCACTATACGCCCTCGCTCAAAGTCCGTCAACTGCACATACGGTTCACGTCCACGCTGTCGCGGCATGCTACCAGTGTTAAAGACTGCGATGGAGCTCCGTATGCCACGGCAAACTGGCTGACACTGACGGCGGCGGTGCACAAATGCTGCGCAGCTAGCGCCATTCGACGGCCAACACCGCGGTTCCTGGTGTGTCCGCTGTGCCGTACGTGTGATCATTGCTTGTACAGCCCTCTCGCAGTGTCCGGAGCAAGTATGGTGGGTCTGACACACCGGTGTCAATGTGTTCTTTTTTCCATTTCCAGGAGTGTAGTTATTCACTGAACTAACAAGGATAACGCACAATAACAAGGAGAGTAAGGTACATGATCGTTAAATTAGTGCTCCCAAGATATGAAGCAGGGAAAGATTGCCTTTACCTGTTTTCGTGTGCCGGCCGGTGTGGCCGAGCGGTTCTAGGCGCTTCAGTTCGGAACCGCGCTGCTGCTACGGTCGCAGGTTCGAATCCTGCCTCGGGCATGGATGTGTGTGATGTCCTTAGGTTATTTACGTTTCAGTAGTTCTAAGTCTATGGGACTGATGACCTCAGATGTTAAGTCCCATAATGCTCAGAGCCATTTGAACCATTTTTGGACCGAGTTGACGTCGATCTGCTGGCAAACATCTTGTATCGGTGACAGCTCTTGGTCTCTTACTGGTCACGGGAGAGCCTCACTAACACGCAGACAGTTCGTAGAGAGACGTGCCGTGTGTGGACGAGAATTATCCTGTAGGAAAATGGCAACACGATACTGTCTCATGAGAGGTAACACATGAAGACGCAGGACGTCAGTGAAGTACTGTTGTGTAATCAGAATTCTGTCAACAAGCCTCCAACTGAATCCACAACCAGTGGTTCCCCACATGACGACGTCACGTATAACACCGCTGGGCCTTTTCAAAATATTGGAAGGTTTTGACCCCTCACCATCTCGCCGCCAGAGTCATCTAGGTCGTGCAGAAACGCAATTCATTGCTAACCACCATGCGACACCTTTTATCAACAGTCCATGCGTATCGATCACGACACCATTCCAGACGCAGTCGTCTGCGTTGTGGTGTTAACGGCAGCATATTCACGGGTGGGTAATTCCCTAGTACAACTGCTCCTAGCGTCCGACCCGATAGTGCAGGATGTCGCAGATCTTGCAGGGAGTTTGTTATTTCTTCTCAGATGTCGACGAGTACGCTTGCTTTCACGTTCCCATGCAATCCAACATCCTAATCCCCCACAAATCTGGATACGGCACGATTCTACCAGCCGGCCAAGTGGGGACCCACAATGAGGCTCCACTCTGCCAGGTGTTGATAACGCAATCTCCCAGGAGTGGATGGCGTCACACGTCCTGTATTTACCCAACCAGGCTCGGTAACATCACAAAACACCAATAACAACAATGTCCTCATTCTGCCTGTCAGAGAGAATTGCAATTATAATCATTTACTTACCTACCGATGCTGCTCTGCCTGTACAAAGTTTCATTGACATCTGATCATGACTTCTGGGTTATTTAGTTCTTTTGCCAGACAATGTATGTTTAGCGAAATGTTAGACCTGAAGTGAAAATTTAGGCAGTTTGAAGATGTTAGGCCGGCCGGTGTGGCCGAGAGGTTCTAGGCGCTTCAGTCTGTTCTAAGTTCTAAAGGATTGATGACTTCAGATGTTAAGTCACATAGTACTCAGAGCCATTTGAAGATGTTACAATATACAGGGTGTATATAAAAAAAATGTGATTTGACACGTCTGTATTTTTGAAATTGATAAATTTATGCAATCAGATTTGTTTTTTGATGAACGGAAAACTCAAAACAAAATTTTTCATACCTTTTCATAGGTGTTCAATATCTCCCGCTTTAGATGCACGGCATATGTCAATGCGGTATTCAGTGTTCCCACACTGCAGTGAGCATATCTTGAGTTAAGCTTCCACAGCCGCTGTTATGCGATGTCTCAGTTCGTTCATTGTTTTTGGTAACGGAGGCACATAAACAGTCTTACATAAAACCCAACAAGAAATAATCACATACAGTGAGGTCCGGTGACCTTGGAGGCCAGTAATGTAAGGTTGAATCATTCAGTCCAGCGCAACCGATCCTCTGATTTAAAAATTCCCACACTTCCAGATGCCACCGCAAACGTCGACGCAACACACGCGACAGACGGACATCGGGGGGATGTTGAGCTGTCGAGCTGCATGGCGTACGGATTTTGACGACTCCTTGTGAAACTATGGCGGATGCATTTGACGTCTGTGTCAGGCACTGGGGGACGGCCCGGCGATTTGCCTCTACACAAACAACCCGTTTCTAGGAATTGATAGTGCCATCCTCTAATACTCGGTGTTGCAGGAGGATCCACACCATACCTAGTACGAAAGTCACGCTGAACAGTTATTACTGACTCACACCGCGCAAAATGTAGAACACAAAACTCTTTTTGTTGTCTCGACACCGTTTTTACTAGAAGTGAAGTGGGAGCACACTGCTGCTACGTAGTAGGAACCATGTAAAACTAGAGAGTTTGCTCTTGCCAACAGTACGTTGTTCACGCATATACTTCAAATAACATAATAGCTTTGATTTTTTTTTTAATCGGATGGTTCTTAGTGATACACCCTGCATTACTGCAATTATTTGCGCTATATTAGGCTGCCAACACTGACTTGTCGATAAAATAATTAACTATTGTTCGCTAGGTTTATGTAATCGTATTGATCGGTATATGGGAGTCAAAGACAAAAGTCATTTTTGCTCAATTCAGAACTCTATATCCATAATTATATTACGCTAGCTTAGAGTCTACAGATTCACTCGCAAAACATTTTTATCGAATTTGTACGTTGTTACGTATTTTGTAAAACAAATTAATTTAGTTTATATATTCTTACACATACTGTATTGTTCGTGTACAGATTAACAATCTGGAAACATTGTAATTTTACATCTCAAACGAATATTCCTCTACGTGGAATCGTATTTAAACGTTCTATCCCTGTTGTGATCAGCGATGACTAGTTTGGGTAGTAACTACAACGAACATAATTTTATAAACATGTATTTTGCCTACTGAAAAATTAATGTGTTATAAATCCGTTTCTTTTTCTATGCAATTCTGACAAACCTGATTTGTCGTGGGGAGTGTTAAATAGCTTTGATTTAATTCACAAATTGCGACACCTTACAGACTTTTCAAGAAAATTAAGTCCACGGAAGCACCGTGTTCTCCGAATGTACTTCTGACTGAAAAGCGATTCTGGTAGCTGGAGTCGGAGGTTTTTGTAAATCCTGCCTGTCGAATTCTTGTGGAGACATTACAATATAACCGTTCAACCCCTAACATATATTTCTTTATTTTTAACCGTGAAATCAAGTACACATTTTCATAGATTTAGCTTCAAAAATGTTTTAATATATCGAAATATTTTCGTAAAAAGTTTCATCGCTTATTTCATCCCCTTAGTGGTTTAATTTCAAAAACACTGAAACACGTAATTTTTTAATTTCTAACCGAGAAGCAATACATATTTTCAGAGATTTGCCTCAAAAATGCATTCATAATGAAATTTTTCCATAAAAACGTTAATCCCATGTTTCACTCCCTCAGATGTTGAATTTCCAAAAATGCTGAACCACATTTTTTTTTCCTTTCTGACCAAGAAACGAAATACCAATTTGCGTACTTCTAGCTTCAAAACTGCTTTAATAGCGAAATATTTTCAAGAAACCTTTCATCCCTAGGTCATTCCCTTTGGGATCAAATTGCGAGAAATCCCTTCGTAAACGTGGCCTACAGTATAAGATCAACAACCTGTCCAAACTTCAAGTTTCTATCGTTAGTGTCGGCCGGGATGGCCGAGCGGTTCTAGGCTCTACAGTCTGGAACCGTGCGTCCTCTACGGTCGCAGGTTCGAATCCTGCCTCGGGCATGGATGTTTGTGATGTCCTTAGGTTAGTTAGGTTTAAGTAGTTCTCAGTTCTAGGGGACTGATGACCTTAGAAGTTCAGTCCCATAGTGCTCAGAGCCATTTGAATCTATGCTTAGCGGTTTGGGCTGGGCGATGATGAGTTAATCAGTCAAGAGAGTGAGTGAGTGAGTGAGTGAGTGAGTGAGTGAGTGAGTGAGTGAGTGAGTTTAAAGCAAACCCCGACAGTTAGCAAGTTTCAACGGTAAGCGCTGTTAGCGGTATTAAGACATCACAGTGCACAATCTCATGTTATCACCCGTCGAAGCAGACATCTGTAATCCAGGACTGAGCTCACACCTTTCACAACATCTCGCCTCTTAGAAGAGATGCTGAATCTTATACAAGTCGTGGACTTCTGCTGCACATCACGTTTAGTGCCCATCATCAAGACGTCGGTGACAAGTAGAAGTAATAGCTGTGTTCATACCACGCTAGTGGAGACAACAGTACACCTCAGTACGGTGACTGCCATCGAACGAAGTTCAGATACTCGGATCCGCTGAGGAGGGTCGCAGACAAAATTTTGTTCGTGTGGAGGAAGTACCGGGTGTAGAAAGGCCAACAAAAACGCGACCGGTCCCGAGGCGGAGAAAAACACAGCGTTGCCGGCGGCGTCTGCAGCTCGTCTGCAGAGCGTCATCGCCGTGCCGTAGCACGCCTCGTAATGGAAACGTCCGCCGAAATCCGCGCCGCGAATTAATTATGCAACGGGGGGTGGGGGGTGGGGGGGTGGGGTTCGCTTTACTTGTCTCCCCTGTCACAAAAAAATTATACATAAAAAGAAACGAGTGAGTACGAAATTACGTTTTCGTTCTATCCAAACTTGTAATTAGCTTTTTTAGCTGGCGTTGCAACAGGAAGTAGGGTTTACGGCATGTGTTGGCGTGCGCGGGCCCTCCAATAGGAATAATCCCACAAGCGGAGCCGTGCGATAACCACGTAGCGACCTTGAAAAGACGTCAGAATGTTAGGGAACATTGTATACCAGGTTCCTCTCAGAGTATGCTGATAAAATAGCTCCATATATAGCAGTTATATACAACCACTCCCTCACAGAAAGATCCGTACCTAAAGACTAGAAAATTGCTCAAGTCCCACCAATACCCAAAAAGTGAAGTAGGAGCAATCCGCTGAACTACAGGTCTATATCACTAACGTAGACTTGCAGTAGGGTTTTGGAACATATACTGTATTCGAACATTATGAAGTATCTCGAAGAAAACCATTTATTGATACATAGTCAGCACGGTTTCAGAAAACACCGTTCTTGTGAAACACAACTAGCTCTTTATACTGATGAAGCAATAAGTACTATCGACAAGGGATGTCAAATCGATTACATATTTTTAGATTTCCAAAAGGCTTTCGACACCGTTCCTCACAAGCATCTTGTAACCAAACTTCGTGCCTACGAAGTATCGCCTCAGTTGTGCGACTGGATTCGTGATTACCTGTCAGAAAGGTCATGGTTCGTAGTAATAGACGGAAAGTCATCGAGTAAAACAGAAGTAAATCCGGCGTTTCCCAAGGAAGTGTTATAGGCCGTCTATTGTTCCTGATCTATATTAATGACACAGGAGACGATCTGAGTAGCCGTCTTAGATTATTTGCAGATGATACTGTCATTTACCGTCTTCAAAGTCTTCTAAAGTCATCAGATGATCAAAACGACTTGCAAAATGATTTAGATAAGATACCTGTATGGTGCGAAAAGTGGTAATTGACCCTGAATAAAGCAAAGGGTGAAGTTATTCACATGAGTACTAAAAGAAATCAGCTAAACTTCGATTACGCGATAAGTCACAAAAATCTGAAGGACGTAAATTCAACTAAATACTTAGGGATTACAATTACAAATAACCTAAATTGGAACGATCACATAGATAATATTGTGGGTAGAGCAAACCAAAGACTGCGATTCATTGGCAGAATACTTAGATGGTGCAACAGCTCTACTAAAGAGACTGCTCACACCACGCTTGTCCGCCCTATTCAGGAGTATTGCTGTGCGGTGTGGGATCCGCATCACGTGGGACTGACGGATGATATCGAAAAAGTACAAAGAAGGGCAGCTCGTTTTGTATTATCGCGAAATAGGGGAGATAGTGTCACAGACATGATACGTAAATTAGAGTGGCGGTCATTAAAACAAAGGCGTTTTTCGTTGCGACGGGATGTTCTCATGAAATTTCAATCACCAGTTTTCTCGTCAGATTGCGAAAACATTCTGTTGGCACCCACCTACATAGGGAGAAATGATCATACGATAAAATAAGAGAAATCAGGGCTCGCACAGAAAAATTTAAGTGCTCGTTTTTCCCGCGTGCCGTTCGAGAGTGGAACGGTAGAGAGACAGCTTGAAGGTGGTTCATTGAACCCTCCGCCAGGCACTTCATTCTGAATAACAGAGTAATCACGTAGATGTAGATGAAAACAAGTGAGGCTAGGCTAAGACGAATGTTGAGATATGAGTCACAAACTTTCAAAAATTTTCTCAAACTCAAGAGCATCAGAGAAGTGTCAGGTGGTACACAACAGAAACTGACATTGGTTGTAACGAGGTCACTTATTGGCAGCATTTCAGAAACCAGTTTCATGTGCCAACCTGAGTTATTATAGTTCAGAGTATTCTGTTCTGATGTTTACATCTATTGCACTATCGAAATTTTTGGGTGTGGCTCAAGTTGGCGCTTACGAACAATAGAATATGAAAATGTCTCACTCTCTACTTACACTTCATGATAACATGACTGTCTTTTTAAGCTAGGAGATTCGTCTTTAAATACTTGTCCGTAGCTCGAAACTTTGAATGGTGATGCGATACTGCGAGAATAATTTGAAGACAATGCCAGTCGTAGGTCCCAGCAAGACATCGTGTGTGGACGACCTTGCCTCTTAAGTGTCTTAGAAAAACTGTTCCACCTGACACTCAAATTATAAGAGATATGCGAAATACCCTCATAATCCTAGATGAATGTAACACTCCCTGTATCAAAGTTGGCAATTCTGACAGATGTGGGCGTCATTGAACCGTCAGTTTAGTTAGTCACGATTGTGAAAGATTCACACAGATCATCTATGTCACGGCTACTAGAGACCGAGTGGAGGTAAATTTCAGCTATGGCTCCAGGTAAATGCTACATCAAGCGAAGCAATGCTGACCTTATGACTTACCTTGGTAGATGGAGAATAAAGATAAACTCAGATTTAAAGCATTTATAGACTTTACACAATTCTTTGGTGATGTTTGAATACATCTCTTCCAATTACGGAGTCAGCAGGAATGAAATACAGGGAGCGAAAGATTATGTACACTATGTACAGGAACCAGACTGTAGTTAAGAGCCGGCCGAGGTGGCCGAGCTGTTCTAGGCGCTACAGTCTGGAACCGCGCGACCGTTACGGTCGCAGTTTCGAATCCTGCCTCCGGCATGGATGTGTGTGATGCCCTTACGTTTGTTAGGTTTAATTAGTTCTAAGTTTTAAGGGACTGACGACCTCAGAAGTTAAGTCCCATAGTGCTCAGAGCCATTTGAATCATTTTGTAAAAAAATGGCTCTGAGCACTATGGGACTTAACATCTTAGGTCATCAGTCCCCTAGAACTCAGAACCACTTAAACCTAACTAACCTAAGGACATCACACAACACCCAGCCATCACGAGGCAGAGAAAATCCCTGACCCCGCCGGGAATCGAACCCGGGGACCCGGGCGTGGGAAGCGAGAACGCTACCGCACGACCACGAGATGCGGGCGAATCATTTTGTAGTTAAGAGTCAGAAAACATGAAGGTAATTAGTAATTTTAGAGACGTGTGACGGTGATAGAAAATTCCCCATGTGAGCTGATCAGCGACACCAAAGAGAATTTTGAAAAGGGAATTGCAGTTCAGAGAAAAGAAACAAAATCTTTGAGAGTTGCTGATGCCTTGTTACTGTGTCAGAGATGGCAAAGAAGTTGAAAAATGAGCGGAATGGCTAATGTTCTAAAAGGAAGACAAAGGTGAAAACCATCATTAATACAGCGGTAGTAGAGAGCAGTGGATCCTTAGAGAATTGAACTACTGAATGAGGCGCTATTTGGATAGCAGAATAAGTGACTATGATAGGAATCCATACAGCCATACATAATGGATCACACACCAGGTGGTTATAATTAAAGTGCAGTTACTTACAGAGGTCCAGTGTTGGATGTAATTATCGTACGGCAGCGAAATTTGGCAATGCGGAACCGATTGACGAGAGATAAAATAGTTCCAGTTTTCGCTATCAAGTGCAAGAAAGACATATAGAAATGTTTCCACACTTAACGGTTAGGAATGGCAGGTGACAATAAAATGTCGAACAAGTGTAAAGGGTATAATTTTTATTTTGTTATTAACCACCGCTTACACAGTTTGTTTAATGTGGGCGCTGGAGACGTCGACGAAATGCTGTACAGCGCCAGATTTGCACCTGGTGGCCAAATTGGAACTATTTTTTTTTTTCCAGCGTAAATCGGTTCCACATTAACGCATTAAGATATCTACCAAATTTGGGTACCATACGATAACTACAGCCCTCACTGAACGTCCGTCAGTAGCTGCACTTATAACTACCCATTAGGTACATATGTGTGTTGCACATCTTCTCCTAAACCACTTGGCCGACTTCAAACAAATTTGGTACAAATATTACTGCTTATCTGGAAATAGTCACTTTTAGGACAGGAACCACTTACCTATCAAAGGGGTGGGGGTGCCGATGAAAAAGCAGTTTAGCTCACGACACGCGAAATCCCATACTTCAGTCATCCATTGTTTGAGGAGAGCACTTAGTGACTTGGAAGAAACTTAACAAACAATTTCAAACATCTACGTAACTTTTTCTCCCTGAACCCCAGCCCCCCTCCCCCCCACCCCCCGCAAAAAAAGAACAAACAAAGGGAAGAGAGTTGATCACTTACTAGATTTGCGCTGTTCCTTTAGTAAACAACAGTATGAAGCATGACGTTTTAAATTATTACCTCTCTACTATCAACTCTCTTCAAAACACACTTCTCAGACATTATCCACATTACCAATGGACGTACCTGCAAAATTATATCGTTATACAGGACATAGTTCAGGAGATGCAACGTCATGTACATTGAGCTGCGTGGAAACGGAACTTAGGGGAAAATTCGCTGGAGGTATGTGTGAAATATATTAAATTTATGTGAAACACATCTGAATGTGCGTCCGCGTGCAACGCCAGTGGTAAAAAGCTCACCCAAACCCCCGGGATCTAGTTCGACGAAATTTGGTACACATACGAGTATTGGCTAAGAAGAATGGTGTGTAAGAACCACCTGTCACCCACTGGGGTGACCGTGTCATATAGTGGACTCAGAAGGTGGGCCGGCCGAAGTGGCCGTGCGGTTAAAGGCGCTGCAGTCTGGAACCGCAAGACCGCTACGGTCGCAGGTTCGAATCCTGCCTCGGGCCTGGATGTTTGTGATGTCCTTAGGTTAGTTAGGTTTAACTAGTTCTAAGTTCTAGGGGACTAATGAACTCAGCAGTTGAGTCCCATAGTGCTCAGAGCCATTGACTCAGAAGGTGGGAGGAGGAGATGGACTTACATGGAGGGGAGGAGCTGGGCAGAAAAAGGAAAGAGGGGAAGATGAACTGAGAAAGGAAAGAGGAGATGAACAGTGAGAGGGGCTACATGATGTGGACAGGGAGAGGAGCTGGACGAATTAGATGGGGAGGGATGGAGGAAGAGATAGGCAGAGAGAGGGGGAAGGAGGAGATCGAACAATAGAAAGCTGGAATTAGTTCATACCTGGGCAATGCATGGTAAGTAAAGGACGTGAAATGGAGGCCGCAGTAGGAATAGAAAATTATGTCGGATGGTAGGAGACTCATTTTTCAAAGATGCTTAGGTGTAGGACGTCTTTTCTACAGGTATTCATCTAGAGTGTAGCCTCATACGTAAGTTTCGAAATAGTCAAAGCACGAATGCATTTTAAAAATATGGGAAGAGGCGGCGGCGGCGGCCATGAGCAATTTGAGGAATCACCTCAGTATTTATTCCACGTAATTTTGAGGAACCACAAATAACCTGTCGGTGGCTGGAAGCTCGCAGCTCAGTGGAAGTGATGTTGTCTCTTTTAACCCCTTCCCTCTCTTCTTCCCCCCCCCCCCCCCCGCCTTCCCCCTGCGCAAACTCATTTGGATAGTTATCGACAGTTGACTGTGTTGGACGGGCGATGTGAGAAACTGCGGTATTAACACGGCGTGTCAGCTAACATGTTGCGTGGCAGTATCGGCGGTTACATGTTCCATTTACCACGTACTTCATGTTGAAATTTCAAGGAATTAAGTTATTAAGTCACATGCAGCTGCAGCTGAACTGCTTTCACTCGATTGCTTAATGTTTCTTTTGATGAAGTTGCTTTGTACTAAACATAATTGCGGACAACAGATAAGCAGCATTAGACGCCGTTTTCAAATCCTGTATTATACTCGAGCACATTGCGTCCAATATTATCCTGTTACTTATCGAAAAACTTGTTCCGAATTATATGCAATAACGTTAACTTTTAGACTGTTATTGGCGTGAGTGAAACTCGCTGTAGCCGTTACTTTATTCCTGCACGGTAGCAGGCTGGCAAATATTTTTACACGTAGTTTTATAGCATTTCTTCAGTTACGACGGGTTCTGTAAACAATCTAACTAAAATGCGAATATCAAACTCATGAAGTTAGTTTTGGTGACCAGAATTCACGTAAAGTTTATTGCAGTAAACCGCAGGAATAATGAAGGCGTTGGTAAACACACTCCGTCGTCATGGGCGTTGTTCGGACAGGGATATTTCGAATGTGGTACAACTGTGCATCAGTGGTTTTAAAATTTTTAAATTTTTGCATTATATGTTCCGTCCTCACGAGTGGGGCTTAAACAAATTCCATACCAGAGTTTCAACTGGTCCCTGCATTACAGCTACCACTCCCTCGATCTATGAAGCACACATCGATCAAAAGTGTAAGATAGCAAGACGACGGATCGAATGTTTCCAGAATGTAATTTCCGCTATGAAGCGGAGTGTGCGCTAATGTGAAAGGTGGCCTGAGACTCAATCTCGGAACCTTTGCATTATGCGGTCTCGAATTTGAGTCTCGGTCCGGCATACCGTTTTAATCTGTCAGAAAATTTCAGATAGAATGTTACCTACACGCGCCGTGGAATTTAGCTGTTTTCAGTAATTTTTCTTGTGGTAATTATTTTGTAGAGTAGTAATTATTTTGTAGAGTACACAACCCAAGTATCACGTGTCACTATCTGAGGGATGTGCTAGTGACAGACGTTTCCATCGTAAATTCAGCGCCGTGCGATGTCATTGAATAGCATTTCCAAGAACTCCCAACCTCAATGTGTTGGTCTCTCTCTCTCTCTCTCTCTCTCTCTCTCTCTCTCTCTCTCTCTCTCTCTCACACACACACACACACACACACACACACACACACACACACACACAGACAGACAGGTAGACATCAGCAATTACGTTTTTGCGACGAGTATCTGGAGTCACCCCAAACAAATACTGCTCATTTGTTCAGGATGCGAAACAGACGCATGGTCGGTAGTAACCACGCATAGGTTGTTGCAGATCATTGTTGAGGACAGTGTTGTATCCTATGTATGTCTGCAATTGAATTAATGCATTTCTTTTACTTTGTGGATGATTCTGTTAATACTACGTTTTTAAAGAGGACTATTATGTGTTGTGTTCGTTGTGCATATATAATGCCTTCGAGAACATCATTACTGTTTGCTTTGAAAACTAATTATGTTTGCGAGTAAAAATATATTTTGTTGCTTTACGGTCTGAGTCCGCTACTTTTAGATTTAACCATTGTTTAGTAGTCAAATGTAGAAAATGTCGTTTTCCTGTTCGTGTTGCACAGTGATCTACGGAAAAAAACTTAAGTGTGGTTGGGTCAAATGGCTCTGAGCACTATGGGACTTAACTTCTGTGGTCATCAGTCCCCTAGAACTTAGAACTACTTAAACCTAACTAACCTAAGGACATCACACACATCCATGCCCGAGGCAGGATTCGAACCTGCGACCGTAGCAGTCCCGCGGTTCCGGACTGCGCGCCTAGAACCACTAGACCACCGCGGCCGGCCTTAAGTGTGGTACTGTATTATCAGTTCAAATCAGAATCTAAGTCGTACATAGTACACTATCGCGTCATTTATTTTGAAGCAACAATACGACGTATTAAGTCTTTGTTAGAGAGAACGCCTCATTGTCATATTCCATTGGCGCCTATAGCCAAAAAGCTTCCTGCACGAAGTACTGGCAGTATCAATGATAGACCACTCGAGTGTTACGTCAGTACACATTCGCAGTCACGGTCGAGAATTGGAGGGAACGAACGGTATTGGCGCCTAGGCTGATGGAGCGCGGTAATGGGAGTTGTATGAATTTGTTGTAAGGCCATAACTGACGACAGCTTTGTTTATTGGCGACGATTGGCCGGGTTCTCGCGCAGCGCTGCGGGGTGGAAGAGTACTTGGTTTCGTTTGTCGGACCACGCCCAAAATTCGAATTGAGCTTTCTCAGTGGGAGCATCGATAAAACCATTTTTCCTACTTCAGTGATACCGTGGTGCTGCATCCGATTAGCCACTTGTTTATCGATCTCTCACATTTCACCTGTTCGCTCTGCTCTCTCCTTTCGTGATAAACACACCAGATTCCACGCGGTTTCATTTGTACTAGTGCCTTGCCAACACCTCTGTCAAGTGAGGGCTATTTATATCTTTGGTCTACCTTTACATACGTGGTTGTTCCTTGTACAAATTCTTGTCCAATTTTGTGTTCGATTTAAAGAAAATAAATGTAATTGTAAAATTTTTAGGACGGAATTTAACTGTTAAAGAGCGAGACTCACCAGAACCCATTTCCATCATAATTTCTGGAGGGGAACTTTGATCAATTAATTTAATGAAAAAAATATGTGAGAGGCTAGCCCCCAAGGAGGAGTTACATCAGAGTCATTATAAGATTGCGTTACACAGCTTGTGTAGATTCCATATAAACCCACCAGGGTGTGATTCTGCCCCCTTCACTTGCATATCAGCTTAGGGTCTCATGACAGCAAACACCCGGCTAGTTACCAAAGCCGAAAGGCGTTGTCTTCAAAGACGTATCAGCTACATCACCACATATTACTGCATCCTCCTCAGATATCTCCGCTGGAATGCTAGCCCATGTGCAGCAGTCATTCAATATCAAGCCGGAAGCGTGTATTACGCTGCTGGGATCACTTTGAATACAACCTATGATGTTCAATTGTCTCGTTATTGAAACTTCCTGGCAGATTAAGACTGTGTGCCGGACCGAGACTCTAACTTCTTTGCCTTTCATGGGCAAGTGCTCTACCATCTGAGCTACCCAAGCACGACCCGCCCTCACAGCTCCAGTTCTGCCAGTACATCGTCTCCAAACTTCACAGAAGCTCTTCTGCGTACCTAGCAGAACTAGCACTCCTGGAAGAAAGGTTGTAGCGGAGACATGGCTTAGCCATAGCCTGGGGGATGTTTCCAGAATGGCTGTGGCTAAGACATGTCTCCACTATATCCTTTCTTCCAGGAGTGCTAGTTCTGTTATTTTCGCAGAAGAGCTTCTGTGAAGTTTGGAAAGTAGGAGACGAGGTACTGGGAGAATTGGAGCTGTGAGGGCGGGTCGTGAGTCGTGCTAGGGTAGCTCAGTTGGTAGAGCACTTGCCCGCGAAAGGCAAAGGACTCGAGTTCGAGTCTCGGTCCGGCACACAGTTTTAATCTGCCAGGAAGTTTCATATCAGCGCACACTCCGCTGCAGAGTGAAAATCTCATTCTGTCTCGTTATAGGTCAGAACCCACGTAACTAATGTACGCACTTGTTGCTCTTTAGTGTCTGCTACCATAAGTATCGCAAGAGTGCTGGAGCGGGAATTCCTCAAAATACAATATCTCGTAAATGATTCGCAGTAGAGTCCTGCAATAAAGACCACTAACATTCTACTTTACCCTACTTTTAGTTTGTTAATGTTAACAAGCATTGTTCCATGTGAAAAAGTGTATGTTTGCTCAAAAGACACAATTTCTAAGTAATTATTACCAAGCCGGCCGTTGCGGCCGAGCGCTTCTACGCGCTTCAGTCTGGAACTGCGCGACCGCTACGGTCGCAGGTTCGAATCCTGCCTCGGGCATAGATCTGTGTGATGTCCTTAGGTTAGTTAGGTTTAAGTAGTTCTAAGTTCTAGGGGACTGATGACCTCAGAAGGTAAGTTCCATAGTGCTCAGTCATTTGAACCATTTTTTTTACATCTGTTGATAGGATAACAATATGAGCTCCTGACTACCAATCTATTCTGTGAAAACCACACATCAATAGCACTTTCCATTTTTCCAGTATTTATGATGCAAGTTCAACTTGTGTATTAAGGGTTGGCTACAGACGTGTGCTTCCATATTATAAATACGTTGTAGTTTGAAAAGGGTGCTCACATAAATTGTCACAAGGTAATAATGTTTAAGAAATGATAAGTACTTGTATTGGTACAATAAATTAATACACCCATGATCCAAGTAACTTTAAGATAACCGACAAATCCCCATATAGAACACTCAATTGTTTTCTGTCCTGTAATTATGTGGAACTGAAGGATAATGTAACTTTCCATCACTCTGTCTTGACCCCAGTCCAGCCATCGAGACAAGTCTGAGACGCGAAGCACCTCATTGACGAGAAACTCTGATTTCGACTCTGGCACTGCTGAGGATGTGCGCAGCATATAACCTACTCGTAACATAGCGGGATACTGCCATTGTATGTAGCCAGGGGCGGTAACGTGAAACGGGTCCTTTGCTGGGCGTCTGTGCTTTCAGAGATCAAGATGGCTGCCGTAAGGAAGGCACAGCCTGCAGCGTTGTCCAGCCGGCCGTCACGGTGTCCCAGTAAACTCGCGAAGCATGCACGCTGATGACGGTCCGTGGATGGCCGAGGGGCAGGCCGGAAACAGAGCGTAGTAGCATGGTGTAGTAGGGCTGACCGTACCAGCTGGCCATCAGTTGAGGATCTACTCCTACGAGATATACAACGAGGTGACGTATCACACGAGCCATAATCACTGGGGCTTTTATTAATCACTTAAGGAGTATAACGCACGATGCGAATTGCTTTCTCTTAAAACATTTTATGTACAAAGATAAAATCAGACTTTAGACTTCCTTAATTACCTCTCGGTTAAGAATGACACACACCAGGCCCATAATTTAGCCAAGTGGCGAGTGATGTAGTAACTCTACTAAACGAGAAAACAAGAGAGGGAGGTGTGTTCTCACACGATAGAGTTGGTGATCAGATGCTGACTGCTGTGGAGCGCGCATTCTAAGATTATTTGGACTATGAAGGCAAATTAATTTCAATCAGTCACAATATGTTTCATTTCCACCACGATTTTCAGGTAATTAAACCTCCATCATCACAAGGCTTTATGTGAATTAATACGACGTGTATGTTTTGGGTTAAAGGCTTTGAGATAACCTGTAGCTCTATCTAGGACAAGGCGAAAAAAAGATTAGTGCATGGTTCGAAGTTTTGCAGAGGTACTTGATTGAAAAGGTGAATGAAAGTGAACTGTAAGAGTAACAACACATCCGTTGGTCAGGGTTCTTTCCTATTACGATAGGAACACACATCACAAACAATCAAGTGAGAAAAAGATTTTAGGCACCATGTATGCTTTAGTTATGCTAATTACGTACTTCTCAAGACACTCGTGTGAGTGTACTTGGTTGTTAATTGAAAATGGCATACAGTGTCTACGGTTTTCGGCAATGCACGAAGTCTGGTACGTTTGGAAATGTTTCTATATGAAATGTGTTAGGAACGGATCGTGGGCAGAAAAGGTCAAACAAGAAAGAAAGACATTATGCTGAATTTATTGTTAGCTGCAGACTACATAATGTTTTTAATACGAGCACTAGAGACGTCGACTAATGATGTACAGCGCCAGATTTGCACCTGGTGGATAAAACTGGAACTAACTTTTTCCAGCGTAAATCAGTTGCGCCGTAATGCATTAGCATATCTACAAAGTTCCGCTGCTGTACGATAATTACAGCCCATACTCGACCTCCGTGGGTAGTTTCACTTTAATTGTAACCACCCAGTATTTTACTTACGACATATCTGATGGTCCTGTCCAGAAATATCAATGACAATTGCAATATCGTTGCAAGAATGTCAAGTGGATTTTTTTTCACTAGAACTTCACCTCCATCTATCATTTTCTGGTGAACAAGAAGTTCTGCTGTGAACTAGATTAATTTGTCTGCGAAAACTTATTTCTGTTCTTCAGAAAGCTTAGAAACAAATTGTGCCTTCCGCGTATAAGAACTTACTTGCAAGCGTTCCTTCGTAAACACTGATGAATCAAAACATGGACTACCTGCTTAACAGCAAGCCAGCCCATATTTCGTAAGCGGTACTCTGGCAATTCTGCCTGACGTGGATTCCCAAGTCCTTGATAAATATAAGCGTAGGCTTCTGCGGCCGTTGCCACTATCACTAAAACTGTTCAGGGTATGTAACCAAATAGTCAGCATATAAAATTGCCCATCAGTTCGACCACTGTTGAAAATGACCCCCTTCAGGGTATTTTGCTGGCTGCTGAATGAGAATAACTTTACTTCTTTTATGCTAAAAGCGCTTGGCATCGCAACTTAACTGTGTATGGGGTCGTTACCATGTGACGTCGAGGTTGCAGCATAATTGAAGTAGCTCCACCAGTCACGTGATTGCCATGGATACATCGTTTTGCTTAGTACGCGCTTCTCCAGGCGATCATATTATCTTCCGTGACATTCCATTACGTCACACTCCGGTGGGACATAATTTTTGCTGTTCATATCGAAGTTCGTGTATGTGCGATTACGGCGTTTCCTACACACGGGATTCTGTCATCAAATTCCCGGTAACATTTTTGAAATAATGTAAAATTCACTTTGACTCGGCGATTGTGAAACTATAGCCCGTCTGCATTTAGCAATTACGATCGCGAAAACACGTAATAATCAGTTTCAAAGTCTCCACGACGACTGTTAGTCCCTAACGTTTTAACGCTCGTGCTATTTCAGTAAGTCACAGTCGAAATAAATATTGTAAAGTACATCAGATGGCGGAACGCAGTTGGATGCAAACTTCTTTTATTCCAACTATCACTGTCTTATTATGTATAGGTTGTTTCAGCTGTTTATAGTTCTCCACAAAGTACACAGTATGCACGCAATCTAACCGTTTCACAACGTCGACGTCGAAATGTGGTTCAAACTGTGACGGTAAAATAGGAACAAAGCTACATTTTGTGCGTGTTTCTGTCTAGCATCAATACAACATAAACACGCGTACGCCACAACACGGCACTGCACACATTTCACCTACAGCTATCGATATCGCTCTCGCATCATAGTTAGTACAAAACTACTGCATATTATATTTCGTTTTACACAGCACATTTCACAAAAGCAGTACGAAGATCAAATGTTTATTGATATTTTACATACTCAGTTAATAAGAAATTCGTGTAGCAATATAAATAAAACAAAAGTCGTATTTCATACTACAGAACAAATTATAAAAGATGTATGTAGAGAGTACCTGAAGCAAAAGAAAAGAAAGAAGAAAAAATTACACGGATTCTGAAAATTTTGTCAACTGTTGGGCCTTATTCCGAAAGCGCTCGCGAGGGGTGATCGACTTAAGAGCGTTGTAAACAGCTTCATATATGCGACAGGCTTGGTGAGAAAAAAAGCGAAGTAGCCTGAGGTGCCTGCAGGTAGGCAACCATTTGACACACGTGTCACAGCAGTTGCCTGTATGCAAGCGCCGATTAGGTCTTCTCTTTAGAGGCACATTTTTAAAATGCTCAATAAAGGTGGGCGGGCGTCACTGAGAGGTTTGCCGAACTGGGGTGTCTTCGAGGGATGCTTTGCCCTTTTATTCGTGCATTTGTCAGTGTCATACGCCTCTGTGATCACGATACAGGAGGGCGTGAAAGAAGAGCAATGACAAAGCATAAAGACACGTTCAAATATCGTCGAACGGTTTTGAACGGTGCCTAGTGGTTCCACCCTCTACACCAGGACAATAATTGCAATCGCACTGCACTCCAAAGGGGTGAGATCATGTCCAGTGAGGTTAAAGGCCCGCCATGTCTGTGAAGGAGGATGGAATCGCCCAGTAGGTGTCAAAAGTGCTAAAGGTTTTCAAGAACGTCGTATTTTCGCTCGTAGCACAGCAGGGTGTCGACTTCGTTCGCGAAGTGTTTGTGAAGCAACGTCGCAAGGAAAGTGGTGGTTTCATTGATGCCCTTAAAAACACCCCATGATGCCTTTTCGTTTCTATACTTAGTAGCGGTGTGTCTGAAGTGCTTTCCTCGGCCACTCATAAGAAAACCGCGTGATTTCTAAACTGAATGTTGCGGTTGTGACCTCCATCGCAGAGACGTGAAAAGAACGGGCGAGATGTGGGTAAGAGGGGGTGTAACCTTCCCATCCTCTGACACGTCATGGCGGCGATGGGTGGAATTGTGGTGAAATTTAGTGCGAGTTGGACATCATTAGCCGGCCGCGGTGGCCGTGCGGTTCTAGGCGCTGCAGTCCGGAACCGCGGGACTGCTACTGCCTCCGGCATGGATGTTTGTGATGTCCTTAGGTTAGTTAGGTTTAAGTAGTTCTAAGTCAAGGAGACTGATGACCTCAAATGTTAAGTCCCATAATGCTTAGAGCCATTTGAACCTTGCTGTCTGAATCGCCGTCAAGCCCGAGGGTGACATCGCATAGCAGCACGCTTTTGTACCACCACAGAGGAAGGCTGTAGGCACCTTTGAGCCAAATTTGAAACTTACGTCTTGGAATGGAAGACAATATTCAAAAAACTAAGCCTTTAATTCTGTTGGGCAGTGTAATTTGCTTGACGCGTCTCATACCCGCAACGCCACGATGCAGGATCCAGTTTAGCCGAGAACAACGGTCATAGCCATTTGGTTCATCAGTGTAAGTACAGTAAGTGAAGGTCCTACATATTAAACCTAGGTCAGAATAACAGAGTGACTGACAATACTTATTTACAGAATAGGTACCCTAGCAGAGAATGAGCGCCCGGTAAAGTAAAAATCGTAATTCGTTTCTGGTGTTTCTATTGTTTCTCTATGCAGCGTGTTTGTTTAACGCGGTAAAACCTCCTAAAATTATTGCGATAATGCCCAGGAAAGCGATAAGACTGTTACCAGCTCGCTAGGCAAACAGAATATTTCACTCTAACGGGCAGCGTGTGAATGTATCCAGAAGGGAAACATCAAGCTCTTGCTGCCGCAGCCGTATTGTGTGCGCAGGCAAATATGGATCGACATCACCGTCCCCTCCCAAGCTCGATTGTCAATCACCAGGTATAATTTCTTCGCCGTAGCTCTCGTGGTCTAGTGGCTAGCGTTGCTGTCTATAGATCACGGGGTTCCCGGAACGATTCCCGGCTGGGTTGAGCATGTTCTCTGCCAGGAGGCCGGGTTTGTATTGTCCTCATCATTTCATCATAATCATAATTCGTGACAGTGGCCAGACTGGATTGTGTAAAAATTGGGACTATGTACGGGTGCTGATGACAGCGCAGTTGAGTGCTCCACAAACCAAACATCATCAACAGAGTTACTTGAAGCCATAGCGATCCTGGGTTGACCATGTAAGGTGACCATGAGGCCGTTCACGGTGTACATCGCAAGCCCAGCTGTTCGCGGCCAGGCCTGGCCGGGCCCCGATGAGAACAGTTAGGCAATCAAGTGCGCGGCCCGGCATCTCTGTGATTACGGCGAACCGTCTCACAACAGCGCAGGCGGCGGCGCGCCAGTAAGCCACTCGCCGTTATTGGGAAGGTAATTGGAACCGCGGCTGCTGCCACGCCTGTGCATCCGTGTCGTGTTGTTCGTACCTACCGAGGTGGCGGACGACTGTCAATCAAATCCGACCGGCCACGTAGACTTCAATTCTCCGTATTTTCGTTAGGTCACTTGAGGTAAAAACCGGTAATTATTTTCTTTCTTTCGTTCGTTCCTTCCTCCCTTACCGAGTTCATATGCCAGTTAGGTCGTAAAAGCAACGATTACATATTGTACTGTATGGATAAGGTATTGTTGAGTTACACGATCGTATTCGGTACTCAACTGAACGACAGGACGTATAAACATTTTATGAATTCTGTTGTGCACTCTCCTCTCACTGAAAGTGATTATTATCGCATAGCACACTTTGCTTTGTACCTCGCCTCGCCTCTTCTCTGGAAATAATGGATCCCTTTCTTCTGCTTCGCGGCACGATGATTGCACTACAGAAAGAAAAAATACACGCTTCAAAAAAAAGTTTTGCATTACCCCGGTTCCCAGAACTCCTGAAGATAGACGTTGACTATGGATATTGTATCACAGATACAGTCCCTTTGACTGTTCAGAGATGTCACTAAACCCGTCCAAAGATGTAACCAAACTTGCATGAGCAACGCCTATTAGACGGAGGGGCTCCGACAACATCAGTTCCAGTTATTCCACCAGGACGCAGATACACGCCTCGTGTTGTCTGTAGTTCAACCTTGCCTATAAGTTCAATACCGCGGTTCGATCGCGTCCGCATTGTTAGCCTACTTCGTTTCAGGAAGGGCTCTCAACAAGGGAAGTGTCCAGGCGTCGCAGAGTGAACCAAAGCGACGTTGTTCGGAAATGGAGGAGATACAGAGAGACAGGAATTTAGATAACATGCGTCGCTTAGGCCGCCCAAGGGATGGAGATGACAGATACCTAGGATTATGGCTCGGATGAACCCTGACAGCAACGTCACCATGTTGAATAATAAAATTATAAAGAATGTAGCAATCAGTCGCGGAAACATAATTTACACTCCTGGAAATTGAAATAAGAACACCGTGAATTCATTGTCCCAGGAAGGGGAAACTTTATTGACACATTCCTGGGGTCAGATACATCACATGATCACACTGACAGAATCACAGGCACATAGACACAGGCAACAGAGCATGCACAATGTCGGCACTAGTACAGTGTATATCCACCTTTCGCAGCAATGCAGGCTGCTATTCTCCCATGGAGACGATCGTAGAGATGCTGGATGTAGTCCTGTGGAACGGCTTGCCATGCCAGTTCCACCTGGCGCCTCAGTTGGACCAGCGTTCGTGCAGGACTTGCAGACCGCGTGAGACGACGCTTCATCCAGTCCCAAACATGCTCAATGGGGGACAGATCCGGAGATCTTGCTGGCCAGGGTAGTTGACTTACACCTTCTAGAGCACGTTGGGTGGCACGGGATACATGCGGACGTGCATTGTCCTGTTGGAACAGCAAGTTCCCTTGCCGGTCTAGGAATGGTAGAACGATGGGTTCGATGACGGTTTGGATGTACCGTGCACTATTCAGTGTCCCCTCGACGATCACCAGTGGTGTACGGCCAGTGTAGGAGATCGCTACCCACACCATGATGCCGGGTGTTGGTCCTGTGTGCCTCGGTCGTATGCAGTCCTGATTGTGGCGCTCACCTGCACGGCGCCAAACACGCATACGACCATCATTGGCACCAAGGCAGAAGCGACTCTCATCGCTGAAGACGACACGTCTCCATTCGTCCCTCCATTCACGCCTGTCGCGACACCACTGGAGGCGGGCTGCACGATGTTGGGGCGTGAGCGGAAGACGGCCTAACGGTGTGCGGGACCGTAGCCCAGCTTCATGGAGACGGTTGCGAATGGTCCTCGCCGATACCCCAGGAGCAACAGTGTCCTTAATTTGCTGGGAAGTGGCGGTGCGGTCCCCTACGGCACTGCGTAGGATCCTACGGTCTTGGCGTGCATCCGTGCGTCGCTGCGGTCCGGTCCCAGGTCGACGGGCACGTGCGTGCACCTTCCGCCGACCACTGGCGACAACATCCATGTACTGTGGAGACCTCACGCCCCACGTGTTGAGCAATTCGGCGGTACGTCCACCCGGCCTCCCGCATGCCCACTATACGCCCTCGCTCAAAGTCCGTCAACTGCACATACGGTTCACGTCCACGCTGTCGCGGCATGCTACCAGTGTTAAAGACTGCGATGGAGCTCCGTATGCCACGGCAAACTGGCTGACACTGACGGCGGCGGTGCACAAATGCTGCGCAGCTAGCGCCATTCGAAGGCCAACACCGCGGTTCCTGGTGTGTCCGCTGTGCCGTGCGTGTGATCATTGCTTGTACAGCCCTCTCGCAGTGTCCGGAGCAAGTATGGTGGGTCTGACACACCGGTGTCAATGTGTTCTTTTTTCCATTTCCAGGAGTGTATTTATCTTGTTGCAAATTGATTTCGATTGATATCAGTCATCATTGGTGCATTTTTCTAACCGATACATGCCATAAGTGGAAGTACTGCCCTTGGCAGATTTCTATCAAGAAGTGACACTTCATAGGTCAACACTACAACAAGACCATGTTGACCTATGCCGTGTGACTTCATGAAAGAAATCTGCTAAGGACAGTACTTCTACTTACGGCATGCATCGGTTAGAAAAATGCACCGATGATGACTGATAGCCGAAATCGATTTGCAACAAGATAAATAAATTATGTTTCCACGACTGGTTGCTACATTCTTCATAGTTTTATATTCCACGGTCGCTCCACAGAAAGGGAACTTAATGGAACCCAACATACAAATGTTTAATAATGCCACAGGACGTCGTGTTAAGACTCAAACTGTGCGCAGTAGGCTGCATGATGCGCAACTTCTCTCCCGTCCTCCATCATAAGGTCCATCTTTGCAACCACGACACCATGCACCGCGGTACAGACGGGCCCTACTACATGCCGAATGGACGGCTCAGGATTGGCATCACGTTCTCTTCACCTTTGAGTGTCGTACATGCCTTCAACCAGACACTCGTCGGACCCGTGTTTGGAAGCAACCCAGTGAGGCAGTGCCTTAGACACACTGTTCAGCGAGTGCACCAAGGTGGAGGTTCCCTTCTGTTTTGGGGTGACATTATGTGCGGCCGACGTACGACGCTGGTGGTAACGGCGTGCGATACGTGAATGTCATCCTCCGACCGATAGTGCAACCACATCGGCAGCATATTGGCGAGGCATTCGTCTTCATGGGCGACAATTCGCACCCCCATCGTGCACATCTTGTGAATGACTTCCTTCAGGATAACGACATCGCTCGACTATGGTGGCCAACATGTTCTCCAGACATGAACACTATCGAACATGCCTGGGATAGATTGAAAAGGGCTGTTTATGGACGACGTGACCCACCAACTACTCTGAGGGATTTACGCCGAATCGTCGATGAGGCCCGCATCTCGTGGTCGTGCGGTAGCGTTCTCGCATCCCACGCCCTGGTTCCCGGGTTCGATTCCCGGCGGGGTCAGGGATTTTCTCTGCCTCGTGATGGCTGGGTGTTGTGTGCTGTCCTTAGGTTAGTTAGGTTTAAGTAGTTCTAAGTTCTAGGGGACTGATGACCATAGCTGTTAAGTCCCATAGTGCTCAGAGCTATTTGAACCATTTTTGTCGTCGATGAGGAGTGGGACAATCTGGACCAACAGTGACTTGATGAACCTGTGGATAGTATGCTACGACGAATACAGGCATCAATGCAAGAGGTTTTGCTACTGGGTATAACCAGTGTGTACATCAGTATGGACCACCACCTCTGAAGGCCTCGCTGTATGGTGGTACAACACGCAATGTGTGGTTTTAATGAGCAATAAAAGGGGCTGATGTGATGGTTATGTTGATTTCTATTCCATTTTGCTGTACCGGTTCCGGAGCTCTCGGAACCGATGTGACGCAAAACTTTTTTTCATGTGTGTTCATTTCAAGGATCAGCCACAAACACTAGCTCACCACATGTATCTGGGCTCGTGTTAGTAGACGTTAATATCGGGTGTGCCCGTCGTTCGCTTTTATGACGGCTTGATTTCTGCTGGGGACACTTTCGCTGAAGTTTCTCAATATCTGTGAAGGAGTGGTAGCCCATTCTGTCTCAAAAGCCGAAACCAGAGAAGGTAGTTAGATGCTGGCGCCTGGAGTGAAGTCGACGTTCTAACTCGTTCCAAAGATGTTCCATCGAGCTCAAGTCTACTCTCTGGCCACGTATGTTGTTGTTCACGAACCATTCCCTCACAAATGCTGCCTTATGACAGGGAGCATTGTGGTAGGAGATACGATCACTGTCTCCGAACAGTTCCTCTACTGTACGCAGAACACAGTGTTGTAAAATGTGTTCGTATTCTGCTGCATTTACCATTTTCTTAAACGTAATAAGGGGACCAAACGCCAACCACGAAAAACACACCGTAAGCATTCTCCAGACATTCGCCAAACCCAAATCCTTCCGTCGGACAGCCACGTCATTGGGATAGCTGAACTGCTGGTAGCACTTTGGTACTCACGAGTGATTTCTTCCGCCAAGTTCAGGAGACTTTTCACAATTGCCCTTCGCAATGCTCGACCGCCCATTAGATGAGGTCTGCCTGGTCTTGATTTAGCTGTGGTTGTTCCTCCACGTATACACTTAACAATGACATCACCAACAGTTGACTTGTGTAGCTTTAGGACTTAAATGTCCCTTATGGATTTGTTACTCAGATGTCAGATGACTAATCCACTTTGAAGTCTCTGAGTCCTCCTGATACACTTATCGTGTTGTTATTGCTTCTATACTGGCAAGACAATACTCTCCGCCTCCTTTTATACTGCTGGGTCCGTGTCTCGAGATGTCAAGCGATCAAACACACATTACGCAGGCATGTCTGGATACCTTCTATCAGATAGCGTATTGTCGCCAGACACTTGTTGCTGTGTTCCGGTCGCTTGCGTAGTGTGAGATAACCCCCAATTAAAGGCATGGGCAGTCGAAAAGCCGTCGATTTGCAGTACGGTGGGAACCATAGCGAGTAAAATAGCATTGAGGAAGGAACTGTAAGTGGCCGAGCGGTTCTAGGCGCTACAGTCTGTAGCCGCACGATTGCTACAGTCGCAGGTTGGAATCCTGCCTCGGGCATGGATATGTGTGATGTCCTTAGGTTAGTTAGGTTTAAGTACTTCTAAGTCTAGGGGACTGATGACCTCAGCAGTTAAGTCCCATAGTGCTCAGAGCCGTTTGAACCATTTTTGAAGGAATTGTAAGGTTACGAATACTGACGACCCGACCCAAGACAGACATGAACTGCATGCGGGAAAGGATACATGGCGAGTGGCAAAATTTTTTTTCGGTACTCCGCTGTTACTAAGCTACTTGCCCCCTCAGAATGAGATTTTGGAAGAATACTAAAAGCATCGACTCGGCACAACTGCATGCAGGGAAAAAGACGTGGGAGTTACGAAACGTTTCCAACACTCAGAGTGCGCTTAGTTAATGAGTTGGGGGAAGGCGGAAACTACCGACTCGGTCCGCGTTGGACGGGAACTGCATGCAAAGAACAAAACATGAGAGTAAAGCACTCCGTCTTCAGGCCACGAGTGGCCTACCAGGACCATCCGACCGCCGTGTCATCCTCAGAGGAGGATGCGGATAGGAGGGGCGTGGGGTCAGCACACCGCTCTCCCGGTCGTTATGGTCGTTATGATGGTATTCTTGACCGAAGCCGCTACTATTCGGTCGAGTAGATCCTCAATTGACATCACGAGGCTGAGTGCACCCAGAAAAATGGCAACAGCGCATGGCTGCTGTATGGTCAACCACCCAAGTGCCGGCCACGCCCAACAGCGCTCAACTTCGGTGATCTCCCGGGAACCGGTAAAACATGAGAGTAACGAAATGTTAATATTAGTTACCCAGTAATAAGTAAGACATCCAGCAGCTCTAACGTCAGACATTCCTAACCGTTCTGAGACAATCACCATTGAACTGAGACAAAGTTTATCGTCTAATTAAACTATATGGACAATATACGTAAAGCTTCCATTTTTAAGTGACTAAACGTTATCGCCTTTAACTGTGGAAGGTCAGCCATACATCTTTCCACTCTTGAGAAAAAACATGAGATACATTAGAGATTCCAGAACGAAATTTTTACTCTGCAGCAGAGTGTGCGCTTATATGAAATTAAAACTGTGCCGGACTGACACTCAAACTCGGTACCTTTGCCTTTCGCGGGGAAGTGCTCTACCGACTATCCAAGTACGACTCGCGGCCCGTCGTCGCAGTTGCAGCTAAACCATGTCTCCGCAATATCTTTCATTCAAGCATTGCTAGTTCTGAAATGTTCGCAGGAAAGCTTCTGAGTAGTTTGGAAAGTAGGAGACGAGGTACTGGCAGAACTAAAGCTCGGTCGGTAGAGCACTTGCTCGCGAAAGGCAAAGGTCTCGAGTTAGAGTCTCGATCCAGCACACAGTTCTAATCTGCTAGGAAGCTACGTTAGTGATTGTTGGTGACGAGGTTGGCAACCAAGCACAACAAGCGAGGCCACTGCCACCTGCTGTGACCTGATGTGAGGGGAGTGGAGCTGCTTCGTGTTTCTCTTCTTCGATTTCTGCCGACGCAAATCGGAGCTGGGAATGAAAAGTGTATAGAAATCAAAGGACACCGAGATTCATTGCTGATGATACTGACCGCATATTTTTTTTTTTTCAGTCTCCACTCCCCGATTTCAGGAAACTTTGTGACAGGAGTGAAAGAGATCCGAAAGATAATTTCCTGTTATTTCTGAATGAGCAGCTGGACGAATTCGCGGGGGATATATTGGGAAATTCTTTATCAAGGGGTGCTTTCGTTTCCTCGGTAGTGGTGGTGAGAGCCTGTGGGATCAAACTACTGAGGTCATCGGTTCCTAAACTTACACACTACTTAATCTAACTTTAACTTACGCTACCCCGAGACTACACGGCTACCCTGCGCGGCCCGTTTTCTCAGACACGTCGTCTAGCTATAAGCAGGGCTCACCACACATCGCTACGCCATGAGTGGTAGCTCTCACTTGAAATCCAGCAGCGTTCCTTCTGAATATTGCTCAAGCTGAATCGTGTACTACTTTGTGAAATTCAAATATTGTAGAAATACGATCATTGGGGCTGTTCGGAAAGTAAGTTCCGATAGGTTACGACATTGAAACCACTGTGAAAATCTGACGAAGCTTTGCTCAGATGTCTTGGGCGGTTTTTCTGGTACGCCCGCCGACCACGTCACGCCGTTCTGTTCACTTCTGAGCGCACAGAGAGCACGTAAAGATGTCTAGAAAATAGTATCTCTCGCCAAGTACAAGGACCTGGAGAGAAATTTCACCTGAACCTACGCAGCGCACATAACATAACCGTCATGCGTTTCCTTTTTCCGGACAATTCTCATACGCATACTGCAAGGTCGATGAAGGTGCTCCTGCAGCGTTTCCGATGGGGAGTGTTTGATCACCCACAATACAGCCTGTAATTGGCTTCCTCTGAGTTTCATCTCTGCTCACAAGAACCGCTGGCTATGAAGATAACACATTGGCACACACAACAAGCTGTAGACCAGCGGAGAGAATTGGCGGAAAGCACTGGCGGCTGCCTTCTATTACAAGGGTATTGGAAAGTTGGTGCAACGCTACGACAAATATCTAAGTCGGAAGGACGCCTATGTAGCTGGAAGCTGTAGCTAACTGTTGCAAATAAAACATTTTTGATCATTACAGTGCTTTCCATTTCGCGGCCGATCGGAACTTACTTTCCGAATACACCATGTATAAAATTAATTTAAAGGAGTGTAATGCTAAGTGGTCTTACTAAAAGCAAACTTTTCACAGAGGAATTTTGAACGTCACTCGAACACTTGGCCCAACCTGCCTTACTGCAACTAGTAGCCCCTCAGTAAGAGAAACAGGAAGTCGAAAATTGTGTCGTGATTTGGTAAAGCAGCTAGTAGCTCCAAAAAGGTAGAAACTGTCTGGGCTCATTGGATAGACTTGCCAGCATTTTGTGATCGTGTTGAGAGAGCTCACGAGAGAGCACAGCCGATCTATGTTGAATATTTATAGCGTTGTACCAGTGTACGAAATACTTCAGTTTTCTGAGCTTTAAATAATGGTAAGTCACAATAACTTTTCAGAAGAGAGCTCGTGATTGCCAATGCGGCGGATACGTGTTCGTGCTGCCTTGCTGCTGGTGATGTCGAATCGCGTAACGTACAATATACTGTACCGTCCCAGTGAGAACACGCGTGTCCCACATACATGCGTTACGTCGCACGATTCTGCAGTCACGTTCGTTTCTACAAACCTTAGTATGGGCGCTCGTAATCGGGACGTTGAGCGCCCCTAAATATACTCTCTCTCTCTCTCTCTCTCTCTCTCTCTCTCTCTCTCTCTCTCTCTCTCTCCCCTTACCACCGTTTGCTTCTACATCTATACACTGCAAACCACCGTGAAGTGCATTGACTACGGCCCATTGTGACAGGACTTCTTGCCGTTCCATTAACGTATGGATCGCGGAAAGAACTGGAATTAATCTAATCTCATCCTCACTGTCATTATGGGAGCGATACGTGGGGGGTTGTAGTGTACCTCTAGAGTCATCATTTAAAGCCAGCTCCAGAAACTTTGCAGTCTTTCTCAGGGTAGTTTACGTCTTGAAGTGTCTACCACTTCAGTTCCTTCCACATGTGTGTGACATACTCCAGTGGGTCAAACAAACCTCTGACCGTTCGTGCTACCCTTCTCTTTATACGTTCCATATCCCGTGTTAGTCATACCTGATGAGGGTCTCCCAGACTTGAGCAATATTCCAGGGTGTAGCACACCAGTGATTTTTAAGCAACATCATTTGTAGACTGGTTGCATTTCCTTAGTATTCTACCAGTAAACTGAGGTGCGTTACCTGCTTTGCCCACGGCTGAGCATATGTGATTGTTCCGTTTCATGTCGCTAAAAAGTGCTACACCCAGGACATTGTATTGGTTTACCGATTTCAGCTGTGACTCAGTGATATTATAGTCATAGGATGTTACATTCTTTTTTGAAGGGCACAGTTTTACATTTTTGAACATTTAAAGCACGTTGTAAATCTCTGCACCACGAGCAGACTGAACTTCATTGTACGAGGGCTGTCCAGAAAGTAAATTACGATCGGTCGCGAAATGGAAACGACTATGAAAATCCGATAAAGTTTTGCAAAGATGTGTTGGGCAGTGTCTCTAGTATGCCTCTAGGTAGAATTATGTCGCTTTTTTCATTCCTGAGCTCTTAGTGAGCGCGTTAAGATGCTATAGAAAATAGTCTCTCTCGCCAAGTAAGAGGGCCTGGTAAGAATTTTCCCCTGAAGCTATGCAACCAACATTACATAACTGTCGTGCGGTTTCTTCAAGACAATTCTCTGCCTCATTCTGCAGGGGCAATGAAGATGTTCCGGCATCGTTTCAATTGCAAATGTATGGTTACCCACAATACAGCCCGTAATTGTCTCCCACTGAGTTTCATCTCTGCTCAAACGAACCGCTGGCTATGGAGACAACATTTTGGCACAGACAACGAGCTTTAGGCCAGCGTAGAGAATTCGCGGAAAGCACTGGCAGCTGCCTTCTATGATGAGGGTTTGGAAAGTTGGTACAACGCTACGACGTATGTCTGAGTCAGAACGGCGACTACGTAGAGAAGTAGCTGAAAGGTGTAGCTAACTGTTACAAATGAAACATTTCTGATTTTCACTGTGATTTTCATTTCGCGATCAATCGTAACTTACTTTCTCGTCGGCCCTCGTACATTACTGCATTATCTGGAAAGAAATCTGACGTTACTAATAAAATTGTTTCAAGGTCATTATTAGACAACATGAACAGCAATGGATCAAATACGCTTCCCTGAGGTACACCCAAATTTACTTATACGTTTGTCGATGACTTTCCATTCAAGAGAACTTGCTGCGTCCCGCCTACCACAAAATCCTCAGTTCAGTCACAAATTTCACTACAGATTCCGTACGATCGTACTTTTGTTGATAAGCATAGGTGTGATGCTAAGTAAAAAGCTTTACGGAAATCAAGAAATGCTGCATCTACATGACAGCCTTGATCCATAGCTTCCACTAAGTCGGAAGACTGATCCGAGAAATGAGGACATAAATATTTACTGTGTGGCATAAATATACTGAAGAGCAAAAGAACCTTGCAGACCAGCCTAATATCGTGTAGAGCCCCCTAGAGCACACAGAAGTGCCGCAACACGACGTGGAATGGACTCGACTAATGTCTGAAGTAGTGATGGAGGGAATTGACACCATGAATTCAGCAGGACTGTCCATAAGTAAGAGTACGCGGGGGCAGAGATCTCTATTGAATAGCACGTTGCAAGACATCACAAAAGAATGGTTCAAACGGCTCTGAGCACTATGGGACGTAACTTCTGAGGTCATCAGTCGCCTAGAACTTAGAACTAATTAAACCTAACTAGCCTAAGGACATCACACACATCCATGCTCGAGACAGGATTCGAACCTGCGAACGTAGCGGTCGCTCGGTTCCAGACTCGAGCGCCTAGAACCTCACGGCCACTCCGACCGGCGCAAGACATCACAGATATGCTCAATAGTGTTCATATCTGGGGAAGTGGCAGCGGAAGTGTTTAAACTCGTAAGAGTATTTCAGGTGCCACTCTGCAGCAATTCTGGACGTGTGGGGTATCGCATTGTCCTGATGGAATTGTCCAAGTCCGTCGGAATGCACAATGTACATGAATCTATGCAGGTGACCAGACACGACGCTTACGTACACGTCAACTGTCAGAGTCGTATCTAGACGTATCAGAGGTCCCATAATACTCAAACTGCACACGCCCCAGACCATTACAGAGCCTCCACCAGTTTGAACATTCCCCTGCTGACATGCAGAATCCATGGATAAATCAGCTTGTCTCTCCATACCAGTACACGTCCATCCCCTCGAAACGATTTGAAACGAGACTCGTACGATCAGGCAACATGTTTCCAGTCATCAACAGTCCAATATCGTTGTTGACGGGCCCAAGCAAAGCGTAAAGCTTCGTGTCGTGCACTCATCAAAGATAAACGAGTGAGCCTTCGGCTCGGAAAGCTCATATCGATGATGGTTTGTTGAATGGTTCACACGCTGACACTTGTTGAAGGTCCAGGATTGAAATCTGCAGCAATCTGTAGAAGGGTTGCACTTCTGTCACTTTGGACAATTCTTTTCAGTCGTCGTTGGTCCCGTTCATGCAGGATCTTTTTCCAGCCGCAGCGGTGTCGGAGATTTTGATGTTTTACCGGATTCATGATATTCATGGTTGTTGTTGTTGTTTTGTTGTTGTTGTTGTTGTTGCTGTGGTCTTCACTCCTGAGACTGGTTTGATGCAGCTCTCGATGCTACTCTATCCTGTGCAAGCTTCTTCATCTCTCAGTACCTACTGCAACCTACATCCTTCTGAATCTGCTTAGTGTATTCATCTCTTGATCTCCCTCTACGATTTGTACCCTCCACGCTGCCCTCCAATGCTAAATTTGTGATCCCTTGATTCCTCAGAACGTGTCCTACCAACTGATACCTTCTTCTAGTCAAATTGTGCCACAAACTCCTCCCCAATCCTGTTCAATACCTCCTCATTAGTTATGTGATCTACACATCTAATCTTCAGCATTCTTCTGTATCACACATTTAGAAAGCTTCTATTCTCTTCTTGTCTAAACCATTTATCGTCCATGTTTCCCTTCCATACATGGCTACACTCCTTACAAATACTTTCAGAAACGACTTCCTGCCATATAAATCCATACTCGCTGTTAATAAACTTATCTCCTTCAGTAACGCTATCCTTGCCATTGCCAGTCCACATTTTATATCCTCTCTACTTCGACCATCATCAGTTATTTTGCCCCTCAAACTGCAAAACTCCTTTACTACTTTCAGCATCTCATTTCCTAATCTAAGTCCCTCAGCATCACCTGATTTGATTAAACTACATTCCAGTATTATTGTTTTGCTTTTGTTGATGTTCATCTTATATCCTCCTTTCAAGACACTGACCATTCCGTTTAACTGCTCTTCCAAGTCCTTTGCTGTCTCTGACAGAATACAATGGTACACTGGTGAAATGGTGGTACGGGAAAATCCCCACTTTATCACTACCTCGGAGATGCTGTGTCCCATCGCTCGTGCGCCGACTATAACATCACTTTTAAACTCACTTAGAGCTTGATAGCCTGCTTTTGTAGCAGCAGTAACTTGTCTAATAAATGCGCCACTCATCTTATACAGGGTGCTACAAAAACGTATGGCCAAACTTTCAGGAAAGATTCCTCACACACAAATAAAGAAAATATGTTATGTGGACATGTGTCCGGAAACGCTTACTTTCCATGTTAGAGCTCATTTTATTACTTCTCTTCAAATCACATTAATCATGGAATGGAAACACGCAGCAACAGAACGTGCCAGTGTGACTTCAAACACTTTGTTACAGGAAATGTTCAAAATGTCCTCCGTTAGCGAGGATACATGCATCCACCCTCCGTCGCATGGAATCCCTGATGCGCTGATGCAGCCCTGGAGAATGGCGTATTGTATCACAGCCGTCCACAATACGAGCACGAAGAGTCTCTACATTTGGTACCGGGGTTGCGTAGACAAGAGCTTTCAAATGCCCCCATAAATGAAAGTCAAGAGGGTTGAGGTCAGGAGAGCGTGGAGGCCATGGAATTGGTCCGCCTCTACCAATCCATCGGTCACCGAATCTGTTGTTGAAAAGCGTACGAACATTCGACTGAAATGTGCAGGAGCTCCATCGTGCATGAACCACATGTTGTGTCGTACTTGTAAAGGCACATGTTCTAGCAGCACAGGTAGAGTATCCCGTATGAATTCATGATAACGTGCTCCATTGAGCGTAGGTGGAAGAACATGGGGCCCAGTCAAGACATGACCAACTATGGCTGCCCAAACGTTCACAGAAAATCTGTGTTGATGACGTGATTGCACAATTGCGTGCGGATGCTCGTCAGCCCACACATGTTGATTGTGAAAATTTACAATTTGATCACGTTGGAATGAAGCCTCATCCGTAAAGAGAACGTTTGCACTGAAATGAGGATTGACACATTGTTGGATGAACCATCCGCAGTAGTGTACCTGTGGAGGCCAATCAGATGCTGATAGTGCCTGCACACTCTGTACATGGTACGGAAACAACTGGTTCTCCCGTAGCACTCTCCATACAGTGACGTGGTCAACGTTACCTTGTACAGCAGCAACTTCTCTGACGCTGATATTAGGGTTATCGTCAACAGCATTGCCTCGTCCATTGCAGGTATCCTCGTCGTTCTAGGTCTTCCCCAGTCGCGAGTCATAGGGTGGAATGTTCCGTGCTCCCCAAGACTCCGATCAATTGCTTCGAACGTCTTCCTGTCGGGACACCTTCGTTGTGGAAATCTGTCTCGATACAAACGTACCGCGCCACGGCTACTGCCCAGTGCTAATCCATACGTCAAATGGGCATCTGCCAACTCCGCATTTGTAAACATTGCACTGACTGCAAAACCATGTTCGTGATGAACATTAACCTGTTGATACTACGTACTGATGTGCTTGATGCTAGTACTGTAGAGTAATGAGTCGCATGTCAACACAAGCACCGAAGTCAACATTACCTTCCTTCAATTGGGCCAACTGGCGGTGAATCGACGAAGTACAGTACATACTGGCGAAACTAAAATGAGCTCTAACATGGAAATGAAGCGTTTCCGGACTCATGTCGACATAACATATTTTCTTTATTTGTGTGTGAGGAATGTTTCCTGAAAGTTTGGGCGTACCTTTTTGTAACACCCTGTATAGGCGTTGCCAACCGAAGCGCTGTATCCTGCCTGTTCACATATCTCCGTATTTGAATACGCATGCCTGTACCAGTTTCTTTGGCTTAGTAAGATCGGTGTCACAGCCGAGTTAATTGCGTGGCACGAGTGATGCGCTGTTTGCGGCGAGCCACGGTGAGGCCTGGCGCTGTAACAAAGAGATGGTCCGCCGTCCTCTGCGGCTGCAGGGTTCAAGGACAGCCGCCAGGTGCCGGGCCGATGGCTGCACCGCGGCTTTAAAAGCCGCCGCGGCTACTCCCGCCTGTCCTGGCCGCTCCTATCTCCCAGGTGCACGCTTCTGCCCGCCGCAGCGCCTCCTGACGTACGAGGACTGTCCAGAAAGTAAGTTACGATTGATCGCGAAATGAAAATCACAGTGAAAATCAGAAATGTTTCATTTGTAACAGTTAGCTACACCTTTCAGCTACTTCTCTACGTAGTCGCCGTTCTGACTCAGACATACGTCGTAGCGTTGTACCAACTTTCCAAACCCTCATCATAGAAGGCAGCCGCCAGTGCTTTCCGCCAATTCTCTACGCTGGCCTAGAGCTCGTTGTCTGTGCCAAAATGTTGTCTCCATAGCCAGCGGTTCGTTTGAGCAGAGATGAAACTCAGTGGGAGACAATTACGTCCTGTATTGTGGGTAACCATACATTTGCAATTGAAACGATGCAGTAACATCTTCATTGCCCCTTGCAGAATGAGGCTGAGAATTGTCTTGAAGAAGAAACCGCACGACAGTTATGTAATGTTGGTTGCATAGCTTCAGGGGAAAATTCTCACCAGGCCCTCTTACTTGGCGGGAGACACTATTTTCTATAGCATCTTAACGCGCTCACTAAGAGCTCAGGAATGAAAAAAGCGACATAATTCTACCTAGAGTCATACTAGAGACACTGCCCAACACATCTTTGCAAAGCGGATTTTCATAGTCGTTTCCATTTCGCGACCGATCGTAACTTACTTTCTGGACAGCCCTCGTATATTCAGACCCCGCACGCTTATCCGTTACTTAATTTAGAACTGCCTGACCTCTGTCCTAGACGTTGCAATGATACTTGAATTACGTAACCATTACGGCACCTCACCTCAACCTCTCGATACCAGCAATATTGTACTGTGTTTCTGTAAAATAGTTAACATATTTCTGTGACAACATTTAGATTTGATTTCATTAATGTAGAGGTACTTTGATACATAGATATTTTTATATTGTAATGATATTATTCTTATGTGTATTCTTTCTTTTGTCACTATGATCTTCGACGTACTCGTAACTCTGAATTTTGGGCGCGTAAGCGGTTATTAGAGAGTCAAGTCTTGGTCGTCATGTTGAAAAGACGCAAATTGTAGTCAGTTTATGAAATGTGAGTTTTAACAGTGAGGAAGATATTTTCAAGTATGTTTTATATTGTGAAGTGATGTTACAACAAAAGTAATAAAAAAAGAAGTGTAACTTAAATTCGGATTGCTGATTACTTTTTTACATCACCATTGTGCTAACTTGCAGAAGTTTAATCTTCAAGAATGGTTTATGAAACACATCTATAAAACTTTTGAATATCGCAGAATAACACCTAGGCCTCTTTGCATCCGAACTTGGAATCATCAATACCTAGATTTTCGACGATTGAGCCATGAGTTCACAACGAGACCAGCGTGGAAAACACGAAAAGATGAGTGCCTAGTTTATCCATTATTTCATGAAATGACTTTAATAACTGTGCTTTAATGACACCTGCCACATAATATAACTTTGTTGTTGCCCGAAAATGCAATATTTAGCAGCGTGAGCAACACTATAATCATAAGTAATTTTTGACCATTGTTGTGGTAGGGTTGTTAGAACGTCTACATTCGAACTCTATGAATCACTGGCAAGAGCGTGACCAGAAGACAGTTTTGATTGCACCATATACAGCATGTTTCAAGAGCAACCCATCCATATTAACCCTCAAATACCTGCTTAAACTTAGAATGTAAACTACGAAATCAATATCCTCTTGCAACAATAATATTCATAGAATAGAATATTCATTGGTAATTTTTTGTTTTCTTATTTTCACGAAAATTAAGGACTCTCACAGTCGTGTGGTCAGGACTATATTACATACTATATTTCAGTCATTTCATAAATACTGTAATCATTTTTTACAATGATATTCACGAAAGCAGTTACTATCTTTCGACAAGCACAGATAAATATTACATTTCAAGCATCGTGTCCTTATCATCCTTATCTTGTAATTTGTTTGTTCGCAGCAACTAGCGGGCATTCAAAACATAGACTTCTCAAGTCTGAAACAAGAAATCGATATGCTACGAGTTGTATTCGATTCACTAATTCTTGCAAGATTGTTTCGCTTAGGACGCAACTTCATAGCACAATATTATGATGTTACACCGCAAATAAACCGCACTCACGCAGTTTTGTACGGGGTACAAGAGAGTTTCTTTTTTTTAATGTATTTTCCACATCACCTTCTAAACACTGAACCGATTTCAAACGAACTTGATACGCATAGCGCTTACTGTCTGGAAAGAATCGCTTTGGGTATAAGAACCCTTAACTTCCAAAAAGAGGGAGGGGGGGGGGGGAGAGAGAGCTGAAAAAGAAGTGTAACCAACAACGTGCGGATATCCATTATTTATTCATCCAGAATTTGAGAATCAGAGCACGTAGTGTCTTGCAAAAACTTCACACATAAATTCAAAACTTTCTTCTTTACCCTGAGGTTGGTTAGCAGCAGAGTACCATTCCTCTCTTCAGTCTGCTTTCCTCTTCATTTCCACGTACGTGTTACACCCAACATCATTCATGATCCATTGCATGTATGAAATCCTTGGTCGCCTCTGCTGATTCCTTCCCCCGATAGCTCCTTCTGCTACTAGATGTTGTTGTGTTTTTAGTAAGTTTTTCTCTTCTTGTTTGGTTGTGTCTCCATAGAGATCTGGTTTCCTGTGCTCTCCTAAGCACCTCTTCATTTGTTCCTTTGTCTCTCCAGCTGATCTTCACCATCCTTCTATAGCATCACGTTTCCAGGGCCTCTAGCCATCTTCTGTCTTCTCTTGCCATTGTCAAAATTTCCACGCTTCAAACGAAAACTTTCATATGTTTCCTTATTTTCAGACTGATGTTTTTATTGATAAGCTCGTCCTCATATTAAATTCAAGTTTGGCCTGTTATGTTCTACTCAGAATTTCTTCCGGCTTCTACCATCCCTTGTGATTTTGCTTCCCAGATAGGTAAATTCCTCTATCACTTCCATACCATCACTTTAGTCTTTTTCTTGTCTAATCTCATTCCGTATGGATTCCACAGAATCCTTTCCATTGTAGTGAGGACTTCCTCTAGATCTTCTTTTGTCTCCGTGACTATAGCAATATCATTTGCATAACGTAGCATGTCTATCTTCTGTCCATTAATTTTGATCCCCACCTCAATAGTTTCTCGAACTTGGTCTATACCTTCCTGGATATAAGCGTTAAATATGAAAGGAGAGAGAACACATCCTTGTCTTACCCCTTGTCTGATATTTACTTCTTGTTCCTGACGATAGCTCCTAATCATTGCTACCTCATTCTGATAGAAACTGAGTATCACATAGATGTCTTTGTTCTTCATTCCACTTTCCCTCAGCAGTCTGAACATCTCTTGCCATATACCGTTATCAAATGCCTACAAAGGCAATATAAGTTGGTTTATTTTTGTGAAATTGCTTTTCGATAAGGAGTCTCAGTGCCAGAATCGCTTGTTTCCAATACCCTTGTGAAACCAAAGTGACCTTCGCTTAACATATCCTCCACCTTTTCTTTAATTCTCTTCAGAATTACTTTTATGAGAATTATTGTTGTGTGCCATAATAGGCTTAAAGTAAGGTATGTTCACATTTTGTAGCTGGTGCCTCCTTTGGTGTAGGGACAAAGATGCATACCTGGAAGTCTGTCGGTATCTCTCTTGTGTTCTAGATGGACCTGATAAGTTCAAGCAGCATCATTTTCGTGCTGTCATGAGCATTCTTTATTGGTTCTGCAGGGATGTCTGCAAGTTTTATGTTAACTATTTCTCGCTCACTACCACCACAAAACGCTGAAAGGAAAAACTTTTTAACGCTTATCACAACAAAAGCAAAACGAGGATAATGGAATGTAGTCAAATTAAGTCGGGTGACGCTGAGGGAATTAGATTAGGAAATGAGACACTTAAAGTAGTTTTCCTATTTGGGGGGCAAAATAACTGATGATGGTCGAAGTAGAGAGGATATAAAATGTAGACTGGCAATGGCAAGGAAATCGTTTCTGAAGAAGAGAAATTTGTTAACATCGAGTATAGATTTATGTGTCAGGAAGTCGTTTCTGAAAGTATTTGTATGGAGTATAGTCATGTATGGAAGTGAAACATGGACGATAAATAGTTTGGACAAGAAGAGAATAGAAGCTTTCGAAATGTGTTGCTACAGAAGAATGCTGAAGATAACGTGAGTAGATCACGTAACTAATGAGGAGGTATTGAATAGGATTGGGGAGAAGAGAAGTTTGTGGCACAACTTGACTAGAAGAAGGGATCGGTTGGTAGGACATGTTTTGAGGCATCAAGGGATCACAAATTTAGCACTGGAGGGCAGCATGGACGGTAAAAATCGTAGAGGGAGACCAAGAGATGAATACACTAAGCAGATTCAGAAGGATGTAGGTTGCAGTAGGTACTGGGAGATGAAGAAGCTTGCACAGGATAGAGTAGCATGGAGAGCTGCATCAAACCAGTCTCAGGACTGAAGACCACAACAACAACATCACATTTTCACTGTTCACGCAGTATAACTGTCGCATCTGGTATGACGTTTAAATTTATTACTTCTTTGCTGATAACTGTATTTGTAAAAAAAAAAAATTCGCAGACTATATAAGTATACTGCTGAAAGTACGTAGAAAAGTGTATCATTGTACGACACGTAGTTTAGGAGATGCGACTTCATAACTACTGAAGTGCGTGAAAAACTGCGGCAACATGTATAACTTTCTACTTTATTTCGTCTTTACTACGAACTCTATTCGCAATACATTTCGCAGACAATATCCAAATATACCACTGAACGTACTTGCAAAATTATATCTTCGTGTGACACATTGTTCCGAAGGTATGACGTCATAAAGAACTGTTACACTGCGCGTGAAAACGAAACTGCAGGGCCAAATTCGCCACAGATACAGGTGAAATATGTGTACAAATAAGCGTGAAATAGGTAAAGTGTATGTTAAATGTACGTCGTGTGTGCATACTGTGGTACAGTCGAGGGTAAAAAGTTCCTCCTAAACTACTGGATCGATTTCAACCAAAATTTGGTTCAGATGTTACTTACAATCTGGAAAGAAATACTGTGGAATAAGAACCACCAGCCTGCTGTTGTGGTGGGAGTGGTAACTTGGGAGGTGGAGAGGAAGAGATGTATAGAGAGGGGGAAGCAGGAGACAGATACACATTCGGGGAGGGTGAGGAGGAAATGGATAGAGAAAGGAAAGAGAATGAGATAGGCGGAGGGAGTGCGGAGGAGGGGATGGATAGAGAGAGTGTTGAGGAGAAGATCGATTTAGAGGGAGTGAGGAGACGAATTCAGACAGGTTGAGGAATAGATGGACAGATAGGACAGAAGGAGATAGAGAGCGCTGTGCGGAGGAGATACCAGGTGTAAGTGTAGGAGGATATGGACAGAGAGCGTCGGGCGGGGGATGGGGGGGGGAGGGAGGAGGACAGGTGGAAGGAAGAAATAGACTAATAGGACTGAAATACATACCCGGCCAAAGACAGACTCTCAGCTAGCTGTAAATATTTTAGGAATGGTAGTCTAGACTAATCTGAATTGTTCCATATGGCGTGAGACCCGCTTGTATTTGTTACAGGGATACAGCTGGTAACAAAACTAACATTTTATTTCACGTGTTGGTATTTCTGCTACTGAGGATTTACATACGTGCTGTCATTTTTTTTGTTTTGAAGTTAATATTGTGAAGTTGGGTTTCTTCTTCTTGTTCTTCTTCCCTTCTTCTTCTTACGCCTTTGTTCCGCATCAGCGCTTGATTGCCATAGTTATTAATGGGTTTGGCAAGGTTGGTTTAAGCAGTGGCCAGATGACCTTTCTATCGCTACCTTTCCCCCCACTCCCCACCCCCCATCCCTGCTCCACCATCGCTTGGACAAACCAACCAAGCAAGTCAATGGTGGTGCCGAACTTACTCCCGAGAAAAATCTCTGTAATGGATAGTAACGTTATTCCAGATTCCGAATGCTAAATATGAGTACTCTGGGCGACGGTAAGCGTCAGAACGTGGCTCAAGCACTGTAATCGCATACCTTTGTGTACAGCCTGCCTAAAGAGCTGTAGCAGGAGAACGTGTCAGAGAAAACTTGGAAACTGCCGTGAGTAAACTTCGTAATTATGCTTTTGTAACACAGGGAAATACCAATGTTCCAGCTGTGGAACGAGAGGCTTACTTGTTTAAAACATGTGCCAGGAATAGATGTTCGAGTGAGATAATTCTGAATCTTTTTCTTGAAAATTTCTTCAAACTGTCAGAAAGCCGAATAATGAGGGCAACGTCTTACATACTTTGATGATTAAGGGACCCAAACTTTTTGTTTCTGAAGACACAGAAGGACTCGGTGAACATGACGCTTAGGTTTGACGTGAATGTGAGGAAAGGCGGCAAAATATTTGTGACTAGTAAGTGACAGGAATCATTATGAGGTATGTGAGCAATCAACATCAAGTAACTATCCCTGGATCGAAGATGCGGAGTGTCAATGGATCAAATTAATATACTGTACAACACACTGCAGATATGCATGTAGCGAATAGTATTTGAGTTTCGTCATAATCGTCTTGGGAAGTTTACAAAAGCAAAGATAATTCCATCGCCGATTTATAGGTAATAAAAGCCTTGTTGACAAATACATGCTAAACGAAACCAATAAGGAGAGCAGTGCGAGAAGCGTTTAGTGAGTTCGTATTTTTGCCTATCAGATGAAAAACTTAGCGGGTCTTATTAGTACGTAATATCAGCAAAATGGTAAAATCACTAATACATACTCTCAGTGGCCATACTGGTTAGCAGATGGTGGATGGCACAGGGGTCAAAATATGGAATTTGATCTTCAGATATTGTTTCACTGAGGAAGATCGTTTTCCTCCTTTCAATCGAGAGACGGTCGCTGCAATGTTCCACAGACATTACGTCCAAAACCATGACATAGTTTCGATGGCGTACACTACTAATTTTCTAAATAGTCATCTTTTGCCATTCACCATAGCATGGATCCAGTAATGATAAAATAATGGAGTGTTTCTAAAATGCGCTGAAATTACAACATGAAACTGCATGAAAAGACTGCCATTGCATTCTGCACACAGTGGAAACTGGTCTCTAAATTAACGGACCGAACATGTTACATGACGAATATTGCAGCTTAGCCGTGGTTAAGTATAGGCAGAAGTACCGCGTGTGGAACTATCACAATTATCGCAACAGTGAAACGGCAGAGCGCCATGTTTAACTCCTGCAGATGGCAATAAAAGTCGCGAATCATTGACCAACGTGATGGTGTGACGAAGGAAAGTTTCGTCAGCGCCTGTCACGTTTCTTCGATTGGATCCGGTACTGGTCACAGCCTGAGGCACGTCCAAATTAACGTCACACTTCGGGTGTGGCCTGGTAGAGGAGGAGGAGGAGGAGGAGGAGGAGGAGGAGGAGGAAAGCCATGGCCGATGTGCAGAAGTGAACGTGTCTCTCTTTCTAGCGGTTAGCGAAGGCGTTTATTGAAACCTGATTATCAGCAGCGAGTTGGTGTGGTTGAATAACTTCATATAACCCATATACAGCTGATTCTCCCCCAATGCTTTGTAAGTACTAGTGATTATGTGATCAAGGCACACTAAAGACCACGGTTGTAATGACCAATTTCGTCCGAAACGGCCATTTTGGGATGATGCTCCTGACGATACCAAACGTTGGGAATAAACTGCGCGCACGGGAAATAATTAAATAACTAGAAGTTTGTGTACCAATGTTATGTCTCACTGCCGAGCGGTCTACGGTGCTGCAGTCTTGGACTGTGCGGCTGGTCCCGGAGCAGGTTAGAGTCCTCCCTCCGGCATGGGTGTGTGTGTTTGTCCTTAGGATAATTTAGGTTAAGTAGTGTGTAAGCTTAGGGACTGATGACCTTCGCAGTTAAGCCCCATAAGATTTCACACACATTTGAACATTTTTATTTCTCACTTTTCTTGTTCCAGTAGCTTACGGTTCGCGGGAAGAACGGACGCTGGTAAACCTCTATCATTTTGGTCTTTTCACGAGTGTACGAACGAGGAAGCAACGAACTGTTTCACTATTCTGCACTGAAGAGTCAAAGAAACTGGTACACCTGCCTAACATCGTTTAGGGCCCCCACGAGCACACAGAAGTGCCGCAACATGATGTGGCATGACTCGACAAATGGCTGAAGTAGTGCTGGAGGGAAATGACACCATAAATCCTTCACGGCTGTCCGTAAATCCGAAAGAGTACGAGGGGATGGAGATCTCTTCTGAACAGCACATTGCAAGGCATCCTAGATACGCTCAATAATGACCATGTCTGGCGAGTTAGGTTGGCATTGGAGGAGCTTAAACTCAGAAGAGCGTTCCTGGAGCCACTCTGTAGTAATTCTGGACGTGTGGGTTGTTGCATTGTCCTGCTGGGATTGCCCAAGTCCGTCGGAATGCACAAAGTACATGAACGGATGCAGGCGGCCAGATGCTTAAGTACACGTCACCTGTCCGAGCCGTATCTAGACGTATCAGGGGTCCCACAATACTCCAAGTGCACACTCCCCGGACGATTACAATGTCTCCACCAGCTGGAACGGTCCCCTGCTGACATGCAGGGACCATAGATTCATGAGGTTGTCTCCATACCCGTACACGTCCATCCGCTCGATACAATGTGAAACGAGACTCGTCCGACCAGGCAACATGTTTCCAGTCATCAACAGTCCAATGTCGGTGTTGAAGGACCCAGGTGAGGCGTAAAGCTTTGCGTCGTGCATTCATAAAGGGTACATGAGTGAGCCTTCGGCTCCGAAAGCCCACATCGTTGATGTTTCGTTGAATAGTTCGCACGCTGACACTTGTTGATGGGCCAGCATTGAAATCTACAGCGATATGCGGAAGGGTTGCACTTTGTCACGTCAAATAATCCTTTTCAATCGTCGTTGGTCCCGTTCCTGCACGATCTTTTTCCGGCCGCAGCGATGACGGAGATTTGGTGTTTTATTGGACTCCTAGTATTCACGTTACGTGTGTGAAATAGTCGCACGGAAAATCCCCACTTCATTGCTACCTCAGAGATGCTGTGTCCCATCGCTCGTGCACCGACTGTAACACCACCTCCAAACTCACTTAAATCTTGACAACCTGCCGTTGTAGCAGGAGTAAACGCTCTAACAACTATGCCAGCCACTGGTTGCATTATATAGGCGTTGTCGACCACAGCGGCGTATGTTACCTGTTTATAAATATCTCTGCATTTGAATACGCATGCCTATTGGAGTTTCTTTGGCGCTTCAGTGTAGGAACGCGTCCTCTCGGAACTTTAACAGTAGACCGTACAGTCATGCAGAACGCCTCTCTTGCAGCGCCTACCATTGGAGATGGACGAGGATTTCTGTGACGCTTTCGCGCTAATTAAATGAACCTGTAACGAAACGCGCTGCTCTTCCTTGGATCTTCTCTGTTTCCTCTGTCAATCGTATTGTAAGGTGTATGCTTCGCCGGCGATGGGCGAGGCATGACAGAATCTCTGACCAGAGAGTAGTTTATCGTTAGTTGTTGCTTGTCACGAGTCTGCGCGAGTCTGCAGTAGTAGTCAGTCGGATACAGTAGCGAGTGGACGGTAGTAGTCTGCGGGAGCCGGCATGCGTCGGCTGTGTGCTCTGGTCGCGACTCTGGTCAGGATTCTGGACGATGAGTATGGTTGTAGAAGGTAAAGAAGCAGCATTGCGCACATTTAATAATGTATGTTAATTGTAATTTAATTTGTTCAGAAAAAATGCCCCAATAATAATTTTTGTATAAAGTAACTCTTTTAAAGAAAAGTATTCATTTCAATTTAAAGAATTTTTCCACTCTTTTGAAGAAAAAGCATTCATTTCAATTTAAAGAATATTTCCTATGCATTCCTTCCAAGAATCAAAAAAAAAAAATATATACGCCAGCATTGCACGAAGCTGTGTCGATAAATAAGAGCAGATATAGTTGCAGTTTTTATTGAGGTAAGAATTTTGCTTTTGTTATTCAGAATACAGGTCCGAAGGTCAGCGCTGCTGTCCTTATAAAATTTACCAGATATTATTATTTCTGTTAGGAGGTTACATTTCGTTCATGGTTCATTATTTAATTAATATTATTGTGTGGTTCATGGTCAATTACCATTCCTTTTAATTCTGTGGGGAGTTTACGTTTGGTTCCATTTCACATTATTCATTTAACAAAATTTCGTGTGGGGAGGTTACAGTATCTGGTGTAGATTCCAGACTGCGGAGCAATATTAGAGTATTGGTCGAACGAGTGTTTTGTAAGATACCTCCTGGACTACGGTTCTGGAGGATTCTTCCAATGAATCTGGATCTGAAATCTGCTTTCCCCGCGACTGATTTCATGTGGTCGTTCTACTTCGCATCTGTACGCACGCATACTCCTATGTGTTACGGAAGTAACTGCATCCATTGATCGTTCTGCAATCGTGTAACCATACAATGAAGGGCCTTTCTGTCCACATATTCGCAATACGTCACATTTGTTTATGCTGAGAGCAAGTTGCCGCTTCCTTCACCAAGCCTCGATACTCTGCAGGTCTTCCGTCATTTCGCTACTGTTTTTCTCTGTATACCTGACAATGATCTGTGAAAAGCCGTGAGCCGTGTCGCGGCTCGCGTAGGTTCCGTTGGTAGGTGGCATCGTGTAGTAGGGATAGTGGCGTCTCCTTTTCTTCTTGTGTTTACTGGTCCACTACGTTTGCTAGCGTTGTCCGTTCGCGTGTGGCGGCAGCAGCAGCGGTTATCGATATCTAGTACCCTAGTACTATCTTTGGAAGCGCGTCAAGGGTTTTCCGGGTCGGAGTGTGTCTGGTAGCTAGGTTGGGATTGAGCAGCAGTGAGGTCTGGCAGCGCGTGGACATGCCGGGACCGTTGGCGGCACGCAGGCACTGCCGGATCGAGGGGCTGTAGTTGCGAGGGCCACAACCTCGTTCTCCACCGGACGCAGGATATTTGAGTTGAATGAACATTAACACAGTAGTGAAGCCTTCACTATTTTGAGATGACGCCGTTTATTCACGCGTTGCTGCTCGCAGGGTCACTAAGACGAAGAGCAACGAGTGGAGTGTTCGGAGTTGGCGAAATTAATTAGCCATCATCCACCTTCTAATATTAATCATTGAATTCTTTGTGTTTATTGATGAAGTTCAACCAGCTGTATTTTTCTGTCTAGTGGCAGCTAACGCCCAAGTTACCTGCGCTGGAGGTTAGCTTATTCTCGCGGCAGTGTTCCTTTCCTCGCCTTGCTGCTGTTGTCCGGTAAGGCGTGTAATTCGACAGCCTCCTTGATTGTGGTTTTGATATTTCTTTTGGACTACATTGGTCGTAGTGGGTCCTTCTGCTTCTGGATGTTCTAAACATCGGATTCAGAAGACGCAGTGCTGTCCGCCGGTTCCGCCATGCCTGGGTTATTCCATCGTTGTGTTGGTTATCAGACGTTAGGTAGATATTGCAAGAGTGTTAAACTGTCACTAGTTTGAGTTGCCATCCGGTTGAGTGAATACAACTCTTGGCTACCTGCCTCATCGTTTACGAAGTTGAGCGACTTTCCCAGGTCGATCCTTGGAGCACTGTCTGAGGCCCACTTCTCTCTTGATTTGATCAGATTGTGACGATTGTCAATAAGGCCTTCAGCCATGAATGCAATTTGCTTAAGAAATTTATTAGACGTTGTGTCTCAACAGTCGAATTTGAAAATTGTTCCTTATTGTCAACCTTATTTGCAATTGTTTTCAAATAAAGTGTACGTGATTAAAAAAAATAAAAAAAAAACCGGAGCAACCAAAGGTAACTGGATACGGCCCCGCCCACACTGAATCCTGCCTTGCCCTAAGTACCACGTCTCAGCCTGAAGAAACTTACGACGTTATCTACTATTGTATGTTCTTGAGAAGTAATGGTCCTTTAACACTCCAATGGGACACACCAGAAATTACTTTCATGCCTGAAGACTTCTCTACGTTCAGAATGACATGCTCTCTTCTGTTCGCTAGAAATTTAGTCCAGTCACACAGTTGGTCCGATATTCCATAAGCTCATATTTTGCTCATTAGGCGACAGTGTGGAACTGTGTTGAACGCCTTCTGGATGCCGAATACCACGGCGTCTGCTGCGAGCCTGTCTCTGCCGCCTCCTGGGTCTCATTGGTGACCAGAGCGAGCCTGGTTTCCCACTATCGCTGTTTGCCGTATCCATGTTGGTTCTTACAGAGATTTTTGGTCTCCAGGAGTGTCCTAACACACGAGCATGAAACATGTTCTAAAATTGACAACAGACCGATGTCAGATATGTAGACTTATGGTTTTGTGCCTTTCTTCGACGTTCCTGCTTGAAAACGGGAATGACCTGTGCTTTTTCCCCAATCATTAGGTATGCTTCACTCCTTTGGAAACCAACGGTACCCTGTCATCCGTTTGACATTCAACGCAAGAAGACGACTTTTCCATGCTTCACGGTTTACGGCAACACGTGAACATGTTGGTCGTGCATGTTTTCTAATGTCACGTACTCTGCTTCGTTGAAGGCACTCGTGTTGATCTTGTATTATAAAATCCTCCAAAGATCTTCATTGGTCCATGTATGATCCATTCTAGTGGACAAAGTGCCGTCCGTCGATTATTTACCTTCAATTATTCTTCATAATTACTTCTTCCACGCCTGCCTACAGGACCCACTCGTCATTACTCCAACGGTTATTTGTGCGAAGTTTCATAGCCAAAACGAAAAGTCGGGAATGGACAAATCGTGTATCAAACTGACCAGCGTTACGTCTAGTTTTCCAAAATAAAGGGTTCATCTGCATGAAAGTAATCAGGTTATTTAAAAAGCTTAATTAGTGATTTGAGGGAAAACTGACATGCTTCACGAACATCTGCTGCTATCTATGTAAATAAAGTGTCAGGAAGTTCATAGCTTCATTGCCTAGCAATTTTGCGTATTCAAAGTTATATTGGTGTCATATTTAATTTCAAAAAGGTTGCCGTCAACTCAAGTACTAAATTTAGGACACTTAGAGAACGGAAGACTCTAGGAAATCAAATGAGGTGTGAGTATGGGAATGCTTCCTGAACGAAACTATACATAAGAAAAACTGAAAAAATCTGTCAAATATTTTATGAAACGATTCGTCTAAAAGTAAGAAATAAAATAGTTCGTTAAATAAGAGTGTGGTTGGCATTACACACAATGGTGAACGATATCTCCTTAGTTCATTCACAGCTCACTAGGGCCAACCAACCTTCGTCCTTCATGTGATGTCCATAAAACATTAGTTTCCTTTAAATCCTTGACTGGGATTTTCACGTGTTTACTGACAATTTAAATGCACGGAAGATGTTACAAATTTATGGGAGATGCATGGCACCGACTATCAAACGAAGGTGGCAGAGCGGTTCTAGGCGCTACAGTCTGGAACCGCACGACCGCTACGGTCGCAGGTTGGAATCCTGCCTCGGGCGTGGATGTGTATGATGTCCTAAGATTGGTTAGGTTTAAGTAGTTCTGAGTTCTAGGGGAGTGATGACCTCAGAAGTTAAGTCCCATAGTGCTCAGACTCATTTGAACCATTTTGAACTATCAAACGTCGATTCATCGCCAAAAACTAAGACTGGATACTGCAAGACGACAATGATCCGAAGTACCCTCACAGGATTTGCAGCGAGTGGAAAAAGGAGAAAGGTGTTCAGGTAGTTGATTACGAATACTGGACTGCCCCTCACAGTCGCCTGACGCTAATCCTGTTGAAAATGCTGGGTGGTTACGAGTGGACTTGAATTTGTGTCAGCGTTAACGGCGGGGGAAAAGACCTACAGTTACATCCAACAGGATGCAGCAACTGCCTGTAGAGTCGACCGAATCTTGGAGCACATTTTGACAATCTTCACTCCTGACAGTTGTTTGCAGAGGTCATTCTCATTGCGGCCCTGGCTGGCCACCCATGTCACCTCATCCGTCAGTGTCAGATTGCCTTGTGTAGGGAGCCCTTATGTTTAAGGTGTATCGCAGCGACCCTCATAGTCTCCAAGCGCTGCAGCAGAACTTTTCGGTTGACAGTGCTGCAATTCCAGCAGTCCAGTTCCGATCCACTTTCAGCCACTTGCTGACCAGGCCACAAAGTGCCAAGTGATGCGCAAATTCGACGCATTTGGAGGTCTCTTCGGAGTGAATACGAGGAAAATTGTTTCAAGAAAATTGTTTCAAGCATGCCTCAGAGATGCCAAGCAATTACTTACGCTACCGGTGGTCGGGTGTCTTATTGTAATTGCATTTTTTGTTCAATCATGATGTATGTATATGTTTTCGTTTGTTGTAAAATAAATTTGTCTACTGATTAACCCGACCACGACCTTACTTAACAGATTGTACATCCAAAAAACATTAGAAGAGCCTCGAAAGCATACAGTAAATGATGTGCGTCAAATGTTTCTCTAATGTATTTTATACCTTAATTTTAGACAAATCATTTCATTGAACGTTTGACCTAAAATTTCTTACAAAAAGCTACAGCTCCGTTCGCCGCTACACAAGCTACAGTTCCATAATGGTGTTACAATTAACTTCTGTGTTTCAGTACACAAGTCAAAACATAGTAAACCCGCATTGTAAACTTCTTTCATACATATCGGAAGCTTACTTTACTACTTCTGCTTCCCGTTTTAAACTGTAAGCGTCCTTCGTTTAGCTATGTATCCCATCGTTATCTCCATCAGCCAAAATACTAAACTTCATCAACTGGTTCTATGACTTTTTGTTAAATTTGTGCTATTTTCTTTTTGATTATGTCATTTTACATTATTTTACACTTATTGTACCTGATTTTCAGGTCTACTTCGAAACTTGCGCTATTACGAGGTGCATTCAAGTTCTAAGGCCTCAGATTTTTTTTTCTAATTAACTACTCACCCGAAATCGATGAAACTGGCGTTACTTCTCGACGTAATCGCCCTGCAGCCGTACACATTTTTCACAATGCGGACGCCATGATTCCATGGCAGCGGCGAAGGCTTCTTTAGGAGTCTGTTTTGACCACTGGAAAATCGCTGAGGCAATAGCAGCACGGCTGGTGAATGTGCGGCCACGGAGAGTGTCTTTCATCGTTGGAAAAAGCGAAAAGTCACTAGGAGCCAGGTCAGGTGAGTAGGCAGCATGAGGAATCACTTGAAAGTTGTTATCACGAAGAAACCGAAGAAACTGTTGCGTAACGTTAGCTCGATATGCGGGTGCATTGTCTTGGTGAAACAGCACACGCGCAGCCCTTCCCGGGCGTTTTTGTTGCAGTGCAGGAAGGAATTTGTTCTTCAAAACATTTTTGTAGGATGCACCTGTTACCGTAGTGCCCTTTGGAACGCAATGGGTAAGGATTACGCCCTCGCTGTCCCAGAACATGGACACCATCATTTTTTCAGCACTGGCGGTTACCAGAAATTTTTTTGGTGGCGGTGAATCTGTGTGCTTCCATTGAGCTGACTGGCGCTTTGTTTCTGGATTGAAAAATGGCATCCACGTCTCACTCATTTCACAACCGACGAAAAGAAAGTCCCATTCATGCTGTCGTTGCGCGTCAACATTGCTTGGCAACATGCCACAGGGGCAGCCATGTGGTTGTCCGTCAGCATTCGTGGCACCCACCTGGATGACACTTTTCGCATTTTCAGATCGTCATGCAGGATTGTGTGCACAGAACCCACAGAAATGCCAACTCTGGAGGCGATCTGTTCAACAGTCATTCGGCGATCCCCCAAAACAATTCTCTCCACTTTCTCGATCATATCGTCAGACCGGCTTGTGCGAGCCCGAGGTTGTTTCGGTTTGTTGTCACACGATGTTCTGCCTTCATTAAACTGTCGCACCCACGAACGCACTTTCGACACATCCGTAACTCCATCACCACATGTCTCCTTCAACTGTCGATGAATTTCAATTGGTTTCACACCACGCATATTCAGAAAACGAATGATTGCACGCTGTTCAAGTAAGGAAAACGTCGCTGTTTTAAGTATTTAAAACAGTTCTCATTCTCGCCGCTGGCGGCAAAATTCCATCTGCCGTACGGTGCAGCCATCTCTGGGGCATATTGACAATGAACGCGGCCTCATTTTAAAACAATGCGCATGTTTCTATCTCTTTCCAGTCCGGAGAAAAAAAATCGGAGGCCTTAGAACTTGAATGCACTTCGTAAAGTCCATGGTTTGACGGTCGGTATATACATCGTAGTTGATATTGCTTTTATGCACATTATGTCATGGTTTAACTCTGAGAGACATTCTCATTTACTATAAAATGCCTAGCTAGTTAATTTCCAAACTGGACGTTCTTAGCAATACGAAATTTGAAACTTCCTGACAGATTTCTTTTCTGGAAACACAGATACTTTGTAGATGCACTAGTATAAAATCTTTGATCAAATAAAATTTCAATGCGCCAGATGTTTATCTTTGTACCAAATGAAACCGTAACAGCCGAAAACCGGATCGTGTAAAATTAATAAATATCTCAGAATATTACACCAGCTCTGGATGCGTTTCATTCAGGATGTGTAAAATATTCTACCAAGAACCAAGGGAATAGTCAGTCAATGCAAGAGACAGTTCTGTTGATAAAAAATTGATAGTTTGTCTTTATTTATGAATAAATTACAGTGTTTGGCTACAACTAACTCATTATTTTGTTTTTACAGTTCAGCTTGTTTTACAAAAAGGCAACAAGATAATGTCCACTTTACTGTCATAAAAGTTCATTTACATATACGAATGAATTTCTTTTAAAAAGGCGAATGGTTGATGCTAGATTTCAGTTTCTTAAAATAGGTAATGTTATAGTGTGTCATTGACACAGATGTCCAGCGGAATAAAAATAACAGAATCGGACCACAGGGATGGGCCAGTGATGGCAACAGCTGCAGGTGGGAGCTGTTAAACCATAAAGCTGCCGTCTACCGATAGCTGATGCGAGACTGTAGAACGCCGGCCTGCGTTTAGTATCGGCGCCGGCAAGGCCACGCATGTCTCTCATTCGTCTGTGCGAGCAATCATCTGTACTCTGCGAACTGCCGCCGAAAGGTCAGGGGTGCGGGACGAGTACTGCTCTGCCGGTCAGACACGTGTTGCCATCTCGCGGCGGTGGCCGCGAACGACCCTGCGCGTAGACTCCAGCCGATACGCACGGGCCGCCAAATGCGATCAAAAGAGCAGAACAGTGATCTTGGACGGTGATGCCATTTGATGCAAGCTAACACCCCAATATCGCGACCGCTGTTTCTTCACAGCGAAGACATCGTGGCTTGAAAATGAAATAAGCTGTAAGTAAGTCTCTCGACTGGTTTGATGCGAGGTCTTTTACAAGCGTCCACGCTTCGAATCTTAGGACGTTGCCCTTACCGGTTCTCCTCCTGACAATCCCGTCCTGGGCTGTTTCCGTTCTAAGCGCTGAACGGGGACTAAATTTTCTTTTTACTAATTAATAACCGCTTCATATGCAAAAAAGTTTTACTCCTCGTTCGGTTTTGGCTTTCATGTCGAAACTATTTTTTGGTAGAATCTGAAACTGAGATTGTAAATGCGTGGTATAATAAATATTTTACGTGATAGGAATATGAGTTTCGGCATAGTACAAAAAACGGAAAACATAGCTTACGTTGTGGACTGGTGGGGAACGTAAAATAATTACGAAACTGTCGGGTATATTTTAAAGTGATACGCCCAGTAATACTGTAGGAAAAAATGGAATGTCATTATTATAAGTACAGCACATTTTGATACGTAAAAAGTATTGATACACTTTATCATTAAAATGAATTGTATTTTGACAGGTTACAAAAATTTGAACTGCTTCTTTACCAATGAAAAGTTAGAAGTAGCTGTTAAGTTATAATGCAACTCTAAAAAGTTCCAGTAGATGTTACGTCCAGGTCAAGCATAAAGCTAAGTGTTACGTAAATTGAAGGCGGAGGGGGTAGAAAGGAAAGGGAAGAAATTCGTTATATTGGCTGCATCGCGAATTTACACAGAGTGAGTGGCGTCATGTGAAAATACGTCCTGGACCAGGATTTGAACCCACTGCGCCAACCGGACATAGCATTTATCGTAATTACAAGTACTATCTCGGTGTGCCGCTCCTTCCCCCAGGCCGACCCACGATACCACTCAGTGTCGCCTGTCCGTAGTCCACGTCCATAACCTCCATGCTTGCTACATTGAAATTTCCACAGAAATTAAATCGCATCTAATAATATTTGTTTTTTAATTTCTGTTACATTTGTTTTAATTCTGTATGTTATTAGGCTTGAAAAACTTCATATTGTACAACTGTCGGAATGAAATTGCAATAAAATGAAGTAAAAATATTTAATCAGTTGATGCAGTCAAGCTTGCTTGTAGTGATATGAATATACTCTGATTCATCAGCATAAATTTCTTTATATATTTATTTAACCTCATCTAATCTGGGACATCAGGCCCACTCTTAAATCATACCAGGGTGTCATACATACAGTACCTTTACTGCATCGTAATTACATAAGAAATAACAATTTTAAAATTACTAACAGTATTAAAAGAATTTGAGTGTCTATAGAGATAATGAGAGTAAATAGTACTGACTATGAACTAACGAAGTTAATACTGACAGTACATCTGCTCTTGTTGTTGCTGCTGCTGCCACGCCTAATGATGATAACAGTGATTATAAATTTGTGGTAAGTTACCTGCCAGGTTAGCCGAGAACGCTAATGCGCTGCCTCCTGGAGTCGGGTAAGCGCGCCGGCCCCGGATCGAACGAGGGCCGGTGTACGGCCAGCCTGAATGTGGTTTTTAGGCCGTTTTCCACATCCCACTAGGTGAATACTGGGCTGGTCGCCATGTCCCGCTTCAGTTACACAACTCGCAGACATTTGAAAAACGTTAGCACTATTTCATGGCTTACACGCAGACAGCTGGGGTACACTACTTCCGTCCCTGGGGGGCGACTGGAAGGGCATCCGGCCACCCTCTGACGCTAACATTTCCAAATCCATAGTAACAGGGCAGTCCCCGCGTTGAAGTGGGGCAAAAACCCAATAAAACGATGGTGGTGATGGATATTTGTGGTAAGTTCCTATGAGACCAAACTGCCGAGGTCATCGGTCACTACTTAACCTAATTTAAACTAACTTACGCTAAGGACAACACACCCACCCATGCCCGAGGGAGGACTCAAACCTCCGATGAGGAGAGCCGCGCGAACCGTACAAGGCGCTGCAGATCACGTGGCTACCCCCGTGCGGCGCTAATGGTGGTGGTGGTGGTGGTGGTGGTGGTGGTGGTGGTGGTGATGGTGGTGACCAAAATTACAGTGGCTAATAAAAAAAGAAAATATAAGTGTACGAAATAGATGTTTTCTGACATAGCGATCTCTGGGGAAGGAAATTTAAGAAAACTGCACCAGCTAAGAATAGGAGGAAATGAGGTTTTAGTTGGGAAGAAGGATATACAGGGGTCATGATTGCATACAGGGACAATGGTAATCATTGCTGTTCCTTTAGTAGATACGTTATTAACTGTATTTTGAAGCTGGAGATGTTATTCAGTTCTTTAATATAATGCTCGAGGATATAGCAGAATCGGGTTCCTGCTACTCAGAAGGATTTCGAGAAAGTGGCTGAAGGATGGAGTGGGCCAGAAAGGATTTTGCGCTAATAGGAACGAGTGTTTCTGCCCTGTTGTTCAGACAACAGCGTTAACGTCGAGGTGTGATGTGAGGCACAGTATATGTTGATAATACAGCAGAGAAGACATACGGTATGGAAACCTGTGCACCTGTCTGCACGCAGCCAGGATAGCTACGCATATGATGGTGAAATGTGACCAAAGAGTCGAACATCGCCTGAGAATGGCCTTGCAGGATAAGATCGCTGTAATCAGTAATTGCAACTATATGTGTTTAAGTTTCTTTCAATTCAAGAGGGAATGGCTTTCTACATTTTTGTAGGGTATGAAGAGACGCTGATGCCTTCCTGCACACTGCAGTAATGTGCTCGGTCCAATTTAGATTTTCATCTATTACTGCTCCTACACTCTTTGTTGGAGAAAAGAAGTTGATATTTGTCCCATTTAGGGATGAAGATCGTAAGAAATCCCGGTATTTGGGGATAATCAGTCCAGAACGGCCAACTAGTTTCTCTCAGGTATTGAATAGGTTGGGTTTTTAACCTTACATCAAGCGCCCATTTTGATAGGATACACAGGTCAGTATTAAGATTCTCGATAGCTGTCTTTGGTTTGTAGGTTTTGCCCTTAGATACAACTGCAAGTCATCAGTGCACATGTGCTATTTGCAGTAGGACATAACTGACGACACATAATTTATGTGAAATGAAAAGACTGTAGGACCAAATAGCTAAACCAGGACGCCTAATACTAATTGGCTCCATTGTGAGTTTATGATGTTGGACGTGACGTATTGCTGGCGAGACGTCAGGTGTGAGCGAAACCCTTGCACTGCACTTTGTGTGAAAATTAGGCCGCTAAGGTTAGCAAGTAAAATGTCGAAGTTGAAAATTTGAAATATTTTACTGAAATCTAAGAAGCACATGACAGACGCCACTTGCACATCCGTGGCAAGCTTCAGGTCTTCTGTTACCTTTATTAAGGTAGATGTTGTTCTGCAATGTTTACGGGAACCTGGTTGATATTCTTTTAGTAGGTTGTTTGTAGTTTGATAGTGAAGGAGTAGCTACATAAAACCCTAAAACAAAACAAGAATAAAACTTCAGTATTTGTTAGCTGGTCGTGAACTATATATTCTAAGGCCTTAGACAATGCAGGGAGAATACAAGTAAATCGGTAATTAGAGGGTGCTGTGAAAACGTCTTTTTTAGGTAGTGGCTTACCAAGTCCTTTTTTCCAGGTCTCAGGGAAAAGACTTGCGGTTAAGGAGTGGTTGAAGACATCTTTTATAGTGCACAGTAGTGGGTAAAAATATGTTTAATAATTCGTACTGTGATGTCACCGTGTCCAGTCGATGCTGATCTGATACACACGATGGCTTTTTTGACCGTATTGCAAGTAACATGAGTTAGGCAGAAAAGTCTCTTTCGTTTGTGACTCAGTATCTGTGAAGTATCGGTTCAGTTCTTCAGCTGTGAAGACTGGATCAACTGCAGATTTTACTTTGCCTGCACGAAGACGAAGCACGTTTTTCCATAGGACTGCTGGTCTATTTCTTTCTCGGTTAATGGGCATGCGATATTGGTGCGTTGAGGTACTTACAGATATCTTCTTTATACTGTCAATGACGTGACTGAGGGAGATGTCATACGAACGACATGGCGCATATTTGGCGATAGATGGCTCTTGGTTGCGTACTGGGAGGAATTTTGTACTGCGGCTGCTTGTTGGGGAGGACGTGGGAGCTACGCAGTTTATTTCAAACTCGGCGAAGAAGACAGAAGTATCGCCAGTCCCAGGTCTCATGCAAAATCAGTCTTACGAGGAAACTTAATAGAGACAGTTTCTTCTGTTTTTGTTGTGCGAGGAGCGTGCTTGCTGCAGCATTTAGGTTGGCAACCTTGAGAACAGACAGTACAGCAGATTCTCAGAAGTCAGCCGGAAAAGGAAGGCCAACGCTTTTCGAGGTGGGACAAGAACCCATTAGTACACGAACAGTGTTAGTGAGGATACTTCTTTGTGAGAATCCATGATGGGTGGGTATCTGTTTCCAACGTCAGTTTTCTGCGGCACTTAGGTCACTGCCTGCACACAGTCAATTCGTTGCAAACCCACGCGCTGTTGTCCCTATTTGCTGCTATGCACATCGAATTTCTATGCGTATTTATCATTACAGTTAGTGCACTCAAATGCTTGAAGAATAAATGCGCTCTTTACAAGGATTAATGTCCATAGAGTCTTTCACATCACCAGTCCAAATAGCAGACAACGTGTTGAAGCTCTGCACTCTATCCACGGTCACATATTGTTCTCCAACCCTGCAAGTAGAATCGAACAAATGCCTTTGACACTGAGCATTTCATTTCTATTTATGTGAGCGTTTACTCTTTCAGAGTACTTGTAGAGCTACATCAGTCTGGCGACTGTTTTGTATGTAATAATTTCAGCTAGCCGAACAAGTCCAGTGGTGCCCCGAGTCATTAATTGATCCCAGATGGAGACTAACAGGGGGGAGAGGGTGGGTTGTAACACATGGGTTTCACGAAATTTAAAACAAATTCAAATGTATGATGATTAAACACACACATTTTACCTAGATCTATCGATGCTATGTTATCTTCTGGAGTACGTTTTTATGCGGTTAAAGTAAAAGTGTCGTGATACACGGACCACCACTTCAGTTCGTTAATGGCAGCTCAGAGAAGCACATAATGGTATTGTTCGTTTTTAATGATTCATAACTATTCTCCTGACACAGATGTGGCCCCTTAGAAATTTCTAACAGCATTTTAGAGCTCAACTTGTACTTTTATCTTCATAAAATGGCGCTGTTGATAAAATTAGTAGGTGACAACAGACATTGAAAAGTAATACTCAACAAATTAGGTTGTAAATCAACACGTATTATTTAATGATATTTGGTTTCTGTATGAAATATGTACTACCTGATCACTACATTGTTGCACTTGGCCTCCAGAGGCCGTTTCTAGAAACACACGGTGACGTCGCAGTAAAGAAGTACAGTATTGACTAAGCAAAACACATCGTAGTGTGAATGACTTAAAGACAGGTATGCATATACTGTCAAGTGGTTCACACTGTGCTCGTCAGGTTCCACGGCAGAAACTCACGATAAGGAGACTGAAGCAACCTGACTCTCAAGTGCAATAATATTGTGGTCGACTACCACTTCTTTACCTTGTTTTTTAATAGACAGAGCCGGCCGGAAGACCGAGCGGTTCTAGGTGCTACAGTCTGGAACCGCGCGACCGCTACGGTCGCAGGTTCGAATCCTCCCTCGGGCATGGGTGTGTGTGGTGTCCTTCGGTTAGTTAGGTTTAAGTAGTTCTAAGTTCTAGGGGACTGCTGACCTTAGAAGCTAAGTCCCATAGTGCTCAGAGCCATTTGAACCATTTGAATAGATAGCACGTGAATTTGAGTTAAAAAATGTTGTAAATGTGTTACATATCCAACATGTTATCAGCGCAATGTAATTTCTAATTAACTAGCAAATAAGCTTTTTGCGCTTTTTCTGCGTAGTTACGGATATGTCAATTTTAACAAAAAAAAAAAAAAAAGTATCGTGCGATGCTCTATATGTTGAAATTTTTGCAGCTTTCTTAGTTCAGAATAGTCAACACTTCAATGAAAGTTGGTTTTGCATGGATCAAGGCCGTCATGTTGATAACAAATTACACCTGTTACATTCACTGAGCTGATAACGCCCTACCTGATCACATCCTGTTTTGGTGATATTAGTTTGCGGCGTAACTGTATCCCTGCAACGTGCTCGAATGAATAACTGGAAGCGACATCAAGAATTCTGACAATGTTCCACGAAACGGGAACTGCTTTCTTGGGCGGATACATAGAACATGGAAACATTCGCTCGTTGCGTTTGCTACATAAATGCCGCTCGTTGTGTGTTGGGGTGTCAGAGCTATAAATGACGGAGGGCAACCCAAGGCGCAGTAGCGAAGCCTGTGGCTCCTTAGCCGAGTGGTTAACTGGCTTCCACTCATCTCGCACTTGACGCGAAGCCCCCTGGCTGTCGGCGCTTATGCAACACAGCTGCGCATCCGACACTAATTCGGATCTCAAAGTAACTGACAGAGCCTACTGTGAGCGAGGGTGATTCAGCGGCCCCTACCGCTGTCGTTTTATGCAACCTGGAATGCTGCACCTGGCCTTCACAAACCACGTGTGAGACTTTCATATTCTCTCGCTCGCTACGCACAAACTATTAGTCCTACATATAAAGTTAATTGGACCCATTTGTAGAAAATATAATGTAATTAAATTTTGTACTGGGGTATGTTTTCGCTGGAGGCCACGGTTTCAAAAGTGACCTTGAAATGCACCTCCAGCCTCATACTCATGCGTCACCAGTCAAGATTTCTAGTATGTTTATCGTGACATTCCCTCCTACCACTGTGCAAAAATTTGCGGCTACAACTACTATTCTCGATATTCAGTCTTATTCTCTCTCGATTAGGTTGTTACGTCACCAGCACAAAGTTGTTCGGTTAACATTGTTTATTTGCCGTGCGGTATTTGCCGAGCGGTCTTAGGCGCTGCAGTCATGGACTGTGCGGCTGGTCCCGGCGGAGGTTCGAGTCCTCCCTCGGGCATGGGTGTGTGTGTTTGTCCTTAGGATAATTTAGGTTAAGTAGTGTGTAAGCTTAGGGACTGATGACCTTAGCAGTTAGGTCCCATAAGATTTCACCCACACATTGTTCATTTAAACGTGCCCGTGAGGGCAATGAAAGGAAAACTTTTGTAACCGTTACGCTAAAACGAATTCCGTTGAGCATTCGATCCAGACTCAACCGCACAAGGACAGAACACCTTCGTAATCAAAAGACCTGACGAATGCAACGATGTAACTGTTTGTTTTATGCTATTAAAATTCGCAAAATTGTTTGGTAAAATTTAGAAAGACAAATTTTACAATTTGTTATTGCTCAACTAAGGCGGTAGAAAAACGAAAACAAAAATGGTCGCCTCTAGCAAAAACGTATCACAATACAAAATTTACTTACATTAGATTTTCTAGAAAATGTGCTGTTCATTTTTCCCATGGGACTAATAATGCGCCTGTAACAAGCGAGAAAATATGGAAATCTCGCTCGTGTTTTATGAAGGCCACATGTAACCTAATGAGTTGCATAAAATGACATCGGCAGGGGCAGCGAAATCGTCCTGCATATCTCTGCCAGTGTACGCAGATGTCAGACATAATAGAACGTTTAATGTAGCGGGAGTACTGTATTTAGAATTGTGGCATGATCTTTAGAACAGAGATACAATGTTAAATTAATTGCCTCATTGCACTGGTCTTCCTCGTAACACGACTGACTCCCTGAATAAAATTAGACACATTGTGCTTCCCATTCCCAATGCTTAGAAGTCAACTAAATACAGGGAAGACGTTCCAATAGCTCATTTTGGAACTTACATGTTACTTGTTCTCAGCTTCCACGCCCACCGCTACGAGTAGTGCGGTATCTTGTGGAGCCGCTCCACGCACTGTGGTCACACGTTGTTGGATGCCCGAATTATTACAGGAGAGGAGACCCGGTGCTACAGATAAGATGCAGAGACGGAGTGACAATCAACAGCATGTTGTTCATCGACTTCCCAGGCTCCCTCGGCTAGAAAATAATGATGGATCAAGCCCTTGCTGTCGAAAGACTACCAACAATGTATTAATCTTGGATTTAGTCAGCCGACGTTTTTTCAGGAGGCAGGGGAAACGGTGAACACTGAGCCATGGACTGTTACTTGGTCTCCGGATCGTGTTAGTAGCACCAGATATCATCTCCTGTAATGATGCGCTGGTATCCAACAGCGCGCGTCATTTGTGCTTGGGGCGATTCCACAGAAGCATTAGTTGACAGTTTCCAGCAGATTTACACCCGATGTCAGAAGTGTGTTGCAGTGAGTGGTGATTTCTTTGTAGGCCATTATAGGTACTTTGTTCGTTAACTTTCGTTTCCTTTATTTTCCGTTACCACTGACCGAACTTTTCAGAAGCACCTTGGTAGTCCTTCTAGCTGTAGCTCGGAGGTAGCGTCCCTCAGAAAGGAGCCTAACACACAAATTCTCGGTATTGGGCAAAAGACAATTGTTTAAAGTGTTCTAAGGGTCCTAAATTTGCATCTGGCGACCTACAGACGCGTAATTCCTACAATAAAGTTCCGATACTTCAGGCGAATATGAATTTCAAAGGAATAACTATTTCTCCGTGTAACAAATCTCACTCCAAGAATTAAATTGTAATATAATACATTCAAAATTAAATCCCTGTCTAACGTATCCTCGTATTGAGAAGTGATCGTAAACACTTTAAAAGAATAACTTTATGAAGGAAGCGAAACTCAGTTTTATGTCCTTGGATTAATGTTCACGCAACTAGATACAACAGAAATCTCTCTCCCTCGAAATTGTCTGTGATGTGCATACATGATGAACCCCAGAGTTGTGGTAGTTGCCGGTGTGAAAACCTGGGACATTACTAGGCTGGCTCTGCCGGTGTACGACGGGGCCGACGAGAAATACGAGCTTCGCAACGAACTTGCCGGCTTGGCCGTGCAGGGTCCACGGGAAATAAATCTGTAACTGAAAATTTACCCATTGAAGGGGTTAACTTTGTCACGTGCGTGCATTTATTAAACTCGTCTGAAATAGTTACTCGCTCCCCGCCAGAGACGGCCGCTGGCATTCCTGAGACTTGCAGTGTCACGTGCTGTTACGTTAAGTGCCACGGCCTGTCTTTCTCGTTGTCGTCAGGCGTATGACGGCTGACGTGCTGCTGGTGCAGACCTGAACGAACGGAGTCGGATCTGCAGGCGTGGAGAGCTGAGACGAAATGCTGGTACTGCCGGTATTTCCGGTACTGCCAACTGGCAGCACTGGAGCTGAATAGCTTATGGGGCTGGACATAGCTGCTGATACTGCCGACTTGAGGCGTGGGCGTAGCACGGTCGCCTAAATAGTCTGGAGCGAATGGGTATCAGCGTGGCGCTATGGAGCACGTGACCTGGCATAGCAAAACAGTGCCTGCCGACAGCGCTCTCTGCCGCAACGGGCACACTGCCTGTCAGTGAGGTTGGTACCACCAGATGTTGTGGAGGCAACTTATAACTCCATAGTAAACACACCGGCCACACTAGAATATACGAGGTGCGACAATGAAGTAATGAGATTTTCTTTGCAAGATGTGGCAACCCTGCAGGCTTGTGTAGGCACAATATCTTTGACCTTGGTGTATAAGCTGCTTCTAGTCCAAGCGGCTCATCAATGCAACTGCTCAGTCGTGTAATAAGTTAACACATGTTTGTGTCTCTCGTCACGGAAATGGAACCGCATAATATTGCGCAACGGTATGCCATTTTCTTTTTGCGTTAAATAGGGTGAAAACGCGACGACATCTCACGATAAGCTTCAGAAGGCTTTTGGAGAAGAGGTTATGTGAAGAGCTCAAGTTTTTCGTTGGTATAAAATGTTTAGTGAAGGCAAACGAATGTTGAAGATGAAGGCCGCAGTGGACGACCATCAACCTCACGGACGGATGTCAACTTGGCCAAGGTGCGTGAACTCGTACGATCTGATCGAATATTATGTGTGAAAATGATTGCAGAAGAACTGAACATCAATCGAGAAGCAGTTCATCTAATAACTGAAGATATTGGTATGAGAAAGATTTGTGCAAAAATGGTACCCAAAAATCTCCCACCACAATAGCGAGAAACACGGAAAAATGTGACAGCCGATCTGTTAGAGCAAACGGAAATCAATCCAGAATTATTGAGCCGTGTTATCACTGGTGATGAAAGTTGGTTTTTTTAGTACGTTCCTGAGACAAAACTCCAAAGTTCGCAATGGTGCTCAGAGGAATCACCCAGACCAAAAAAAGCTCGCATGTCGAAGTCAAAAGTGAAATGCATGCTTGTATGCTAGGGAATTGTTCATAAAGAGTGGGTGTCTCCTGCACAAACAATTAACCAATATTACTACAAAGAAATTTTAGATAGACATCGTAAGAGAGTTCTTTTTGTCCGTACCAACATTGCTGATACTTGTATTCTGCATCATGATAATGCTCCATCCCATACTTCTGTCAGTACCGCAATTTTTAACCTCAAAACAAATTTCAGAACCACCACAGCCACCTCATTCACCAGATATCGCTCCGTGCGACTTTTTTCTATTTCCAAGAGTCAAAACGGCGGTCAAGGGACACCATTTTCAAACAACACAACATGTCCAAAAAGCTGTGACGAGGGTCTTGGAGGACGTTACAGAAGATGAGTTCCAGAAATGTTACCATCAATGGCAGAAGCGCTGGAAATAGTGTGTGTAATCAGAAGGGAACTACTTTGAAGGAGACAACACTGAACTTGACTAAAACGGTAAGCAACATTTTTTTCACATCCGTCTCGTTACTTTATTGTCACACCTGGTAGCTCGGTGTGGCGGAGGCCGTTTACACACGTCCGCCTGGCGGGGTGGCTACCCGCACGGCCCGCCTGGTATTTGGAGAAAAGGACTATCAGGCGGATACAACACTAGAGTCACTGAAATACGGCTCACATGTAAAACAGTGAATTGCTGAGCAATAAAAACCTTGTCTGTTTTGAACAACACATCTGAACTCATTGCGCCTTCCTCGTAATATCTGGGTATCCTTTCTTTAACTGAGACCCGATTAATATGATTCAACCAGTTATCTTTGTCTGGCGCAATTAAAAACACTACGTCAGTCAGACATGAATGTAAGACAATGACTGGCGGTAGCAAGTTGCTAGAGAGTTTGAGTTTTTGCTCTTCTCGTACACGGCTTTTGCAAATTGTGTGCAACACGAGCCATGTATTGGCGTCACCGCTGACGCTGCTTCCGACCAGATAGTGCGTCCCCTGGCGGCTTGAAAATCTGCATGATGGCTCGTTGTTCAACATGAAACACTTTTCCAGAAATATTAATCAGTGTTGCAAGATTCATTTTTTATTTAATTCATGACTTGTTTGTTCTGTCACTGTTCATGGTTAAACTTGACTGTTATGTTTATGTATATAATCTTGCTATGGTCTATATGCTATATCAGACAATACTGTTCCGTCTGTCCATCTGGATGATTTGGAAATGGGTTCAGGTAACCCGAAGCTAGCAATCAATTAAATAAAAAGTGAACCTTCCAGCTTTGGCTGTCTCTATACTGAACTGGTTACTTCGTCGCTGTCCTGCAATTAATTCACCGATTGTCCGTCTCGTGCAACTATGATTCCATTCCTCCGCCTGTATCTTTACGGCGTCGACCTAGCACCACTGCTTTAAAAGGGGAACATTGGAAAAAAAATAAAACTACATGTAGAGCAGTAACATTAGGACTGTTGCAACAGTAACGCGGCTTGCAGAGTTTGGATGTGTATCTACCTGCCACCCAAGCAAACTTACTCTGAGGTGCCCTGGAAACTGTTTAATTTCCTTATTTCATTGAAATACGAATTAAATGTTCCAGTTGCATGGTTTTTTTTTTTACATCGCTATGCCCAGCTATAGAGTGCAGTTGAAATTATTTCGTTGATGTGTGTACTTTCTACTTCTCCCAAAATTTCATTTTCTCTCTGTAGCTTTTCTTACGTTCTTCTGTCCAAGTTCTCTTAGCGGTGACACTTGGTTTAGCTTTAAGCTCAATCTTGTGAATTAAAGTTTTGAATGCAGCTCTGCCCTTCAGAATTTAGTTTGTAATGCCAATTTCTTGAACTCGTTTTTTTCAATTTGAAGTATCCAGGACAGGGCAAGGCAGAGAATTTTTTTAGTCAGTCTCTATCATTCATTCTCAGCATTTGAACACATCATTTCAGTTTTATTTTTCTGAAAGTGTCCAAGATTTTCTACAAATTTTGATAAACTCGCTATATCTTAAAGTTTCATGCAGGTTGCCTCAACACAAACAGGACAAAAATTTTCCTTTTTTTTCTTTTTCTCTGTCTGTAGTCGGTGCTCTACCTCTAACGATTACATTCACTGATGCTTACAACTTTTTAGGTTTGACTGCTGTAATGTAATATTTTAAATTTGCTTTACGAGATATTGATTTTTGATTGTAACTACTCCATGTAATTCTATAAACGTTTTGTAATGTAATAACTCTCCCTTTGGGGAAAGGTATTTGCAATCTGCGAATAATTCATACATCAGCTTTACAAATGATTAGTGACATGTGAAATTTCGTGCGGACCGAAAGGCGAACCACAACTTTCCGCATGTCACGAGCGGTCTCCTTAACCATTCGGCTAGCCGCACACGCATCCCACACCGACCCTAACCTCTGTATGTCACAGTGGTCACGTCCTATGCTCCCACACATTTCCTGTAATTCCCGCACAGGGAGAGACAATGTTATTCTCGTGGTGTTTCCCTTGTCGGGTATGTTTTACAGGTTTGGAATACCTGTTTTTCGCAGTGTCTGAATAGTACTACACAAAACCGTTCGGACATGCATGCATGAAGTTTTTCAAGGGAGCTCATCGCCTATTTTCTGTCTTTTCTTTACTCACTAGATCCTCTACGTCTTACGTGAACTTTAGTTTCGCGTTGTCTGCCAATGGTTATTCCTTTTACTTCTTTTTGCCAACTCTTAATTACTTTTTTCAGTACTAGACTGAACATTAAATGGGGTAGGCTGTCTCCCTGGTGGACCCTCGTTTTTATATCAAACTGATCAGACATCTCAGTTTGGAATTTAAACTTTTGAACTTGAATCAGTTAACGCTTATTTAAGAAAATGTTTTGCCTTTCTATCCTCTTCAAACTCCTTCAGTATATTAAACAGGGTAAATCTATCAACTGAATCATATGCTTTTTTTTTTGGAGTCTACAACGGTGGTCAGCATTCTTCTGCTCAGGATTTGTAAGACTGTCGCGAGAATGAGAATTTGTTTCGCCAGGATCTACACTAATGGCCATTAAAATTGCTACACCACGAAGATGACGTGCTACAGACGCGACATTTAAACGACAGGAAGAAGACGCAGTCATATGCAAAGGATTAGCTATTAGGAGTATTCAAACAAAGTTGGCGCCGGTGGCGACACCTACAACGTGCTGACATGAGGAAAGTTTCCACCCGATTTCTCATACACAAACAGCAGTTGACCGGCGTTGCCTGGTGAAACGTTGTTGTGATGCCTCGTGTAAGGAGAAGAAATGCGTACCATCACGTTTCCGACTTTGATAAAGATCGGATTGTAGCCCATCGCGATTGCGGTTTATCGTATCGCGACATTGCTGCTCGCGTTGGTCGAGATGCAATGACTGTTGGCAGAATATGGAATCGGTGGGTTCAGGAGGGTAATAGGGAACGCCGTGCTGGATCCTAACGGCCTCGTATCACTAGCAGTCGAGATGACAGGCATCTTATCCGCATGGCTGTAACGGATCGTGCAACCACGTCTTGATCCCTGAGTCAACAGATGGGGACGTTTGCAAGACAACAACCATCTGCACGAACAATTAGACGACGTTTGCAGCAGCATGGCGTATCAGCTCGGAGACCATGGCTGCGATTACCCTCGACGCTGCATCACAGGCAGGAACGCCTGCGATGGTGTACTCAACGACGAACCTGGGTTCACGAATGGCAAAACTTCAGTTTTCCAGATGACTCCAGGTTCTGTTTACAGCATCATGATGGTCGCATCCGTGTTTGGCGACATCGCGGTGAACTCACTTGGGAAGCGTGTATTCGTCATCGCCATACTGGTGTATCACCCGGCGTGATGGTATGGTGTGCCATTGGTTACACGTCTCCGTCACCTCTTGTTCGCATTGACGGCACTTTGAACAGTGGACGTTACATTTCAAATGTGTTACGACCCGTGGTTCTACCCTTCATTCGATCCCTGCGAAACCGTACGTTTCAGCAGGATAATGCACGACCGCATGTTGCAGGTCCTGTACGGGCCTTTCTGGATACAGAAAATGTTCGACTGCTGCTCTGACCCGCACATTCTCCAGATCTCTCACCAATTAAAAACGTCTGGTCAATGGTGGCCGAACAACTGGCTCATCACAATACGCCAGTCACTACTCTTGATGAACTGTGGTATCGTGTTGAAGCTGCACGGGCAGCAGTACCTGTACATGCCAGCCAAGCTCTGTTTGACTCAATGCCTAGGCTTATCGAGGTGGTTGTTCTGGGTACTGATTGCTCAGGATCTATACGCCGAAATTGCGTGAAAATGTAATCACATGTCAGTTCTAGTATAATATATTTGTCCAATGAATACCCGTTTATCATCTGCATTTCTTGTTGGTGTAGCAATTTTAATGGCGAGTAGTGTAGTTTGCTTTCGAGGGTAGAGAGGAAGTACGCGCCGGCTACAAGGTCTCTGGTGTGTTGTGTGTGCAGGACGCGCTGGACCCGCTGCGGGCGCTGTGCTACCCCGACGCGGACGTCTTCCTGGTGGTGTTCAGCGTGGTGGCGCCGGCGACGCTGCGCTCCGTGGAGAGGCGCTGGGCTCCCGAGGTGCGCCGCCACTGCCCGGACGCGCCGCTGGTGCTGGTCGGCGCCCAGGCGGACCGGCGTCGCGACGCCCGCCTGCTGGCCACACTCGCCGCTGCGGGCCAGGCGCCCGTCTCCGCCGCCCGCGCCGCCCAGGTAACACACACACACACACACACACACACACACACACACACACACACACACAAGCGCGCGCCGTCTGCTACCCACAATATAACAATAATTGCAGGTGGTTATAATTAAAGTGCAGCTACTTACAGAAGTTGGATACACCGGTTCCCGTCAGATCACCCAAGTTAAGCGCTGTCGGGCGTGGCCGACACTTGCATGGGTGACCATCAGGGCCGCCATTGTTGTTGCCATTTTTCGGGGTGCATTCAGCCTCGTGATGCCGATTGAGGAGCTACTCAACCAAATAGTAGCGGCTCCGGACAAAGAAAACCATCGTAACGACCGGGAGAGTGGTGTGCTGACCACACGCCCCTCCTATTCTCATCCTCATCTGAGGATGACATGGCGGTCGGATGGTCCCGGTGGGCCACTTGTGGCCTGATGACGGAGTGCTTTTTGCTTACAGAAGTCCAATGTTAGCTTTAGTAATCGTAGGGCAGCGAAACTTGATAGGTATGCTAACGCGGAATCGGTTTACGCTGGGAAAAAAAATAGTTGTAGTGTCGGCCACCAGGAGCAAAACTGGCGCTGTGAATGCAAGAAAGACGTAATGCAAGTGTTTCCATATGTAATGGCTTAGGATCTGAACGCGGGGAGAAAAGGTTAGACGACTGAGAAAGGTATAATGTTGGTTTTATTATTAACGGCCGCTTACACAAATTGTCGATAAGAGCACCAGAGACTTTGACAAGATGGTGTCACAGCACGTGGTGGTCAAAATTGGAACTATTTTTTTTGTTCAGCGTAAATCGGTTGTGCGTTAACTCATTACCATATTTAGCAAGTTTTGCTGTATGATAATTACAGTCCAAACCGGACCTCCGTGGGTAAGTGAACTTTAACTATAACCATCCAGTAAAGGATTCGACAAAGATGTGGAAACTCCGGGAGAAATGCATGTTTGAACATACATGAATGTGCTAGCCACGCCTGCTGGTTGCGCTCTTGTATTTGAACACTAACGGCACATGTGAAACGTCCTCATTACGTTGTAAGTATCAATCGTGGCCAAAATAGTGTCCCTTGTACTTCTGAGTGCATTTTGTCTGAGGTACGTTTAATCCTAACAGGAGCAGATTTTTGTAGTCGTATGGTGCGTGCCTACGTAACACAAGGTGTCTGAAGTGTTTACAGTTTCAAGAGAAACCGTATCGAAGATCTATACCGTATACAGGAAAAGTGGAAAAACTTCATCCGCTAAGTCCCAACGCGGGCGAAAGAGGGTAGAGTTATCGTGACGGACGTTCATTGAAGAGGATTATCACAAAAAATTAGAGGCAAACAGCTGCAAAAGTCACCGCAGAACTGCATGTTGAACTCGGGATCTCTGTCAGCATCAAAACGACACGAAGGGAACTCCATAAGCAGGGAATTGAAGGTCAAGCTATAATTTCAAAAACACTCATCAGTAGTGCAAGTGCACCTCACAGTAAATGTAGTGCCGGAGGCATAAAACCTAGGTTATGGAGCAAAGGAAGAGCGTTATGTATAGGGTAAGTCTTGTTTCGAACTTTTTCCAACTTCTGGCAGAGTTTACGTCCCAAGATTGAAACAGGACTGGCACCATTAACCCTAAACAGCACAGAAATAACCTCTTCTTCTTCGGCAAAAAGTTGGGGATAATTGCGGACCATCATTTAGACTGTACCGATAATACAATCGCAGTCTGTGAAAAAAAGTGTGAGCGTTACTTTACTCACTATAGGTATATAAAACAGTAATTCCTTTCTAGCTTGAAGAGAAGCTCGTAGGGACATTAGTACTCCCCGTACTTGACTATGGCGATGCCGTTCTCCAAGGACTTTCATACGAAAGAATTGGCGATGAATGTTTACTTACGATGGATTTACGAAGTATGCTTTCTCGTCCATATCACACCAGCCTACAGACAATTATCATGTTACGTGCCAATTAGCGTTGAGACCATCGCACCCTATCTTTGCTCTACCGCCTTCTCAGGCACTGCAACCCCTGTTATTTGTCTTGCGTCTCCTATTCGTAAAATGGGGTTACCTGCTGAGTTGCAGATAGCTTAGTTACAATACCATAAGTGACAGAGCTCAGACCACTCAGGAAGCTTGTTTCTTACAGGAGTGTGCAAAAGATACGTTTAGTGTGTTTCTAGAAATGGAGCCATTACCAAGACTTTCAACGACGATTAAAGAATTGTCATACGATTGTTCGGTGGAAGATTAGCAGGAAAAATTACGAGGTTTGAATGCTTCTCAGGTCTCACAACCATCATCTTGGAAACACAGACAGCAGTCTACTACAGTACAGACATTGTACAGTAGGACCGCTTAAGTCAGCACACAGTACCCCATCTATCATTTCGCTAAGCTTTGCAGTTACGAACACAGGTCTGCGTGAGCGTGTAAACGAGAGAAATTCAGTGTGCTTAAATACTTTGTCATCTGCGCATAACTCAGAAGTCAGTCTTATTTATTTATTTATTTATTATTATTATTATTATTATTGGATTCCGTAGAAATGTTGGAACACGTGAGGCAATACTGACCTTACGACTTATCTTAGAAGAAAGATTAAGGAAAGGAAAACCTACGTTTCTAGCATTTGTAGACTTAGAGAAAGCTTTTGAGAATGTTGACTGGAATACTCTCTTTCAAATTCTAAAGGTGGCAGGGGTAAAATACAAGGAGCGAAAGGCTATTTATAATTTCTACAGAAACCAGATGGCAGTTAGAAGAGTCGAGGGGCATGAAAGGGAAACAGTGGTTGGGAAGGGAGTGAGATAGGGTATTAGCCTCTCCCCGATGTTATTCAATCTGTATATTGAGCAAGCAGTAAAGGAAACAAAAGAAAAATTTGGAGTAGGTATTAAAATCCATGGAGAAGAAATAAAAACTTTGAGGTTCGCCGATGACATTGTAATTCTGTCAGAGACAGCAAAGGACTTGGAAGAGCAGTCGAACGGAATGGACAGTGTCCTGAAAGGAGGGTATAAGATGAACAACAACAAAAGCAAAACGAGGATAATGGAATGTAGTCGAATTAAGTTGGGTGATGCTGAGGGAATTAGATTAGGAAATGAGACACTTAAAGTAGTAAAGGAGTTTTGCTATTTGGGGAGCAAAATAACTGACGGTGGTCGAAGTAGAGAGGATATAAAATGTAGACTGGCAATGGCAAGGAAAGCGTTTCTGAAGAAGAGAAATTTGTTAACATCGAGTATAGATTTCAATGTCAGGAAGTCGTTCCTGAAAGTATTTGTATGGAGTGTAGCCATGTATGGAAGTGAAACATGGACAATAAATAGTTTGGACAAGAAGAGAATAGAAGCTTTCGAAATGTGGTGCTACAGAAGAATGCTGAAGATTAGATGGGTAGATCACGTAACTAATGAGGAGGTATTGAATAGGATTGGGGATAAGAGAAGTTTGTGGCACAACTTGACTAGAAGAAGAGATCGGTGGGTAGGGCATGTCCTGAGGCATCAAGGGATCACAAATTTTGCATTGGAGGGCAGCGTGGAAGGTAAAAATCGTAGAGGGAGACCAAGAGATGAATACACTAAGCAGATTCAGAAGGATGTAGATTGCAGTAGGTACTGGGAGATAAAGGAGCTCGCACAGGATAGATTAGCATGGAGAGCTGCATCAAACCAGTCTCAGGACTAAAGACCACAACAACAACAACAACAACAATTATTATTATTATTATTATTTCCTTCACTTTCTCAGACGTTAAGTCCGGTTAAAAATGGAGCGACGCGGACCTTGATCAAGCGTCACTTCCTTTTAACTGTACGGTATGTGTTATATTGCATTTAGGAACTTTCGGGTAATTGAACATGTATCAATAATTACGGATTTCTGTAGTTGTATATATATGTTTGGATGTAGCTGTATTGCATTGATGTACTGGTGGATATTGTGTGGTATGACTCCTGTAGTTGATAGCATAATTGGTATGATGTCAACTTTATCCTGATGCCACATGTCTTCGACTTCCTCAGCCAGTTGGATGTATTTTTTCAATTTTTTCTCCTGTTTTCTTTTGTATATTTGTTGTATTGGGTATGGATATTTCGATTAGTTGCGTTAATTTCTTCTTTTTATTGGTAAGTATGATGTCAGGTTTGTTATGTGGCGTTGTTTTATCTGTTGTAATGGTTCTGTTCCAGTATAATTTGTATTCATCATTCTCCAGTACATTTTGTGGTGTATACTTGTATGTAGGAACGTGTTGTTTTAAAAGTTTATGTTGTAAGGCAAGCTGTTGATGTATTATTTTTGCGACATTGTCATGTCTTCTGGGGTATTCTGTATTTGCTAGTATTGTACATCCGCTTGTGATGTGATCTACTGTTTCTATTTGTTGTTTACAAAGTCTGCATTTATCCGTTGTGGTATTGGGATCTTTAATAATATGCTTGCTGTAATACCTGGTGTTTATTGTTTGATCCTGTATTGCAATCATGAATCCTTGTGTCTCACTGTATACATTGCCTTTTCTTAGCCATGTGTTGGATGCGTCTTGATCGATGTGTGGCTGTGTTAGATGATACGGGTGCTTGCCATGAAGTGTTTTCTTTTTCCAATTTACTTTCTTCATATTTGTTGATGTTACGTGATCTAAAGGGTTGTAGAAGTGGTTATGAAATTGCAGTGGTGTAGCCGATGTATTTATATGAGTGATTGCCTTGTGTATTTTGCTAGTTTCTGCTCGTTCTAGAAAGAATTTTCTTAAATTGTCTACCTGTCCATAATGTAGGTTTTTTATGTCGATAAATCCCCTTCCTCCTTCCTTTCTGCTTAATGTGAATCTTTCTGTTGCTGAATGTATGTGATGTATTCTATATTTGTGGCATTGTGATCGTGTAAGTGTATTGAGTGCTTCTAGGTCTGTGTTACTCCATTTCACTACTCCAAATGAGTAGGTCAATATTGGTATGGCATAAGTATTTATAGCTTTTGTCTTGTTTCTTGCTGTCAATGCTGTTTTCAGTATTTTTGTTAGTCTTTGTCTATATTTTTCTTTTAGTTCTTCTTTAATATTTGTATTATCTATTCCTATTTTTTGTCTGTATCCTAGATATTTATAGGCATCCGTTTTTTCCATCGCTTCTATGCAGTCGCTGTGGTTATTCAATATGTAATCTTCTTGTTTAGTGTGTTTTCCCTTGACTATGCTATTTTTCTTACATTTGTCTGTTCCAACAGCCATACTTATATCATTGCTGAATCCTCCTGTTATCTTTAGTAATTGGTTGAGTTGTTGATTTGTTGCTGCCAGTAGTTTTAGATCATCCATGTATAGCAAATGTGTGATTTTGTGTGGGTATGTTCCAGTAATGTTGTATCCATAATTTGTATTATTTAGCATGTTGGATAGTGGGTTCAGAGCAAGGCAGAACCAGAAAGGACTTAATGAGTCTCCTTGGTATATTCCACGCTTAATCTGTATTGGCTGTGATGTGATATTATTTGAATTTGTTTGGATATTAAGTGTGGTTTTCCAATTTTTTATTACTATGTTTAGGAACTGTATCAATTTAGGATCTACTTTGTATATTTCCAATATTTGTAGTAACCATGAGTGGGGTACACTATCAAAAGCTTTTTGGTAATCAATGTATGCGTAGTGTAGCGACCTTTGTTTAGTTTTAGCTTGATATGTCACTTCTGCATCTATTATCAGTTGCTCTTTACATCCTCGTTCTTCTTTGCAACAGCCTTTTTGTTCTTCATTTATAATTTTGTTCTGTGTTGTATGTGTCATTAATTTCTGTTTAATGACTGAAGTTAATATTTTTTATATTGTTGGTAGGCATGTTATGGGGCGATATTTAGCTGGGTTCGCTGTGTCTGCTTGATCTTTAGGTTTCAGATATGTTATTCCGTGTGTAAGTTTATCAGGGAATGTGTATGGGTCTGCAATGTAACTGTTAAATAATTTAGTTAGATGTGAATGTGTTGAGGTGAACTTCTTTAACCAGAAATTTGCTATTTTATCATTTCCAGGGACTTTCCAATTGTGAGTAGAATTAATTGCTTGGGTGGCTTCATGTTGCAAAATTATCACTTCAGTCATTTGTGGTATCATCTTGTATGTGTCTGTTTCTGCTTGTATCCACCGTGCATGCCTGTTATGTTGTACCGGGTTTGACCATATGTTGCTCCAGAAGTGTTCCATGTCTGTTATGTTTGGTAGATTGTTTATTTTAATGTGTGTGTTATCTATTGTCTGGTAAAATTTCTTTTGGTTTGTGTTGAATGTTTGGTTTTGTTTCCTTCTATTTTCACTTTTTTTGTATCTTCTGAGTCGTTTGGCTAATGCTTGTAATTTCTGCTTCTTTTCGTCTAATTCCTCTGTCGCTTCTTGTTGTGAGATTTTACCTAACCTTTTTCGTTTTTTTCCGAGATTTCATTTCTTATAAATTGTGTTAGCTGTCTGATGTCTTTTCTCAGTTTTTCTATTTGGATCTGTAGCCTGTGTTGCCATGCTGATTTTGTGGATTTCTTCTGTGTATTGGTTGGTTCTGATCTCTGCCTAGTGTGTATATTTAGTGTAGTGAGTGCTCCTATATAAACCAGTAGTTGTAACTCTTCCATAGTTGTGTTTTCATTTATTTTGTTGTGTATGATTGTGTTGATAGTTTTTATTGTTGTTTCGACTTGTGGGTTATTTGGTGGTCTATGCAAGAATGGTCTAATGTCTGTATTTGTGTCTTTGTATTCTATATATGTTAGCTGAAATTTTTCTTCTATATCTAACATCTGTGTCACTTCGTGTTCTATTTGTGCTTGTTCTGGTGGCTGTCTTAAGATTTCGTTTTCCTCTGATTGTTTAATTGGTGCGTGTTGTTCTTTGTTTGTTTGCTCTGGGATGTTTGAGTCCATTACTGTGTTTTCTTCTTCTTCTGATTGCACATTATTTTGTTCCAGTATTTGTTGTACTTGTTGTTTGATGTTTTCTAATTCTGACTGGGGTATCCTGTTATTTTTTATTATTACACGGATCTGATCAGCTAGTCGTTGCTCTGTTAAAAATTTTAATTCTGGGTATCTGGTAATAAATGTTGTGTATACTTGTGATCTGTATCCAGTTGTGTTGGTTCCTAGGTTTGTTGCTTGGTAATAACAGAACATGAGGTGTCGATTAACTTCATCTGACCATCTCATCCTCTGTCTTTGTTTTCCTTCTAGGGTGGTTGCAGGAAGCATATCCTGCAAAACACCTCTATTTGGATTTAAATCATGTTCCAGTTGGCTAGCAGTGTCGTTACCATTGTGGGCGGGCATAGGGTTCAAGCGTCGTCCCCGACCGTGACGGCGCTTGTCCGAGGCTTCTTTAGTTCTGTCCTGAACCAACTAATCACACTAAAAGGGGGGTTAGCCCTATTAGTGGTTTGTTCTTTTCGTCGCCTTTTACAACTGGCAGAACATACCGGAGGCCTATTCTTTTCCCGGGCCTCCACGGGGAACAACAATTATTATTATTATTATTATTATTATTATTATTATTATTATTATTTTAATTGAGGGTATTGCCCTTTCTGTCTTAAATTAGTCAGGTTGCTGTGGCTTGCCGGTTCTGTCTATGGACTCGGGAATAGTGTTGGACTTTTAATTTGGAGATACCATTATCCTGTGAATTTGCACCTTTACTTGATGCCAATCTTGCTGCAAGCTCATCCCCAAGGGGAAGCCCTCGGGCAAGCAAGTGAAAAGTATCACGTCCTAAACGTAGATTGTAATTTCTTGAGGTTTTCGAAACGCTTCAGTTTTCGTCCTTCTTTATTCTTCAAAAATTAGGTGTGAAATTTAGAACATGACATGTATAAAATATAACCTACCAAAAAGTTTTCTTTGGTGGTCATGACCGCCATGACCTCTTCTGCCCCCTTTCCCTTCACCCTGGATCTGTGCCTGATAGTGGCTCTCTTCCAGAAAATACTCGTGCCAGTTGCACGGTTCCATCTTGGTGCACTATACTATAGTTTTCACGTTTTAACGAGTTTAATGAAGTGTAAGATTTTATAGGCATTCCTTGGGGCATATGTCATCTGCGTCCACTCCTCCACATGCTCCTGCTTAACTATCACTCCTAAAGTAATTCTGAACGTAGTATAATGAGTGAGAGAGGGAGAGGTCCCACACGTGTTCCTGATTGTGTTTGTCTCCCGCGTTCTGCAGGCGGCGCGGACAATCGGTGCGGCCTCGTACGTGGAGACTTCGGCGCTGACGCAGCGGGACCTGAAGGAGGCGTTCGACCAGGCAATCGTGTGTGCGCTGCGGCGGCGAGGGCTACTGAGGCCGGCCACGCCCCCGAAGCCCCGCCAGCGGCCGCTCTGGAGGCGGCTCTGCTGCTGCACCAGGGGCGGAGGCGGCGCCGGGGGCGGCAGCGGCAGTGGCGAGAGCGCGGGTGCTGGAGGCGGGGTCGACGCCGGGGGCGGGGGCGGCGAGTAGCGGCCGGCGGATGCCGCCAGCCTGTCTGCCGGGCAAAGACTCGATCCGATTGTGAGAACTGTCGCCGCAGATGACACACCCGCGGCTACGGCGGACTGATACGTTTACCGGCCGTATTGAGCAGCATCTTGTTATGGTCACGCAGGTTCTTACGGAACTGAGGCTTAGCATCAGAACAGTAGAGCAAATCATCGTGAAGGAAAATGGTTTAGTCGTAAATGAAAAATAATTTACAAATAACAGTTGAATGTTGTTGACTACACCCCAGTGCTCGCTATCTGTGAATCTTATGCACGTATGTTTATATACATTTTTATGGTCCACATCACATGAACAGCAGTTTATTTATGGAGGGCAACGTACTGTAGTTGATATGAAGTTGTACACAATTTCTGAGGATGGTCTGAGAGTTCCTCTTCGATGTAAGCACTGGCTGAATATTACGAAAAAGATCAGCGAATTTTTAAATTTTTTCCTGATAAATATTTAAAATACCAAACGGAATAATAGTGAATTTTATCAAAACTCAGTATTACACAATAAACAGTTCACAGTAACAATTAAATTGATTAAAACCTTCACCATAAAGAATATATTTTCTTTGAAAAGTGAAATAAAACTGTTCCTAGTTTTAAGATTGGTTTCAGTGACACTGCACTTTAGAAGGCATGGTCCTGTTGGATGTAGGATGCCCTTTTCCTTCTCAAAGCTGAGAACTGGTGCACTCAGCCAGAACAATGTTCCAAATAGCAGTGTCGGAGGAGGAATGGGAAAGACCTACCACTTCTTTTCTTCTGATTGGATTGATATAGTCTATCACGAACTCCTCTGCCATTCTGGCCTCTTCATCTCAGAGTAATGATTGCATCGAAAGTCCTTAATTACTTTTTGGTATATTCCTATCTCTGTTCTTCTCTTAGTTTTTATCCTCTGCAGCTACCTTTAGTGTTGTTCAGTGTCAGTAAATTCCTAGTTACAGTTGGGAATTAAACGCTGCATTTTTTAATTTTTAATATGTCACTTAATCAGGACAGTCACCAAACACATAGTGATCTTTGAACCGAAAACTTAAAAAAAAAAAAAAAAAAAAAGGCATGAAACGGCGATTCTTTGTGAGCACTGTGCATTTCTCTGTGGTTGATCAGCTATGTTTTCTATTTTTTTTCATTTTTCTGCCGGTAAAAATTTCATCTTTTTAATATATTTTCATTAGAAGTGATTTACTGATTGTAAAAACTACAAGGAATTTAAAAACGCTGAATGATCGCTGACATTTATTTTATTCCTCTTTATACATTTAGGGATCTGACCATCTTTATATGACTAATTAAAGTAAGTGTTAAATATCTCTTTTACAAATATGTCAAAAATCATCAAGAAATCCACGAAATTAAGCAACGTAGCAGTAGCACGATACAATGACCGAACTCAAGTTTGTGTTATGTCATAGTATCTTGTTACTGCTGCTACCTTCTTTAACGTCATGGTTTTTTACCTACTTTTCAAAGTTATATTTAACATACATTTAAAACGGTCATCTGAAGGTCGGCAGAGGGCAAAACACGCAATGAAGACTAAAATAATGGATCTAAAAATCCTCTAGTACCTGTTTCTCAGAGGTCATCCACCTTTTTAAAATTCCGTATAGTTTTTCTGATTATATTGGACACACACCTCTGCAAATACTATTAGTCAAATTTACCATATTTACTGATTTTTTGCAGTGATATATTTGAAATTTTGTTTTTACTCTTGTCACTATCACAGCAAAATCCTCTTTTAAGTTATGTTGTCTGGTCACAGTTGAATTCCACCCAATGACTTCCTCTCTCCCCTTGCTTCATGGATGTCTGGAGCAGACATGTTTAACAATAATGGTGATAAAATGTAGGTATTTTGTGAACGTCTTGTTAGCACTTGGTTCTATAGAGAGTACGTAAATCATCCGGTCGTAAGTGTTGGTATAAGTAAAAAGACAAAGTCCCTCTCTGCGCACATTCTAAGTGTTTACTTTCCTCTTAATGTTCATTAAAGGCAAGATAGAAACTTGAATAAGGACCGAAAAATATTCAGCTGTGGTCTTACTGAGTTCACCATCCTATTGATCAGTATGAAAGATAATTATTTGAAAATGAAGCTTTGTGTATGTAGCAGATTGAGTAATGTGTAAAGACATGTTTGATTTGTAACAGCTAATAACTAAGGCTATTTTTATCTCGGTGTCTCAACAACCCAACAACCTTTCTAGCCTATACGTTTTTAATAAACCAACATTAAGCTGCTTTAAATTATTCTGCTTTCACTTGTTTCAAAGCAGGTGACAAATATTGTGTGGTTAAACTTATCCTCCAGTTGCCTTTTAAGTACCCATAGTATTATGCTGTATTTGTGTATCCTGCAATGCACTGAGGACATTTGCTTATGCAGATGTTGCCTTCCTCATATCTACTAAAAAATTAAGAAGACAACTCTAAGCATTGGTAAGACATACAGCAGGTCTCGTAGCCATAATATGTGATAGGCAGGCGTCTTCCACAGCTTAAGCAAATTTTATGTTCAGGGAGAAAAAGCTAATTTAACAGGTATAGACAGTACACAAGATAATGTGTGTAACAATGATGGAAATCCACAGATCAAAAAGTATGTAACATAAGGGTAATGAAGAAACTTACCTACAGAGGATTGGTGCATGGCTCACAGAAACATGTAAAAGAAAACAATTAACAATGGCTTTCTAGCTCTAAAGTAAGACACTCAAAGATATAAAAATGAAAATGCCAGTGCTGTTTTACAAACATGAGAATCAAATATATGTACCTTCTCTGTAACCTGAATTCCCATACCAGAAAGATTATGGCAGTACAGAAGCAAGTATTTTCCAGAGTTTACACTATGTCTGAAGGGTTTAAATAAATAACTAAGTTGCTGTTTGTGTAGTGTGGACATTTCAAACAGTGATGTGTGCTAATATGATAAAATTCATGTAGTTCACATGTTTTCCTTGCTGAGATAATTTTTTTAATTTAGTTTACTTAATAACTATCCCAAACACTGTAATCCTATAAGGGACTCTCAAATCTGGAGAAAACCCACACACATTGTGAGAACACATTACAGTCCACAATCTGGCCGATAGTTATGATTGCTGCCAATAAGCGAGTAATGAGGCTAAATATACTTCACAATATGGTGCTGCTGAGCCTCACATTCTCATAGTGTAGTGGTTTCAGGAACCAAAAATTGTGTGTGTCCTCCATACATGAAGTGAGAATTATTTTCTGAAATACATATGGATTCCTCCAGCATAAATCAAATCAAAAGCACTGTTAGCTACACCAACTAGGCTTTCCAGTTATGAAGTCAGCAGTATATGTCGATCCATATAGGTACTATTTTTGTAGTATCCATCCACTGCCAATGTCAACCTATGCAAGTGTCATCTCAAAATAAGCTGTTTTCTTCTATGCTGCAGAATGCACTCAGAGGTGACTTGAATTCTGCTCTCTTCTGGAAACTGAGGTTTTGTGTTCCTTTGCCTGTCGTTCATCTCTGACAGTCATTCCAATTCCTTTCAAAGAATGTAATTTATATCATACTAGAATTATATGAGAATTGTGTGGAGTTTTGTTAGTGCATTGCACAGAACAGTGTCAGTTTTTGCTCCTTTTGTCTCATTTACCGTGTTTTATCATATGTAGAATTTAAATACAATTTTAAAAAAGCTCTAATTTTAATTCTGTCAGGAAAGACTGTGAAAAAGCTGAGTACTGAGCCTTAAGAAAATTATCAAACTTTAATCATTGTTATTAATGTTCTGCTACACCATTTGACATAAGATGATAAAGAGATGGCAAACACAGATTTGTAAATAAACTTGTTTGTATTTGCTATAATCAATGTTAGCTATTTACAATCATAGTTCATGATTTAGAATGTCACAAAGACAATAGTATTTCTCATTTGTTTATTGCTGATTTTACAAGCACCAGTATATTTTTCAATTGAAATATAGTTGTTATTAAAATTTTTAAGGACAAGACTACATGTGTAAGTGAAAGAACTTCACAAAATGTTAAGTCTAATACAGTTAAATGTACTGATGAAATTGCTTGTATCCTTGTTAGCAAAAACATTTTTTAAATTCCTGCAATAATTTAATTTAATCTGCATTTTTACTTCTCTTTCACTATATAGGATTCTCTCTCTCTCTCTCTCTCTCTCTCTCTCCCCCCCCCCTCTCCCCCCTCTCCCCCCTCTCCCCCCTCTCTCCCTCTAGTGTTTTTAGTGTTTTACTCATAAAACTTCACTTCCTTGTATCCAATGTTTAATTATGCATTTACTGTCTTTTGTTGAGCCCCTTCATTTGACGCAATTGTATGACACAACATAAAATTGGTTGCAACATATTTACCACTATACAATGAGAGTTTAATCAGGGAAAGAACATATGGGAAGTTGTAAATATGTCAAACATCACCAAATATGATAATTTTAAATTATTAATTCATCTGTATACAACTGAAATTCGTGGTGCTTGTTTATAGAATATGGTTTAATTATCTACCTTCAGAAACATAAGCAGTGTACACACTGTAACCATCATCAATTTTGTGAAGCCATTTTACACTATTTATTACTTATGTTAATGAATGTTTTTAAGTCTAAAAGCAGTTAATTTAAAATGTTAATTTGAATGAAAGCTTTACCTAGTATATACAATTTGTTGTGAACAACTGCAGTTGCGTTATTTAATATATTGTGTGCTCTTGAATATCAAGTAGTTCTCAAATTGATGATGATGGTTGGTGGAGAAGGGTGATGATTACAGATGGTTCTTTGCAGCTGACATGTATTTTTTCACCTTTGGTGACGATTGTGGGAAAATAACAATATAGCAAGTATAAATTGTATAATTGATTGATATGATAAAATAATATAATACATATAAATGACAATGACAGAAACAAGAACGTAAAATATTTGAAATGAAATATTTTGTTTATAAAACTCAGCACCGCTTTTAAAGAGGGTGGAGATTGGCATGGACCTAGCAACCTCTTATTTATGTTTTTGTTAAATGCTTTCCAGAGACCATTACAGCATCTTCCTTCATTTCATTCAATGTATTTTCTGTGTGCAAGCTAGCGATCCCTTATTTATATTTTTGTTAAATATTTTACAGAAAACATTACTGTATCTTACTTTGTTTCATTCAACATATTTTCTGTGTGCAAGTCATCACAAAAAATGTGCTGTAGATGTTGTACACTGTTACATGATATGTATGTGTTTGAGTGTGTGTATATGTGCGTGCTTGGCTGTCTAGTGTTTCACTGGTGCTCCAAATGCAGTACTTCCTTACAAGAACAGAATGACTGATTTAGTAATGAGAATGAACAATTTTTAATGTTTTTAGAGCTATTGATATTACCAAATGAGGTGTTATATAAGGCATGTGGCTATTTTGTATGGTTTTGATGTATATTACTGTTGTCGGTGAATGAGATCAAGGCACTGGTTTCCCAAAGTGTTTACATGATTACGGAAGAAGGTGCCAAATTTTAAGACTTCAGAGTTGTATTATAAGTAAATGGTATTGCTCTAAAAGTGAAAAAGAATCAGTATTTAATGACTTGTCTATTGAAACTTTTTATTTTATCCAAGGATAGGTGAAACTACTGTATATATGCAGTGTATAGTGTCTTACTGTGTCAGCAATGGCATTCCTTGGCCTTAGAAAAATAGTGTCTTTCTTATCTGTGATCACACTCTAACTTATTCTCTTTGTGAGATTTTTAAGGTTGTGTTGTTAAGTAATTTTGTAGTATTATATTTCTCTCAGAATGTGTGTTGCCAACTGTCAGTTTCACAGCAGTTGTTAATAATTCAGAATAACATTTGTTGTCTAAATATATTTCTTCCAACAACCAACAAGGAAAAGTAACAACTTGGAAAAAGTCATTCTGTTGATGCTCATAGTTAACTGGATCTAAACGCTTATTAGTAAATGTTGAATGCACATCATCTGATTCAGTGGCAACACACGAATCTGGTATTCTACCTATTGGTCATGCAACCACAAGAGACTTTGTTACAGCAAAGTCAACTTTCTTCTGCAATCTTTTCTTGGTAAAATATTTTAGTTGAAGTGTTGTAAGGTTAGCTATATGTGTACATTTCAGCAATTAGAGTAGCACCATAAACTGTGTATTAATAAAGTATTTTGATGTAACTCCAAAATGGTTTATTTGTGGTGCAACATAAGATTATGTAAATAATACACAATGTATTATACTTTAGAATAAAGATTTTATTCAGTTTTACACTTTACAAAAATATGTGTTCTTCTTTGTACCAAAACTTTGAAAGTATGATATATTGACAACAAAGCAATTTGAGGAATTTTGAAATAAATGTCTTTGAATGCAACAAATGTTCTATTTTGTGCTGTACTGTGGCGAAATCAAATTAGGGAAAATGATTTCTAAATCAGTTTATATTTGAAGGGCCATTGCTTTCTAATATAACTTGATTAATTTACGGAAGAAATTTGCTTGTAGCTTGCTGAATTGCAAGATTGATGGTTCTTGAATTACTCTACAACACTACAACTCAGACAATAACATATGCAAGACTCTATTGGTTTATAAATAATAATCCCAAATTTCTTTTTGCAAGGAATTTGGATTCATTATAACAGGACGGGGTGGAAGAAGGATGATATGCAGTGACGTGGTAAAAGTGGATTGAGTTATCCACTCCACACAATTAACATAACAGATGTTGTATTTCAGAAAGACATACATGCACATTGTATGTCTAATCATCCAATGACACAAGGGATACTTCCTACAAGATGTAAATATACATTACTGCTCTCCATCTTCGGAAGTGGAGATAAATATCATCTGGTTATTCTCAAATTGTATGTCCTCCAGTTTTTCAAGGGTTCTGTGAAAAAAAACCATATGAAATAAGACAGTCTACTGATAATTTGTACACAGCCCCTCATTTTGCTTTCCATTAAGGCTTTTCTACAATGAATTTCAATCTTGCAATCAAAAAATTAGTTTTCATAAGGTGCTGAAAGCTTTCCTGCTCTCATTTTCTATGATCTTACTTTGTAAATTCAAGTATAGATTTAAGTATCAGGAAGTCATTTCTGAAAGTATTTGTATGGAGTGTAGCCATGTACGGAAGAGAAACATGGACGATAAATAGTTTGGACAAGAAGAGAATAGAAGCTTTCGAAATGTGGTGCTACAGAAGAATCCTGAAGATTAGATGGATAGATCACATAACTAATGAGGAGGTATTGAATAGAATTGGGGAGAAGAGGAGTTTGTGGCACAACTTGACTAGAAGAAGGGATCGGTTGGTAGGACATGTTCTGAGGCATCAAGGGATCACCAATTTAGTATTGGAGGGCAGAGTGGAGGGTAAAAATCATAGAGGGAGACCAAGAGATGAATACACTAAGCAGATTCAGAAGGATGTAGGTGCAGTACGTACTGGGAGATGAAGAAGCTTGCACAGGATAGAGTAGCATGGAGAGCTGCATCAAACCAGTCTCAGGACTGAAGACCATAACATCAACATACTTTGTAAATAGAAAAAAGATGTTCTTATGACATTAGTGACACACTGCTCTCACTAACAGGCATCTAATATCTGACCATTGCACACACTTCTAACAAGGGAACCTCCCCATCGCACCCCCCTCAGATTTAGTTATAAGTTGGCACAGTGGATAGGCTTTGAAAAACTGAACACTGATCAATCGAGAAACCAGGAATAGGTTGTGTGGAACTATGAAAAAATAACCAAAATGTACAAACTGAGTAGTCCATGCACAAGATATACAACATCAAGGATAGCGTAAGCTCAGGAGCACCATGGTCCTGTGGTTAGCGTGAGCAGCTGCACAGCGAGAGGTCCTTGGTTCCATTCTTCCCTTGAGTGAACAGTTTACTTTCTTTATTTTCACAAAGTTATGATCTGTGCATTCGTTCATTGACGTCTCTGTTCACTGTAATAAGTTTAGTGTCTGTGTTTTGCTACCGCACCGCAAAACCGTGCGATTAGTAGATGAAAGGACGTGCCTTTCCAATGGGAACTGAAAACATTTGATCGCAAGGTCATAGGTCAACCGATTCCTCCACAGGAAAACACGTCTGATATATTCTATACGACACTGGTGACGGCATGTACGTCACATGACAGGAATATGTTGTCGACCCACCTAACTTGTACACTTGGCGAATGGGTAAAAAGATTCTTCTACCTTACCAGATTTAGGTTTTCTTGTGGACGTGATAATCACTCCCAAAAAAGTGATCGCATCGCACAGACGGACGGACAGATAATAATTGTCTGAAAATAAATAATTAAACTTCTCACTTGAGGGAAGAATTGAACCAAGGACCTCTCGGTCCGCAGTTGTTCACGCAAACCACGGGACCACGGCGCTCCTGAGTTCCCAATATCGTTGATGTTGCCTATCTTGCTCATGTACTACTCAGTTTGTAAATTTTGCTTATTTTTTTCATAGTTCCACACAACTTCTTCCTGTTTTCTCGATTGATCTGTGTTCAGTTTTTCAAGGCCTATCCACTGTGCCAACTTATAACTAAATCTGAGGGGGGTGCGATGGGGAGGTTCCCTTGTAAGGAAACATTGGACCTGCCGTAGTGCAAGCAGCTTACCTCTTACATTAATACAGCTCAATCAAAAATTATGAAAAAGCAGCAATGAGTCTTCATTACATCTACATCTACATCATACTCTGCAAGCCACCTAATGATGTGTGGCGGAGGGTACTTTGGTACCACTATCAGATCCCTGCAACCCTGTTCCACTTGCGAATAGTTGTAGGAAGAATGATTGTCAGTAAGTTTCTGTGCTGGCTCTAATTTCCTGAATTTTCTCCTCGTAGTCAATATGCGAGATGTATGTGGAGGGGGAAGTAATATGTTGCCCAACTTCTCCTGAAAAGTGTTGTCCTGAAATTGCAGTAGTAATTCTCTCTGTGATGTACAATGGCCCTCTTATAATGTCTTCCAGGGGAGTTTGCTTAGCATTTTTGTAATGCTCTCTTGCTAGAGAAACGATCCCGTGATGAAACACGCCTCTCTTCGTTGGATCTTCTGTCTCCTCTATCAGTCCTACCTGATACGAGTCCCAGATAGATGAACAGTACTCAAGAACCAGGTGAACAAGCATGTTATAAGCCACTTTTTTGTGGATGAGTTACATTTCCTTAAGATTCTTCCAATGAATCTGAGTCTTGTCTTCTTTTCCCACTATCCGTTTTAAATGGTCATTCCACTTAAGGTTGCTCCGGATAGTTGGGCCTCGATATTTTATGGCAGAAGCTGTCTTCAGCTGTTTGTCATCAATAGTGTAGGTGTACAGTAGTGGATTTCTTTTCCTATACATGCGCAATATGTTACATTAATTTATGTTCAGTGTCAACTGCTAGAGCCTGCACCATTCATCAATTCTCTGCAGGTTGTTCTGCAAATTTTTACTATCTTCTGGCATCGGTACTTTGGTATAGACAACTGCATCATCTGCAAATAGCCTTAAAGGGCCTCCAACACTTTCTACTAGATCATTTATATACATTGTAAACGGCAACGGTCTGATCAAGCTTTCGTGTGGTACTCCAGATACTACCTTCACAACTGTCGATTTAGTTTCGTTAAGAGCGATGTGTTGAGTTCTATCTGCAAGAAAGTCTCGAATCCAATCGCAGGCTCTGACACTCCATAAGCTCATACTTTTTCATTAAATGGCAATGCAGGACAGTGCCAAATCCCTTACTGAAGTCAAGGAACACAAAATCAACCAGAGCACTATTGTTCACTGCACTGTGGATCTTGTGGAGGAACAGAGCAAGCTGAGTTTTGCAGGATCTCTATTTGCAGAATCCATGTTGTTTTTTATAGAGGAGATAGTTTGCACTTTTGATACTTAAGATTTTTTGACATAAAGTGCAACAAGAATGATACAGTTTTCCTTTCCTGCATGTATCCTTAATAGAGATGGAGAGGCAATGTGCTTTACTGTTTGATTTTTCTAAATATGTCATAGTAGAAAGTAATTCTTCAACGGAAGCTGCTTGTTGGTAGTATTTTCTTTTACTAAACTGGTTTTTGGTGTTTCCGTCATTAATGTGATACACCACAGACAATATTTCATAACATTCATGTAGTAATATGATTACATGATGTATAAACTAGGTGTCTGTTTTAACTATCTATCACAAAAATGATCGAAGTAGTGTTCTAGCTCAAAAGTTAACATTAGTAAAGAGGGCATCTGTCTGCTGCAACTGGCAATGTCCTACCCAACCCTCCTGCCGGAATGGCTTCAACTTTGTATCTTCAAATGGAACTCCCCCCCATCTTTATTGCATATTCAGATCCTACATTAAAAAAAAGTTCACATGTCTTACACAAACCACTCTCTCCCATTCATAATAGATGGCACACATTTGATTCTACCTTTATTTTATGATGTAAATGTGAACATTTGTGTTCTAACAGTCGATATTTATGTTCAAAATTTACTTTATGGTTGCAAATTTCATTATACAGCACATTAACGTTAGTAATTTCAGTGCCTGGTTAGGAACTATGTTTAGCATGATCCAGGGATCGTGACGTGGAGGTAATAGTTTCCTGTTTTTATCGAGATGCTTGATTTTGGTGAGTCACCTTGCCTCTCATCAATGGGGTGCTTGATTTCAGTGAGTATACGTGGCAGGTGTGCCTGTCACTATCACTTCATGGACCTTTTACCTTATTACAATGGTTGTGGTTTGTAGTTAGCCAGTAGCCACATAACATATAACATGCAACATTAGAGTTATGGCAGTTGGATGAAAATGCACACTGAGATCAGTCACCCTGGTGGCAGGGTTCACGGCCAGAAAGAAACATTCTGATGAATTTTGGACTGATCACAATCAACCTTGTAGGGAACAGAAAACTACATTACCATACAAGTAGCTTATTTTCCAGAAATGTTAATGTCTAGTTGTATTATGTGTATTGTACAATCACATTTTCAACACTCAAGTAACATTTGAACATTGGTATTAACTGTCAGAACCTGAAGGTTTACATTTACATCATAAATGTAAAGTAGAATCATATACATCAGTTCTTAATTGCAAATATGGGTGCACTTGATATTTGTTGATCACAGCACAATATACCTTGAATGGGAAACAATGGCCTGGGTCAACAGCATGTATTTTCTGCTGTAGAATCAGAATACACAATACAAATGGGGGTGTTCTCATTTGAAAATAGAAAGTTGACCCTGCCCATGCAGGAGGGGTGGTTACAGGTTGATAAGTAGTAGGACAGGCAGATGTCCCCTTTAGTAATTTTAACTTTACACATAAAATATTTCTTTCACATGATGCATCATTTTTGAGGTATTTAATTGTATCACGTTAAAACAACCACCATGTATACATGTGTGTAATTAGTGTAAGGACTTTTTTTTTCAATAGCAGAATCACAGACAAGTGAGTGTTGGATGCTGAGACAGCACAGCATCTTTAGTTGTATGGACTCTGTTTATGCCAAAGTAGTGGAGGTCAAATCATCAGGAATGAGCAATTTCTTTTCTGATTACATGCTACAGCATAGATGCTTTGGCTGTACATGTCTTATTCTATTAAGACTACTGTCCCCACTGATAAAACTCTGCACAGTTAAGGAGACTTTTGTTGCATGGTACTTGGCCCTCCGTTCCTCCAAGAAGGTATGTGCTGTCCTATGCTGCCCTTGCAGTGGTCATGCCAGATTAACCCACAGTTTTATTTTATGTTACAAACCCCCCCCCCCCCCCCCCCAATGTTGTGGTTGTGGTGCTATGTATAGTCTTCTGGATTCTTTTTTTTTGCCTGTAACACTGGCTGATGATTCATTAACAGCTGAAGTGGTTCTCTGTTTTCCTCATGAAAATAGTTTTTATTTTCACGTATAACTTTTCAAAGTACTTTCATGGCAAGGGTGGGGTGACTGGAGTTTGAATGTCTCCCACCAATTTCTGGATCTGGGTACCCTTGACTCTACTTACACTGCTAGCTGCCTGGGTCATCCCTATTAGTTAATTTTAATTGCTCTTAGGTGTGGTTAGCTTCTTTTATCTTCTGCACTCCATTTTCCATTTTAGAAGTAGTGCTCTGATGTTTAGTGAGTGCTGTTCTCCTCTGCAGCACTCTGACTACAACAGACTGTGGTGGTATGGCTATGGGAAGGCTGGCCCCAGTTGTATGCAAAGCCCTTGGAGATATTTGCCTGGCCACACTCACCTACTGGTCTAATTATTTCTCTCACTTCATTTTGTTATTATTGGTTCAACTTATGTCTATTATACAGGGTGATTCAAAAATGCATGTAAATATTTTAAGGGTGTATTTGTGAGGTAAATATAAGACAAAAATGTTCTATAAATGTTTTTCCATAAACGTTTAATTCCAGAGTTATCGTTAAATACGAAAGTCATGTCCGTATCAGAACGACGGCAGTGCAAGTAGCAGGATGCCATATTCTGGTACGTAATTCACATACGTATCTCCCAACAGTTGATTCGAAACTGCATGAATAGTGTTTGTTTTTGTTTGCACGTGATGTTTACTCCTACTGTACGGAAGATGGCGCTGATGTTGTTGGTAACGGAAAAGTACGTCCTGTCGTTCATTCATCGTCGGAAGGCTAAAGGTTTCGTGCACATGATGTACTCAAACAGTGAGTATGCTGATATGCACCTTGTGTATGGTGCAGCAGATGGAAATGCACTTGCAGCAAGACGAAGGTACAGTGAGCTGTTTCCAGGAAGACGGTTACCAAGTCATCAGACGTTTGTATCTGTGGACAGACGTATGCGGGAGTAAGGCATTCGTCCTGGGCCACATTCAGGTCGACCACTTGAGCATGCAGTGAACGTCGAGGAACATGTTTTGGACCTGGTAGACCAAGATCCATCTATCAGTACGAGACAAATTAGTGCAGCTGTACGACTTCCACAATCTACTGTATGGCGGCTGCTTCGGAGACAACAGTTGCATCCATTTCACCTGCAAAAAGTGCACGAATTGACACCTGAAGACTATCCTCGCCGTCAGCAATTCTGCCAGTGGTTACAAGAGCGTCATTTGAATGATCCAATGTTCATTCGGCGGATATTATTCACAGATGAGGCCATGTTTACTCGTGCGGGTGTAATCAATTCGCATAATATGCACCAGTGGGCTGTCGAGAATCCTGGCGCGAGAATTGTGCGTGGATATCAACATCAATTCTCCATAAACATTTGGTGTGGTATTGTGGGGAATTACTTACTCGGACCTCATGTTCTGCTTCCAAGGCTGAATGGGCACGCGTACTGCGAATTTTTGGAGGGAGAATTGCCTGGATTGTTACAGGATGTCCCTCTTGCAACACGAGCCACCATGTGGTTTATGCAAGGTGGTGCTCCCGCCCATTACAGCCGCAACGTAAGGGCGTACCTCAATTCTGCGTATCCACATCGATGGATAGGTCGCGGAGGACCAATTGCTTGGCCAGCCAGATCACCTGACCTGAACCCTTTAGACTTTTATTTATGGGGCCGACTAAAGACATTGGTGTATTCTTCTGCAGTACCGAACAGAGAAGTGCTACAACAAAGAATTGAAGGTGGTTGTGAAATTATTCGTGGAGAGTTGAACGGACTGTGTAATGTGCAGAGATCATTGATGCGACGAGCACGGGTCTGTCTGCAAGTTCAGGGACAGCATTTTGAACATGCATTGCATTAAGATTTGTGCAAATACAGTACAGTCTGTAAAATGCTTCAATTTTCCTTAGTTATTGTGCATTGCTGTAGTTCAATCAACAGGACCTAAATTAATACAGTGTTCGCGAGGAATTGTTTCAGTTTGTTACGTCACGTTTATTTATCAGTTTGCGTTGTTAGTCCAAATGCACTGTAATTAAACTGTGAACTCTGGGAATTAAATACCTTACGTTGTATTGAATGTATTATCCTGTTTTGTTCATAACTCTGTAATAAGCCAAGTATGGAAAAAATTGTATAGAACATTTTTGTCTTATATTTACCTCACAAATACACCCTTGAAATATTTACATGCATTTTTGAATCACCCTGTATATTTTTTCTTCTCATTTTTAGTATTATGAATCTCCCAGATAGAATGTATTCTTTACTCTGTAACTGGAGAGGGGAGGGTGATAAGATGCATTTGAAGGGAGTGGATTTTCTGTTGCCACCAATTAGCTTTGGCCTAATGCATTATTTCCCGACTGTGACATCAATACTGCATTTATCATTTGTACATACTTTCATAATTTAATGAAATTTCTGGCTGAAGTCACTAATTCCAGAAGAACAGTCTCTCCACTATGGGACTGATGATCTCACTGTTTAGTCCCTTAACACCCAACCAACGAATTGTTCCTTGAATAACAGCATCAAAAGTAATTCTGAGTTGGAAAATATCTTCAGTATTTATTTCACCATCTGAGATGTGATGGATGGTATTCCCAAGAGATTTAACTGGCTGAGTGGAATGGAACTGATGGTTCTTGTTATCAGCCTCATCATGTCATTTAACTGAACAAGAACCTTCTTTACATAGTAGCTGTTAAGCCAAGTGGACACAGAGTATTCAACTACAGAACAACCAAGTCCAGCTGCATAAAGTTTGGACTGCATATAATGTTGTGAAGATATTGTGCATCATTGATCCCACTAGTTTAACGCTATCTTAACTGTTGGCTGACCTTCCACTGATTTCTTGGAGTGTTTTGTCTGAGGTCATGACTAAACAATTGGGGTACCCTACTTCCTGTTCTCAGGGTTTTTCAAAACATCTCCAGTTCCTTTTTTATGTTTAGTTGTTTGAGAGCACACTCCACCTCCTGTACTGTAAACACATCAGAAAGAACTTTCAAATGATTTGTTGTTTTCCTCAGCTTGGAAATCAATCGAAAAAGCTTAGCTGAACGATTTTTATCAGGGGTGGCAATGGATAGTGAAATGTCTTTGTGGAGACCCTGGAGATGTATGTGGAATCAGAATTTTCAGTATCAAACTGCATATCAGTGCATGACAAACAAACAAATTGGATAGGATATTCTGGTAATAAAAGTTAATTTCAAGTGAATTGCCCTGTAAGATAAGCAAAAATTTAGTTTCTTTTAGTGTATACACTGTAGTGCCAATGCCTGAGGTGGATGACCTCCACAGTGGTGGGGTTGACTTGAGCCAGTGGGTTGATGTGAGGATGACGAAAAGTGATTGGTCAAGAAAATATCTTTAATAAGCATAAATATTATTAGAAAATAACGTCAACTTAGTAGTGATGGTCTGTGACAGTAATGCCCCCCCCCCCCCCCCCCACCCAAAAAAAAAGGAATTCCCTCTCGGGCATGTGCTGACAGCAGTGAGCACAGCAGCATTGATGCAGTAGGTGGCCAGTGGCTTGATATAAGTGGTGGGACAGGACTGCTAACATGCAGAGTCTGTGGTGTATGTATGGTGTGTCTGCATGGCCCTGCAGCTTTGGGCAGGATGCGCCAATATGCTTGGAGACCTGCTATAATTCTTGTAGTGGAAGACTGCCTCCACTCATAAGGGTGGATTGAGGCCTTACAGAAGCAGCATGCACATCCAGGCATAGCTAGTACTGCCCTGGGTTCTAATGGTGACCACTCAGGGCACAAAACTGGTTGCAACTGTAATGAGGGTAGAGGTGGACCACCAGCTAGAAGGCACTAAGTCCATGGTGATGAACTGAGAACCAGTAGTAGCCCTTTTTGTTGGAGGCCAAGTCCTGGGGTGGCTACTTGCAGTAGCATGTCTGTCTGGCAACTAACATAGTCCTCCCCCCCATAGCTGGTGCTGCCAGACTGAGATCACCTTGGTTAAAAAGATGGGTATATGGGTACACTGTCTATTTATTTTGCCAACAAACTGCTTCCAAAATCTCTTACACCAAAAGAAGCCTTCAGATTGGAGGTGTAGTAACTGGTCTGCCAGTCCTGTAGTCCTCCTGCTTTCCTATTGCATTTATTTTATTGCATTGCTAGTTCCTGGACTGGCCCACCATGGAGAAACCATCCACTGGTATTAGTGCCTCTGACTTAGCACACCTCTTGTGACAACTGGGGCAGTGCTGCTATTTTGCTCAATAGTGAAAAAAATAGTGATTATGCTGCACACTTCCCCTATCTGGTAGATCCAGTCTCTGGATCTTGACCCAGGCTAATTCTGCATATCTGTGTATAGTACTGTTTGCCATTCCACTGAAACCAGTTCAGCACATTGTGTATTGTGACAGAACAGATTGCTCTGTGAGCACTGTACCAGCCACAGATAGTGCTCCCGAGTGTTACCACGAAATTATGACAAGCCACCCCGTTCCTCTGGTTTAATAAATATCACTTTCAAATTACAATGGCAATCCCACTTTGAATTCCTCTTCCCTGCACAAGAAACTAGGAGAAGAGAAACAAATCAGTTAGTTCACTAATCCCACCATAGTCCTTGGTATTGACAGCTGCAGCTGCAAGAAGATGCTGGCTCTGGCTGCAGACACATGTCTCTGTTGTGACTGTTGATGATTGTGACACCAAAGTGTAGAGACCTCTACGGTGTTAGGATTGAGTTGACGCAGTAGGTTGACATCAGGGTGATTTCTCATGGAAACATCATTAACAGTCACATACTCTATTAGCAAACAATTAAAGCTCTAGTAGTGATGCTCTACAATGCAACACCCTGCTTTTGCTTGTGCTGACAGCAGCAAACCCACTGCATTCTTAAGACTGGTTTTAATGAAGCACTCGATGCTAGTCTGACATTCAACCCTCTTCATTTCTTTACAACTGCAACCTGCATCCGTTTCAATCTGCTTAATTTATTCAAGCCTTGATCTCCCTCTACAGTCTCCCCCCCCCCCCCCCTTCCACTCTTCCATACATTATCAAATTCATCAATGCCTCACAGTGAATTCTGTCAGTTGATCCCTTCTCTTAGTCAAGTTGTTGTGCCATACATTTATTTTTTTCCCCAATTCAAGTAAGTGCCACCTAATTAGTTAGTAAATCTACACATCTAATCTTCAAGATTATTCTGTAGCACCACATTTAAAAAGCTTCTGTTCTCTTCTCACCTGAGCTGTGTATCATTCATGTCACTTCTGTACACAGCTATCTTCCAGAAAAAAATATGTTAAGAAAAGATTCTCTAACATTTGAATTTGAATTTGCTGTTAACAAAATTTCTCTTTTATAGATATACTTTTCTTATTATTGCACTATTTATTCTGTATCATTTCTACTTCTGTCATAGTTACTTTTTCTGCTGCCCAATCAGAAAATCTCATCTCCTACACTACCTATATTTTGCTTTTGGTGTTAAGTGTTTCAAGTTGTCTTGCCCTACATGGTGAATCACTATACTGCACCTCATGCAGCAAACAAGTAAGTTGACACCTGAACACTCCTGTTATATACAATGAATATGCTTACTGAATATTCAGCCGCTGTTAAGTATTTTATTAATCAGGGTCCAGCTAGTCTGTGCCCTGAATCTGTGTGCCTTCTTCACCCTTACAGGCTGCAGATAAAGCAGCTGTAAATTAAGTTCTCATTCACTCCACCACATCAATAAGAAGTGAGATTGAATTCATTTTCTTACACTATTGACCATTAAAAATGCTACACCAAGAAGAAATGCAGATGATAAACGGGTATTCATTAGACAAATATATTATACTAGATTTGACATGTGATTACATTTTCACGCAATTTTGGTGCATAGATCCTGAGAAATCAATACCCAGAACAACCACTTCTGGCCGTAATAACGGACCTGATACGCCTGGGTATTGATTCAAACAGAGCTTGGATGGCGTGTAGAGGTACATGCAGCTTCAACACGATACCACAGTTCATCAAGAGTAGTGACTGTCGTATTGTGACGAGCCTGTTGCTCGGCCACCATTGACCAGACGTTTTCAGTTGGTGAGAGATCTGGAGAATGTGCTGGCTAGGGCAGCAGTCGAACATTTTCCGTGTCTAGAAAGGCCCGTAGAGGACCTGCAACATTATCGTGCATTATCCTGCTGAAATGTAGGGTTTTGCAGGGATCGAACGAAGGGTAGAGCCACGGGTCGTGACACATCTGAAATGTAACATCCACTGTTCAAAGTGCCGTCAATGCGAATAAGAGGTGACAGAGACGTGTAACCAATGGCACCCCATGCCATCACGCCGGGTGATACGCCAGTATGGCGATGACGAATACGTGCTTCCAATGTGCGTTCACCACGATGTGGCCGAACACGGATGCGACCATCCTGATAGTGTACACAGAACCTGGATTCATCCGAAAAAAGGAGGATTTGCCATTCGTGCACCCAGGTTCGTCGTTGAGTACACCATCGCAGGCGCTCCTGTCTGTGATGCAGCGTCAATGATAACCGCAGCCATGGTCTCCGAGCTGATAGTCCATGCTATAGCAAACGTCGTCGAACTGTTCGTGCAGATGGTTGTTGTCTTGCAAACGTCCCCATCTGTTGACTCAGGGATCGAGACGTGGCTGCAAGATCCGTTACAGCCATGCGGATAAGATGCCTGTCATCTCGACTGCTAGTGATACGAGGCCATTGGGATCCAGCACGGCGCTCCGTATTACCCTCCTGAACCCACCGATTCCATATTCTGCTAACAGTCATTGGATCTCGACCAACGCGAGCAGCAATGTCGCGATACGATAAACCGCAATCACCATAGGCTACAATCAGACCCTTGTCAAAGTCGGAAACGTGTTGGTACGCGTTTCTCCTCCTTACATGAGGCATCACAATGTTTCACTAGGCAACGCCTGTCAACTGCTGTTTGTGTATGAGAAATCGGTTGGGAACTTTCCTCATGTCAGCACGTCGTAGGTGTCGCCACCGGCGCCAACCTTGTGTGAATGTTCCGAAAAGTTAATCATTTGCATATCACAGCATCTTCTTGCTGGCGGTTAAATTTCGCGTCTGTAGCACGTCATCTTCGTGGTGTAGCAATTTTAATGGCCAGTAGTGTATATTATCTTCAAAATTAAAACTTAATACATGATTAATGAGGGCAACTGCCAACGCATATACTGGCTCTCTTTACTATGTACACAACAGATCTGGTACTGAACTTGATAATTAACAATTACAATATATTTATTATCCTCGAAATTCCGCGTCCTTAGATTTCAAATCGAAAGACCTGCACCAGGCGAACGGTCTACCCGACGGGAGGCCCTAGCCACACGACATTTCCATTTTATGGAGCTCTTTCTTCCGCACCTCTCAGTCCATGGAAGCTCTGTCACCACCTTAGCAGACAGTGTTGTCTGACCCACTTCTATACCAGTGAGTGGATCATTAGCTCTGGTATCAGCACCTACGATTTAAAACACCTCCCAACAGTGGGGTGCTCACTACTCATCGACTGGTCTGTCTTGGACATCTTTTCTATGACATATGTATTTAAGGACGTGATACATCTCATTCAAGGAATGGGATGTATCACTCACCACAGCTGGTGTTCCACTTATACCCCCTTTACTAGACACACCACATTCCGTTCCTCTGGATCATTCACATAATTTGCCTTCTTTCGGAGAGTGATATTGTCAACTGCAAACCTCAAATTTAATTTCTTCTACCTCAATTTTAGTTCACTTTCCAAATTTCTGATTTCCTTTACTACTTGTGCCATGAACAGACTGGATAACACGGTGGATTGTCTGTAACCCTGTCTCACCCTCTTCCGTATTCATGTGTCCTTTGGATGTCCTCTGACCCTTAGAACTGCACTTCAGGTTCTGTACATGCTGTAGACACGCTATCACTCACTACATTCTATCCCTGATACCTAGTGAGTTCCCGCTAATATATTACAGTCAACATTTTTAAAGTTTTCTTTATATATAAAGAGGCTATAAACTCAGGAAACTTCCTGGCAGATTAAAACTGTGTCCCAGACTGGAGCTCAGCTGCGCTACCCAAGTACAGCTCCCAATCCATCTTCACAGCTTCACTTTCTCCAGTACTTCATCTCCTACCTTCGAAACTTCAAAGAAGCTCTCCTACAAAACTTGCGGGACTGTCACTCCTGGAAGAAAGCATATTGTGGAAACAGTGTTTAGCCACCACCTGGGGGACTGATTCCAGAATGAGTTTTCATTCTGCAGTGCAGTGTGCGCTGGTGGGGAACTAGCTAGTAGATTAAATGCAGGTTTTTCTTTCTTCAGCCTGTCATCTGTGTAAGTGGTAATGTCAATATTGCCTTGCGCGTTCCTACGTTTGTCTGAAACTCTAACTGCTCTTCCACGATTCGGCTTCTATCAATATTTCTATTTTTTGTGTTACTCTTTCGCACCCTTATCTTACTAAATTTGTAGTTCCGTAATGGGGTGTGCCCACGTCCGCCTTTTTCGAAATTGTATATGACGGTAGTATCTGTTCCCGAAAGAACAGTTACCGTGGATGACCATGCAGCTTTGCTAGAAATGAAATGATAATTAAATGGACACCCTAGCTGCAGACAGGCGTTTATGTACTTCATTGGGGACATGTTAAAAATATGTGCCCCGACCGGGACTCGAACCAGGGGTCTCCTGCTTGCATGGCAGACGCTCTATCCATCTGAGCCACCGCGGGCACAGAGGATAGTGCGTCTGCAGGGACTTATCCCTTGCACGCGCACTACGAATGTAGTGGTGTGGACATGTTGGGAATGTGGATCTCACGAGGAGCGTGCAAGGGATAAGTCCCTGCAGACGCACTATCCTCTGTGCCCGCGGTGGCTCAGATGGATAGAGCGTCTGCCATGTAAGCAAGAGATCCCGGGTTCGAGTCCCGGTCGGGGCACACATTTTCAACATGTCCCCAATGAAGTACATAAACGCCTGTCTGCAGCTAGGGTGTCCATTTAATTATCATTTCATTTTTTCGAAATTGGAATTATTACGCTCTTTTTGAAGTGTGAGGGTATTTTGCCTGTTTCTGTATTTTGTATATTAAGTGGAATATTTTTGTCATGGTTAGTTCTTTCAAGGGTCTCAATAATTCTAGGGAGATGTCTACTCCAGGCGCCTTATTACGACTCACATGTTTTGGTGTACTGTGAAATTCATCTAGCAGTTTCATGTCTCCCACCTCATCTTCATCCACTTCCTCTTCCCTTTCTATAATGTTCTCTCCACGTACATATCCCTTACATATACTCCTTTCACCTTCCACCTTTCCATTCAGGCTTAATATTGGCTTGTCATCCGAGCTCTTGATATTCATAACGTTACGGCTGCTCCTCGTTTCTCCAAAGGTCACCTTAATTTTACCTATAGGTGGCATTTCTATTTCCCCTAGCTACGCATGCTTCTAAAGCCTTGCGTTTCTGATCTTGTCACTTCTGCTTTGTAATTTTGCACTTCCTGTCGGTATTTAGATGAGTATATTGCCTTTTAACCATCTCATTAGCTGCGATTTAATGTTCTCCGTTTCTTCAATGAAATTCAGTCTCTCGTGTGTTATCCAAAGCTTTCTACTAGGTCTTGACTTTTTGCCTGTTTGATGCCCTGCACTCTTCCTTGTTTCATTTCTCCAATCTACCCATTTGGCTTCTCTTGCATCCCTTTCTTTTGTTTCAGTCAGTCGTTAACTAATGTTCTTTACGAAACTCCCCACGGGTCTTTCAACTTACCAAATTTTCTACCTTTCTGAAATTTCATCAGTTTTAACCAGCAGTTTAATTGCAGCGTTCACATCTGCCACTGAAATGTTTTATAGCTCAACATCTGATTTCGGAATCTTTGTCCTATCATTATATAATCTTGCGCTTGAATGCACAATTTCATTGCAATATAAATTTCGTAAAATTTTCTCGCTCTTCCAGCTGCGTCAAGTAGTTCCGTATCCATGACCTTTCAACCGAGTTGTTCTCGGTCATTTTCAACCGATGACTCAGCTGTGGTTGCATCTGCCATCCTTATTTATTCTTGCCACCGTGTCTGACGCCACTGTTGCCAGTCTGGGGCCGTTTAAGGTAATGTTATCGTTGCGCTCCCGCTGGCTTCACTTCAACTTCAATTTTTAAAATTTTGTACGTGGCTGGAGCAGCAAGAGTAGAATGAAATCTTCTTGTAGAAATACAAGAGCTAATCAGTTGCAAATTGGATGGTTTATTAAAACCTCTTTATAATGGTTTCAGAGTTTATAAAATCGTCTTCACGAGAAGGAAATATAGGTGACTTACGCTAGTGACCTCGAAAGAATGTTGAGATATGCACTGATAGTGCAAAGAAAACAGGTATAGGCGTGCACATCGAAACACAGAGATACGCAAACAGGCAGAATACGGCGCTACGGTCAGCAACGCCTATATACGATAACAAGTGTCTGGCGCAGTTGTTAGATCGGTTACTGCTGCTACAGTGGCAGGTTATCGAGATCGAAGTGGGTTTCAACGTGGTGTTATAGTCGGCGCACGAGTGATGGGACAAAGCATCTCCGAGGTAGCCATGAAATGTGGATTTTCCCGTAGACCATATCACGAATGTACCGTGAATATCAGGAATCCGGTAAGACATCGCTGCGGCCGGAAAAAGATCTTGCAGGAATGGGACCAACGACGACTGAAGAGAATCGTTCAACGTGACAGAAGTGCAAGCCTTCCCCAGATTTCGATGCTGGGCCATCAAAAAGTGTCAGCGTGCGAACCATTCAACGAAACATCATCTGTGTGGGCTTTCGGAGTCGGAGGCCCAGTCGTGTACCCTTGACGACTGTACGACACATAGCTTTACGCATCGCCTGGGCCCGTCAACAGCGACATTGGACTGTTGATGACTGGAAACATATTACCTGGTCGGACGAGTCTCGTTTCAAGTAGTATCGAGCGGACGGCACTGTAATAGTCCGTGTCGTGTGCAGTTGGAGTGATATGGGACCCTTCATGTATCTAGATACTTCAGCGACAAGTGATACGTACGCCAGAACCTTGTTTGATCACCTGCATCCATTCATGTCCATTGTGAATTCCGACGGACTTATTCATGAGATAATATTGTAAATGCGTTAGAAGAAAATTTTTTCAAGAGTAATCTTGTTTTGAAGAGTATGATTCCTTTCTGTGCTCGTTACATAGTCTACATACTCGCAGTGTTTAATGGCAGTGCCCAAGATCTACTACTAATATTCCGTGCTTTTAACAGCTTTCATGAGAAAATCAATTTCACAAAAGAAATACAGAACGATAATGGAGGACTTAATATTTTGGAATTGTAACTAAGATTACTTAACAACAAAAGCAGTTTCAACATTCTCCGTAAATCTCCTTTAGCAGATAAGATCATTCCAACTGACTTACGTCATGCACAAACCCATTAAACCGCTTTTTTCCACTCTGCAATACTTCGCGTAGTGCGCACTCCTTTGGAATTCCATTGTTTCCAAAAAGAAACACCCGTAATTAAATCCATTACAATTAACAACGGTTACGACGTCTAGTTTGGTTGATCATATCGTAAAGAAAAAAAAAACAGCTGTTAAGTGTTCAAGTTTGGGCAACAACAGCTTGAGGACAGGAAGTGAGACTAATTTTATTTCTGTACCTCCACTGGGAAATGTATTGCATGAAATAAGTAGACTTCAACAATAAATATGGCTCCAAGGTTGCTTTCTCTGTAAAAAAAAATTACATGTAATGACTGCCGCAACTATTACACAGGACAGACGGGGAGAAAGTTAATGACAGAAATAAAGAGCACCTGCTAAACAAAGGTGGAGAGAATGTGTACAGTTCTACTTTTGTTGAACATCTGATTCTTTTCGAACACACATTACGGAGATTAGAAGACTTAGAACTATTGCTCAAAGAAAATAAAGGTTGTAGGCTGTAACCTCCCCGCTACATTTGTTTCTTTATGAAATTCAGCCCAACTTCACCTCGCACTCTATAAAATCTGTGTATTGCCAAAAACTATGTCCCATAAACTGTGATCCTACTTAAACCCGTGTGCTAAAACAGAACCTTACGTTAACTGAGCTGTAACTGATCTGAATGTAACTTGTCTTTATATTACAGGCGTGACTGAAGTAAAACAATTATCTGACCTTAATCAAAATTTCCACTTACCTCGCGTCTTGACAACTTTGTTGCAGATTTCTCGAAAACACAACAGCAAGCAGACAGCAGCTAAGCTAGATTTCTATTTGTAAATAAAATTTCCAAACTATATTCAAACTGTGAGATGTGATAACGCGTAATGATGACACTGGGATGGGGCGAGTAGCTGTTGCTATGAAAAGATATTTCAAGACAACAATTTTAGAATGAAGTATATATTCAAAACTACAGAGTAATACTTCACGTGATCTTCACACATAACACAGGTCTGAACAGTACTATGCCTTACAAAGTGAACAATGATTTAAAGAGGGTACAATGTTAACGGAGAATTTCTATAAAAAGCAAACAGATTAATCAGTTAATATGTTAATGCACGAATCAGGGAAGTAGGGTGGCCTTTCTCTCTGCTCTGAGCAAGTTAACAAGCTGACAATAATCATTCCTAGCTGCGCAGTGCTACAGTCTTACCTCAAACTACCTCTCTTCAGAAATAATATTACTCAAAATATACATCTCTTTGGTTTCTAATGTATTCGTCTTACTCATCCTTGCTGTGCTTCACAATCTTCTTCATCCAGCAGACACCATCACAAGTCAAAACAGCACTACTGAATACGTCCATCACCTACCACACTCCAACTAAGAATGTATCAGACTGCGCAGAGAGAAAGACAGTGTCACGACAAGACCAAAGATTATAATTTGTAAGACTTTCCCGGCGATTTGTTGTCATCTCGTAGAATCGGGTGTACTGCCGGTGGTCCGTGTCTTCCCAACACGATATTTCGACGTCGTATCTCGGCGTCTTCATCGGGTGTTCCCTGAGATTGGTTGACGAACTTTTTTTTTGCACTTTTCATTCCCTTCTCAGATGGAGAAGGGCGGGCTGTTATAGAGCGTGCGTTGGGCTCTTTTCAGCCATGGGGTTGAAGTTGTTCTGTTTTGGCACTGTTTATTATTTTTTGCTGGGGTGCAAGGAAGGGGGGGGGGGATTTCTCCCAATTGGGAATTGATTTGCAGGAGTTTGTAGGGGACAGTTCCGGTATTCACCTTAGCGGCCAAGGAAAACCTGCAAAACCCGGCCAGAACTGCTTGTTATGTTCTCCTTCTCTTTATTTACCGAGTTGCCAGCGTCGTTGGCGCTGGCGTTCACGGTTGGCAAGGGCGGCTTCTCGTTGTCTTTCGCGTTCCGCCTCTCGCTCTCTTCTGTATTTTTCTTCTCGCACATAGCTTTTTATGAGCTCCTTGCTTACCAAGTAGCTCGTCTGATGCTCACTGCGTTCGTCAATGTCCGGGTTGGTTACGTCCAGGATCTCTCTGTCCACAAGATTGTGGCTGTGATTCACGAACTCTTTGGTTTGGACACATGAGTCCTGGCGTGCTCCCTTGCCTTCTAATGTGGCCTGTGTGGCCCGACTTATCGTCATCTTCTTCGGCCAGGCCGTTTGTGTGGCCTGGTCGTCTTTATGCAGCTCATCCGTCTGCAGCGCCTGCGTCTCCTTGGTGGTGTCGCGGCGAAGGAATTCACGGAGGGTGAGGCAGGCGGCCTCCATCTCTGCATGGAGAACCATGCGGAATCGTGTTTCCGCCTCCCGGAGGGCCGACTCGATGTCGGGACCAGCTGTCGCCGCCGTCTTCCCACTCGCTGCGTCGTGCCGCCGCCCCCCTCCTCCGCCCTTGCCACAGGCGGCGGGGGAAGGCGTCCGCACGTGAGCGGTGGCCGTCGTCGAATCTCCTCCGGGTGCCGCCGTTGTTCTCGCGGCGTTGCCTCCTCCTCTCGCTGTTTCCTCTGTCCCTCCGTTGTTCGCCGCGGCTGCAGAACGTTGTCGCCTCCTTCTCCTGCGGCTTCGCCTCTTTGCCTGGGGCGGCGTCTCCTTTGCAGTGGCGGGATTTCGGCCGTTGAAGGCCTGACATCCGCGCCAGTTGGCGACGTGCTCACCGCCGCAGCGGGCGCACGTCGGTTTGACGTCTTTGGTGCTGGTACAGGTGCGGGTGTCATGGTGACGTCCGCACTTGACGCACCTGGCGGCGTTGCGGCAGTGCTTTGCCACATGCCCTTCCTCCTGGCACTTGAAGCACTGTGGCTTCGTGTCCAGGTGGGGGAGGGGGGAAGGAAAAGAGTCTCCGGCTGCACGTGGAAGCCCAAGAGCTTCCGGATGTCGAGAATGCCCCCGCCGTTGTCCGCCGCTGGTGTGGCGACAACAGAGGCGGTTTCTTCCTATTGGTTTTGTTGTGCAACCTGACGGGTTCCTCAGCAAAACCTTGGCGGCGCAGTCCTTCTTTCACCGCCCGCTCCGTGAGGATCCAAGCCAGTTCCCTCAGGAGCGCCTTGGTGACTTCTTTGCGACGAGTCTTTGGACCCATCGCACCTCTTTCCGGGGCGTCCACCGTGTGAGCGGCCACAAGGGCCTTCAGGGCCCTGTAGTCGTTCCAGTCAGCGGCCTGGAGCTTGATGGTGGCGTCGGAGTCGACGGACTCGACGACGACCTCCTTGTCGCAGCTCTGCCCCATCTCATCATAGAGTTCCACCCACTCGACCTCCCTGCACTTGATGTACAGGTCGGAAGCGGGGGAAACTGCTTCTTCTGTCGCCGAATTGCCGCCTCTCGCGACATCACGTCCCACGCTGCTCATCTTAACCATACTGCGCGCTAGGGTTTGACAATTTGCTTTTTTGCCGTTAAAACAGCAACACGACAATTTGCCACCCGCGCGCAGTACGATCTCCTCGCTGACTCTCCCGCAGTAGCTGAGCGCCGCGTGCTACAGTGACCTGCGCGCTACGGCTGCCACAACTCGACTGTTGACGAGCTGACGTAGCGCCATATTTATGCCTGGGCGGTGTGTGGCGCTCCCTATGCCGTTCGCGCCCGTTGTGGCCATTTCTTGTGGTGATATCAGGCTCTAGGCGCTTCCTCTTCGGTCCGCGCCCGCTGCGGCTCTCTTCTGAGGTAGCGCACATCCCAAGGCGCTCCGTACTGGGTCCGCGCCCGATGGACGCGATCCTAGCACTATCATGGCTCTGTTGAAGTTCCTTATGCTGTCCGCGACCGCAGTGAGTTTCTCTCGCGGCCTAGCTATCCTCCTGGGCTTCTGAACCCGGTATGCGCCTGTGAGGTGCGCTTCCTGCGGCGTCCGGCTGCTGTTGGAGCTGCATGTTAGGGTGCCCATCCTCCAAGGAGCTAGCTGCCGCCTGGATCGCGTATGCTGTTCTTTTCCGTTACTAACGCCCTTGGATGTCTGTAGTTCATTCCTGGAGGATTCCACGCAGTACTAAGCCGATATCCTGCTTCCCAGTTGATCAACTTCTCAGTCATTTTGATTTCAATCGGTTCATTAATGACACCAGCCCAGAAGGGCGGGGGTCTGAGCAAGGAGCCTGGTTTTCTCATAATCCATGGTATGTTTAAGTTCCAGGTAATGTTCTGCTATTGCAGATTTAGTTACCTGTCATAGCCTGGTATGTCTATGGTGTTCTTTACATCTTACTTCAACTGTTCTGGTTTGGGGTTAAGGAAACCTTTTGTCTACCATATAGCCTGTGAATATCTTACAACGGTCAAACTACCAGAACAGTTGAAATAAGATGTAAAGAACATCAGAGACATACCAGGCTACGACAGTTAACTAAATCTGCAATAGCAGAACATTGCCTGGAACTTAACATCTGAGGTCATCAGTCCCCTAGAACTTAGAACTACTTAAACCTAACTAACCTAAGGACATCGCACACATCCATGCCCGAGGCAGCATTCGAACCAGCGACCGTGCGGTTCCAGACTGAAGCGCCTAGAACAAGCTTGGCCACACCGGCCGCCTATTGAAGGGGCAAACCAGATGGCGCTATGGTTGGCCCGCTAGATGGCGCTGCCATGGGTCAAACAGATATCAACTGCGTTTTTTTCAAAATAGGAACCCCCATTTTTTATTACATATTCGTGTAGTACGTAAAGAAATATGAATGTTTTAGTTGGACCACTTTTTTTCGCTTTCTGATAAGGGCGCTGTAATAGTCACAAACAGATGGCTCACAATTTGAGACGAACAGTTGGTAACAGGTAGGTTTTTTAAATTAAAATACAGAACGTAGGTACGTTCGAACATTTTATTTCGGTTGTTCGAATGTGATGCATGTACCTTTGTGAACTTATCATTTCTGAGAACGCATGCTGTTACAGCATGATTACCTGTGAAATACCACATCTATGCACTAAATGCTGAAAATGATGACCGTCAACCTCAATGCATTTGGCAATACGTTTAACGACATTCCTCTCAACAGCGAGTAGTTCACCTTCCGTAATGTTCGCACATGCATTGACAATGCACCGACGCACGTAGTCAGGCGTTGTCGGTGGATCATGATAGCAAATATCCTTCAACTTTCCCCACAGAAAGAAATCCGGTGACGTCACATCCGGTGAACGTGAGGACCATGGTATGGTGGTTCGACGACCAATCCACCTGTCATGAAATATGCTATTCAGTACCGCTTCAACCGCACGCGAGCTATGTGCCGGACATCCATCATGTTGGAAGTACATCGCCATTCTGTCATGCAGTGAAACATCTTGTAGTAACATCGGTAGAACGTTACGTAGTAAATCAGCATACATTACACCATTTAGATTGCCATCGATAAAATGGGGGCCAATTATCCTTCCTCCCATAATGCCGCACCATACATTAACCCGCCAAGGTCGCTGATGTTCCACTTGTCGCAACCATCGTGGATTTTCCGTTGCCTAATAGTGGATATTATGCCGGCTTACGTTACCGCCGTTGGTGAATGACGCTTCGTCGCTAAATAGAATGCGTGCAAAAAACCTGTCATCGTCCGTAATTTCTCTTGTGCGCAGTGGCAGAACTGTACACGACGTTCAAAGTCGACGCCATGCAATTCCTGGTGCATAGAAATATGGTACGGATGCAATCGATGTTGATGTAGCATTCTCAACACCGACGTATTTGAGATTCCCGATTCTCGCGCAGTTTGTCTGCTACTGATGTGCGGATTAGCCGCGACAGCAGCTAAAACACCTACTTGGGCATCATTTGTTTCAGGTCGTGGTTGACGTTTCACATGTGGCTGAACACTTCCTGTTTCCTTAAATAACGTAACTATCCGGCGAACGGTATGGACACTTGGATGATGTCGTCCAGGATACGGAGCGGCATACATAGCACACGCCCGTTGGGCATTTTGATCACAAAAGCCATACATCAACACGATATCGACCTTTTCCGCAATTGGTAAACGGTCCATTTCAACAGGGGTAGTGTATCACGAAGCAAATACCGTCCGCACTGGTGGAATGTTACGTGGTATCACGTACTTCTACGTTTGTGACTATTACAGCGCCATCTGTCACAAAGCGAAAAAATCGGTCCAACTAAAACATTCATATTTCTTTATGTACTACACGAATATTTAATAAAAAATGGGAGTTCCTATTTAAAAAAACGCAGTTGATATCCGTTTGACCTACGGCAGCGCCATCTAGCGGGCCAACCATAGCGCCATCTGGTTTCCCCCTTCAAGCTAGACGAATTTCGATCCTTGTAGTTTTTTCGTTTGATGCTTATTTCATGAGATATTTGGCCCGGTCATTATCAATGGACCACCCTGTATTTTAACCTCCACCACAACATGTAATCCAGTAAGTCCGAATATGTTTCTCTGTATTCGTAACGAAATATGATTTTACGTGTGTGTGTGTGTGTGTGTGTGTGTGTGTGTGTGTGTGCGCGCGCATTGTTAACTCAGGTTTCAATAAACCTTGTTAATTTGCAACTAACTGGATGTTCTCTATTCTGCAAGAAGACTTCAACTTCCAATGTTCGGAGCCCAAGCTCTGCTCAACTGCTGAGGGCCAATTTCATCATAGATGTTGACACAAATTTTTACCTTGATCGGCTAATGGGGCCTAGAAGAATATTCCATCAAATACAGCGGGTTTCCACATGATGTTAGTGCCTCAGCAGATGTTAGCAATCTTAATAAACAAAACATGGAAAAATATGATACACTTGTACACAATGAGAGGGTAGTATCCATACGATTAAAAGTAGAAAGAGGACGGACAGAGAGTCAACACTTTTCCGCACCTAATGCAGTGTATGAAAACTGTTGGTATTAAAAACAGCTTCGATTCCTCTCGGAATGGATAAATACATGTCCTGTATGGTGCTAAAGGGAATCATATTCTCTTTTTCCTGCAAAATACTGGCGAGTTCAGGTATTTATGACGAAGGTGGGCAGCGATCACCCTTTTCTCCAAAGTAGACAACAAAGGCACAATAACATTGAGATCTGGTGACTGTGGTGGCCACGGGACATAGGACAGTTCACCCTCATGCTCACAAAACCAATCATGGATAATGTGAGCTGTGTGAACAGGGTGCCGTAGTCTTGAAACACAGCGTCACCACTGGGTGACAAATACTGTAGCATGGTATGGACCTGGTCATCCAAAATGGTCACATAATCTTCGGCAGTAACGCAACCTTGCATAATAACCATGCAGTCCATGGATTACCGGACATAGTTTTCCAAATCTACATCTACATCCTACTCCGCAAGCCATCATACTCCCCGCCACTTTTCGATCCTGGGACGTAAATTCGAAGTTCGAAAAAGTGGGTAACTGATCTTCCAACCAAATGCTATTCTTTCACTGTACCATAGTCCAGGTTTTATAGCTGCGTCACCACGTTCTCGTATTACGGGCAATCTGTGGCGGATACATACGGGGGGCGCCCGCATTACCCCCCACGCCGCCCCCGCCAGTCAGCCCGTACGACATATTGGAAAAGAGGTATATATGACAATAGTAACTGCTGCGTGGTCATCAATGGTATCTGTTCTTTCGAGAACAGTTACTATCTTCATACATAGTTAAAGGCTACCCGGCCATTGAACTTCGTTTGTGCGAATGCGCACAGGTTGCCCGAACTCCTACGGGAATCATCACCTTAGTGGGAGCGAGTAATGAGTTCATGGACAAATATCTATTAGGTACATTGCGCATGTAGATTGTGGACAGTTGGGAATGTGGGTCTCACGGGAAGCGTGCAAGGGATAAGTCCCTGCAGTCGTGCTATTCGTCTCTATCTTCGGTGGCTCACATGGATAGAGCGTCTGCCATGTAAGCAGGAGATCCCGGGTTCAAGTCCCGGTCGGGGCACACATTTTCAACTGTCCACATCGAGGTATATCGACAACACCTGTCGGCAGCTGAGGGTTTCAATCAATTATCATTTATGGAAAAGAGCTGTTGTTATTCCCACACTGGACCATGTTACTAGTGACATGAGAGGACGTTTTGCCAAAGAAAACATTTATCATGTAAAATTCAGCATGCTTTTGCTCTCTCAACTACTGAAACATGGCGGTAATGACCTGGCACATAAAATGAATCAGTGCCAAACTGAACTACCATTCTTTGAAGAAGAATCACTCTTTGTGACTGAAAAGAGACTTGTGGGAGAGATTCTTCAATACAAGCAAACGAGCATAAACGCCCTTAATGATCGTGATTCTTTTATGCAAGTGTTGTCTGTTTGTCCTATATCTGACGATTCTACTTTGCACACGCTGTACAAAATATTTGCTTGTCTGCCTACATCTACTGCTACAGCAGAAATAAGTTTTTCAACACTGCGCCGTACAAAGACATGGCTGAGATCGATAGTGAAAGAGGATCGACTTAATATCTTAGCTCACCCTGGCATTGATTGTCCCATTGACGACGTCATTAACCAATTTCCAAGGAAGAATAGGTGCATAGCATTAATCATTTAAGGAAGAGAACCACAATGTAACTGTCCGCCGCTCGTGGTCTCACGGTTGCGTTCTCGCTTCCCGAGCAAGGGGTCCCGGGTTCGATTCCCGGCGGGGTCAGGAATTTTCACCTGCCTCGAGATGACTGGGTGTTTTTGTTGTCCTCATCATTTCATCATCATCCAGGAAAGTGGCGAAATTGGGCTGAGCAAAGGTTGGGACATTGTACGGGCGCTGATAACCGCGCCGTTGAGCGCCCTACAAACCAAAACATCATCATCATCATCATCACAATGTAACTTTTTTATATAGGAAGATGACATTGTCTTGTGTATGTGTAAAAATAAGTTTCATTTAAACTTCCTTAAACTTTGCATGTGAGTTGATTATTTTTTATAACGGTAAAAGCCGGCCGCGAAGGTCTAGCGGTTCAGGCGCTCAGTCCCGAACCGCGCGACTGCTACGGTCGCAGGTTCGAATCCTGGCTCGGGCATGGATGTGTGTGATGTCCTTAGGTTGGTTAGGTTTAAGTAGTTCTAAGTTTTAGGGGACTGATGACCAGAGTTGTTAAGTCCCATAGTGCTCAGAGCCATTTCAACCATAACGGTAAAAGTAAAGGTAGCTCAAGATATCTTAAGCGCCCCCTCCTTGAGGTTTTTCTGTAGCCGCCACTGCGGGCAGTTGCATCATTGATGAGTGGTTTTGGAATTGCTGATTGCCCTGCAATTTCATGCTTCTGGAGTTCTCTTCTGGTTGTTTTGGTGCTCACAGTGTTCGCGAGTTCGGCATTCACTTCCGCAGTGACTTTTGCAACTATCGCCTCCTCATTTTTCGTCACAGTCTTCTGCAATGGCCGCCTGTGACGATCACTTGCCACCCACTTTCGTCTGCGTTGTGACGTAGCGGATGATGGTTTCCGGCTTTCCCTCAATGCGATAGAAATCTTCCATAAGGTGTCTCTTCAGACACCAAACATTTCGCCCACTGTGGTTACAGAAGGACGCTGAAATCTGGTTTCGCAGCACAGAGCGGATCAGGTTGTGGAAAGGGGCCAAGAACAGTTACTGTTAATTACACAACAACACACAACATTATTCCTCGAAAACCAATGCACAGTTTTCTCTTTAAAACAACGAGGATCAATTCACGGCTGAGGGCCCAAGTACCCTCTCAATAACAAAGTTTAAATAATTCCTTTTGAAACACAAGGACTGAGACAAACTGCTGAAGGTCTAACTTAAGTAAAATTAAAATATCCTTAAATAATTCCTTTTAAGGCACAGGAATTTAGACAAACGACTGAAGGCCTTACTTAAGTAAAATTGAAATATATTCTTGGCTAAAGGCCCAAATAATATTTCAGATCAGCAAAGGAAATTCTTTAAAAGGCAAGCATCTACAAATCTCGGGTAAAAGCCATATTAAGGAAAATTTGAATTAATTCCTCAGCTGAAAGCCCAATAATTTCTTTAACATAGTAAAAGGCATCCTTTAAAGACAAGCATTTACACAGTAAAACAGAAAACCATCTTGAGAATACCTGAAATATCTTTACAGCTGGAGGACCAAACAGTTAGTCAGAATAATTAAAGACAGAAAACGGCTGAAGGCCTAATCTTAAAACACTTCTCGTAAGATTCGGCTTACGGTCATATACTGAATATAGAACAGACAAAATTAATACATGGCTAAAGGCCTGGCACAGTACTTGTGACAAAGAATATCACAATCACAAAGAACAGAACAGTGCTCAGAAGTGTTCCAAGGAAACTCTAACAACAGTTTAGGTGAGACAGGCAGCCAAGCGTAACACTAAATAATGAGGTGGCAGCGTGAACTAGGGACAGCTGAAGAACCAACCAACAACCTAATCAATTCCCTTCCACTCGACCAACGGTACGACAACCAAAAATATCAACAAGGACGAGGATCACAACAGGACTATGTCTTAATAATTGGCGTCTAAACACAGTCGAGGCACAATAACCACTCAAAGAAAAAGGGAGAACAACACCAAGCTGTCTAACTACACGCCGCGCTGGACAGATCATCATGGCGAGGAAAACACTGCTGAAAAACTATGCTAACGACCAGGGCAGGTAACTGGAACGTTAACAGCCACAAGGCAGAAGATGCCACTGGTGCACTTTACTAATAAATTAGAATCATTTCAAAAGTTAAACATCAAACAGGAAGACGGCTGCAAAATTTTGCCGACTCCAGTGCACCATCACGTTGCTGGTCACAGGAACAGCCAAGGAAGCAACAACCAGCAATCAATGAAGAGATGTCAGAGCAGTTGAGGTTTCATAACACGTTCACAGATTACTCAACTCCAGTATGCAGGCTCGGTGGGCAACGAACTTAGCAGTTCTCACAGCTAGTGCCACACAACTCCAACAGCGTGTGCATGCCGCCAGTGGCCCCGGCCTGACCTCACGCTGTGGAGACTTCCTCACTGCTCCATCGCAATTGACCAACTGCCTCACACACATCACGACACGGAAATATAGCGGCCACACCAAAGAAGGAACAGCAGTACTAGTATCAATAAACGCTGCTGCTGCCACTGATGGAGGCAACTGAGCAAGTCGTTCAGGTAGTAACTGAGGGAGCAATAAGACACCACTCAATGGTGACAAATGCCAAAAGAGGAAAACGGCAGCGTGAGCCGATCATGGCTCAACCTCACCTCCCCCCCCCCCTCCCCCCTCAAACACCAACCCCGGGAAGGGGGCGGGGGAGATAACTTGACAATAGGACTAACCAAATTTAACTTGGCTAAGATGGACCTTGTACTGCTTACCAGTGCGGTTATCCTTAAACAGCAGATTCACTGGCCCAAAACATGCACAATGGTGCAAGGCCCAGAAAAACAGGGAGTGAATTTACTAAGATTTCCGACACGCACCTACCTCGGACATAGACCTAAACTCCCGACCTTCTCCTAAAAGCTCGCCGATTACGATTATAATGCTCAGCTTGTTTATTATGGGCCTTGAGTATATTATGTCTGACACGGTTCCAGTTTTTCCTGACGACTTGATGGGTGATATCCGCCGGAGTCAAATCTTTCATTCCCCACAAGTTCGAAAGAGGGGAATTAATAGGATAGGCAAGAATCAAGGAAGCTGGAGTGGCTTTTAAGGCCTCATGGTTGGCGGTATTGAGAGCAAAAGTAGGCCAATGCAAACTAGAGTCCCACTTATTAGGCGTCTTCTGATGGTAAATAATCAAAGCTGATTTAAGATTTCGATTGACCCTCTCCGCAAAAGTTCCCTGAGGATAGTACAGCATAGTAGTGATATGCTTAACACCATTCTGAAAACAGAAGGCCTTGAAGGGAGCTGAAAGGAAGGCAGGCGCATTATCACTATCTATTTGTTTGGGGGGTCCAAAAACACTGAAAACATTAGTTAAATGGGTAGTAGTAGTGGTATGAGTCACGTTACGGCTCGGAAGGAGTCAGTTAAATTTAGAAAACGCATCGATAATAACCAATACGTCCGATTACCTCTGTTAGTACGAGGTAAGGGCCCTACGTAATCGGTATAGTTTGTGCATAGGGCAGAATTGGCGCTCAGAACTCAACAGACCCTGTTGAAGAGCAATCTTAGGTTTGGCTACATTACACATGCGACACCGAGAAACCATCTCTCTCACTTCACGGTCCATGGAGGGCCAAGTCAGATGCTCTTTAATCTTTTGCAAGGTCTTATAGGTTCCTTAGTGGCCATCCACCAATGAATCATGAAAATAACGGAAAACCGGGCGCATCAGAGCTACTGGCAAACCGATCTTGAATTTCTTAGCACGTCCCACTCTTTTACACAAGATGACATGATTGATAACATACTCATCCGACTGTTCCCAGCCAAGAGGCGTTGCTTAACAGGTGCCCAAGTAGGGTCCTGATCCTGATTCTGGGCAACATCACCAAATAGAAGGGGGATCTCACCTAACACCCTACAACTAAGACTGCATGCCTCCGTCTCCTGGGTGTGCTCACTAGGTGTAGATTCAGTGAAGATGCGGCTGAGGACTCCGAAAGGACATTTTCAGTGCCTTTCAAGCGTTTAACTTCAAAATGAAATGCAGAAATGCGTACTGCCCACCTTGAAATAGGGCTAGTTTTACGTGGCCTGTCTGACACCCAGCTCAACGCCTGATTGTCGGTTTCTTGCTGAAAACCCCGATGTTCAAGGTAGAAGCGGCACTTCTCCAGTGCGAACAAAATGGCCAACGCCTCGCACTCCTAGACAGAATATTTAAGTTCGGCACTAGTTAACCGACAAAACGCGTAGGCTAATGGCTGCCTCTGGCCCTCGAACTCCTGGAGGCGCACAGCTGAAATACCGGCATTAGATGCATCAGTTTGGACAATAAACTTCTTATTAACGTCCGGTACTCGGAGATCGGGAGGGTTTGCTATAGCTGCCTTAATGTGCTCAAACGCGGCCTCTTGGGCAGGTCCCCATTGAAAACGCACTCCTTTCCGGCGCACTTCATTTAAGGGGGCTGCCAACTGAGCAACATTAGGACAAAATGCCTAAAATAGTTGTCCATGCCTATGAACCTAGCAATTCCACGTTTATCAGTGGGCGGAGGCAGAGCTCGCAATGCTTTAGTTCGCTCCTAGTCGATGCAAATACTCTGACCGGACACTAGGTGACTTAAGAGGGATACCTGCTGACTGGCTAGCGTCAATTTACTGGATTTAACAGTTATTCCGGCTCCCTGTAATCTCAAAAAAACTTGCTGGATATGCTCCAAATGATCCTGAACGCGAACGGCTATAAATAACTAAGTCGGCCAGATAATTATACACACACACTAATTTCAAGTCCCCAAGGATACTATCCAGCAAACGAGTAAGAACGGCTGCACCAGTAGTCAAACACAACTGCAACCGCACTTGCACGCCTCCAGTGGCCCCGGTCTAACCTCAGGCCACAGAGACTTCCTCGCAGCACCATTGCAACCGACCAACTGCCTCACACACACCACGACACGGAAATATAGCGGCCACACCAAAGAAGGTACAGCAGTACTAGTATCGATAGAAGCTACTGCAGCCACTGACAGAGGCAAGTGAGCAACTCGTTCTGGTAACTGAGGGAGCAATAAGACATCACTTGATGGTGACAAAATGCCAAAAAAAGAAAACGGCATCAGCGCGAGGCGACCATGGCTCACATGCACCGTACGAGTACCAACCATTTTTATGAGTCCTCGTGCACTTAGCTCCGGCGTAATGAACCCACAACGTCACAGGACACTGTTCTTATCACGACTGGCACTTGCAAAGCATTGAACACATTACACAGAAGCCGTTTGTGGTCACGCACAATTCGTGGTGAAGTACAAGAGTGCAACATGGAGGCTTGGGTAGCATCTGCATTAATTTCTGGCGGTGTTTCCATATTTTTGTCCACATTCTGTGAAGTTTGCTCCTACTACCCAGAAGAGGGAAGGGAGGAAGAAAAACACAAAAAAAAATCTATTAAACGTTGCAAGTAACAATAAACGCTATAAACAAATATCCCAATAGGTAACGCTGTGGCGAATGATTGAGAAACGATATAAACAACGAGAAACTCCCGAGTCATTTCGCGTGTGCAGTGGATTACTTTAAGACCAATAAGGAAACAATTTCGACAGTTACAAAAGTAAGAAGAAACAGGGATGAAGAACTAATCACAGATCAGCACATGCTAATGACAACAGAAAACACTGAAGACAGATGCGTGAAAATAATCGAATAAAAGTAGTCACAAAAGCAGTGAAAAACAGCCTTCTCAAAGAAACCTCAGTTACGAACTTATAAGAGGATCTATGAATAAACATAACAGCCAGTTGCTATTTTAAAGATTCGCAGTAAGAATGGGACAACGTCAGGACTGTAATACGAAAAGCAACTACAGAAACTGTAGACACACAAGTCAAAGAAAAAATTCGAATTAAACTAACGGAGTCGGGTGATTAAAGAGAAAAAGACTGCATGCCTTAAGTGACTCCAAAACAAGGCATCAGAAAGTAAAGATGAAGAGAAGAGACCAGCAATGGTAATGGAGCAGCTCTGCAGGTTAGTTCAACAGCGAGAGTTGAGAGGCATTCACTTCACAAGTAGAAAGTGATATTCATGGAAGACAGGAATCTACATGTGAAATATTCTAATACTTGAATAGAGTTACACAATATACTATGGACATCAAGTGATTAGTTACATGGTTAGGTTACTATGAGAAGGTTTGGACGAAAGGATTATGAAGTAAATGAAAAGGGTAAAGAAAAAGTTGAAACATCTGAAGACAATGAAGTATAGACGGAATATAAATGACGAAAAATGGAAAACAGGAAGACATCACGAAGCGACAACATACACATCACTCTAAACGTCTCCTCCTGTGGAATCTGGGTTCCTTGTCTTCTTCAACAAATGTTGGACAAGAAAAAAAATTTCCAGAGGAGCCATACTAACGCCTGTGTTTGATAAAGAAGATAAAAAAATCCTTGTGGGAATTATAGTGGTACTAGCTGGGTACCTGGCATTGCTCACATATGAATTTAATCCAGTCTTCTAGTAGTCCATCTATTTGCACTCCTCCTCCCCATTCTCTTCGTCCATCTTCTCCTACTCCCCCCCCCCCCCCCCACCTCTCTGTTCATCTCCTCCTCTCCCCTCTCATTTTCATCTCATTTTCCTCCATCCTTCTCTGTCCACCGGCCCCACCCGAATAGGAGGATGGCGTTTCTTACACTCATAGTATTTCTTTTCAGGTAGCAAGTAACATGTATTCGAAGTTGGTTCGAAATCGATCCAGGGATTTAGGAGGAGTTTTTTTACCAATGGCTTCACATATATGTAACACATTTCGCACATATTTGTACACATACTTCACCATTTTCGCTAGCGAATTTCGCCCTGCAGTTTAGTTTTCACGCAGCTCAGTGTTTATGACGTCATATCTCCTGAAGTACGTGTTGCACAATGACACGATTTTGCAGGTACATTCAGTAGTATATGTGAATATTGTCTGCAAAACGTGCCGCGAATAGACTTAATAGTAGCGAAGAAATCAAATTAAGCGTCATTCCTGGTGCGGCAGTTTTACAGTGCGAACAACGAAAATATACTAAGCAATAAACTTTTTCATCGTATTCGTGGGGCAGCCAGTGAGAAATAGTTTCGTGAAGGTTTGAAATTATGTATTAAATTTATTGCAAGTCGCTAAGTGCTCTCATTCTCAAATAATGGATGAATAAGTCTGGGTATTTGGGCGTCTCGGGCTAAACTTCTTTTTCACTCCAACTCCCATAGCCTTGATAGGCAGGTCGTTTTACTCGCAGAGCGCTTCTTACCAGACAGTGAGTGATGTGCGTACCAAGTTTGGTCGAAGTCAATCCTGTACTTTAGAAGGAGATGTGGAACATACATACATACATACATACATACTCACATTTTTATAATATGTATGGATTTCCATTCTCGACAATGGACATAAAATATTTTCTGTGATAGATGATAACACAAAAACTTCTAGTAATTTTAGGTAACATCTCTTTGGGGGAAAGAAATTGGTTCAGGACGTCATCATCAGAATGGGAAGAAATTACATGTGGTGTCCCACAAGGATCCATCTTAGGGCAATTGCTTTTTCTTGTGTACATTAATGATATCTCATCAGTTACACTGCCAGAAGCAGAGTTCGTTTTGTTTGCAGATGACACAAGTATTGCAATAAATAGTATGTCGTTTGTAGTTCTAGAAAGATCTGCTAATGATATTTTCATGGATATTAATAAATGGTTTAAAGCCAAATCACTGACATTAAACTTCGAAAAGACTCGCTATATGCAAGTCAGAACCTGTAAGAGGTTTCCACCCAGCATATGCATAAACATAAAGTTTGAAGAAGAGCAGATAGGTTGACAGTCTTAAATTCCTGGGATTACAACTTGATAATAAATTCAGTTGGGAGGAGCACACCACAGATCTGCAGAAACGCCTTAACAAATCTGTATTTGCAATTAGAGTGTTGGCAGACATAAGCGGCATAAAAATGAAAAAGCTTGCATACTTTGCCTACTTTCATTCCATGTCATATGGTATAATATTTTGGGGTAACTCTTCAAGTCAAACAAAAGTTTTCAGAGTCCAAAAGCGTGTAATACGTATTATTTGTGGAGTAAATTCATCGACGTCCTGTAGAAACCTCTTCAAAGAACTGGGTATACTAACTACTGCCTCTCAGTATATTTACTCCTTAATGAAATTTGTCCTAAATAATATATCTCTTTTCCAACAAACAGCTCAGTTCATACATACAATACCAGAAACAAAAATGATCTGCACAAGGACTTAAAAGCACTTACTTTAGTTCAAAAAGGGGTCCACTACTCAGGAACACTCATCTTCAATAATTTGCCAGCAAACATAAAAAATTCAGTTATAAATAAAGATCAGTTTAAAAGGAGCTTGAAAGACTTACTAGTGGCCAACTCCTTCTACTCCATTGATGAATTTTTTCATAGAAACAAATGATGTATATATTCATAGTATTAGTATTGTTATTTCAGCTTTAAAAAAAATTGACATGTTCCACATCCACGAGGATCTCCTCAACACGGATCTATGGAACGAAAAACTAATCTAATCTAATCTAATCTAATCTAGATCCTGTTCGGACAACATATTTGCAATTAGACAACTGAAAAGCTTATAGAATGTAACAAAGCAACACGTGTACATGTTACTGATTACATGAAATCATTTGACAATGAAAATAAGGGATGTTGTGGGAAATACTGGACAGAAGCACTTGTGACGAGTAATTCAACAAACGTGCAAAAACTCCAAAATTACCGTTGCCAGAAAAGCGAATTTAAAAGTTAAAACAATTTTATGCCTGAAACAAGGATGCAGTGTGTCTCTGATATTCCTTAATATTTGTCTTGATGACATCTCGAGATGAAAAAGAATTTTACAGACGTAGCTTTAACCAACGATATTATCTACTTACAACATTCTTCGCTGATGACCAACTTCAGCCGACAGTGAGGACACTCTTCAGAAAGCATTTTGAAAATTAAATACATGGCTATTCAAGAAGGAGCAGATCTGAAACATTTATTGCTACCAAACTACAAAAGATAGAAACACAATTCTAACGTTGCTGGAAAGAGAGAACTTCAAATTTTATGAAGTCAATGTGAGCATCATGTGTCACACGACAAGTATCCAAAGAGTGGCCACACACGAAGAAGCTGGTCTTCCTTTGCAGAATTTACAGCTTCAACAATGCGATGTCGTAGCCTTTCAAGAGTATCAGGCATAGGGAGGATGAGAAAGGGGTCTTTTACGTAACCCCACAGATATAAGACACAATGTGTAAAGTCTGGTGACCTGGGAGCCCACCGACGATGAAGTTCATCTTCTGCTGCTCCTCTTCCAATCCAACTTCCTAGAATTGCATAGAAACGTTAGTGTGACTAATTCTCCAGTATTTTTTCAGCATTTGGACTTCTGGTAAAATGTAAATGGCAACACAAAGAAAATGAATTCGGAGGTAGGTATAGTCTATACGAAAGTGTAACACAAATACTTGAGGAAGTAAATGCGAATCCTTGAAGAGAGGTGGTGCAAGAGGAAGGAAGGAAGGAAGGAAGGAAGGAAGGAAGGAAGATTACGGTCCCGTCGACATCGAGATCATTAGAGATGGAGCACAACCTCGGAATGAATCAAGGAAGGGAAGGAAACCAGCTGTACCTGTTCAAAGGAACCATACTGGCATTTGCCTGGAGTAATTTAGGGAAATTACGGAAAACTTAAATCCGGATGGTCGGACCAAAATTTGAACTGTCGTCCTCCAAAATGCGAGTACAGTGTGCCACCTCGCTCGGTAGCGATGGAGTTGTCGAGAATCTCTTTTTGTGAAAATTTAGAGACCTGTAGTCGAGGACTACTGTACGATGATTCTGCCGTCACTATCATATATCTCGTTCAGGGTTCACGAAAGTAAGACAAGGAGATTGAGGCAGTGTATATACGGACATAGACAATCGTTTTTTCCGCGCATAATACATGAATGGAATAATGGTGATACCAAGCACTGTGCATTGACTTGAGAAGTATGTTTAGGGTGTATAATAATTAGGGTGTAGAATATCTAACAGTGAAAGCAGACACAGGTGAAAGTACGTGATAATGGAAGAAAAGCGTGCCAACAGACGTTAATCTGACAACAAACTGCTTGTAAGATAATAACTGTGAATGAGTGGTTAAAACTTAAGCTGAATGCAGTACGAAATATCGTCTTAGTTGGTACAAATGCATTTGAAACGTAGACCTCCCCATTAGATCCCCATTTAATTAAGCATGTAAACACATCAAAAAAGGTTTTGCATCACCTCGGTTGCGAGAGTTCCGGAATCTGTACAGAAAATTGGGACAGAGGTCAACATAAAAATCATTTCCGCACTTTTTATTGCTTATGAAAACCACACATTGCATGTTGTACCAAGATACAGCGAGACATTCAGAGGTGGTGGTCCAAATTTCTGTCAAACCGGTACCTCTAATACCCTGTAGCACGTCCTCTTGCATTGATGCATGCCTGTAGTGGTCGTGGCATACTATCCACAAGTTCATCAAGGCACTGTTGGTTCAGATTGTCCCACTCCTCAACGGCGATTCGGCGTAGATCCCTCAGAGTGGTTGGTGCGTCACGTCGTCCGTAAACAGTCCTTTTCAATCTATCCCAGGCATGATCGATAGGGTTCATGTCTGGAGAACATGTTGGCCACTCTAGTCGAGCGATGTCGTTATCCTGCAGGAAGCAATTCACAAGATGGGTAACCTGGGGCGCGAATTGTCGCCCATGAAGACGAATCCCTCGTCAATATGCTGCCGATGTGGTTGCACTATCGGTCGGAGGATGGCATACACGTATTGTACAGCCGTTATGGCGCCTTCCATGATCACCAGAGGCGTACGTCGGCCCCACATAATGCCACCCCAAAACAGAAGGGAACCTCCACCTTGCTGTACTCGCTGGACAGTGTGCCTAAGGCGTTCAGCCTGACCAGGTTGCCTCCAAACACGTCTCTGACCATTGTCTGGTTGAAGGCATATGCGACACTTATCGGCGACGAGAACGTGTTGCCAATCCTGGCCGGCCGGAGGCGGGATTCGAAACTGCGACCGTAGCGGTCGCGTGGTTCCAGACTGTAGCGCCTAGAACCGCTCGTCCACCCCGGCCGGCTCACGACGTCCTGTGGCTGCACGAGCAGCATTATTCAACATTGTAGCTTTTTGTCACGGTTCCTCCGAGCCATAATCCGTAGGTAGCGGTCATCCACTGCAGTAGTAGCCCTTAGGCGGCCTGAGCGAGGCGTGTCATTGAACCACGTTATTGCCCGCATCTCGTGGTCGTGCGGTAGCGTTCTCGCTTCCCACGCCCGGGTTCCCGGGTTCGATTCCCGGCGGGGTCAGGGATTTTCTCTGCCTCGTGATGGCTGGGTGTTGTGTGCTGTCCTTAGGTTAGTTAGGTTTAAGTAGTTCTAAGTTCTAGGGGACTTATGACCACAGCAGTTGAGTCCCATAGTGCTCAGAGCCATTTGAACCATTTGAACCACGTTATTGACCGTCTAGGCATGGTTGAACTACAGACAACACAAGCCACGTACCTCCTTCCTGATGCAATGACTGGAACTGATCGGCTGACGGACCCCTCCGTCTAATAGGCGCTGCTCATACATGGTTGTCTGCATCTTTAGGCGGGTTTAGTGACATATCTGAACAGTCAAAGGGACTGTGTCTGTGATACAGTATCCACAGTCAACGTCTACATTCAGGAGTTCTGGGAACAGAGGTGATGCAAAACTTTTTTTTGTGTGTGTATTTCCCGCATGGTCTACTTAACAGGGAATGCAATACCTCTCAGTATGGTAGAGGCTATAATTTACTATACCCCCCCATATTTGTTAAGGATGGTATTCAACGTGTCATTCTCACAATTGGTCGTCGTTATTCTCTTGTCTCTGCGGTGAGTTACGAAATCTTTCAAACAGTCATACTCTGACAAGTATCTACAGTTCACTGCTCCGGTGCTTCTAACTTGTCTATGGCAATGCTACACAATTCACTTTTTAGATAAGCCTACACACGAGGATCCGGAATATTGAGCTCAGGAGATCTTTGAGCACAGTATACAGTCCCTACTCCACCTATTTGTCTTGACACATATTGGCGTGTCAAGTGTTTCACATCATCAACAAAATGTGCCGATGCCCCATATTGCAGCTACCACTGCTGTGTGCATGAGAAGTGGTGTTTCTCTGCCGTCTGCTTGACGTCTGCTGTGCATCGAGCTACGTTAATTTAAGTGTTAACTGTATTTTTCTTACTTGTTACTTCTTCTTCCGTGTGTTTTTGCTTTTAGGAAGCTTTAATTGTCGAGTGCTAGTAATAGTGTTCCATAGATTTCGTGTTTGTTTAGAATGCAGTCAGAGAGAGTCCCTTTAGTCAACCATAGTGCCAGTAGTGCTAGTGTTTGTTTTCAATACAGTCCAGAGACAGGTAGTGCTATTTTCATTGTTTTCTACAAGAAGTGTCTAGCAACCACAGTTTAGTCAACAATCCGCCGCCTTTAGTGAATTAGCAGTCTAGTTAAAAGTTGATTAACTCTCTACAGTAAATTGATTTCTTAGGATGGATAGGATGTGTGACTGCTGTGTACGGACGCAGGAGGAGCTGGCCACTGTTCGCGAACAGCTGAACGTGTTCATGGCCGCGGTCAGCCGTCTTCAGGCTGCTGCCTCGGAGTGTAGCGGCAGTGGGGAGTCTGGTGCGTCGCATGGTACACCCCAGGTGTTACATGCTTCGCCCACTGTCCCTGCTGCCGAGACATCTTCGCGGGTACCGGGCGCGGTTGGGCCACCCTCTCCCCAAGGGGAGTGGCGGGTTCAGCGGCGTTCGCGGCGCACGAGGCGGAGGGTCAATGTGGAGGCTGGCCGTGTGGCATCGCCCACTCTGCCTGTGAGTGGACATGTGGCTGCTCCTTCAGCAAGGTCCGAGCAGGCACACGGGGGGAGGGGTTTATTAGTTATTGGGAGCTCCAACGTTAGGCGGGTGATGGAGCCCCTTACAGAAATAGCGGGAAGGTCGGGGAAGAAGGCCAGTGTTCACTCTGTCTGCTTGCCGGAGGGACTCATCCGAGATGTGGAGGAGGCCCTGCCGGCGGCGATAGAGAGCACTGGGTGCACCCGACTGCAAATTGTTGCTCATGTCGGCACCAATGACTCCTGCCGTCTGGGTTCAGAGGTCATCGTCAGTTCGTACAGGCGGTTGGCGGAATTGGTGAAGGCGGAAAGCCTCGCTCGCTGGGTGGAATCTGAGCTAACTATTTGTAGTATCGTTCCCAGAACCGATCGCGGTCCTCTGGTTTGGAGCCGAGTGGGAGGCTTAAACCAGAGGCTCAGACGATTCTGCGGAGATCTGGGGTGCAAATTTCTCTACCTCCGCTATCGGGTGGAGAAATGTAGGGTTCCCCTGAATAGGTCAGGCGTGCACTACACGCCGGAAGCAGCTACAAGGGTAGCGGAGTACGTGTGGAGTGCACATGGGGGTTTTTAGGTTAGAGAATTCCCTCCCTAGGCCCGACAAGACGCCTCCTGAAACGCGGCAAGTTAGGAGTAGGCAAAATGCAACAGGGAATAACAATATTAATGTACTAATAGTAAACTGCAGGAGCGTCTATAGAAAGGTCCAAGAGCTGCTCTCATTAATAAACGATCACAATGCCCATATGGTACTAGGGACAGAAAGTTGGCTGAAACCAGACGTCAACAGTAATGAAATCCTAAACTCGGATTGGAATGTATACGTAGAGACAGGCTGGACAGTGAAGGGGGAGGCGTGTTTATAGCGATAAGAAGTGCAATAGTATCGAAGGAAATTGATGGAGATCCGAAATGTGAAATAATTTGGGTGAAGGTCACGGTAAAGCAGGCTCAGACATGATAATTGGATGTCTCTATAGGCCCCCTGGCTCAGCAGCTGCTGTGCCAGAGCACCCGAAGGATAATTTGGAAAATATTTCGAGTAGATTTCCCAACCATGTTATAGTTCTGGGTGGAGATTTTAATTTGCCGGATATAGACTGGGAGACTCAAACGTTCATAACGTGTGGCAGGGACAAAGAACCCAGTGAAATTTTTTTAAGTGGTTTATCTGAAAAGTACCTTGAGCAGCTAAACAGAGAACCGACTCGTGGCGAAAATATATTAGACCTTCTGGTGACAAAAAGACCCGAACTATGTGAAACAGTTAACGCAGAACAGGGAATCAGCGATCATAAAGCGGTTACTGCATCGATGATTTCAGCCGTAAACAGAAATATTAAAAAAGGTAGAAAGATTTTTTTGTTTAGCAAAAGTGACAAAAAGCAGATTACAGAATACCTGACGGCTCAACACAAAAGTTTTGTCTCAAGTACAGATAGTGTTGAGGATCAGCGGACAAAGTTCAAAACCATCGTACAATATGCGTTAGATGAGTATGTGCCAAGCAAGATCGTAAGAGATGGAAAAGAGCCACCGTGGTACAACAACCGAGTTAAAAAACTGCTGCGGAAGCAAAGGGAACTTCACAGCAAACATAAACATAGCCAAAGCCTTGCAGACAAACAAAAATTACGCGAAGCGAAATGTAGTGTGATGAGGGCTATGCGAGATCGTTCAATGAATTCGAAAGTAAAGTCCTATGTACTGACTTGGCAGAAAATCCTAAGAAATTTTGGTCTTATGTCAAAGCGGTATGTGGATCAAAACAAAATGTCCAGACACTCTGTGACCAAAATGGTACTGAAACAGAGGATGACAGACTAAAGGCCGAAATACTAAATGTCTTCTTCCAAAGCTGTTTCACAGAGGAAGACTGCATTGTAGTTCATTCTCTAGATTGTAGTAAAGATGACAAAATGGTAGATATCGAAATAGACGACAGAGGGATAGAGAAACAATTAAAATCGCTCTAAAGAGGAAAGGGCGCTGGACCTGATGGGATACCAGTTCGATTTTACACAGAGTACGCGAAGGAACTTGCCCCCCTTCTTGCAGCGGTGTACCGTAGGTCTCTAGAAGAGCATAGCGTTCCCAAGGATTGGAAAAGGGCACAGGTCATCCCCGTTTTCAAGAAGGGACGTCGAACAGATGTGCAGAACTATAGACCCATATCTCTAACGTTGATCAGTTGTAGAATTTTGGAACACGTATTATGTTCGAGTATAATGACTTTTCTGGAGACTAGAAATCTACTCTGTAGGAATCAGCATGGGTTTCGAAAAAGATGGTCGTGTGAAACCCAGCTGGCGCTATTCGTCCACGAGACTCAGAGGGCCATAGACACGGGTTCTCACGTAGATGCCTTGTTTCTTGACTTCCGCAAGGCGTTCGATACAGTTCCCCACAGTCGTTTGATGAACAAAGTAAGAGCATATGTACTATCAGACCAATTGTGTGATTGGATTGAAGAGTTCCAAGATAACAGAACGCAGCATGTCATTCTCAATGGAGAGAAGTCTTCCGAAGTAAGAGTGATTTCAGGTGTGCCGCAGGGGAGTGTCATAGGACCGTTACTATTCACAATATACATAAATGACCTTGTGGATGACATGGGAAGTTCACTGAGGCTTTTTGCAGATGATGCTGTGGTGTCTCGAGAGGTTGTAACAATGGAAAACTGTACTGAAATGCAGGAGGATCTGCAGCGAATTAATGCATGGTGCAGGGAATGGCAATTGAATCTCAATGTAGACAAGTGTAATGTGCTGTGAATACATAGAAAGATAGATCCCTTGTCGTTTAGCTACAAAATAGCAGGTCAGCAACTGGAAGCAGTTAATTCCATAAATTATCTGGGAGTACGCATTAGGAGTGATTTAAAATGGAATGATCATATACAGTTGATTGTTGGTAAAGCAGCTGCCCGAATCGCGAAAGCGTTACGGAGATGATAGATAAACTCCAGTGGAAGACTCTGCAGGAGAGACGATCAGTAGCTCGGTACGGGCTTTTGTTAAAGTTTCGAGAACATAGCTTCACCGAAGAGTCAAGCAGTATATTGCTCCCTCCTACGTATATCTCGCGACGAGACCATGAGGATAAAATCAGAGAGATTAGGGCCCACACAGAAGCATACCGACAATCCTTCTTTCCACGAACAATACGAGACTGGAATAGAGCGGAGAACCTATAGAGGTACTCAAGGTACCCTCCGCCACACACCATCAGGTGGCTTGCGGAGTATGGATGTAGATGTAGAAGTGGTACAAAGCAATGCCATGAGAAGTTACCAGCACACAGGCACAATCACTCACCCACTGCCTTTTCAGTTCTGAGCAGTCGCTGCAGATGGCGCTCGCTAATTGGGATTCCACTGTTCTTCCGTGCCACGTCCATCAGTGCGTGGTATTCATCTGCTTATAGTGTTAACAGCTGCCAGAGGGAGCTCTGTCAACAGTAGACCACTTTGATCGTACCTAGTATTGGCGTAGTTGGAGAGTCTTTTGCCTACAGGCACAAAAGTCGACACGCCATGGGCACACTTTCCTCCAGTTTCGCTATGGAGCACAGTTCCACTAGTTCTGTTCTGAAGAGAAAAGACTTGACTTGACAGATAGTGTTTATAGAGTAATAAATACAGTCAGCTAAAAGTGTAGTATTTTCAGTCATAGTGTCCATACCATAGAGTGCCATGAGACAGCAAAATTATTAAATTTCATTGCATTAGGTACAGGAAATCAAGTGTCACATATCAACCTGTTATCAAAATTAAGTACAATTTTGTGCCATAGCTATCATTAACTGCTATCATTTCTTATTGCATCCCTTATTTCTGTTCCAGTGCCGCACACTCGAGTACACATTTAATCACATATACCAGTCTGCATACTGGCAACTTTCATGTAACTACAGTAGAAATACTTTCTCTGCTACACTGGATGTTTGGGATGAGCTGATAGTAGCATTCAGTTACAATAACCCTGAAAAGACATTTCCCAACCACAGACCATTCCATACTAAAGTCGGTGGCGGCTGTTAACTACAAGTTCGAAATTGCCTCGGAAACGGTTTGTTTGCAGGTTCGTATTTAGTGGAACGTTTCTGCTTCTTTTACAGCATACCTTCATATCAGTCTTTGCTATTATTTATGTAACGACGTACACAGGCTGCTTCAGGAGGAATAGTAAATACTCGTATATTATGAGATAGCAGTAAAGAGTAGTTCGAATAAAACGTTTCATGTTTACAGAGCGGAAGCGCAGAATCACGGTTCGGAGTGGTCTTGGTGCTCGGTTCCTATTTGGCCTAGAGGTGCAATGTTTTTGGTTGAGACGGCACAAACAGCCATTTGTACAGCCATTCAAGCATCTGCCTTACTGTACTTATGTTACAGTGTATTATGGAAAGTTTGAACGGTGTACTGGGGCTGGCACCCAGGCAAATCGATTAATTTCTTTTGAAAAAGATTTTATGTGGACTCAAATTAATGCTCAGCTAATAGCACCTTTTTCAAGTCCACCGTTCGGATTTTACGTGCAAAAAAATTCACCCATAAATAAAAATCTTACCTATTTTGGATTTTACATCCGGTAAATACGGGCTCTAAAGTACACACCTTAACAGCTATGAGCACTTGTTCAAATTTGTTACTGTGAAACACGTCTCCTCGATACTGAAGAAAAGCTCACAGCTCTTAAGGAGGGCATTTTAGAGTCCGTATTTACTGGACTTTTTTTATTGTTTTTGTTAATACTACTATCGCTGAAAATTTTCTACCCTACAATCTTAGCAACAACAGTACAGGTTCATGTCTTCCACTGTCAAAGGTATGAGAATGATTTTCGCTTGTAACTTCCTGTCTTTTCCGAACCTAGGGTTTCTTACCTCAAATTGATACATTTACTCTCATCCATCATCCCTGAGAGTTTGTAACATCGTCTCTGAATCACGCTGTATAATCCCAGTATACTCGTTTGCAATGGAGGCATGGCCGGTTAATGAAGCGACGAGGTAGAAGATCGAGGCACTATGAATGTGGCTGTCTCGACTAATGTTAAAAATATCCAGAACACAAATAATTACCGATGAAGACTCTCTATGGCGAATCAATGAGGATAAGGAGTTGGGAAACACGACCAAAACTAGAAAACTCTCTGGCGATCTCATGAGAGGAGAAAGACGCAAAATTCTAAGACTGATAATGGAAGGAAAAGTTTTGGGGGAAAGGAAGAAGACGTACATCGTGGCTGCAGAAACAGAGAGTGGTTCCGATGCACTTCCATACAATGAATTACGTCTGTGAAGTTGAAAATAAGAGTATCCATAATGATAACCTTCGCAGATAGATGCACATTAGGAAGTAGTATTCCATTAGAGTATTCAGCGATGAAAAATGGACTATCTGTATACCTCTACCTCAGTAAGCACCCTAATCTAGTCTTATGTCATTTGCATGTATATTACGCAAGATACACAACGGTGACAACAGAATGGTCACACAGTTTCCGTGACTATTGTTTCTTGTTCTCTCTCTTTCTTTTTCCAGTGGAATTACAAGTCTATGGAGCTTTAAGCCTCTTCAAGAAGTTTTACCAGTCATGATCTTCCAAGTGCGGCTATTCATCAAACCCCCCAACACTAACAGTTGCTATATCTTCTTACATATCGTCCATTCATTGCTTTCGTAATCTTCCCTTCTGTCGTTTTGCAGTTGGTGTCCATTCATGATTTTCTAGGTTTTTGAAGGGCACTATTTCTATACTTTGAACTTGTACGAATCGGTTCAAAGTTTGCACGAAGTAAGATAAATGGAGGAAGTCAAAACGAATTTTTTTTACTCCAGTAAACATTCCCCGGAATCGAGATTCGTTGGTTTAAATTCGATTTAAACGTACTACGTAAAATTTATTCTTACGTGAGTTGAATGCGCAGAAACGGTTTAAAGTGAATCAAATGAATAAAAAATTCGTTCTTACAATAAAACTGAAAACTCGCTTTCAAAAATCTAGCCTCATTCTGATTTTACGTGCAAAAAATTTCAGACTTCACATTTTGTAAGAAGGTAGGCAAATACATGTAATTAATAGTCGCCTCGTCGTTTTGTGAAAGCTTTATCCGTTGCCACTATTTAAGCAATATGGTCCTCAAAACAATAAAATACCCACATCGCATCAGTTGTCGGCAGAGTCAACAAAATCCACATCGATGGCCAAGTTATGGCGGTCTACTCTCAAAATTATGGTACAGTAAAATTGGGAACCAGAATGAAACATGCTCCTATAATAGCACAAAAAGACAAATATGTCTTGGGCAGAGGTAAGCATGTAAAAGAAGAAAAGTAGCTTTTCGACTTATCGGGCAGTTTCAAAGCCATTTGAATCAAAACATCTTGAAATATTCGCGCTTTTTTACGAGTTAAGCCTGCTTCTCCGGCACACTGACCTCGATTAGCTGCAAGGTGTTGGAACACTGGCATATTGCAATTTATGAGCTAAAGACACTGATCCTGTGTCCAAAATCCAGAAGTTCGCCTGCGACAGTAAACATGATATGATGGCTTGTGTCATGTTATACGACCTGACGTCATCATGTAGCATGTTACTTTATTTCACATGATGCATTGTATTACATGATATGGGTAGTAATACTAACAAGTAAAACAGCGCGAATATATCCAGATATTTTGATTTAAATGTCTGTGAACTGCCAGACAAGTGAAAAGCTAGTTCTCTTCTTTGACATCTCTAACTCTGCCAAGGACATATTGGCATTTTTGTTCTACGATTGGAGCGTTTTCCATATGCCCAATTTTTATTAATTAGAAGGATACGTCTATTAGAATATAACCCAAACAAATTCACAAAGGAGACATTAAGAAAATGCAAGTCATTACATTTAAAGTTATATTTTCGAAGTCTCTTGGCAGCACCACGTGTTCTGTTCTGAGGACGCCTTGGTGCTTTATTTTATTTTATTTCTTATTTTGAATGAGGTCAGCACATCCTGGAAAACTATCTTCTGGCATTATTGGAAGAGGATTCTTGGTTACAATGATGGGTTATGTCCCCCCAGCACGAAGGGGCAGTAGCACATTTTAGTCGTCAGATGACACATCACATAAACCTTATGTTCCTGAGGAGATGGACTGGTAGAAATAGTCATATCTCTTGGCCGCGGAAGTTACCAAACCGTGGGTGTGGTTGATAAGTGAAAGCTGCAAAGAAAAAGCAACGCAAGAGGCGATTTGATGATTTGGATGATGAACAGTGCTGTTCTCAGGAAACATCGTGTGAAGAGAATTCGAAAGTGCATTGAAGTCGGGGGCGTAATTTATGGTAATCAACTCTACATCTACATCTACATCTATACTCCGCGAGCCACCCTACGGTGTGTGGCGGAGGGTACTTATTGTACCACTATCTGATCCCCCCTTCCCTGTTCCATTCACGAATTGTGCGTGGGAAGAACGACTGCTTGTAAGTCTCCGTATTTGCTCTAATTTCTCGGATCTTTTCGTTGTGATCATTACGCGAGATATATGTGGGCGGTAGTAATATGTTGCCCATCTCTTCCCGGAATGTGCTCTCTCGTAATTTCGATAATAAACCTCTCCGTATTGCGTAACGCCTTTCTTGAAGTGTCCGCCACTGGAGCTTGTTCAGCATCTCCGTAACGCTCTCGCGCTGACTAAATGTCCCCATGACGAATCGCGCTGCTTTTCGCTGGATCATGTCTATCTCTTCTATTAATCCAACCTGGTAAGGGTCCCATACTGATGAGCAATACTCAAGAATCGGACGAACAAGCGTTTTGTAAGCTACTTCTTTCGTCGATGAGTCACATTTTCTTAGAATTCTTCCTATGAATCTCAACCTGGCGCCTGCTTTTCCCACTATTTGTTTTATGTGATCATTCCACTTCAGATCGCTCCTGATAGTAACTCCTAAGTATTTTACGGTCGTTACCGCTTCCAATGATTTACCACCTATGGCATAATCGTACTGGAATGGATTTCTGCCCCTATGTATGCGCATTATATTACATTTATCTACGTTTAGGGAAAGCTGCCAGCTGTCGCACCATGCATTAATCCTCTGCAGGTCCTCCTGGAGTACGTACGAGTCTTCTGATGTTGCCACTTTCTTGTAGACAACCGTGTCATCTGCAAATAGCCTCACGGAGCTACCGATGTTGTCAACTAAGTCATTTATGTATATTGTAAACAATAAAGGTCCTATCACGCTTCCCTGCGGTACTCCCGAAATTACCTCTACATCTGCAGATTTTGAACCGTTAAGAATGACATGTTGTGTTCTTTCTTCTAGGAAATCCTGAATCCAATCACAAACCTGGTCCGATATTCCGTAAGCTCGTATTTTTTTCACTAAACGTAAGTGCGGAACCGTATCAAATGCCTTCCTGAAGTCCAGGAATACGGCATCAATCTGCTCGCCAGTGTCTACGGCACTGTGAATTTCTTGGGCAAATAGGGCGAGCTGAGTTTCACATGATCTCTGTTTGCGGAATCCATGTTGGTTATGATGAAGGAGATTTTCACTCTGCAGCAGAGTGAAAATATCATTCTGGAAACATCCCACAGGCTGTGGCTAAGCCATGTCTCCGCAATATCCTTTCTTTCAGGAGTGCTAGTTCTGCAAGGTTCGCAGGAGAGCTTCTGTAAAGTTTGGAAGGTAGGAGACGAGGTACTGGCAGAAGTAAAGCTGTGAGTACCGCGCGTGAGTCGTGCTTCGGTAGCTCAGTTGGTAGAGCACTTGCCCGCAAAAGGCAAAGGTCCCGAGTACGAGTCTCGGTCGGGCACACAGTTTTAATCTGCCAGGAAGTTTCATCAAACAATCTGTTGAACTTTACTATGGTTGTCAAATATTTGGCCATTTACGGTATTGTTTGACGAGTTTGTCAAGCACAGGTAGTGTTTGCCATGTTTGCGATAAATTTTGATTGATGGAGAGTTTGACAAGATGGCGGACGTTGTTTGTGTCGACGCTTCGCCGCAAACGTTTAGTGAAAAATACTTTTATTATAGTTTATCTCATTGAGTCGTGAGTTTTCATAACTATGGAAACTACGATCAAGGATAAAAACAAAATAGCACTGGCGTTGCCAGAATGGTAGAGATGTCACATCATTTCCAACCATATATTGCACCGAAAGAGGTTCTGGACAAAATCAATATTCTATGCATAATATACAGGCGAGAGTGCATTAAAATGAAAAAAAAAATCAAAGCTCACTGGTTCTTCCATGGATGATGTGGATTGCATGTTCCCATGTTTGGTATTTTAATGAACTGTCGCTAGAGGACCATGTAGAACAGTATAATTTTTCAATGAGAGGATGAAGTAAATCTAAGTAAATCTAAACTAGTTATTAAAAGTTTCACTGTGCATCCACAGAAAATGGATGTAATCATCAGGCTGTGAGCGTAACATTTCCATTAACAGGTTTTCGTGTATATATTTTTCTCCCATTTTAAACCTTTTCCTGGACTAGCCTCTTCTTTTCACTTTTTTTTTTTTTTAATAAAAAAGAAAGTGCCAGAGTCAATGCTTCAAATGCCTTATCTGCTTCTCTAGCCATTCCCACTATGTCAAAATACAGCATACACGCAAAACGTCTGCTTCAAAAGTAAGGTTACATTGACAAGCTTTGTTTGTATTTGTACGGGTTTGTTTGACAAATCTGTGGCTAGATCACAGCTAATTAGATAAACAAGTTTGTCCATTTACGGGGACTTTAAGATTAACAAAAATTAGAGAACAGACTGACATGATCACATTATTAGGGTGGATGTTGGTAGAAAGGAAAAAATGGTTCATGAATGGTCACCAACTGCAAAACGACAGAAGGGAAGATGAAAGCAATTAATGGACGATATGTAAGAAGATATAGCAACTGTTAGTGTTGAGGGGTTTGATGAATAGCCGCACTGGCAAGATCAGGACTGGTAAAACTTCTTGAAGAGGCTTAAAGCTTCATAGACTTGTAATTCCACTGGAGAAAGAAAGAGAGAGAACAAGAAATAATAGTCACGGAAACTGTGTGACCATTCTGTTGTCACCGTTGTGTATCTTGCGCAATATACATGCAAATGACATAAGACTAGATTAGGGTGCTTACTGAGACAGAGGTATACAGATAGTCCATTTTTCATCGCTGAATACTCTAATGGGATAGGACTACTACTTCCTAATGTGCATCTATCTGCGAAGGTTATCATTATGGATACTTTTATTTTCAACTTCACAGACATAAATAATTGTATGGAAGTGCATTGGAACCACTCTCTGTTTCTGCAGCCACGATGTACGTCTTCTTCCTTTCCCACAAAACTTTTCCTTCCATTATCAGTCTTTCTCCTCTCGTGATATCGCCAGATAGTTTTCTAGTTTTGGTCGTGTTTCCCAACTCCTTGTCCTCATTGATTCGCCTTAGAGCGTCTTCATCGATAATTATTTGTAACCTGGATATTTTTAACATTAGTCGAGACAGCCACATTTATAGTGCCTCGATCTTCTTCCTCGTCGCTTCATTAACTGGCCATGCCTCCATTGCAAACGAGTATACTGGGATTATACAGCGTGATTCATAGATGATGTTACAAACTCTCAGGGATGATGGATGAGAGTAAATGTATCAATTTGAGGTAAGAAACCCTAGGTTCGGAAAAGACAGGAAGTTACAAGCGAAAATCATTCTCATACCTTTGACAGTGGAAGACATGAACCTGTACTGTTGTTGCTAAGATTGTAGGGTAGAAAATTTTCAGCGATAGTAGTATTAACAAAAACAATAAAAAAAGTCCAGTAAATACGGACTCTAAAATGCCCTCCTTAAGAGCTGTGAGCTTTTCTTCAGTAACGAGGAGACGTGTTTCACAGTAACAAATTTGAACAAGTGCTCATAACTGTTATGGTGTGTACTTTAGAGCCCATATTTACTGGACTTTTTTTTCTTACTTTGGTCAAAACTACCACCTCTTAAAGTATGGAAAGCAAAGAGCTTGCAATAGAAGAGGTTCATCGTCAGTGGTAACAGAAAGATTTTCACTTATAGCTTTGGACTCGGTCAATTCCAGGTCCCTTACCTCAATATGATACGTTTGTAACATCATAACGGAATCATCCGTTACGACATTCAGTCATTTGGAGTCTTACTTCCAAGGTATGGTTTTAGGCTAATATTAATACCTTATGGGATCTTTGTAGTTTTGCTAATAATTATGTATTTGCTTTTCCTGAAATCACATTGAGTCCAAAGTCATTTACGATTTTATTACATTTTTCAAGTAGTGTGTGTAGCTGTGATAACTTTTTTCCATAAGAAAAGTGTGTGTTATTAATCTGTGTTTCACATAATTATGCACTTATTTCTAAGATGTAGCTTTCCTGAAGACTGCTTCCGAATAAATAGGACAAAACTTTGCAAATATTGGTACAAAATACTTTCCACCATGCATTTTGCAGTAGCTTGCGAAGTCCACCTGAAAACATTACAATAACTGTATAGTTTTCTCAATAAAGACACGTAAAATTTATTACCAATGATGTCATGTCATGATGCACAAGACAGCTAGGAATGTGAGAATTGGACTTTTTACAGACAGGGGTCTAGCTGTCATTGCACGAATTTTACAGCTTAACCAATAAATACGTAAAATCTACTACCTGTGACGACATGTCAAGGTGCACAAGACAGCTAGGAGTGTGAGAGTGGGACTTTTTACATATAGGGACCTAGTCATCAATGCACGAATTTTACAGGTTTCCCAATAAATATCTAAAATCTACTACCAGTGACGACGTGTCATGATGCACAAGACAGCTAGGAATGTGGACTGGGACTTTTTACAGACAGAGACCTAGCCATCACTGCACAAATTTTACACCTTGCCCAATACATAAGTAAAATCTACTATCTGTGACGACATGTCATGACGCACAAGACAGCTAGGAGTGTGAGAGTTTGACTTTTTACAGACAGGGATCTAGCTGTCATTGCACGAATTTTACAGTTTACCCAATAAACATGTAAAATCTACCACCAATGATAACGTGTCATGACGCACAAGACAGCTAGGAGTGTGAGAGTGGGACTTTTTACAGATAGGGACCTAGTCATCACTGCACGAATTTTACAGCTTTCCCAATAAATATGTAAAATCTACTACCAGTGACGAAGTGTCACGATGCGCAAGACAGCTAGGAATGTGGGATTGGGACTTTTTACAGACAGGGACCTAGCCATCACTGCACAAATTTTACACCTTGCCCAGTGCATACGTAAAATCTACTATCTGTGACGACATGTCATGACGCACAACACAGCTAGGAGTGTGAGAGTGGGGCTTTTTGCAGACAGGGATCTAGCTGTCATTGCACGAATTTTACAGTTTGCCCTTTACATGTGTAAAAAGTGTTACCGAAGACTATACTTCATCATACACAGTAAATAAGAAAGCACGGTGAGGGGTGGGCCTTTTCAGACACAGGCGCCTAGCGGTCGCGTTTGAGATCGTGTAGCGAGGGCCCACATTTGGCATCCACGCGCAGCACAGTGAAGGGCTGGTACGACGACGGTCCATGTGTTACCTCGCGCAGACTCTGCTCTCTCTGCTGCAGCAGCCTGAGCGCCGTCGCTATGCGCTTCTCTTGAATGTAGTATGCCTTGCGCACCTTGTCCAGCTCATCCTTCGCCACCTGCAGTTGCTGGCGCACCTCCTGTAAGCAAGTACAGCAGTTCAGTGACATATTCCCGGCAACACTACAGGATCGTTGTCTTAGCTGGTAGGGACAATGGTGGTGGTATCTGGAGTAGCAAGGGTTCTTTGTCCACTTTGCCGATCGGCGTGATCTTCACGACAAGCAGCTAAAGGAGTTCACTACAATATCTCCACTAGTCCTTTGGCTGAAATCAGAAATTACTCTCTCTTTAGATAATACTGTATTTCATCGTACGAGGGGCGGACAATAAGTAACGCAATACATTTTTTTCCCTGCAAGCAGGCTGGTTTTATTCAGGTTTCCAATACGCGATGTTATTCCCCGCCCTTTTGGCTACAAAACCCTGTTTTCAGCATAAGCTCTGTTCAGTGCGACGACCTTACGCTGCCTTACATGGAAGAACAGTGTGCCCGCACAGTCGACTTCGGAACCTACATCTTCCGGCATCAATTACATCCACATGGTCCACGAACTGCTTCCGCGGACTGCATCCTACATTGGGCCAGGCACATGCAACTCAGAAAGTGTGAGATCCGGGCTGTAGGTTAGATAAGGAAGAACAGCTCAATGAAATTTTGTGAGCTGCTCAGACTTGTGTGCGGCCTTCCGTTGTCATGGAGAGGAAGATGTTAGTTTGCGTTTTTCTGGCGACGAACGCGCTGACGTCGTTTCTTCAGTGACCTGATGGAGTTCAGTACACTTCAGAGTTGTATTGTATTGTATTGTATTGTATGTTAACCAGGGGCCTAGAAACGACGGAGAGACTCCATCCCCACCGCAGCCACAGTGGTCCACAACCGCACGACGACTACCGCAGTCCACTTCACCCCTCCGCCGCCCCACACCAAACCCAGGGTTATTATGCGGTTCGGCCCCCCGGTGGACCCACCCAGGGAACGTCTCACACCAGACGAGTGTAACCCCTATGTTTGTGTGGTAGAGTAATGGTGGCGTACGCGTACGTAGAGAAGGTGTTTGCGCAGCAATAGCCGACATAGTGTAGCTGAGGTGGAATAAGGGGAACCAGCCCGCATTCGCCGTGGCAGATGGAAAACCTCCCAAAAGCCATCCACAGACTGGCCGGCTCACTGGACCTCGACACAAGTCCGCCGGGCAGATTAGTGCCGGGGGACCAGGCGCTCCTTCCCGCCCGGAAAGCCGTGCGTTAGACCGCACAGCTAAATGGGCGGGCCACACTTCAGAGTTGATCGTCGATCACTTTGAATGAGAATATTCAGACCTTCAAAGCTTGCGGGAATCACAGCTGTGTGCAACTGGACAGCACACGGGAAATCGGACAGGTTGGCGCAACCTTGATTAGTTGATGACAGACGCCCCGCCCAACGATTCGTTGTGCTTTTGTTGACTGAGAGGTCTTCTTAACCATTGTTCAAGCGTCTATGAATATCTGCGATGGTCTGGTTTTCTGCTAAACGAAACTCAAAGACAGATCTATGCTTGGAGCGCACCTCCGTTGCAATTGCCGTTTTGAGATCTAGGTTAGACATAGTGATGCCACGCATCAGAACCATATGAAATTATAGGGGCTGAAGAGGCAACATTCCACGGTGTCCCACAGCAAATTCAGCGTTTTTTAAACTGAAATTGGCCGAGACAAAATGTGTTGCATTACTTATGGAACACTCCTCGTATTTCGTTGACACTTACGTGTAATAACACTATAACGTTGAATGTTCAGTTAAAAAAACACGTCCCTCTTTTTTACAATTAAGTGCCAGGTGCCAGGTAATGACACACTGGTGGTAAGTCTTCAGGCGAATCGAAGATGTAAGATAACGTTGTTGAAAGTCGTTTGTGCTCACTGTGCGCTCTTGATTTTAAACGTGTAGTTAAGGAGTCGAAGGAAGTAGGTTCGCACCCTACAGTATGCTACTATTTTTTTCCATCTTCACATTTATTACAAAATGGTTCAAATGGCTCTGAGCACTATCGGACTTAACTTCTGAGGACATCAGTCCCCTAGAACTTAGAACTACTTAAACCTAACTAAGCTAAGGACATCACACACATCCATGCCCGAGGCAGGATTCGAACCTGACCGTAGCGGTCGCGCGGTTCCGGACTGTAGCGCCTAGAACCGCTGGGCCACTCCGCCCGGCTCACATTTGTTACAGATTCCGCGGCTTTCTTATTAATGTAAGAGAAGTTTTTCTGCAATATTCGGTGTTATTTACATATAAGAACACACTCTCTCAGGAAACAGTTTTTTTCGGTTTTCTAACTTAAGTCTACTGAAAAGCGGAAGATTTTCTGCTGACAGTGAAACGATCGGCAATGACATTTGTCCGTTTTTTCCAACTACGTCGTAATTTTTGAGGGGTGGTTGGGCAGCAACCTAAGAGTCAAACTTTAAGCTGTATTGAATCCTTAATGATGTTTTCGTAAATTCAGCAGTCAAGACAAAGATTGCACCACACCTTGATCGAGTACATCATGTTGAAAGGTGGCTACACTGAGTCACAGCGCCAGAGATTGCGCCAAAGAGTATTATTCCGCCCCCTTTACTGGCAGTTGTAGTTCAGAGGTTGTCGTAGGCAGTGCTTGTTGAGATGATGTCGAGAGCAGTACTAGTTGAGAGCATGTCGTGTGGAGTTATTGTTGTGCTGGGCGAGAGAGTAGATGCTGTTCAGTTGGTGTAATGTATATATTGAGGATGTTGCAATGATCACAGTGTATTTTTCGCCAATATATATAGAGGTAACAATTTTTTTTAATTACAAATTTCCTTAATAATATTGCCTCTTGGTCACAGGTTCAGTCAACAAAGCATCTGGCTCGTGTTCATGAATTAGACTTGTAATTCTGGTTTCTATGTGCAATTTTAGTATTTGTGGTTTTTCAATTAGTTCATTGTAAATGGTGTTTAAAATTTCTTGTCGTATTGCGGAAGAACTGTGCCAGATACATGTATATTGAGTCACACTACCAAACACAGAACAGTTACACTTGTGCTTTGTTGTTTCGTAGCTTTTATAGTTGCTGGGGACTTAATTAATCAATTGTGTTAACGGAAATTTCCCTTAATTCTTTATTGTTATTTTATGCAGTCAGATTGCGTACTAATACTAGTCAGGGCCAACCGGTTACAAGACTTCATAACCAGACACACAGCTACTAAAATTATTGCATTTATTTTATAATTAAGCCCCCATGCCATGAGAATGATTTCAGCTGAAGGACACTGCAGCATACGTATTTCAGTTGCTCGTGTCTTTACGGGGCTGTAGTTTGTGAGAGAGAAGGCGAATATATTTTTTATACTTTGCCGGAACGTATATTAAATAAGGTGAGTACTCATGACATGACAAACTTAAAGCCGACGTCCGCCATGTCAGTTGCTCCAAACATTAGATTAGTTCTTTGACTGTCGATTCGTGGAAATGTTTTGATAAAAAAATGCCAGCTTGAGTCACCTACAGTTATGTTAATCAATCCGATTAGAGTTTAAAATGTACAGGAATCACATTTCATTCGCAACTGGACTCGTGTAAGCAAGATCTTTTTTATTTGCATGAATTTTATTTGCACTTTCTAATTTAACTATAATGGTTTCATTTGTCTCAATTGACTTTAGATTTCCAGTCTGTCCAACTCGAAAATCTCTGGGTATGAGAAGAAGACATTGAAAACCGAAGAAACATAGTAAACTACAGTCTTAGTATTTTGAGGAAGAGGACTTAAAGCGAACAGCAGTTTTGTCAGTCCATATTAAGGGAAAGGCTGGATTGTGGAAGCAGCCTTGTCATATTATATGACTCTTCTTGTTTATGGAAACATATATTTAAACCTAAGATGGCTATGAAAATTTCACTCACTTAGGAATATTAGGAATTTAGAAACATTTATTATTGAATGAAGAGACTCAGTTTCGTGATTCACACTCTTAGACACCGTTACATAAGAGAAGTACCTCGACGCCTTCATACATAAGTAGATAATGACAAAAAAATTCGCTTTTGTGTCCATAGCTCTACTCCAAAGTATGTTTATTCACAGTTATTGTAAAAGCTATCTTAAGAATTCTATATAAGCCAATGTAACGATGACAAAATGATGGACTTTGTGGTTTAAGCCACGAATTGATAAATTAAGAAGTTAACATATTCATTTTGGCTTGATTCTAATATTTGGGATTAGTTGTGTACTAAAGAATGGAATTATAACCAAAAACCTAAGTCATACAGTAATATGTATGTTAACCAAGGCTGGAAAAGTGTTTTGTTTAACTGATATAATATGCAATGTTTCACCAAGAACCCACTGTTGAATCAATTAAAATGATTAAGAATGGAAGCCGAGCAAAGTTAACTGTGCTTTGTAGGCGAATCCTAACCAAGAAAGCGAAAGAATCTCAACACATTTGGCTAATAAATATTATCTAGATTACCTAGATTACGAGCTAATCCCAAGATACATTACCATCAACATCAAAGGTCACCGTGTTTCTGCGTTATATGTGAAGAAGACAGTAGAAGAATTATGGAGAAAGCATGAGAAGTTGAGCTGGTTGTCAGGTATCTGGCAATGTGAGCATGCACTGCAAATTAAATATATATAGTACTTCCTCACATGCTGTATCTACGTGAATTTATCTTATTGGACAACACAGTTAGAGAAACAGTTTCAGATATCATTTATAATATGTTTTCCAGTCAGAAGAATAAATTAGAACAGTTATTGTCGTCGAATATGACAAAACAGCCAGTCCAGTCAGAACATGATTAGCCCTGTCAGCACAAGAAGAAACTCCTGCAACATCATGACAAAAGGCCACGTGTTAGACCAAATAAGCAGATCTAGAATTAGTCCTACATAAAGATATAGCTACGAAATTACAGTGTGCAGAAGAAATTAAACCAGTCAAAACCACTGTAGCATAAGGAAAAAAACCTAATTCTTAGTCATGAAGGATTGGTTGGTTGTTATGGAGGAGGAGACCAAACAGCGAGGTCATCGGTCCCATCGGATTAGGGAAGGATGGGGATGGAAGTCGGCTGCCCCCTTTCAAAGGAACCGTCCTGGCATTTGCCTGTAGCCATTTAGAGAAATCATGGAAAACCTAAAACAGGATAACCGGACGCATGTTTGAACTGTTGCCCTTTCGAATGTGAGCCCAGTGTGTTAACCACTGCGCCACCTTGCTCTGTAGTCATGAAGTAACTTAAAACTAGGACTGGAAACAGTGATTTTGGCCAAAGATGATAAGGTAGGGACTTTAGTGCCATTAAAGAAAACGTGTTACACAGGCAAAGTACATGAATTTTTACAGATAGGGCAGCTACAAAAACCACAGAAATGCTTTGATGAGCTTAAGCAGTTAGTATACAAGTGTTCCAACATTTTTTCTGAATACATTTGTAAACGTATTCTTCAAATTAATTCTAGGGCTCTACAGCCAAACTCCACAAACCAGTAGTATCTGCAATACAGACAACAGTGCAGTATGTAGTCGCTAGAATCAACAACATCTTCAAGGGCAAAAAAAACGGAACTTCACAGAGAAATATAAAATAAAGGAAAGTTTAGATTTAGTAAACAGTTAACAAATGTTAATATCCCAGAAAATGCAAAATGACTTTCTTTTGATGTATACAGCTTCTCGAGCATTCCTGTGGAAGACTGTATGTGTATTGGCAGTATTATTGCATGTACATAACATTAATCTGGAAGAAAAGTGGAGGATAATTAATACAGTTGAATATTTATAAACCAAAATTATTTCTGATTTCAAGGGAGGTGTTAAAATCAAGCAGCTGGGCTTTCATCAACCTTGCTAACAGAAATGTTCATGGTCAAGTGGGAGGCTGACATTTTTAAGAGTGAACCACTGACAGAACACGTTGTGTATTGGTATAGATTTTTCGATGATATTCACTGCATGTGAAAAGTTCCAGTAGACAACACCAGAAGATAAGAATCATAAACGTCAGAACGCAATTATGTGGTCACCATTAATTTCCTGTACATCAGCATGCAGACAGGAGATACACCATAAATTTAAATTTTAGTGAGAAAACTCCTCTTCCGATAGACACACCACAGCTACCTCTCAAGATCCTACAGTTAAAAATAAAGAATTTAACCAACATTATTCACAAAATTCTCAATAAAAAACAGAGAGCAAGCCAAGTTCCTACTGTCCTCAATGAACAATGTACATACAGGGAAAAGAAAATGGTGCAGTTTATATTTTATATGTAAAACTTAAAATAGGATAATATATTTTATAGGCAAAGTGGTTCTCTGTGTTTCCCGACATCCCACAGACATTAGATAATTTTTTTTCCATTTCGGAAGATTAACAACCAGTCATCGTGATGAAAGGGGTTCGTGAGATTATCTATGAAGAGTCTCAGTCTTGTTATATTGGACACATGGGGATGTCAGTCTATACTACTCTCACAGAACACCACAGAAGCTGGAGATTAAAGACTAGATGTAGAAGTCCTACACATAGAGGAAAGGATGCAGAACTCACTCAAATAGAAACATTTCCAATTAATAAACAGATTATTTACCCCTTTTTATGCAGTGGTGTAACCTCTACATGGAAGAACCTTGGTGCTTTCATATGTGAGTAGATAATGACAAAAATTCCCATTCCGATGCATAGCTCTAGTCTGATGTACAGAGTCTGCCAGAAAAATGTATACCCTCTTTGTCAGGCTGTATCAAGATATCAATATTGTCGTTCAACTTGAGTTACAAGCGTGTTGTAGTACGGTCTTTGGCTCAACAGATGTTCGTACTTTCATTCCTAAAGATAAATATTACAAATATTACTTAAGATTTCTATAATGTACAACATAATTACACTTTTCATCTAAAGTAGTTATTAATTTACTTTCATTTGCAGCTGGATTAAGTTTTGATTCAGGAGCTAGTGGTATATCTTTATGTAAATCATATAATTCCTTTGGATATTCTAGATCTACTTCAAATATATATCCATCTTGACTATTGTTTGACATTTTACTTATTTTTGTACAATTAAAATTATTTGGTTCTTTCCATTTAAATCCCCAATATGGTAAACATTAGTTCATAGCATAACCATATAAATTATTTGCATCTAGATACATTATATAATTTGATTTTTCTTTATTATTAAAATGTTTTAAATATTAATTATTTGCTTTTACATATCTTTTACAACATTGTGAAATTCCACCTCTTATTCCTTTTCCAACCATTAGAAGCATATCATAATCATATAATAATTCAAGTTTTAGAGTAGTAATTTTTAACATTGCATCCCTAGATAAACCTGGTGCTGTAAAATAACAAGAAGGATCCAAATTATATGTATTTACAGATGTTTTACAAAAATTTTCAAAAACATCACTTAACAATAATACATCAGTTTTAAGGTATAAATCATGATATTCACCAAGAGTTTTTGTATTGAACTTAACCAAACTAATTTTGCCTGTTCATAATCTTCATCACTTATGTCACAATCATTTAATTCACTATAAAATTTATCTTTTGTTGATAATTGTGTTTCTACAAATTTTTTTCCAATAATTCAAGTAATCAGATGGATAAACACCTTTTCTGATTACTAAGTTAAATAATTCTGGAGAAAAATACTTTTTAATATTTTAAATTGCTTTTCCTTTAAATTTGATGAAAGTTTATCAAGTGAAGAAGTTATAAATCTAAATGTCAACAAATCTCATTTTTAAAGTTTTTGTATGTCTACCAAAACTAACATATTTATTTTCATGGATCGGTATTAATTCTATATCTTTATTATCATAACCAAGTTCTTTTACAAAAAGATGTGAATCATAACCAGATAAATTATGTAAATATATAGGTACAAAATCGGGTTGTTGTTGTAGTGTTAAATTATACATATTACATAATGGAGCAATATATTTACCAGTTAAATGATCATGAGGACATACTTTTCTATTCTTTTTTGTATAAGGACATTTGCATAGTGTACAAATTGTAGATTTGGATTCATTTTATATTCATCAAGATCAAGTGGTGTCCTTTCTTCAATTACGGAATATTTTCTTCCAATTTCTTCAACTTCTTGTTTTATACATTCTATAGATTTTTTATGACAATTTGGTCCTCTATAAACAACAGGATCTTTATAATTTTCATATATATATTTAATAAAAAAACCACTTGATTCATGTTTTTGATATTTCATTGTGTATGGTGTTTCTTGATTTGGTTCACAATTATCCATTTTTAAAAGTAAACTTTCAAAATCAGCATAAATAACAAATGGAACTTTGTGTGTAAATCGACAATTTAAAAATATATAAATTCTCCTTCACCTGGCATTTCAACTTTTAATGGTTTATTAGTTAAACAATTTTTTGGTTGTTCATCTAATTTTTCTTTACTATTAAAATGTGTTGTTGTTGTGGTCTTCAGTCCAGAGACTGGTTTGATGCAGCTCTCCACACTACTCTATCCTGTGCAAGTTTCTTCATCTCCCAGTACCTACTGCAACCTACATCCTTCTGAATCTGCTTAGTGTATTCACCTCTTGGCCTCCCTTTACGCTTTTTACCCTCCACGCTACCCTCCAGTACTAAATTGGTGCCCCCTTGATGCCTCAGAATATGTCCTACCAACCGGTCCCTTCTTCTTGTCAAGTTGTGCCACAAACTCCTCTTCTCTCCAATTCTATTCAATGCCTCCTCATTAGTTATGTGATCAACCCATCTAATCTTCAGCATTCTTCTGTAGCACCACATTTCGAAAGCCTCTGTTCTCTTCTTGTCCAAACTATTTATTGTCCATGTTTCACTTCCATACATGGCTACACCCCATACAAATACTTTCAGAAACGACTTCCTGACACTTAAATATATACTCGATGTTAACAAATTTCTCTTCTTCAGAAATGCTTTCCTTGCCATTGCCAGTCCACATTTAGTATCCTCTCTACTTCGACCATCATGAGTTACTTTGCTCCCCAAATAGCAAAACTCATTTACTACTTTAAGCATCTCATTTCCTAATCTAATTCCCTCAGCATCACCCAACTTAATTCGACTACATTCCATTATCCTCATTTTGCTTTTGTTGATGTTCATCTTATATCCTCCTTTCAAGACACTGTCTATTCTGTTCAACTGCTCTTCCAAGTCCTTTGCTGTCTCTGACAGAATTACAATGTTATCGGTGAACCTCAAAGTTTTTATTTGTTGTCCATGGATTTTAATACCTACTCCGAACTTTTCTTTTGTTTCCTTTACTGCTTGCTCAATATACAGATTGAATAACATCAGGGAGAGGCTACAGCCCTGTGTCACTCCCTTCCCAACCACTGCTTCCCTTTCATGTCCACGACTCTTATAACTGCCATCTGGTTTCTGTACAGATTGTAAATAGCCTTTCACTCTCTGTATTTTAGCCCTGCCACCTTTAGGATTTCAAACAGAGTATTCCAGTCAACATTGTCAAAAGCTTTCTCTAAGTCTACAAATGCTACAAATGCAGGTTTGCCTTTCCTTAATCTTTCTTCTAAGTTAAGTCATAAGGTCAGTATTGCCTCACGTGTTCCAGTGTTTCTACAGAATCCAAACTGATCTTCCCCGACGTCGGATTCTTTCAGTTTTTCCACTCGCCTGTAAAGAATTCGCGTTAGTATTTGGCAGCCATGACTTATTAAACTGATAGTTTGGTAATTTTCACATCTGACAACACCTGCTTTCTTTGGGATTGGAATTATTATTTGATGGTATTTCACCTGTCTCATACATCTTGATCACCAGATGGTAGAGTTTTGTCAGGACTGGCTCTCCCAAGGCCGTCAGTAGTTCCAATGGAATGTTGTCTACTCCCGGGGTCTTGTTTTGACACAGGTCTTTCAGTGCCATCTCAAATTCTTCACGCAGTATCGTATCTCCCATTTCATCTTCATGTACGTAATCTTCCATTTCCATAATATTGTCCTCAAGTACATCGCCCTTGTATAGACCCTCTATATACTCCTTCCAGCTTTCTGCTTTTCCTTCTTTGCTTAGAACTGGGTTTCTATCTGTGCTCATGATACTCATACAAGTGGCTCTCTTTTCCCCAAAGGTCTCTTTAATTTTCCTGTAAGCAGTATCTATTTTACCCATCATGAGATAACCCTCTACATCCTTACATTTGTCCTCTAGCCATCGCTGCTTAGCCATTTTGCACTTCCTGTCGATCTCATTTTTGAGACGTTTGTATTCCTTTTTGCCTGCTTCATTTACTGCATTTTTATATTTTCTCCTTTCACCAATTAAATTCATTATTTCTTCTGTTACCCAAGTATTTCTATTAGCCCTCGTCTTTTTACCAACTTGATCCTCTGCTGCCTTCACTACTTCATCCCTCAGAGCTACCCATTTTTCTTCTATTGTATTTCTTGCCCCCATTCCTTTCAATTGTTCCCTTATGCTCTCCCTGAAACTCTGTACAACCTCTGGTTTAGTCAGTTTATCCAGGTCCCATCTCCTTAAATTCCCACCTTTTTGCAGTTTCTTCAGTTTTGATCTATAGTTCATAACCAATAGACTGTGGCCAGAGTCCACATCTGACCCTGGGAATGTCTTACAATTTAAAACCTGGTTCCTAAATCTCTGTCTTACCATTAGATAACCTATCTGATACCTTCTAGTATCTCCAGGATTCTTCCGTGTATACAACCTTCTTTTATGATTCTTGAACCGAGTGTTAGCGATGATTAAGTTGTGCTCTCTGCAAAATTCCACCAGAGGGCTTCCTCTTTCATTTCTTACCCCCAATTCATATTCACCTGCTATGTTTCCTTCTCTCCCTTTTCCTACTCTCGAATTCCAGTCACCCATGACTATTAAATTTTTCTCTCCCTTCACTACCTCAATTATTTCTTTTATCTCGTCATACATTTCATCAATTTCTTCATCATCTGCAGAGCTAGTTGGCATATAAACTTGTACTACTGTAGTAGGTGTGGGCTTCATGTCTATCTTGGCCACAATAATGCGTTCACTATGCTGTTTGTAGTAGCTTACCAGCACTCCTATTTGTTATTCATTATTAAACCTACTCCTGCATTAACCCTATTTGATTTTGTATTTATAACCCTGTATTCACCTAACCAAAAGTCTTGTTCCTCGTGCCACCGAACGTCACTAATTCCCACTATATCTAACTTTAACCTGTCCATTTCCCTTTCTAAATTTTCTAACCTACCTGCCCAATTAAGGGATCTGACATTCCATGCTCCGATCCATAGAATGCCAGTTTTCTTTCTCCTTATAACGATGTCCTCTTGAGTAGTCCTCACCGGGAGATCTGAATGGGGGACTATTTTACCTCCAGAATATTTTACAAAAGCGGCCGGCATCATCATTTAACCATACAGTAAAATATAGTAAACATAAATCACAAATAGATTTTACTTTAGTAAGTTTAGTCATTTGACTTGTTACAAGGGTAGATAAATTTTTTGTATAACAATAATGTGAATTGTTATCTTTCTTGAAATAAAGAAGATTTACCTGTTTTTCCTTTTTAGATTTTGTTATTTTGAATGGATACACTTGACAATTTTCATCTTCATCATCAAGTGAATAAACATAATAGATACATTAATTATATTTTCTATTTTTGGGATATGATCAACTAATACAGGAAATTCAATATTTTCAAGTTTTTTTTATCAAGATCAAGACCAATATTTTTATATTTTGTTATTTCTTCTGGATGTTCACCAAAGGAAAGAAAGCTGCTTTTATAGACCATAAAAACTCTTTTGATCATGATTTTTCACATTAACACATTTTTTAATTTTTAATATTATGTGGTAAATCAATATAAGATGATCCTCTGAGTGGGTCATATTTATTAATTGCTAGTTGTAAACTAATTATTCTATTTAATCTCCATCCTGATCATTATGGTTGAAAATTAGAAATTTTTTCTAAAATATGTCTTTTACCACATTCGATTTTTTAAAAATCTTTTTCTGTTAAAATTGTATAGTTTGGTGTTTGTTGTCCAAATTCTTGAACTTTGTTTCATCTGTTTGTAGTTATATTCACAATATAAATTAAAATTTATCTTCACACGATGATGTACTTTCAAATAGTCTTTAACAATCTAAAAAAATTTTGTTTTTACTGCATTTAAGAAATGATTAGGATCAAGTATATCCATATTATTTTCTAAATTTATTGCTTGTAATCTGTCTGCAAATGCTTTTTCAACTAAGTAATCTTTAATCGTTTTTCTATCTCTTCGCTTCTGAAAAGGATTTGTAGAAAATGGAAAAACTCCTTTTAATGGTAAATCTTCTTTAGTTAGAAAAACATCATAAACATAATAAAAAGGTAACTTTTTCCAAAGATTTTCACTAGGTTCAGCTTTATTATTTTTAACAACATTTGTTTGATTTTCACTTACTTCTCCAAGTACATAAATATTAATAATATTTTTATATTTTTTACTTACTTCAGTTATATAATTTTAATGATTTTCACTTACTTCTGATGTATTATTATTTTCAGATGTATTATTTTCGCTTACTACAGGTGTATTACTTCTAACAATATTTGGATGATTACTAATTATAATTGAACGATTACTAATAATAAAATAAATCAGCTTTATGTAAATTAATTATACAACAAAATTCACGAAGACTTACAACAAGAAATAGTTGTAGTTGATTAGCAAGTTGTTCTAGTTGAGCAGCAATGTTCCTTCCATTTTGCTCTTCTATTTATTACAACAAAATTCATTAGGTTTGTAAAACTTATGTTTATCAATTCAAAATGATAATTATTTAATAGATGGATAAATATTAAATCATAAAGGATTATTATGTAAACATATAGTTTTCTTATTCTTAATAGGTTCTAAAGTACATTTATTACATTTATTATTATGTTCATTTTCTTGGATTTATATAAAATCAACTTGAATCTTTAATTTCTTGACAAATTTTACATTTCTTTTTTTCTTCACTTACGACTTCTTCATTATTCATTGTATTTTCATTTTCCATTACTGTATGATCTTCACTTCGATTTCATCATAAATGTTCTTTAAAGTAATATTTAGCAATACTTTTTCCATGTACATAAGGTATTCGATTTTTAATGTAATTTTCTACATGATATTTATTTAAACATGGTCTACATATAGTTCTATAACCATCTTTTGTAAACTTTTGTAAAGTGAAATTATCAATTGATTTCTCTGTATTACAATATTTACAAAATTTAGTTTTCGCAGAACAATCTTGTACTCCATTTAAATAGAAAAAAATTTATTAGAATTATAAAAAAGTGAATTTTAATAATTGTTTTAATGTTTTAAATTTTAATTAATTTTTATAAGTTTTTAAATTTTAATTTTAAGTTATTCATATAAATTGTTTTAAAAATAAGAATCATCAGAATCTTAAGAATCATCATTAGATTCATAGTACTCATTTCTAAATTGCCGATTTCTATCAAATAAATGATCAAAAAAGCTTGTAGTTATTGGTAAAGAATGAAAAGATCTAATTATGTTTTACTGGTAAAGAATCAAGTGTTGTTATTATGTCATCTGATTTTGGTTCTTTATTATTAATAATACTTCTACAAAGTGGACAATTTTCTTTTTCCTTTAACCGTTCATCAATATATTCTTTATGAAAAATATGTTTGCAATTTGTTTTGACAAATTCATTATTATTTTCATCACTCAAACAAATAGGATAATAACTATCTTTTTCACAAACCTGAATAAGTACAGAAGGTTCTCTTAGTTTGGTTTGCATTTCGTTTTGGTTCTCCATTTATAAGAAATAATTTTTATTAGATTTATGAACAAGTTAAATTCTCTAATTGTTGTTAATCATAAATACAAACTACAAATTTCACATAATATTTATTTCTGTAAAACTAATAAAATATACTTCTCTTAAATGGAATCGATTGTAGATATGTTTAACAAAAAGCTTACCTACACAATAAACAAGTTTTCATGATTATTGATGAAGAAAATAATCCAGGGTTTGAAGCAAAAGATGTTGCACTGATAGTAGATTGTAAAGATACTGATGGTGCAATAAGAAAACATTTTGATATTGATGATAAAGTAAAATTTGGACGTTTATCTAAACCAAGGTGTTTAAAAGTAATAAAAATCTTCAATATTTATTAATGAACCTGAATTATATTCTTTAATTTTAAAATCAAAAAAGGAAGAAGCTAAACAATTAAAAATGGGTTACTCATGAAGTTTTACCATAAAAGTAGAAAAGAGATGATTGATGATTATTAATATCAAATAAAACACAATAATAGTATACAACAATTACAATTATTGAATAAATTGAACTCAGAAATAGCTCAATTAAAAGATGGTAGAATTAAAATGAAAGATGATAGAATTAAAATGAATTATGTTCATATTCAAAATTTGAGAGAAACAGTTAATATTACTTCAGAAGTAATATGTAAAAGAAATGAAGAAATAAGTGGTTATTACCACATGTACTTCCTAAAACAATTGATGACAGTTTATGACCAACATTCATTTCTTAAAAATTATTTGATGTTGAATGTGAATATAAGTGATATATCATTAGAACAGAGGGAAAAAATTTACAGAACTGAAACGTCCCCTTTGAACAATTTTATATATGACTGTGCTTAAACTGACACACAATATTTTTTAGCGCAACGCAATCTGACTTTCAAAATTCCCTACAAAAGAATGGCCCTGACTAACATTAAACTATACCTTTCACAAATCACTTACCTCACAAAAATCTTCGCTGCTCAAGCTACTGCAATACAGCGAGCGCCACTACTGCCAGCTAAATAAAAGATTCAAACTATGGAAGGCACTAACTACTGATAGGGATAGTTAGCAAATGAAAGATATTAATAGAGAACAAACAATGTATTTACCTTGATATCATCATATATAAATATAGCAGTTCATGACAAATTACAAAACTCCGCCATCTCTCTCCCCACATCCACCACTGCTGGCGGCTCACCTCCAACTGCGCAACGCTACGCGCTGTTCACAGCCAGCTGCCTAACACTACAATGGCGAGAATTACAACAATGCAAAGCAGCCACAGACTGCACACAGCACAGCCAGTGATTTTCATATTGAGCGCTATGTAACGTTGCCAATAAGAAAACATAAACAGCCTACTTACATAGAGAAAACATAAACAGCCTACTTACATAGCCCCCATGCTCCCCACAAAAAATTTTACAAAATTTTTTTTGGGCAGTGGCCAATAATGATTTGATAAAATTTTTCATAATTACAATAACAAAGAAATCAAATGTACACACTTATTGATACAATGTTGGTCAAAAGCTAAAATTTTCTCACAGTCCATAAAGACAGTCCTCATCATTCGTCACAGTAAAATTGCAATGTTTTTCTCAAAGTCTGACCAGTAAAAGACAATGCACACAGACGTAGTGGATTTCCATGCAGTCTTGAAGAAGTAGTGTTGTCCTTCCAACGGAAAGACAGTGCTGACTCGACATGCAGACAGGTAATGGGCCACAACAGAGTAAACCCACAGCAGAGTCAGTCGACGTTTTGAGGAATATTGGTAGTTAGGTCATCACAGAGCAGACCCATTGTAGTACTGGTAGAGATTACGATTTTGGTGGGCCACCAGAGGTGCATACCCACTGCAGTCCTTGTAGAAATAATGGTATTGATGGATCATCAAAGATGTAGACCCACTGTAGTCCTTGTATAGATAATGGTATTGGTGGGCCACCAGAGGTGCAGACCCACTGTAGTCCTTGTAGAGATAATGGTATTGGTGGGCCACCAGAGGTGCAGACCCACTGTAGTCCTTGTAGAGATGGCCAGCAGCCATCTGTTGCGATTGTGCAGGTGCACATTCACCATTGAAGAGTCTTGCGGAGAATATAGCAAGTCCATAAACCACCACTTGTGCACTCACAAAGTTTTTGGAATTGTCCTTAGATCCAGCAATGCTGTTATCCAGTCCCTTGCTGAATCATTAACACACGTGCAAACACTATCAGTCCCTACTTCTCACATATTGGAGCGCGAGTGGCCTCTGAAATACGTAATTCTTGTATTAACTGTGTCAGCTGATCTTGTACTTCCCGGATTTCTCTTTGGTGTTGCGTATTAATCTGATTCTGATTTTGTTTGAATTTCCTAATTTGTTCGCACTCTTCAGTGTCAGTGAAGGCTACAGGTCTTGTGTCATTCAGATCATCATCTACCTTTGTAGACAAGTTAGTGAACTGATCTGAAAGTTCAGCTACTTTATCCGATAGTGAAATTATTTCCTCTGTATGTTTTTCTGAACCAAGTTTCAGAGTATCTACTGTGTCCTTTAAGTTTTCCTGAGTTTTTGCAAGTTGCGTAACCGAATCGGTAGATGCAACTGAGTCAATTTTAGCTTGCAAGGTGTCGTGATTTTCATGAACAATGGTTTGCAGTTGTTTTATGGCTGCTTCGTGATTCTGTAATACATTTTCATGCCGCGAAAAAATAGGTTGAAAATGCTCACAAATTTGTGTTTTTACGTCATTACAGACTTTTTGACACTTCGATTCAATGTTATGTAACTCAGTAGTTAAATCTTCACGTGTTTGTTCAAGCGTGGTGTGAAGATTTTGTTCCATTGCGTCTAACTGTTGCTGTGTTTGTCTCTGGTGTTGTTCCATTGTGTCTAACTTTTTAAGATTTTGTCCCATTTGTCTCTGATTTTGTTCCATTTGTTGCATTAATTGCAATAATAATGTATTAGTGTCTGGAATCTGTTTCTCTACACTTTTCGGCAGTGCATTTGCACCGGCAACATTCACATTTTGACAAGCAGAAAATGTGTCTTGACTTATTTGAGAAAACGGTGATGACCCAAAACCTGAATCTACAGTATTTGCGATATTGTGTTCTGTCATTCGCGATTCCTGAGGCGAGCTGTTGCCGACCAATCGATCGATAACGCTTCCCTGTTCACTACCTGTTTCACTGTCTACACCATTGTTTGCCGCCCGCTCCATTTCCCTATGCGCAATTACCAAATTACTACTTTGAACATTAGTTAATTCATTACTCTGCGGCGCTAACACACTGCTTTCATTTTCACTGTCATTTCTCAGTTTACTTTGGAGCCTAGTATTACGTTTTTCACACGCCATTATTGTCACAATATTTCACACGACAACACAGAAAAACACAATTTGAAGATCAAAAATAAGAGAACACATTAACATAGCACTGAAAATAATATCTAGTTAATTGCAGCTGCGAAATACTTGGTGCAAATCTACATGCATGCCACAACTGTTTTACTGTACAACAATGAAAGTCTGCAACTACAAAGGAGATTTTCTCTACAATTACGCGCTAGCAATAAACAAAATCTACACTAATTACACAAACTACAACAAAAAAATCAGAAGATTCCAGTGAGGTATCCTCGGCTAAGGGTCAACATATGAAACGTCCCCTTTCAACAATTATACATATGACTGTGCTTAAACTGACACACAATATTTTTTAGCGCAACGCAATCTGACTTTCAAAATTCCCTACAAAAGAATGGCCCTGACTAACATTAAACTATACCTTTCACAAATCACTTACCTCACAAAAATCTTCGCTGCTCAAGCTACTGCAATACAGCGAGCGCCACTACTGCCAGCTAAATAAAAGATTCAAACTATGGAAGGCACTAACTACTGATAGGGATAGTTAGCAAATGAAAGATATTAATAGAGAACAAACAATGTATTTACCTTGATATCATCATATATAAATATAGCAGTTCATGACAAATTACAAAACTCCGCCATCTCTCTCCCCACATCCACCACTGCTGGCGGCTCACCTCCAACTGTGCAACGCTACGCGCTGTTCACAGCCAGCTGCCTAACACTACAATGGCGAGAATTACAACAATGCAAAGCAGCCACAGACTGCACACAGCACAGCCAGTGATTTTCATATTGAGCGCTATGTAACGTTGCCAATAAGAAAACATAAACAGCCTACTTACATAGAGAAAACATAAACAGCCTACTTACAGAACCAATTATATAAATCGAAGATAGACATTCAAATTGTGAAGAAATGTTAAGATTCAACTATAATCTTAATTCGAAAAAATCTGTATCAAAGAATGAAAGAAAATTTAAGGATTATCAGTCATATGTACTATTTTAATATTTTGAACAACTATACAAAGAACAATAGATTAATGATATTAAAAAGCTTTACCAAACTGAACTTTCATAAAATTACTTCCCCTTTATTTACTCACATGTTATGTGAATTATCAAAACCTAACCATTTAACATATTTTTTGAATCCTTTTCAACTAAATATACATCTGCGTATTTCGTTTACTATTGTTCTTGTTCACAAAAATTTCCTTTTATATCTTTCAATTTATATGTAATTGGATTGGAATAAATGACATCTTCAATTTAAAATATTTCTGTTGACCAATTAGCTGTATATCCATTTTCAATAAGACCATTCAGTTTACTAGTTCTAACTTTATCACCTTTTTTGAATTTAGCTTGCTCATTAGCGTCAGCTAAGCAAATGTAAGTCTACAAGTAGATATAATATTAGTTATTTTTAAATTTTTTCATTAACTTCTATTGGTTTCATTCTTATTGTAAAATATTTTGTAATATTATATTCAACAATTAGATCTTTAAGTAAATTTAACCATTTGTAATTTCCTTGTAATACAAATTTCTTCCACATTTTTTCTTTATGTGTTCTGTTAATTCATTCAACAACAGATGCTTTTAATTGTGAATTAGTTGAATAATGATTAATGTTATAATTCTTCAATAATTCTTAAAATTCTTTATTATAAAATTTTATACTATTATCTGCTCGTAAATTATTTGGTCGTCTATCTATAAAATTTTTTTGAAAAGCGCCACCGAAATTCTTACTTGGTTTATCTTTAATAGGAACAGGCCAAGCAAATTTCGAAAAGACATCAATAACAGTCAATAAATATTTATATCCTTTATTTATTTTAGAAATTCCTTTTAAATTTCCAGAATCCATTTCAAGTAAATAAGCTTGTCATAAATCATCTACATTAAAAGTAATAACATTTATTATTTTAAAATTCTTTCTCATTGATTTATGTAATTCATTAATTATTTCTTCAAGAATATTATTTTAACCTTCATCAGCTTTTCCAAAACTTTTTTAACAAATTTACTCTTTTTAGATTTACAAATTGTACAAAGACCATCAATTGTTTGTCTTTCATTTTCATTTGTTACTCTATGTGGATTATGTGTATGAGCAAATTTTTTGCACTTTAAACAATAAAAATTGTAAATATGTGAACTATGATTTTCCTTTTATATAGGTAATAAGTTTATTAAAATTTAAATTATTTCACCAAATACAATTATATTTACACTACAGGAAGAGTTTTAACAGAATCTTTCAGTACTACAGTTAAAAAAATTGATTTATGTACCATTATTGATTGACTATTATTATTTATTTCAAATATCTTATCAACTACACTTATTGTTAAATCACAATCAATGAACTTTAAGTCTCTGTCTATGATTTTACCAACAAAAATAATCCTTTTAAGTATGAAACCATATTCAAAATTTTAAATTTTTTGTTCATCACCCATCATAAAAGTAAATTCAATTATTTGTTTATCATTTGCTTTTTCTTTAAGATTACTTAACTATTCTAAGTACAGTGTTAAATCAGTTTTTGAAAAATAATCTGAAAAAGCTTTTTCTATTTCCTTTTTTGTAAAGAAATTCTTGAAAGTGTTGTAGTTATCTTGATAAATCTGATTAATTTTTTCATTTAATTGAGTATTGGTAACATTTATTAAATTGTGTTTAAATGCTTGTGTATTCTGGCTTTGTAACATTCTTTTTCTAAGCATCGTTTGTTAACTACATCTTTTAATCATTTGGATTTAATCACCTTTAATTACTTTAAAAATTAATTTCTTTTTGAAATAGTTTAATTGCATTAGTGACCTTTGGATCAAATTGCTTAATGATATTTTCAATTTTTTGTAGATAAGTTGTAGATGTATTAACTTTTTGTTCATTTTGTTTAAATCAATGTATGTTATTTCCAAAAATGTCCATTTATTAAATCTAATTTATCATTAAAGTTGCAATTTACACATAACAGTTTCAAAACGAATAAACACAAATGACTACAAATTACTTCATCAAAATTAATAGGTATCATCTTTTCCTGAGTAATTAACTAAATATTGTGGTATACTATCACCAAAAGAATCCAAAACAAATTACTTGGTTCTATGATAACAAATCCAGTGTGTACCAAAATTATCAGATGTATCTAAATTAACTACACCACATTCAACTTTAAATGGCTTATTTCCTAATTCATCAATCATATATAAACCACGAAAGTTTTTAATTTTTAATTGTTTAGTAAGTTCTTCTATATGAAAATTACTTAATGCATTAGGATATTTATCAATTACTTATTGGATTTTTTTTGTTTTCTTTATTCCATTACCAGCTTTTGTTTACATTTCGAAGTTTTCTTTTTATTTATAACTGCATTGCAATTGCTTAGATCCACCAGCCAATGAACCAATTGTTGCTAAATAAGGTAATGCAGCTAATGATAATGGTAAAAATCTTCTTTCATGTTTTGTTAGCCCTTTACCACCTTTCTTATTTGTTAAATATTCAATAATTTTTTTGCAAAAGGAACAGCTAATGTAACAAGTAAATTTCCACCAACTTCCTTTTCTTTTTTCCTTTTTTGAACATCTGTTAAAAATGGTTCAATTCCATTTAATTGCTCAATGTTTAACTTTAATTTAACTGACTTAGGCTTCGTTTTACCACTATGTAGTAAAGTATAATCAATTGTAAAGTTATTAATTATTTAGCCATTATAATTATCCGGGCTGTTGTGCTGTGGTCGGTTGATGAATTCTGTGTCGATTCCCAACGTTTCGTCTCCGTCTGTGGGAGTTATCTTCAAGGGGGTCTGTAGCTCAATGGAAGCTACAACACACCCACTGGCTCGCTACTGACTGCCACTAAATTCCGTGGCCGCCCGCTCCCACGCCGCGGTGTGACGTCACGTGTTTTGAAAACTTCAGTGCAATTGGCTGCTGTCCATCGCCGTCGATCGCCGTTGCCATCACTCTGTAGTGGGCGGGTGGTACACATCTTCTTTAACACCAGCATCCATATGCCGTTTAATTTCACACCCTCCTCCTTATGGTTGAAATTATTAGGGTGTTTAGCGTTTTCGATTGCCTCCCTGTAGAGCCTTTCGTAATATCCGCTTGTGGCCGCTAGTACTTGCGTCTCCTCGAAGCGAATATTGTGGTGCCCTGGCTGGAAAGCATGCTCCGCAACAGCTGATCGTTCCGTTTCTCCTCTTCGGCAATTTCCCTTATGCTCTTCCAAACGTTTAGAAACAGTTCTTTTAGTGGTACCCACATAAACATCACCACAGCTGGATGGGATCCTATACACTCCAGCTTTTTCCAGTGGTTTGCGAGCGTCCTTGGCAGGCTTAAGGTATTCCTGTATCTTCCTGGTGGCCTTGTAAATTACGGTAATATTCCGCTTCGTCAAGATCCTCCCTATTCTTTCCGTTAGATTTTTAACATACGCCAGGAAAACCTTAGATTTTGCAGTAGCCTGTACGTCAGTATGATTTCTGCGTGGGTGCCTCAACACACGTTTTATTTCGGCGGACGAATATCCGTTCTTCATTAGTGCATTGTGGAGATGTTCCATCTCAGCGTCGAGCAACTCAGGTTCACAAATATTTCTAGCTCTGTCCGCTAACGTCTTGATAACACCCCGCTTCTGTTGTGGGTGGTGGTTCGAATCCCGGTGCAAATAACGGTTCGTGTGCGTGGGTTTGCGGTATACTGAGTGGCCCAAACTACCATCTTCGTTTCTAAAAACAAGCACATCGAGGAAATGTAACTTGCCGTCTACCTCCTCCTCCATTGTAAACTGAATTCTCGAGTTTATACTGTTCAGCTGTTCGTGGAACTGGCTTAGTTCCTCCCTACCATGTCTCCACAGCACAAACGTGTCATCCACGTATCGGAACCATACATTTGGTTTTTTGCTGGCAGTACCTAAGGCCTGTTCTTCGAATTTCTCCATAAAGAAGTTTGCAATCACAGGAATTAGCGGGCTTCCCATAGCCACGCCATCCATTTGCTCATAAAACTGTTCATTCCACTTGAAGTATGTGGTCGTCAAACAACACTTAAACAGTTCTGAAATATTGGCAGGAAAAATATGATCCAGTTGTTCCAATACATCATTAAATGGAACCATGGTAAACAGCGATGCCACATCAAAGCTGACCAATATGTCCTCCGGCTGGACCAATATGCCATTCAATCTGCTGATCAAATGTGTCGAATTCTTTATATGTGTGAAATTAAACGGCATATGGATGCCAGTGTTAAAGAAGATGTGTACCACCCGCCCACTACTGGGTGGTGGCAACGGCGATCGACGGCGACGAACAGCGGCAATTGCACTGACGTTTTCAGAACATGTGACGTCACGCTGCGGCGTGGGAGCGCGCGGACACGGAATTTAGCGGCAGTCAGTAGCGAGCCAGTGGGTGTGTTGGACCTTCCATTGAGCTACGGACCCCCTTGAAGATATCTCCCGCAGTCGGAGACGACACATTGGGAATCGACACGGAATTCATCAACCGACCACGGCATAACAGCCTGGATAATTATAATGGACATGATATTTCCGGCCGTGAAAGTCTACATTTTAGTATTCATTTATATAGTTAAAAATTTAATAAAGATTTTTTAATATTTATAATCCCAACCATTTTCATCAACATTAATTACCATACGTAATTCTCGTATTCCAAACATCATTCGTCTAACTGCTGTTGCTGCAGCTTTTTCACCAAATGAAGCATCATCTGCATACAGTGTTTCTTTTACAGCTAATTGAAGTTCTTTATCAGCTATATGTATTTTTTTAATCTTTAATATCTCTATTAGCAATACCTAGATTTTTACAACCTTCATATAATGGATTTATACCTTTATCGCCTTTAGCTTATCTGTCTTCTAATTTTGTACCTGGACCACAATTATTATAACCTGGAAGATGCATTTCAAATGGTAATTTATTAATTAAATTGTTTACATACATTTTCCATATTTGTCACTTTTCCAAAATGTATGTGGAAGATTATTCAAAAATATAATTAAATATGGAATTCCTTTCAGATTATCAATTATAAAATCACTAAATTAATTTGTTATAATTTATGTAATACTAACTTTTTCATTAGAAAATTCTTATTTCCAGCAAGTTCATCACCATGAATAACTGCTAAACTATCAATTAATTGTCTAACATCATTCATCCCAACATATTCAATTCCTTTATCTGTATATTTTTTAATTAAGCCATCTCCAATTTTTTTGTTGTTTTTCACGTGAACTTGGTTCTGCATTATCTATAGTTTGTCTTCTTAAATTTGGAAAGTAAACATCAACATTTTTTTATTAAGTAATTATATTTATTACCTTTACTTGATCTTATTTTATTTGGATTGTTATCAGAATATAATGCTTCTGAATTAAATAATATATCTGCATAATTTGATAAATCTACAGCATCAAACTTAAATTTTAAATCTTCCATAGTGATTTGTTTTTCAGGTATGATTTTCATTAATCCATCTGTAACTTCATATTTTTAGCACCAATTTTTAGTTTAACACCATTAAATTCAACAGATAATTTATCTTTTTTACTTTCATTTATCTTTTTATTTTCATTTCCTCTTTGGTATTTATTTCATAAGTCCTGAATTTCTGATTCACTTAATGTATGATCAAATTTACCAGGAATATCATCAGACCAATCTTTTAATGGTTTAATTGGTGATAATTCTCCAAAATCTTCTATATGATGACCATATGGATTGCTTTTAAAACATTGTGACCTAAACCTTCAATACCTTGTTTTACTTTTTCAATAGCATCAATAACAGGTTGATCTTCCTTTTTATATTTTTCATATTCTGTTCTTGGTTGCTTTTTCCAAAGCTTAAATTGTTCTTTCAGTTCTTCAGATTTCTTTTTATATTGTTTAATTTTTTGAACAACTTCATCATCATACTTTGAATCATTTATTAAGGAAGAAAAAACTTTAGTTATGTTTAACTTTTATGTTTATGTTTAACATCTATGTTTAACATTTACGTTTATGTTAAAGTTTATATCTATGTTTAATGTCCATGATGTTAAGAAATGTTGTATTTTATTTCTAAACTTACCTTCATTTGGTTTTCTAGTCATGTCTATTGCGAAAAATCCAAATTCATCATTCCAACATTTACTACACATCTGTTTAAAATTATCAAATTTTAAATCTCCAACAACAAACTAATGATATATATTATTTAATTTGTATGATGAATATTATTTAATTTGTATCATGCTGGCTAAATATATTTTAAAAAATTAAATTATCTCTAACTAACTGCTTTGGTATTTTTGAATTTGTTTGAGCTAAATAAAAACAATCTATACATTTGTGTCTTCCTCTAGTAAAATTTTCTCTTACAATTTCTTGATTTTCTAAAATAAAATCATTGACTATGACAACAGAATTATTTACTCAATCATCTAATAGAATAATTTCTTCATTATTTTCATTAAAACTTACAATTTTTTATTAATTTTACCTTCAATTTTTTATGTTGTTTTATAAATTCTTGATATCTTGCTTGATCTAAACTTTTTGAATAATTATATAAACTTTTAATTTCATTCCAATTTAACCAACCTGGAGCTAAAATTAGCAATCATTAACGTTGTTTTTCCACAACCACTTGGTCCAAGTATTGCACACCTTATAGAATATGGTGAAAGATTACCATGTTTGTTTTTTAATTTATTTTCTGGAATTCTTACTTTAGTTTCCCAATCTGTTTTATTGATTTATTAATAATTTTTTCATTAATAAATGAGCCACCTTTTTCAACTTAGTGATAAATCTTCAAGACTTAGAAAAAGATTAACTCTTCCAATACATGATAGTTATACTAATGTTTCACTAGTCGGTTTTAATTCAACTTTTTTTAACAACAAATATTACAACAAAAAATAATAAACTTTATTGTGGTGGTGAAACAATACAGATTCCTGTAGATCAATATAGTTTGAAAACTTTTTTAAATTTTTTATTCTAAAACACCAAATATACATATTAAAACAAATGAAATTTTTAATAGAATTGTTATTGAAAATGATGTAAAATTGTATATGGATATGGAAAATAGTATTGGTACTTTACTTGGTTTCAATTATCACATTATTTTACCTAATGAAAAAGCTGTAGCTAAAGATGTTCCTAAAATTATTCCTTTTGAATTAATAAATATAAATTTTAATGTTGCTGATGGAATGTGTTTAAAACATAATGATCATTTTCATAAAGAAACTAATATTCTTGCTTCATTCAAACATAATGCAGAATTTGGTGAGCCAAAATATCCTGTAAATGTACCAAATTTTAGTACAATTCAAGATTTAGAAGTTACTATAACTGATGAAAATGATAATGTAATTGACCTCAAGGGTGCTACTGTAACAGTTGTTTTAGAAATATCTTAATAAATTTTTTCCCTAATAAATCAGTGATAGCTAAAGCAATCTTAGACTGCATCATGAATAAAATTGAAAGTTATCAATTCTACTCATTCCCTGTGAATGAGAAAACAAAAAATAATTTAGATGTTCCTAACAAAGATACAGAAATTGAAATAAATAATGGTAATGGTTGGCTTCATCCAAATCATGCACAATTATACATGAATTTTAGTATTGTTGGAAATGATGGAACAGATTATCCAACATATGATGGAAAATCAATTAAAAAATTAATTGATAATTATGTAACTAAATTGTTTGACTTTGTAAAAAAGGGAAATAATATTTTATCTAGAATTGAATACCCTTATATTTCTTCATCTGTTTTACTACATCTAACTCCATCTGTTACTGATAAAATAAGTTTAGAGGGACATATAATTAATACAGGAAAAATAAATAGAAAAAATGAAGTGATTTATCCATTATCATTACTTTGCAGATTTTTGAAAGATTATAAAGAAATTATGTGGGAAGGAGATTTAATTGTAATTTTTACACATAGTTCATCTTCTGGAGATGTAATTCTTCGTTGGGTTGATAAAAATGATGCTGGAGTTGAAATAAAAGATACTCTTCCTAAAGAAGGTAAAATTGTTATAGAATCTATGGAAATTCGTGTGCATGTTGATAATATGAACCAAATTATGAACTTGAACAACATGATAATATTCTGAAAAATCCTAAAATTCCCATTTATTTTTATGAACTTCAAACAGAAGATGTTGCTGGATTATCAGGTACAAATAATTTTGAACTAGATATTACAAATTACGATAACTCTACAGAATTTGATATGCCATATTTTGTATTTGTTGTATAACAAATCGTAAAAATAATCAGTTAGTTGATTCATCATTATTTGATCATTTTAAACTACAGAACATATATTTAAAAAATGGTAGAAATGAAGTTTTTCTTCGAGAAATATGGAATATTAATCCGCCAAATAATTTTCTAAAAGCATATGATGCACTTTTAGATTTTAAACGAATTGCTTTACTTAAATCAGATATTGATATTAATCCATTTAGCTTTGTAAATAATCATCCAATTTATAATATGACACGTAGAAAGAATATTGTAACTGCACAGAAAACAACTGTGAAACTTTGTGCAACTTTTAATGAACAAGTTCCAAATGATACTCTTGCTTATGTAATTATGTATGGTTAAAAGAATCTTACATATGATGCACAACATGGAATCCTTACTGAAAATTTTTAATTATTAACATTTGATTCTACACTCCTGGAAATGGAAAAAAGAACACATTGACACCGGTGTGTCAGACCCACCATACTTGCTCCGGACACTGCGAGAGGGCTGTACAAGCAATGATCACACGCACGGCACAGCGGACACACCAGGAACCGCGGTGTTGGCCGTCGAATGGCGCTAGCTGCGCAGCATTTGTGCACCGCCGCCGTCAGTGTCAGCCAGTTTGCCGTGGCATACGGAGCTCCATCGCAGTCTTTAACACTGGAAGCATGCCGCGACAGCGTGGACGTGATCCGTATGTGCAGTTGACGGACTTTGAGCGAGGGCGTATAGTGGGCATGCGGGAGGCCAGGTGGACGTACCGCCGAATTGCTCAACACGTGGGGCGTGAGGTCTCCACAGTACATCGATGTTGTCGCCAGTGGTCGGCGGAAGGTGCACGTGCCCGTCGACCTGGGACCGGACCGCAGCGACGCACGGATGCACGCCAAGACCGTAGGATCCTACGCAGTGCCGTAGGGGACCGCACCGCCACTTCCCAGCAAATTAGGGACACTGTTGCTCCTGGGGTATCGGCGAGGACCATTCGCAACCGTCTCCATGAAGCTGGGCTACGGTCCCGCACACCGCTAGGCCGTCTTCCGCTCACGCCCCAACATCGTGCAGCCCGCCTCCAGTGGTGTCGCGACAGGCGTGAATGGAGGGGCGAATGGAGACGTGTCGTCTTCAGCGATGAGAGTCGCTTCTGCCTTGGTGCCAATGATGGTCGTATGCGTGTTTGGCGCTGTGCAGGTGAGCGCCACAATCAGGACTGCATACGACCGAGGCACACAGGGCCAACACCCGGCATCATGGTGTGGGGAGCGATCTCCTACACTGGCCGTACACCACTGGTGATCGTCGAGGGGACACTGAATAGTGCACGGTACATCCAAACCGTCATCGAACCCATCGTTCTGCCATTCCTAGACCGGCAAGGGAACTTGCTGTTCCAACAGGACAATGCACGTCCGCATGTATCCCGTGCCACCCAACGTGCTCTAGAAGGTGTAAGTCAACTACCCTGGCCAGCAAGATCTCCGGATCTGTCCCCCATTGAGCATGTTTGGGACTGGATGAAGCGTCGTCTCACGCGGTCTGCACGTCCAGCACGAACGCTGGTCCAACTGAGGCGCCAGGTGGAAATGGCATGGCAAGCCGTTCCACAGGACTACATCCAGCATCTCTACGATCGTCTCCATGGGAGAATAGCAGCCTGCATTGCTGCGAAAGGTGGATATACACTGTACTAGTGCCGACATTGTGCATGCTCTGTTGCCTGTGTCTATGTGCCTGTGGTTCTGTCAGTGTGATCATGTGATGTATCTGACCCCAGGAATGTGTCAATAAAGTTTCCCCTTCCTGGGACAATGAATTCACGGTGTTCTTATTTCAATTTCCAGGAGTGTATATAAATGAATGAAAAACTTTAAAAAATTATAAAAGTGTTCACTTCATGTTTATATACATTTCTGAAACATTTTAGGAGAGATAGAAAAAATGAAAACTAAAAATGTTAATGTAATTTACCTTTATTGCCTAAGTTATTTTAATTTATTTTGCTTATATTCACAATGTAATATTATTTTTCTCATTAATTAAAATGGACAACACTAAGGCACAATTAAGACAGTGTAGTGAATGTATGATTAAAAAACGTATTAAAGAATTTTATAAAGATAAATATCGAAGAGGTGGACGTTGTCATGTATGTAAAGACTAAGAAAATTAAAGTTACTTGTGAATGTGGTAGAACTGTAAATAAATCTTCATTCAAGAAACATTCACAAACATTAGCTCATAATAATCTTATGGCTGCTAAAGTAGAAAGTAAATAATTTTATATACTTATTCATTAATATAATTTTTAAAAATTCTCTAATATATTTAATAACATTACATTCACCTATGGGGAATATATGTAAAATAAATGGTTTTTATTATAGGTAGTATTATTTTATTTTATTATATTATTATTAAGTAAAAGGGACAGTAGATTAAAAATGTTTCTTCTGGGAGATTAGGACAATTTTGTGAAAAATAAGAAAATCGTGAGTGATGCAGTTGCAAGAGGTTTTTTTATTTTTTATAAAATTTTCCTAGTGTCCCAGAACATACATTTTTAATCTACTTAGGAAGCTTTTCCTTTGATGCTAGTGTAATTGGAGAAGTGTAAGTGGAAGTGTTAGCACATCAATCTTGCCAGGTATACATGTGCTTTATGGAGCTGATGAAGAGGTTTCTGACTAGTATTAACTGAGTGAAAGCTGCTAACTCTTGGGAATAAGCTAATATTGCTAACAACAAACGACATTAAAGAAAATATATACTGTGAGGGCAATGTCAGAATTCTCAGACTATTGAATAGGGGTCGACAAGAGGTTATCGAACTTACACCACATATAGCTCGAACATCCCGTTTTTGAGCCAAAAATACCCTTTTTGAATCAGAAGAATTACCCCAAAAAATAGTACCATATGACATAAGCGTATGAAAATTTGCGAAGTAGACTACTTTTCATGTTGAACTGTCACTTATTTTAGGTACTGTTCTAATGGGAAATAAAGCAGCAGTTAATTTCTGAACAAGATCCTGAACATGGGCTTTCGACAATAGCTTACTATCTATCTGAACGCCTAGGAACTTGAACTGTTCCGTCTCGCTTATAACATGCCCATTCTATCTGATCAAAATATCGGTTCTTGTTGAATTGGGAGTTGGAAACTGTAAAAACTGAGTCTTACTGTGATTTAGCATCAAATTATTTTCCACAAGCCACGGCAGGCTTCAGCGCAACATGCAACGTACGTCTGTAGCCCCGTCTCCCTTGTTATATCTCCATGCTAGTCATAGCCGCATACCTGCCATGTATGACAACGGCCTGCCATGTACGATAATGCGTAAGTCACTCGCTTACGCACAGACTTCAAAATTGCAATGTGTGCAGTTACGATGCGCTTCCTTTGCTCTCCACTGCGTCTCGTGTTGTGCTGTGACGTAGCAAAAGGTCTTGCTTCTTTAGTGTGAGTGAAGCTCATCAGCGAGGTAAGGAGTAGTGGGGACCAGGTGTCGCTCACTCAGCTTTGTCACGTGGGTACAGTGCGCTAGCAGCATGGTACAGCTAGAGAGAGTGGGCGTGGTCTTGTGGTACTGCAGCAGAGGACAATTTGAGTCCTTGTACATAGAGTCTCACAGAGTCACGTTGTGACTGAAGTGATGGAAGCATGCTGGGCTGAAATGCTAACATTCAACGGTCAGACAGCCAGGTCATATTGAAGACTGCTGCTGAGACCATAGAAATGGCAAATACAGGCTGTCAACATGAAACTCAGTGATATCCAAATGCAGTTAAAATATCTATGAGAAGCCGACACTTGTGGTTTGCAGCATCATGTAAAGCAAATGTGGATTACTTTCTAAAAAACTCATTTTGCTTTGCTTCAGTTGCTATATAATTACCAGAAATGACTGCATCTCAAGGGAGTGCCCAATGAGAGGCGTGCGTAAATGAAATAATCATTTTCTGTTGTAAGTAGGCCGTTTAGGTTTTTATGTTGGTAACGCCACGTAGCGCTCTGTATGAAAATCACTGACTGTGCTGTGTGCAGTCTGTGGCTGTTTTACATTGTTGGAATATTCGCTATTATAGTGTTGGGCAGTTGGATGTGAATAGCGCGTAGCGTTGCGCAGTTGGAAGTGAGCTGCCAGCAGTGGTGGATGTTGGGAGAGAGATGGCAGAGTTTTAAGAGCGGACGATCTGGACGTGTGGTCGCCAGAAAGAGAAACTTTGTAATACTGGATATCATGAACTGATATATATATTATGACTTTTGAACATTATTAAGGTAAATACATTGTTTGTTCTGTATCAAAATCTTTCATTTGCTGACTATGCCTATCAGTAGTTAGTGCCTTCAGTAGTTTGAATCTTTTATTTAGCTGGCAGTAGTGGCGCTCGCTGTATTGCAGTAGTTCGAGTAACGAAGATTTTTGTGAGGTAAGTGATTCATGAAAGGTATAGGTTATTATTAGTCAGGGCCATTCAATTGTAGGGATTTTTGAAACTCAGATTGTGTTGCGCTAAAAAGATTGTGTGTCAGTTTAGTGTTGATCAGAGTAAGTAAAGAGAGTAATGTCTGAGTACGTTCAGTTTTGCTCAGCTGTTTTAAAATCAAATAACGTAGAGGTTTATCAGCACAGTAATTCATTAATTTTTCAAAGGGGATGTTTCACTGTGTAACGAAATTTCCAGTGTGGATTTCAAGGGAACCCACCAGATGTTAAAGCGATTAAGGTTTGGAATGTAAAGAGACATACAGGTTCTGGCAAAAAACGCACGCCTGATGAAATGTTAAAGATCAGTTGTTAGTTGCTTATCATGTTTACTTCCCATGCTACAAACGCCGCTTCTCTGTGATGATGATCTGCATCTACGACAGCCTGGTACCGCACTAGAGACTGCTCTACTGCTGCCTGAAGCGTCTGAGGTCGGATGTTGGCAACCTCCTTGACTGTGCTGATCTTCAACCTCCAACGTGTGTTAGCGTCCCGTCGGTACATCCTCTCTTTGAAGTAAATCCACAACCAGAAATCACATGGAGTCAAATCTGGTGATTTTGGTGGCCACGCAGTTTGGAACGACCAGTCAGTGATTCGGTTTTCGCCAGATGTATTGCGGAATAGTCTAGTGACCTCAGGAGTAGTGTGACGTGGAGCTACATCGTCCATGGAAATAGCTGAGTCCAAAGCACCTGTCTTCCGTAGAGCTAGGATCGCATTTTAGCGAAGCAGATCACATTAACTTGTGCCGTTCATGTTGAATGTCCTTGGTCCTTGGGGTCCGAGTTCCTCAAAGGAAATTGGACAATTCCTGAAATGTGCATGAAGCCACGCCACATAGTGACGTGTTCACTATACAGGGGAACGTCATGAAAGTTCGTTGGCGGTGACGATCCCCAAGTGTGTGTTCACTACCGCAGTGAGTGTAAAATACAGTGAGGTGACAAAAGATATGGGATAGCGACATGGACATATCGACATGGCAGTGGTATTGCGTACACAAGGTATAAAACAGCAGTGTATTGGCGGAGCTGTCAGTTGTACTCAGGTGATTCATGTGAATAGGTTTCGACGTGATTGTGATCGCACTACTGGAATTAATAGATGCTGAATGCGGAACAATAGTTGGAGCTAGACGCTTGGGACTCTCCATTTCGGAAATCGATAGAGAAGTCAGTATTCCGAGATCCAGAGTGTCAAAAGTGTGCCCAGAACGCCAATTTTCAGGCATTACCTCGCAGCACGGACAATGCAGTGGCTGATGGCCTTCACTTAACGACCGAGAGCAGCGGCGTTGCAAATTGGAAATTTGTGGTGTTCCTATGGGATCAAGCTGCTGAGGTCATCGGTCCCTGGGCTTACACACTACTTAATCCAACTTAAACTATCTTACCGGTACGCTAAGGAAAACACACAGACACCCATGCCCGGAGGAGGACTCCAACCTCCGACGGGTGGAGCTGCGTGAACCTTGGCAAGGCCCCTGAGACCGCGTGGCTACCACTCGCTGCGCGGCGTTTGCCTAGAGTTGTCAGTGCTAACAGACAAACAATGCTGCATGAGATTTGTGGTGATTCCAATGGTGTTGTCTGTTTTTACATGGAAAGGACTGGGTCTTCTGCATGTTTGGCTACTTGCAGACCATTTGGAGCCATTCATGGATGTCATGTTCCCTAACAATGTTGGAACTTTTATGCGACACAATGCGCCATGTCACCAGGCCACGGTTGTTTACTGCTGATCTGAAGAACATTCTGGACAATTTGAGCGAATACTTTGGTCACCCAGGTCGCCCGACATGAATCGAGAGGTCAGTTCATGCCAAAATCCTGCACCAGCAACACTTTCGCCATTACGGTCTGCTATAGAGGCAGCATGGCCGAATATTTCTTCAGGAGACTTACAACGACTTGTTGAGTCCATGCCACGTCGAGGTGCTGCACTACACCAGGCAAAAGGAGGTCCAACACGATATTAAGAGGTATTTGATGACTTTCGTCATCTCAGTGTATGTTTCACCGCTACACAAAATATTCCAAGGCCACAGATCATCAACTTCAACCCTTCCAAGAAACGTAAGAGCAAAGTCACGTGTAGAAAGTTGGCGAGTAATGTGTAATTTGTATTGATATTATTTCACAATTGTTCGCCGCACTCTTCTAACTGTGGAACATGAAATGTTCAGCTGTCGTGACACAGCTTGTCCACTGCTTGAATATCGCATATTGCGTCCAGCATTCTCTGCCATAGCAACAGTAACTTCTACAATTTGTGGCGCTACTGACCGCCAGTCTCTCCTAGGAGCAATTCCCAAATCGCGAATCATGTTTTTCAACCCCGGTGCTCAAAGAGGACGTCTCCGTATTCCTTTCATGCGTCGACAGTCACGAAAAGTTGATATTGTTTTGATAAAAGCCGCGCGGGATTATCCGAGCGGTCTCTGGCACTGCAGTCATGGACTGTGCGACTGGTCCCGGCAGAGGTTCGAGTCCTCCCTCGGGCATGGCTGTGTGTGTTTGTCCTTAGGATAATTTAGATTAAATAGTGTGTAAGCTCAGGGACTGATAACCTTAGCAGTTAAGCCCCATAAGATTTCACACTCATTTGAACATTTTTTTTTTTATAAAAGCCCTCCTCATATTGCCCAGACCAATGTTTACTGTCTGTAAATGTAATGCACACTGCTCTTGTGTTTCAACTCTACTCCCCATGCAAGTAGTGGTGTCTAACAGGAAGTCATGACACTAACACGCAAATCCTGCAGCGAACAGTCTGAACACCAATCTTATAAATTTGGGTAGCCATACGGTAAATAGTTTTTCGTCTACACTCTCTCAAATAGCGAAAGTTTAATTATAACCACCGTCTGTCTACACTTACGATTTAAAGGCGCCTCTAAAAACTTTGTAGGTAGGCTTTCTCTGTATAGTTTGCATCTATTTGCAAGCGTCTGCCAATTCAGTTTCTTCAGCATCTCTACGACAATCTCCCGCTGCTCAGCAAACTTGTGATCATTCTTATTATCCTTCGCAATATATGTTCAACAGGCGCACACACTTCAGGGATATTCTAGGATGAGTCCCGCGAGTGATCTGTACGCAGTCACTTTTGTAGACTGATTGCATTTCCCAAGTATTGTACCAGTAAGCCAAAGTGTGCCATCTGCTTTGGCTACGTCTGATCCAGTGTGATCTTTCCACATCATATCCGTACGAAGCGTTACAAAAATGGTTCAAATGGCTCTGAGCACTATCGGACGTAACTTCTGAGGTCATTAGTCCCCTAGAACTTAGTACTACTTAAACCTAACTAACCTAAGGACATCACTCACACCCATGCCTGAGGCAGGATTCGAACCTGAGACTGTAGCGGTCGCGCGGTTTCAGACTGTAGCGCCTAGAATCGCTCGGTCACCTCGGCCGGCGAAGCGTTACATCCAAGTATACATATGAGTTGACTAGTTGCAGTTGTGACTCGTTGATACTGTAGTCACAGGATACTACGCTTTTCCGTTTTGAGATGTGCACAATTTGATATTTCTGAACATTAAGAAAAGTTGCCTATCATTGCACCACTTTGAAAGCTTATTAAGGTGCCGCTCGAGGTAGCCGCGCGGTCTCAGGCGCCTTGACACGGTTCATGCGCCTCTCCCCGTCCGGCATGGGTGTGTGTATTGTCCTGAGCGTAAGTTAGTTTAAGTTAGATTAAGTAGCGTGTAAGCCTAGGGACCGATGACCTCAACAGTCTGGTCCCATAGGAACTAACCAAAAATTGCCACAATTATTAAGACCTGACTAAATATTTATGCAGCTTTATTCAGATAATACTTCATTATACATAAGTACATCATTGACGAAAAGACTGTGGTTACTATTAATATTGTCTGAAAGGTCTGTAACATGAACAACAGGGATCTCACACATTTCCCTGGCGCACACCTAATGTTAATTCTATATCTGTCACTAACTCTCCATCCAAGATAACACTCTGTGCCCTTCTCACCATAAATCCTGAGTTCAGTCACAAATATCAATCGGTACCCCAGGAACATCTGTTCATTGTGACAGCTTCCAGAGGGATCTTTCGGCACGGCGGGCTATGCAAAGCGCATTACGTACACAACGTCGGAAATGATTATATGAGATGAACGCAAGAGGAAGCATTATCTTTCCGAGACTGTATGTTCCAAGGCGAGTCAAGTACTTAAGAGTAAACCTTAATGTTTTGCACAATACTTTATCCTATCTCGTTTCCCATTACGAGTAGCTGAGCATTTCTAGGACACTCACACATTGACTAAACTCCGTGATAAATCGCGCCATCTTTTCTCGTTATACTCGATCACTTCTATTAGTTGAACTTGATATGAATCTCAGACTGACTCATATTAGTAAAACACCGGTGTGGTTAGAGTTTTGTAGGTGATCTCTGTGGATGAAATGCAGTGTCTTAGAATTCTTCCTTTGAATCTGGATCTGTCATGTAACATCCGTATCAGTATATTTATGTGGCATTACCGCCTATACTCTCTTCCAGTAGATAGCTCATATAATCTAATGGTTATTACTAGTTTAAGGGTCTGCCTAGCAGTGGTGTAACCAAACAATATCGAGCTTTTCGTGTATTTATCATCATTGTACTACACGTATGTTGACACTGTTCTGGCGAACAGTTGTTGTCTAATTATATTTATAACTTTAGTATCAACTATTTAGTGATGCAATGTTGCTGCATAGAATTGCACTGTTCACTGGCAGATCGAGAGAGATACAAATTTGGACCCAACCTCTGCTCCATGCATGTACTTCTCTGCAATCTAAACGCAATCAGATGCTCCGAGGTACAGCTACTTGCCCATCCTGAGTATGGTAGCCTTTCAGACGGACAGTATAATTACTCATCACTTGGTTTTGAAGCAGTAGCATAGCCGCGTTTGCCGACAAAATTACTGGGTTTCAAGTCCACCTGCTACGCAAACAACTGCTTTGATATAAACATTCAAAAATGTTTCAACAGCTTTGTGCTACTGTCAATGGATAGATTTATTTAGGTCCGTTAAATGTAAACATACTTTAAGTAATAATTTTGTAACGAAATCAGGCCCAAAATAGTTTTTGTTTGTTGTAATTACCCCAGTCTTTTCTACATTGTTGGGCTACGTTAACTCGCCAACCAAACTCACAATAACTTCATGTAATTGCAGATGACAAGCTTCCAACATATGGTAATGTAAAGAAATTTTCACATAACCAAAATGTACAAACAATAGGGTAATTATAAGACAGAAAAAACTGTTTTTAGAACTGATTTTGTTAGAATGATTATTACTTTCAATATTTTTACGTTTTAAAGGACTGGATAAAACTGCCCACTGACCATGGCGCTAAAGGTACTAACCCATGTTTTGGCGTTTACATAAAAAACAATGGTTTCCATAATAGGTCGATCTGAAATCCAGAATTAAGACAGTATAATGACTCGATAACAGCCTATTGCAATCCTCATCCGATAGGTATCGTAGACCTTTCAAGGCATTCTTTTTTTGACGTACCGAAACCTGATATTCGCGTGGGGAGAGATCATAACTACAAGGGGGTGCTGAAGCGTCTCCCATTTGAGTTGTAGTAACTTCTGCGTTACCACATTTGCGTTATCATGAACCACAACGATGGTTTCCGACAGACATCCTGCTTCACATACATTCTTCATTGTCCGAGGGATGTATATCAGTGTTTGTCCTTCGGCAGGCAAGAAAAGAATAACAGCACGTTGGTCCCCTTTGGACACATTTGGTAATACGACGCCAAAATTCAAGTTTGCGTATTTCCCGCACACGCGATGAAAATACAGGAAAAACATACTAAATCGTTGTCTACATATTGGTTGTTATATAGCAGTATCAGAGTCGCTCTAAGTTGCATATATGCTGCAGCAACGCCCACAAACGGAAACTTATTGATCAGCACTTACAATAATTGAGCTAGTGTAATGGCATTGCTCATAAACTTGTGTAACAGAATGCTGCAATTTGTCACATCCCAGCGTCAAAAGCTAACAACGATCCAAACAACAGCGATAGGCAGATCTTACCCGTGTACAGGGCGAGCACCTTCACTCACCTCGCCGGCCTTGGTGGCCGTGCGGTTCTAGGCACTTCAGTCTGGAACCGCGTGACTGCTACGGTCGCAGGTTCGAATCCTGCCTCGGGCATGGATGTTTGTGATGTCCTTAGGTTAGTTAGGTTTAAGTAGTTCTAATTTCTAGGGGACTGATGACCTCAGATGTTGAGTCCCATAGTGCTCAGAGCCATTTCACTCACCTCGTGGTCACGGAGTAGCTCCGGGTACGCCATGAGTTCCATCTTTCGTGTGAGTTCGTTTCTCTCCTTGAACAAATCGTCACGGTGCATCTTCGCCTTCACCACTTCCTGTCGGGCCTGTGAGCAGAAACGTAGTTCTGTAATTGGTCTGTCCAGCGTCTACAGTCATGCCTGTAAGTTAGGAAGTACTGAACCTACCAGTATCACCCATATACACTGACCCATGACTTTATCAAAATGGTGGACATAAGCCAAGTCACAACTGAACGGGCGATTTTTACACCCGGTACTATGCTGGAAATCAGTTTCATCACAACTTATTTTCCAAGACGTACCCACCTTCCATTCTCTCTCTCTCTCTCTCTCTCTCTCTCTCTCTCCCTGTCTCTGTCTCGGTTGTCTCGGTCTCTTTCTCTGTCTCTTGTCTCTGTCTCTTTCTCTGTCTCTCCCTCTGCACACGTGTGAAGTCTCACACTACAGCTTCATTATATCAAGGGTGGAAGCCTACTGCGCTGTTATAAGACTGAACCAACTTTCAAGTCAGGGAGCCTTCGAGATTGTGTAGCGGGTGATTCCGTGAATATGTTACTTAGTTTCAGGGATGTTGGAAATGGGTAACGGTATCAGTTTGAGGTAAGGGACACTGGTCTGGTAACGACTGAGTCGAAAGTAATCAGTGAAAAATCATTGTGATACCTGTGACGGTGGACCTCTTTGTTTTCCTTTATTTTGGAAGTGCTAGTATTGACCACACCGTGAAAAAATTTTCTAGTAAACATGGGCTCTATAATACGTTAAGAGTTAAGAGCACTTGTTCATTAGAAAAGATATGCTCGTCAGTATCAGATATGGACAAGTGATCATAGGTCTTAAGGTATACACTTTAAGAGTCCTTGTTTACTAGACATTTTCTTTGTGTTTTTGTCCCTATTACCACCTCTCAAAATATGGAAAGCAAAGGGCTTGCACTAGAGTAGGTGCACTGTCAGAGGTATCAAAGGGATTTTCGCTTGCAACTTTCGACTAGGTTGTTTCCAGACCAGGGCCCCTTACTTCAAATTGATACATTCATCCTTCTCTAACATCTCTGGAAGCTTGTAACATCACATATCACACTGTGAATACTAGCATATTACCTGATTTTACCTGCAGCTTCAGTTGCATACACATACAGCATATACATAGCACACATCTCCTCTATATTCTCATTATGCATATTTCCTCCGTCTCCCTCTCTCTTTCCATTTCCTCCTCACCCCTCTTTCTGTCCATCTCCTCGTCCCCCTTTTCCTTTTCTACCTGCTCACTACCCTGTGCTGTCTTCCACTTGCCTCCAACATAGCCATCTCCAGTTCCCTACATACATACAGGCTGCATATATTGCACACATCTGTTTCTTCCCTTCTCTCTGTCCACTTCCTCCTTCCCCATCTCTTTCCATCTCCTCATCGCCCTCTCTCTGTTCATCTCCTCCTCCTCCTCCTCCTCCTCCTCCTCTCTCTGTTCCCTTCTCCCCCCTCTCTTCGACTTTCTCCTCCTATCATTTATCCATCTCCTCCTCATCACTCTGTCTAATCCACTCACTCACTCCATCTCTTACCGCCCTTTCTCTCCGTCCATCCCCTCTTCTTCTATTTCTGTGCCCATCTCTCGCCACCCCTCTGTCTGCCTCCTCCTGCCACCTCTTTCTGTCCACCAGCTCCTCCTCTTTTCCGTCTCCCCCTCTCTCTCTTCCTCCCTCATTCCACCTCTCTCTGCCAATCTCAGTCATGTCGTTCTGTAAGTACACCCTCTGGAACACAGTCCAATACTACCAACACAGTATGCCAGTCATTCAGCGCGACCACGAATTCAGTCATTTCCAACACTTTTTCACCCCAATGCACATCTCCACCTTCAAGGGAGACAGGTGGCATTTATCCCCACAGTAATTCCTTCCAGATATCTTTCCAAGCGATAAGTAGTATATGTACCAAATTTAATTGAAATGGAGACAGTTGTTTAGGAGATGTGGAACATAAACATATACATCAATTTACACTCCATAAAGGAGCTGCACACAGAAAGACATGGCAGATTGTGATCATTTGTGACAGGCAGACAGATGGTACCTCATACTTTCATCTCTGAGGAAAGAACATGTGTTGTGTGCTACATGATCAAAACATATAGGAGTGCAGCATGGACACGTGCAGGTCTCAGATGAGTCCTGTGATACTCCACACAGCACCACTTGCATATTGATGAGCAGCTCCTACAGATTGGTGGATCTAGGTGGAGTCGCAATGACACACTCCATGGCATCCAATACATTCTTTACTGGATAGAGATTGGTCAAAGAATAACACTTCTTATACTGTCACACGAAACTGGCAGGACATGTCATGAGAGACGATATCTTCGCCTTTGTGGTGCTCTCCACTATGCCTCTAGACACAGACCCAGTGGTTGTGGCCTCCAAGTTAGAAGTGGGTCTTTTCCGACACCAGGAAGAGTCGGGCATGACGCTATAGGGGCATGAGTGGTAGGCATTATAGCAGTTGGTGTGTGATGAACCCTGCATCACGAAGCCAGTTGCCAGTGGTACTAGCACTTACAGGAAGTTATATAGAAGACCGATCAGCCCACTGAATGATCCTTATCATTGTTGTCTAATCTGCTCATGTGTGATGGACAGTCCTTTGGAGTTCTCTCCTTGTGGTGTCGCGCCTCGGATTCTACACATCATGCTTTCCTGCACCCATTTATGAGAACAAGGGCAATAGTGGTGTCCATATGAGAAGTGTGGCGCACAATAAAATGATATTGCCACAGCCTCACTATGCAGCCCCTTTCGAAATCGTCCAGCTGGGCAACCTACTGTAAAACGTGATCCCTGGCCACAGTACATGTCCAGGCGATGCTCTAGTGACGCTGCCTACTGTTGTACTGGCCAGTACGGTCTTTGGGGCACTCTTATATCAAGCAATGTGCATGACATGACGAACCCATCTGTACTCCCCAAGTGCGTGACCGACTGAAAAGTTCTGAATGGTATGACTGATGGAGTGCAACACACCCATCTAGACTGCAGTGCATCTGTTGGGTCCTTCAAGGGCAGCTATTTTTATGAAAGAGACTGTATATTTGTATACAGGGTGCACCAGGAGGAATGGTCAGTATTCAGGAATATGACAGGAATGTTCATTTGAAGCAAAAACACTTCATATAGACATATGCCCTATTTCGATAATAGTTTCCAAGATACATCACGTTTAACGTAAATTATTTATTGGGCTTGTGGCATGCATGTACGTGTCTTACCCACTCAGCCTCTTTCACCTTTTATTATAGCCCAATCTGATACATTGCTGTCTCCCTGCCAGTAAACTACTCTATTGAATGCACAATGATATACGAGGTGCGAGAATAAAGTAATAAGACTGATGTGAAAAAAAATGTTGCTTACCGTTTTGTTCAAGTTTAGTGTTGTCTCCTTCAAAGTAGTTCCCTTCTGATTGCACACACTTTTTCCAGCGCTTCTGCCATTGATGGTAACATTTCTGGAACTCATCTTCTGTTATATCCTCCAAGACCCTCGTCAGAGCTTTTTGGACATCTTGTATTGTTTGAAAATGGTGTCCCTTGCCCGCCGTATTGATTCTTGGAAATAGAAAAAAGTCACACGGAGCGCTATCTGGTGAATAAGGTGGCTGTGGTAGTACTGAAATTCGTTTTGAGGTTAAAATTGCTGTACTGACAGAGCAGAATGTGTTGGCGCATTATCATGATGCAGAATCCAATTATCAGCAATGTTGGCACGGACAAAAAGAACTCTTTAACGAAGTCTTTCTAAAATTTCTTTGTATTAATATTGGTTAACTGTTTCTCCAGGAGGCACCCAGTCTTTATGAATAATTCCCTTGGAATCAAAGAAGCACACAAGCATGCATTTCACTTTTGACTTCGACATGCGAGCTTTTTTTGGTCTGGGTGATCCCTCTGAGCACCATTGCGAACTCTGGCGTTTTGTCTCTGGATCGTACTGAAAAAACCAATTTTTCCGTGTTGCTCGCTATTGTGGTTGGAGATTTTTGGGTACCATTTTTGCACAAATCTTTCTAATACCAAGATCTTCAGTTATTAGATGAACTGCTTCTCGATTGATGTTCAGTTCTTCTACAATCATTTTCACGCATAATATTCGATCAGATCGTACGAGTTCACGCACCTTGGCCAAGTTGACATCCGTCCGTGAGGTTGATGGTCGTCCACTGCGGTCTTCATCTTCAACATTCGTTTGCCTTCACTAAACATTTTACACCAACGAAAAACTTGAGCTCTTCACATAACCTCTTCTCCAAAACCCTTCTGAAGCTTATCGTAAGATGTCGTCGCGTTTTCACCCTATTTAACGCAAAAAGAAAATGGCATACCGTTGCGCAATATTATGCGGTTCCATTTCCGTGACGGAAGACACAAAGTCGTGTTAACTTATAACAGAATAACTCACGACTAAGTAGTTGCATCGATGTTCCACTTGGACTAGAAGCAGGTTGTAGACCAAATTAAAGTTATTGTGCCTACGCAAGCCTGCAGGGTTGCCACATCTTGCAAAGAAAATCAGTCTCGTTACTTTATTGTCGCACCTCGTATGATGTGTTGTGAGTTTAGAAGTGCGTGGGATACAGAGCGAATGTGACAGAAGCTTCGGTTAACTTTGTTTGTACGTAAGCTGGCTAAAATGCTACTCATCTACACTAATGCATTATATGTAGACAGTGTGTTTACGACTTCTGATATGCCAGTACTCCTGCTGCTGACGAGGTGTACCACCGGAGCTTTCCTATACGTCGAATTCCTGGCTGTAGTGTTTTCCAGAGTTTTCAGTACATTGTGTGAAACAGGTATCCTTCAAAGCTTCACTCTTCCTTCTGAATGTATTGCTCAGCGACCTGTGCAGGAACAGCAACACATTGTTGAAATGGCATAGCATAGTCCAACTACCAGAGGATGGCGACTTTCTGCACGTTTCAGTGTACCACTAATACGCATATGGCGAACACTACATGAGGAAACGTGTGCCCTTTTCAAATACAGCATCTCCACAATCTTCACATTGGGGACAATGCCACACGACTTGAATTTTGCCACTGGTTAAATGACAGTCGTCAACTGCTTTCATTAATACTATTCACTCATTAAGTGACTTTTACGCGGAACGGAATCAACAGACGAGATAATGTTTGGTGTGGCGTGATCGGTAACATGTTGACAGGTCCAGTTATCATAGAAGAGTAAATGATGAAATAAAGAACTCGCATTTTTAGGAAAATTCGTTTGTTGAACACCTCGAGGATGTTCCTTTGGCCACACGGTCTGCAATGTACTTCCATCATGACAGATCCCTGCACATTTTACCAGACGTGTGGGGGACATTTTAACCGCACTTAACACTATGCCGTCCGGCGACACCACACTAGTGTCGTGCGCGAAATAGCAGTCAACGGCCGGTGACACCACAGTGGTGTCGTCTGCAGAGTATCGCTCAGTGGCAGGCGACATCACTGTGGTGTTGTGAGCATAGTATCGCGCGGTGGTCGGTGACAGCACTTTAGTATCTTTTGCATTCTGTTGGTGTTTCGTTTAGGTAACAATAAGTTACACATGTCAACAAGTGCTTTGTTTATATAAATATTTGTGCTCTTTCATCATGGCGGACGAAATAGACAATAGGATTATTTACGATGAATGCGTGGACGCCGTGTCTGACTTTCCGGACAACTTGGCCGATTAGGAAGAAGACACTGGATATAAAAAAATGAAAGTGAAGCAGAATCGTAGGAAGATAGTGAAATACGTCCAAGAAGAATTCGGCGAGCGCTACGGTTGCCAACTGATTCGGCTGAATCAGAGGAAGAAGACAGTGCACAGTGGTCAGACTTTGATTTACCGAGAACCAATAATAAATCTGAAGGATCCCCGGGTCCAAACATATTTCCCAAAGATACACAGAGCGTTGGGGATATCGTAAATTATGTATTGGGAACGATCTATCTGGATATATTAGCAACGAAACCAACAACTACTACAGTCAAAATTGCAATAGAAGGAAACTGGATTTAAAAAAATGCAAAATTTGTCAGCGTTACGGGACCCGAACTTAGTAAATGGTTTGGGCTTGCTATCCTTATGGGAACTGTAAAAAAAGCGAGGATCGATTATTATTGGTCAACGAATCCCTTGACAGAAACACCGATATTTCGCAAAACCATGTCCCGCAGCCGATTCAGACAAATATTATCATTTTTACATTTTTACCACAGCAACAATAAACCGGATAATGCCGAACGGCTTGTCAAAGTGCAATTCGTAATTGATTATTTTTCCAAAAAATTTAAAGAAACGTTAAATATAAGTCGGCAACGGCCTTGCCGCAGTGGATACACCGGTTGCCGTGCGGTCACGGAAGTTAAGCGCTATCGGGCGTGGTCAGCTGTTGGGTGGGTGACCATCCTGGCCGCCACGCGCAGTTGCCATTTTTTGGGGTGCACTCAGCCTCATGATGCCAATTGAGGAGCTACTCGACCGAATAGTAGCGGCTTCGGTCAAGAATAGCATCATGACGACCGGGAGAGCGGTGTGCTGACCCCACGCCCCTCCTATCTGCATCTTCCTCTGAGGATGGCACGGGGGATGGATGGTCCCGATGGGCCAGTTGTGGCCTGTAGACGGAGTGGTTTTTTTTTATTTAAGTCAAAACATCTCAACTGATGAAAGAATGATACTGTGGCGTCGACGGTGAAATTTTAAAGTTTACAATTCGTCGAAAATTACGAAATACAGCATACTGATTCGGATGCTACGGGATCCGAGTACGGTACACATTTCCTCATTCAAGATATATTCCGGCGCTGGACACCCTTTAGCAAAAACAGTGACGGAACTATTGAAACCTTCTGATGGAAAGTGGCATCACCTTTACATGGATAACTATTATAACAGTGTAGAACTTGCAAAGAATTTACTTGAAAAGAAAATTAGTGTTTGTGGAGTGATACGGCAAAATACAGGCTTTCCGGAAAATTTAAGCGCACAAAAATCAATGTGTTGGAAGCTTGTCATCTATGGAAAGGTGACAAGCGGCCGGCGACAAGCCAAGTAATCCGACTTAGCCTAGAGTAGTACCATGTGGGCGCACAGGCCGTCCCTGAACGGAGTTTATGTTGAAAAATATATTTTTGTAGCCAAAAGAGTAGGGAATAAAATAGCGTATTGGAATCATGAATAAAAGCAACATGCTTCCAAAAATACAGTGTTGCATTACTTATTGAACCCCCTTTGTACAGTGAACGGCTACGAAGGTCGCAGACCATACGCCACTACACTTTCGTCTGGGGGATCGGACGAAGTCTAGGATGTAGAAACGAAAGACGAATACCCAAGATGAACTGGTTGCTAACATTATAGACACCGCTGCCCTCGTGGCAGAATGTGCAGAGGCGCACAGCAAAGAACGCAACATATTCTCCCGAGACTATACAAAAATACTTAAGTTGAACATGGGATATTCGAATATTTTTTGTAAACTTTAATGTGACGTGTACTATAATGCTTAAAGGACAATTTGTTTGAAATATGGTTTCTTTTCAGTTGATACTTTATAAATCGCATGTTGTAATGTTTACTGTTCCACATGTGTAACTGTGACAATGTATTGCATAATACTGAAAAGCCGGCCAGAGCGGCCGAGCGGTTCTAGTCGCTACAGCCTGGAACCGCGCGACCGCTACGGTCGCAGGTTCGAATCATGCCTCGGGCATGGATGTGTGTGATGTCCTTAGGTTAGTTAGGTTTAAGTAGTTCTAAGTTCTACGGGACTGATGACCTCAGAAGTTAAGTCCCATAGCGGTCAGAGACATTTGAACCATTTGAATACGGAAAATAAATAACAATGTACATTAAATGTGTTCCATCTCGAAAATCACTCGGAGTAGGAGGTATGTCAATATGAAGCTTTTACTTCAAATGGTAGTTCCTGTCATCTGCATGAATATTGACCATTCCTCCTGGAACACTCTATATATAATCTCATGTGTTGCACGTTGGCACCTCTTATTTTGCCTCTTTGCTAATGAAAAGTGCGTGGAAGCTGGTCAAAGAAACTGCCGCCGCGGGTATTTGGTCAGTCAAGCAAAACGTTTGTTCACACAAATGCAGGTTGAATAAATATATCGTACTCAACTTATCCTGAAAAATTGCTGTACTATTGACAACTTGTTCTAGCTGTGACCAGCTATAATCAGAGGCCTGACACTGGGCGTGCAGCTATGTACTGGATGTTTGCAAATGGAGCTATCAACAGCTTGGAGTAATGTTCGCAACGCCCGACCGGTTAGCCGATCGGTCTAACGCACGGCTTTCCGGAGTGGGAAGGAGCGCTGGTCTCCGGCACGAATCCGCCCGATGGACTTGTGTCGAAGTCCGGTGAGCCGGCCAGTCTGTGGATTGTTTTTAGGCGGTTTTCCATCTGCCTCCGCGAATGCAAGCTGGGTCCCCTTATTCCGCCTCAGTTACACTATGTTGGCGATTGTTGCGCAAACAAGTTCTCCACGTACGCGTACACCACCATTACTCTACCACGCAACACACTCGTCTGGTGTGACATTCCCGGGAGAGAGAGGGGGGGGGGGGGGCACCAGGAGCCGAACCGCACAATACCCCTGGACGGAGAGGCTCCGTCGTTTGTAGGTCTCCGGTTCACATACAATACAATGTTCGGCACCAACTAGCAACATGGAACTTTTACCAGAAGCACGAAACTACAAGTAGAAGTAGATGTAGAAATAGAGCGTGGTGCCATGTGGCTGCCGCTTATAACTCCGTTCTGTCGGTCTTCGTTGGTCGGCAGCCTGGAGGTTCATTACTGGCCAAGACATTCAGAGCGCCGCTCGCGGCGCCCGGAGGAATCTTCGAGACGCTGGCTCCGGCAGTATCGATAAGCTACGATACTGCAGTATCGAGGTATATTGTTGCTGGTTTGGTCCCCAGTCAGAAGGCTGGTATGATGTAGCTCTCCAGGCCACTCTATCCTGGGAAAACTCCTTCATCTTCGAATAACAACTGAAATCCACAGCCTTTTGAAGCTGCTTTCTGTGCTCATCTCGTGGTCTCCATCTGCAATTTTTACTCTACACTTCCCTCTAACACTAACTTGACGATCCCTTTATGTGTCAGAGTGTGTCCTCTCAACCGATCCCTTGTTTCAGTCAAGTTATGCCACAACATTCTTGTCTCTCCAATTCTGTTTAGTACCTCCTTATTAGTAATACGATCTACCTGTCTAATATTGAGAATTCTTCTAAAGCACCACATTTCAGGAGCCTCTATTCTCTTCTTGTTTAAGCCGTTTATCATCAATTTTTCACTTCCGTACATGCCTTCACTTCATACAAATACTTTCACAGACGACTTCCTTACGCTTAAATCTATATTCAATGTTAACAAATTTCTCTTCTTCAAAAAACAATTTATCGCCTTTGCCCGTCTACATTTTATATTCTGTCTACTTCTGTCATCGCGGTTATTTTAAAGCGCAAGTAGCAAACCTCATCTAGTACATTCAGTGTTTCATTTTGTATCCTAATTCCCTCATCATCGCCTGATTTAATTCGATTACATTCTATTATCCTTGTTTTGCTTTTCTTGATGTTCCTCTTACATACTTCTTTCAAAACACTATCCATTCCATTCAACTGCACTTCCAAGGCCTTTACCGTGTCTGACACAATTACTGTGTCTGTGGCAACCCTCAAAGTTTTTGTTTCCTACTATTCATTCCATTCAACTGCACTTCCAAGGCCTTTACCGTGTCTGACACAATTACTGTGTCTGTGGCAACCCTCAAAGTTTTTGTTTCCTCTCCCTGAAATTTAATCCCTTCTCCAGTTTTTCCTTTGGTTTCCTTTACTGCTTGCTCACTGTTCAAATTGAATACCATCGGTGACATGCTTCCACCCTATTTCACTCCCTACTCAACCACTACTCCCATTTCATGCTCCTAGACTCCTATAACTGCCATCTAGTTTCTGTACAAGTTGTAAAATGTCTCCTGTTTCCTGTATTTTACCACTGCTACCTTCAAAATTTCAAAGAGAGTATTCCACTAAACATCATCAAAACCTTTCTGTAAGTCTACAGATGCTATAAGGATAGCTTTGTCTTCCCTTGACGTATCTTCTAAGATAAATCGCAGGGTCAGTATTGCCTCGCGTGTCGTTACATTTCTATGTAATCGAAACTGATTATCCCCGAGGTCCATCTCCATAGGTTCTTGCATTCTTATGTAAAGAACTCGTGTTAGTATTTTGCAATCACAACTTATTAAACTGATAGTTCGCTAATGTTCACACCTGTTAGCAGCTTCTTTCTTTCGTTTTGGAATTACTACAATCTGCTTGAAGTCTGACGGTATTTCGCCTGTCTCATACATCTTGCACACCAGGTCGAAGAGCTTTGTCGTTGCTGGTTCACCCAAGGGTATCAGAAGTTCTGACGGACATCGTTTACCCCAGGGCCTTGTTTTGACTTAGGTCTTTCAGAGCTCTGTCAAATTCTTCTCGCAGTATCGTATCTCCCATCTCATCTTTATGTACATTCACTTCCCTTTTTATAATATTGCCTTCAAGTTCATCTCCCTCTATACACTCCTTCCACCTTTCATCTTTCCCTTCTTTGTTTAGGATTGGTTTTCAGTCTCAGCTCATGATATTCATACAGCTGCTTCTCTTTTCTCCAAACGACTCTTTAATTTTCCCGTTGGCAGTATCTGACTTTCCCCTAGTGAAATAAGCTTCTAAATCCTTACATTTGTCCTCTAGCCATTTCCGCTTACCCATTTTGCATTTCCAGTCAGTCTCATTTTTTGAACGTTTGTATTCCCTTTCACCTGCTTCATTTGCTGCATTTTTATATTTGCTCCTTTCATCAGTTAAATTCAGTATCTCAGTATCTCCTGTGTTATCCAAGGATTTCTACTATAACTTGTTTCTTCTTTACCTATTTTATGCTCTTCTGACTTCACCATTTCATCTCTCAAAACTTCTCTCGACTTCTACTGTATTCCGTTTCCTGTTTTTGTCAATCGTTGCCTAATAATCTTTCTGAAACACAGGCTGCTGTTCTTTTAACTTATCCACATCCCATATCCTAAGTTTTCTACATTTTCGCAATTTATTTAGTTTTAATATACAGTTCGTAACCAATAAATCGTGGACAGGGTGTACATCTGCTCCTGCTAATGTCTTTACAGATTGGAATGTGGTTCCGAAATCTCTGTATTACCATTATATAATCACTCTGAAACTTTCCGGTGAGTCCAAGTCTGTTCCACGTATATAACCTGCTTTCATGATTCTTAAACCACGTATTAGAGACGATTTAATTATGCCCTGTGCAAAATTCTACCAAGCGGATTCCTATTTCATTCCTTTACCCAAGTCAACACACACCTACAATTTTTCCTTCGCTTCCTTTTCCTCCTGTAGAATCCCAGTCCCCCATCACAATTAAATCTTCGTCTCCCTCAACTATCTGAATAATTTCTATTATCTCATTATGCGTTTCTTTAATTCGTTCATCATGCGCTAAGCTAGTTGGCGCATGAACTCATACTACTGTGGTGGTGGTTGCCTTTGTGTCTGTCTTCGGTACGATAATGCGTTCAGTATGCTGTTCATAGTAGCTTACTCGCATTCCAGTTTTCTTATTCATTATTAAACCTACTCCTGCATTACCTCTATTAGATTTCATGTTCACCTGACCGGAAGTCCTATTCACTATGTTAGCCAAATGCCTTGGGTCTCGACCTCCCTCGGCTTCATTCAAGCCTTTCATAGCGTTGACCAGGCATTTCTGACGACAGCATTTCGACATATGGCGTACCTGGACACCATTGTAGATGTAGAGATGCCTCTTCCTTGCAGCGTGACGCCCTGGGTGTTGTACAACGGCTGTATCACACTGCTGATCCTGGTCCGACCATCAGTGAGTCAGTGCTGTCCTATCTTAGCGATAATGTATGTCTTCACTGTGGAACCACTGCTGTGTGACCTCCGGCCCTCCGACAACGCCTAGGAAGGATGACACTCGGCGGACATACTTTTTGCTGCACTGCATATGCCAGTGATCTGGTACTTCTCCTTCGTGGCGGTGATGATGTCTGTGCAGCATTGGCGTGGATGACGACCTATAGCGCAGCATAGGGCAGTAGTCTCAACGTCCAAAAATCGCATGTTCTGTCTAGACAGGGTGGTTCATTGATCGTGACCGGGCCAAATATCCCACGAAATAAGTGTCAAACGAAAAAACTACAAGGAACGAAACTTGTCTAGCTTGAAGGGGGAAACCAGATGGTGCTATGGTTGGCCCGCTAGATGGCGCTGCCATAGATCAAACCGATATCAACTGGTTTTTTTTAAACAGAAACCCCCATTTTTTATTACATATTCGTGTAGTACGTAAAGAAAAATGAACGTTTTAGTTGGACCACTTTTCTCGCTTAGTGACAGATGGCGCTGTAATAGTCACGAACATATGGATCACAATTTTAGACGAACAGTTACTAACAGGTAGGGTTTTTAAATTAAAATACAGAACCTAGGTACGTTTGAACATTTTATTTCGGTTGTTCCAATGTGATAAATGTACCTTTTTGCGAACTTAATTTCTGAGAACGCATGTTGTTACAGCGTGATTACCTATAAATACCACATTGATGCAATAAATGCTCAAAATTATGTCCGTCAACCTCAATGCATTTGGCAATACGTGTAACGACATTCCTCTCAACAGCGAGTGGTTCGCCTTCCGTAATGTTCGCACAGGTATTGACAATGCGCTGACGCATGTTGTCAGGTGTTGTCGGTGGATCACGATAGCAAATATCCTTCAACTTTCCCCAAAGAAAGAAATCCGGGGACGTCACATCCGGTGAACGTTCGGGCCACGGTATGATCCTTCGATGACCAATCCACCTGTCATGAAATATGCTATTCAATACCGCTTCAAGCGCACACGAGCTATGTGCCGCACATCCATCATATTGGAAGTACATCGTCATTCTGTCATGCAGTGAAACATATTGTCGTAACATCGGTAGAACATTACGTCGAAAATCAGCATACACTGCACCATTTAGATTGCCATCGATAAAATGGGGGCCATTTATCCTTCCTCCCATAATGTCGCACCATACATTAACCCGCCAAGGTATTCCACTTGTCGCAGCCATCGTGGATTTTACGTTGCCCAATAGTGCATATTATGCCGGTTTACGTTACCGCTGTCATCGTCGCGTAATTTCTCTTGTGCCCAGTGGTAGAACTGTACATGACGTTCAAAGTCGTCGCCATGTAATTCCTGTTGCATAGAAATATGGTACGGGTGCAATCGATGTTGATGTAGCATTCTCAACACCGACGTTTTTGAGATTCCCGATTCTCGCGCAATTTGTCTGCTCCTGATGTACGGATTAGCCGCGACAGAAGCTAAAACACCTACTCGGGCATCATCATTTGTTGCAGGTCGTGGTTGACGTTTCACATGTGGCTGGACACTTCCTGTTTCCTTAAATAACGTAACTAACCGGCGAACGTTCCGGACACTTGGATGATGTCGTCCAGGATACGGAGCAGCATACATAGCACACGCCCGTTGGGCATTTTGATCACAATAGCCATACATCAACACGATATCGACCTTTTCCGCAATTGGTAAACGGTCCACTTTAACACGGGTAATGTATCTCGAAGCAAATACCGTCCGCACTTGCGGAATGTTACGTGATACCACGCACTTATACGTTTGTGACTATTACAGCGCCATCTGTCACAAAGCGAAAAAAGTGGTCCAACTACACATTAATATTTCTTTACGTACTAGACGAATATGTAATAAAAATGGGGGGTTCCTATTTTTTAAAAAAAACGCAGTTGATATCCGTTTGACCTATGGCGGCGCAATCTAGCGGGCCAAACATAGCGCCATCTGGTTTCCCCTTTCAAGTTAGACAACTTTCGTTCTTTGTAGTATTTTCGTTTGATGCTTATTTCGTGAGATATTTGGCTGGTCACTATCAATGGACCACCCTGTAGGTAAGAGGCCGCGCGATGGGTGCGTCACCGTCTGCTATGAGTAGCTTATACAATTGCTTGGGAATTGACTTCACAACTGACATTGGTGCTCGATAGCCTTCATCCGCAGGTGTCTATTAACCAAGATCAGAGCAGGGCTAACTGAAAGACACCGCCTTCCTAGCCAATGATCCTACCCTTCAACGGTCCCAACGTACCCTCCAAACCCACCTTCACCAATTCACCGTTTGGTGCAACCAGTGGTTCCTCCATATCAGTCCCTCCAAGACCCAGGCGATCATCATAGGCCGCACCATCCACTCCTTCCGCCTCCATGATTTCTATCTCATCATTTATGGCTGTCCTACTCACCTCACTTCTACCCTCAAATACCTTTGCCTCACACTCGACCGCCACCTCACCTGGACTCCCCATCTCCTTACCATCCAAAACAAAGCTCACAACCCCCTCCGCCTCCTGAAACTCCTGTCCCGCCGGACGTGGGGTCTGCATCCTTCCACCATCCTTCACACCTACAAATCCTTGATCTGCCCCATCCTCTGTTATGCCAGCGTAGCTTGGATTTCTGCCCCTCCCCAGTTCTATAAAGCCCTCCAAAATCCTCGAACGCCATGAGCTCTGCCTCGCCTTCCGCATCTGCCTTCCGTCCCCCACGCACATCCTCTACGACCTCATCCCATTCCCCCACCTTCTCCTTTTCCTTGAACACATCCGCACACTATATATTGTCCGCCGCATTGATCCTCCTCGCCCCCTGGTATCTCCCTTCCTCTCCACCCCCAATCAGTTGCCGCGCCTTTACCGTTGTGTCCCACCCTCTCTCCATCTCCACACCCTCAATCTCCATTCCCAACCCAACTTCCACCATCTACCCCTCCCAGATGATAAGCTTCGCCCTGACATCTACCCTTCCTACCAACTCTAACCCCATCTTCCTGCCTCCTCCTCAGGGCTCCCTCTCCTCCCCCTCCCTCCTCCTGAGCGGCTTCCCCCTCCTACTCCCCCTCCTTCTCTTGTGCCCTCTTTCAGTGTCTCTGCACTCCCTCCTGCCCTGTCTTCCCTCTTCATCTCCCACTACACATGTCTCCTGCCTCTTCGTGTACCCGCTGATGCCCCTACACTCTTCATCCCTGCGCTTCCCGTGCTTTTCCATCCTCTCTGACCTTTCCCTCGGCAGGTCCCACCTGGCAGTTTTATTCTTCGTCACATGGGTTTTAAGTGTGTTGTTCTGTAGCGTGTTTAATACTGTGGCCGACTTTTAACCTGTGCTTCCATTCAGTGACTTCTATGTGCCTTAAGAATCGCCAACTGTGTTTTTTAACTTTCTGGTGACTTTTTTAACTGTCCCCCATGAATGTCTCCATGTCAGTCTAATTTTACCTCCATTTTCTCCCATTACTCTGTTTTATGTTCCCCTTCTTTTATCACCCAATGTATGTAACATTTTATTCTTATTTTAGTTGTCATGTCACTCGGCTGAAGAGTGGCGGACTGTGCCGCTGACAGCCCTTCCCTGCCCATATGGGGCAGGGGAATGAAATCACAATAAAGAAAAAAAAAAGGCTAACTGATCACAGTCGTAAGTCTCTAGACATCCTTCAACGGATGCAATACGTCAACCACTTTTTGGCGTCATGCATTCCCTATGTTAAGTAGACGGTTCTGATCCCTCCATCACTGGCCTGTCGCATGCTGGTGGCTTTGGGATCTTCTGTCAGCACAGGTATACTGTTTAAGATCTGAAAGATGTTCCTCACTCTCCCGAGAGACAGAGGGAGCTCCGAACTTTTTCATCTTCAGAAGAGAGCAAAGGCCCTGTTGGTAAGCTCTCACATGAAGATGTGGCGACGTGGTCTTACTTGCCTTAGAAGGCTACTGCTGGAGGCCTTTGTGCCGATTGCTCCCTCTGCCCCAGTGCTGTCGTCAGACATTCCAGTCCCTTTCTTCTACATTGGCCAATTCTTCCTTGAAATAACTTTCATCAACGTCTCACTATTGTCCACACACTTGACACTGCCGAGGACTTTACACACTAATCTGCAACTGGGCATGACATCGAATGTGATTAAAAGGATTTACTCCTATATAGGGTGGGGTGTTGTGTCACAGGTACTGAGCGCCTCCACTCATGCGCTGAAGTCCACTTGATACATAGCAGGTAACAGAAAGGAGGTATCCAGTCTTGCTTACATTCAATTATCTTCACAGGCTCTCTGTAAAGTATCGACTGTGGAATGATGGATACGGATGACCATCACCTTCTCTGCAGATCGGAGAAGGATGTTTGGCATTTAGTATGCCATATTTTAGCTTTCCTCACACGCATCACTTCAAACCAGATAATTGGATGTGGGGTACTTTTTGAGAGCATAAACGAACTCTGTAACATAGATATGAGGCCACGCCACAGAGTATATATTCGATGATGGTGAGAAGACAGTCCTTGATTTTTGGCATTATTTAAATGATCGACACTGTGCGACTGCACACAACGCCAGCGCCAGCAATATTTCTCAGAATTTCTCTGGAGGACGTCCCATAACCTACCTCGCAGCTGGATTATCTACAAGAATAGAAGTTGAACCATGAACCCTTCGTGTTAGGAACAAAGTACTAACAACGACCACATTGCAAAAGAGAAGTCATGAATCGTTAATCTCCAGAAAGTAGCCCCATGGAGAGTCCTCACATCATAACAAGATGACCTCTTTTGATTTTCTTCCTGTTTGGCAGCCGCCAAGGACTCGGTTTCATTTGCCTTCCCATCGGCTCTTTGAGGCATGCTGTAGCACGAACTTTTGCAACAAGTTGGTACTGGTACGAAAATAATCTTTCCACCTTTTACTTGATGCATTTTTGCCCTCTTGGATCCTATGCCCTCCACTCTTCTTAATCTGAGATCGGTAGCGGGACATGGTGCATCCATTGTCCACTTTGCACCTGACCCCTCTTTTTCGGACAATAACAAAAAAGTGACAAGCGACTGTTCGTGAAGAGCAGAAATCCGGACCTGAGTCCAGGTCCAGCACAAATTTTCATATGTTGCTTTAAATAGTTCATCTGTAACTACTGCAGTTAAATTGAGCTTCAGAAATATATTTCAGTATTTGAAACTGTAGTTCATTACCAAACTCAAAAGAATTCAAAGTTTGCTAATTGACACTGTATTTTTTATCCTTGATTGTAGTTACCATAGTTGTGGAAACTCATGATACAGTGAGATAAACTGTAACAAAAGTATTTAGCACCAATCATTTGCGGCGAAACATCAACACAAACAATATCCGCCATCATGTCAAATTTTCTGTCAATCAAAATTTCAGTCAAACACGCTCTGTTTGACAAGCACGTCAAACAACACCGTACATGGTCAAATATTTGGTAAACATACAGAGGGGTCCAAAAAAATGTATCCACTGTTTAAAAGCCCATAACTGGCAAACTAATTGACGGAGTTGTCTCATCTTTGGTAGTGTAATAGTTTGTAGTTCCGGCAATAGCCACACAAGCGTTGTATTGCGTTGTTTTGTTTTGTCAGATGACAGTCGCCAGATAGTCAGTCTTCTGTTCTTAGTTGCACCTAGTTACGCGAGTAAACATGGCTGGCGCAAGGCTTACATTCGATGAAAGGAAGTCAGTTTTGAAGTGGTATTTTAAGTACTAAAACATTAATGAGGTTCAACGGCAATGGCGAAATGAGTATCAAACAGAGCCACCGACACATTTAACGGTTCGTCGCATTCGAGACAAATTTGAAGCCGAAGGCTGTGTTAAAGATGTACACAAACGACGATCTGGACGAACTGTAACAGTAACAAGTCCAGCTAACTCTCGTCGTGTGTTACAATTCACTCGCTCACCACAGACGTCTGTAAGACAGTGTGCCCGTGAAACTGGAGTGAGTCGCTGAAGTGTTCGGCGAATTTTGAAGACAGCAAAGTGGATGCACTACATCCCACGATTGCTACACGCAGTGAACGAGGACGACCCAGATCGTAGAATGGAGTACTGCAAGTGGTTTACTAACGTAGTGCACAATGATGAAGAGTTTGCAGAGATGATTGTGTGGTCTGATGAGGCACAGTTCAAACTCAATGGTACAGTAAATCGCCACAATTGCATCTACTGGGCCGTCGAAAATCCGAACGTCCATGTAGACAAAGCCGTGAATTTGCGAGGAGTACATGTGTGGTGTGGGTTGTCTTACCGGGGTTTGATTGGGTCATTCTTCTTTGACGGCACAGTTACTGGTGAGGTGTACCTTCAGAAGCTCCAGACATCCATTTTACCTGCCATGCGAGACTTGTATGGAGACGGAAGAGTTTACTTTCAACAAGATGGCGCCCCAGCCCACTACCAAAATTGTGTTAGGGCGTATCTCGACGAAAATCTACCAGGAAGGTCGATAGGCAATAGTGGTGCTGTGGAGTATCCACCACGTTCCCCAGACCTAACTCCTCTGGACCTTTACCTGTGGGGAACACTAAAGGACGTCGTTTATCGATAAAAGCCACGCACATTGGATGAACTTCGAGAATCCATCGTACATTCATGTGCAAATATCCAACTGAACACGTTGCAGTCAGTAGTTAATGCTGCAGTTCGGCGGCATCGTTTGTGTGTGGATGTGCGAGGTGCCGGGGCTAGCAGTGTATTTAACACTAAATTCTTCTAGTATCTTCATTGGAAATGATGCTCTAAGCCCCCTCTTTCCTAACTCCGACTTTTGCTGTTGCACATGGATTAAGAAGAAACGCGAACTGACTGTAATCGACCCTGCAAGTGGAGTAGAAAAGAGTTTGACGCCTGCAATATTTTAATTTCATAGAAATTAATTTGATAAAGGAAAGTTTCATTAACGTAGTGAAAAATGAAAGGGTTGCTCTACCGATCAACAGAATCAAAGTTATGTTCAAAATAACAATTTGATTTATTGTGACTAAACTCGAAATAATAAACAAAACACATGGAACATTTACAATACATCAAATTGGATACTCAAATAAATGCTGTGAAGGTAAAGTTGTCCATAAACTAGATTGTGACCCTTATGACCAAGTGGTATGTGAAGCCAATTCCTTGCAACTCAAATCTTAAGAGAAAAACCAAGCCAACCCAACATTAATTGCTGCTACAGTAGTGAGAACTCAGACAATGAACACCAAAGACAGAATCACGTTAGAAAAGCTGGGAACAGGCGCGCTCTGCTGAGCTCTGATTGTCACATAGCAAAATTCCCTAATCTGCCGGTGCTGCGGACATACATTACCAAGCTGTGTTCTTAACTGTAAGGACACGATCTGGCATACCAGAGGCGATGGCTGATTGCTTCGACGTTCCATCGTGGTGATGATAATGTCGCGAGTATAGCCCAAAACAAATTATCCTGGTCTGGTTGTTCCAAACTAAAGACTTCCTAGCAACACAAATGCACCTCTGAGGGAAACGAAGAAGGCTCGCTCCACAATCACTGATGGTACAGTGATTGATTTGTAACAAGCGAAGTCACACAGTAACTCCGATACAGTCAACTTTAGCCAAAACTACTCAAGACAGACAACATAGGCCGCTTGTGTGCAGAACGCTCAATTGCCAACTGTGCCCGGAAAGTTACGTTAAAATCGAAATTTCAGCAACTTCGTCAAACAGTTACAATTAAATGAAAGTATATTAGACAGCCAACGGAAGGCAGGCTGTCCAGAGGAGCGAGAGCTCAGTCTTGTAACCTACTCCAACGAAAAGGAGAGACTCGACACTACCAAGAGCACCTGTACAAGCCGAACACAGAACATCCCGCACCCACAACAGTGGCCGTGGTTAAAACGTGCCAATCAGTAACTCGAAAACCGGTGGAAAATTCCACTCTATTGCCGAAGCACTACTGTTCCACCAATGGAGATACTTGGCTGTAATTTCTGCGCCAATTTTGCTACGTCATGGACCTATCCCCTGAGCAAGTCAATTACAGTTGTGATTTTGCAGAAAACGCGGGAATTTTCCCGCCAAGACTGCCTGGGAACACAAGTCTTATCACGCCTTGCTGGTAGCCCGTCGGAAAGTGTCTTCACTAAGTAACGGAATCTCTAGCTCCAGCCGCTCCTTCAGGCCCCTGTGGGCGTGTCACCCCTGCTCTTATGACAATGTTGGCGACTGGGAAGCATCCACTCGACTCCCTCACACCTATCAGCATAACCATTTCAAGATCAGCAGAACCCGCCTGTCAGCAGACCACCTGGATGATGAGAGACGCTGCGTGGGAAGTCCACGTGTGAAGCAATAGCAACTTATCACCATATGCAATTAGAGAGGAAGATATTCATATCCTCTGAGTTCTCAATACTAGCCTTGTGATGACAATACTCAGCCATACTTCCCCAAATCGAATTAGAGTAAGATATAAATATGAGAGGGGACAAGTCACTGTGTGCATCTAAAGGTACGCCACCTCTCAGATGTTAATGGCGACCATTTCGAACACCTACAGTGATATCTTTAAGTTGGACTTTGAGCTACACTTTCACCAAAAATGAGACAACTCCGTCAATTAGTTTGCAAGTTATGGACTTTTAAGAAGTGGATACACTTTTTTGGACCCCTCTGTATTTGCTATAGCTGTATGCTACGCACCATTCTCAGGACCACGGAGGCCTGCACGTCCCTGCGACGCGCTTCGAGTATGTCCTGGCGAGTGCCCAGGAGCGTGTCTTCCAGGTGAGCCGCCTGCTGCAGGTCCCGCTCTGCGACGCTGCCCAGAGTGTACAGCTGTTCCGCGCGCTCCTGTTCGCGCTCCGCTAGCTTAGCGGCATTGGCCTCCATCTCTTCGTAGGCCGCTAGAGTGCGTTGCGGCCCGAACACGTCCAGCTCGGCCACCTGCTGTCTGGCACTTTCCACTTCGTGCTTGGCGCGCGAGTGCAACAGGCGCTCCTTGCACAGTCGCTGCAGCTGTGGCCACACGCGCTTCAGCATCCGCTCCGCCTCCTGCCAAATGACGCGTCGAGAATGGTCACAGCCCTGTCAGTCGCAATCGGTAGGTGTACGTTCAATGTAAGAAAATAAAAGCTAATCTGTAATCCACTCTATACTAGGTAGAGACAAAGACCAGATATACACTACTGGCCATTAAAATTGCTACACCAAGAAGAAATGCAGATGATAAACGGGTATTCACTGGACAAATATATTATACTAGAACTGACATGTGATTACATTTTCACGAAATTTGGGTGCGTAGATCCTGAGAAATCAGTATCCAGAACAACCACCTCTGGCCGTAATAACGGCCTTGATACGCCTGGGCATTGAGTCAAACAGAGCTTGGACGCTGTGTACAGGTACAGCTGCCCATGCAGCATCAACACTATACGACAGTTCATCAAGAGTAGTGACTGGCATATTGTGACAAGCCAGCTGATCGGCCACCATTGACCAGATGTTTTGAACTGGTGAGAGATCTGGAGTATGTGCTGGCCAGGGCAGCAGTCGAACATTTTCTGTATCCAGAAAGGCCCGTAAAGAACCTGCAACATGCGGTCGTGCACTATCCTGCTGAAATGTAGGGTTTCGCAGGGATCGAATGAAGGGTAAGGCCACGGGTTGTAACACATCTGAAATGTAGCGTACACTGTTCAAAGTGCCGTCAATGGGAACAAGAGGTGGCCGAGACGTGTAACCAATGGCACCCCATACCATCACGCCGGGTGATACGACAGCATGGCGATGACGGATACACGCTTCCAATGTGCGTTCACCGCGATGTCGCCAAACACGGATGCGACCATCATGATGCTGTAAACAGAACCTGGATTCATCCGAAAAATGATGTTTTGCCATTCGTGCACCCAGTTTCGTCGTTGAGTACACCATCACAGGCGCTCCTGTCTGTGATGCAGCGTCAAGGGTAACCGCAGCCATGGTCTCCGAGCTGATAGTCCATGCTGCTGCAAACTGTCGTCGAACTGTTCGTGCAGATGGTTGTTGTCTTGCAAACGTCCCCATCTGTTGACTCAGGGATCGAGACGTGGCTCCACGATCCGTTACAGCCATGCGGATAGGATGCCTGTCATCTCGACTGTTAGTGATTCGAGGCCGTTGGGGTCCAGCACGGCGTTCCGTGTTACCCTCCTGAACCCACCGATTCCATAGTCTGCTAACAGTCATTGGATCTCGACCAATGCGAGTAGCAATGTAGCGATACGATAAACCGCAATCGCGATAGGCTACAATCTGACCTTTATCAAAGACGGAAACGTGATGGTACGCATTTGTCCTCCTTGCACGAGGCATCACAACAACGTTTAACCGGGCAACGCCGGTCAAATGCTGTTTGTACGTGAGAAATCGGTTGGAAACTTTTCTCATGTCAGCACGTTGTAGGTGTCGCCACCGGCGCCAACCTTGTGTAAATGCTCTGAAAAGCTAATCATTTGCATATCACAGCATCTTCTTCCTGTCGGTTTCATTTCGCGTCTGTAGCACGTCACACTTCCTGGTGTAGCAATTTTAATGGCCAGTAGTGTAATTGCTTTTAAGTTCTTACAGTAAGCGTATTACTCATTTACATTTACATTCACATTTACATTTGTACTCCGCAAGCCACCCAACGGTGTGTGGCGGAGGGCACTTTACGTGCCATTATCACTACCTCCCTTTCCTGTTCCAGTCGCGTATGGTTCGCGGGAAGGACGACTGTCTGAAAGCCTCCGTGCGCGCTCTAAGCTCTCTAATTTTACATTCGTGATCTCCTCGGGAGGTATAAGTAGGGGGAAGCAATATATTCGATACCTCATCCAGAAACGCACCCTCTCGAAACCTGGACAGCAAGCTACACCGCGATGCAGAGCGCCTCTCTTGCAGAGTCTGCCACTTGAGTTTGTTAAACATCTCCGTAACGCTATCACGGTTACCAAATAACCCTGTGACGAAACGCGCCGCTCTTCTTTGGATCTTCTCTATCTCCTCCGTCAACCCGATCTGGTACGGATCCCACACTGATGAGCAATACTCAAGTATAGGTCGAACGAGTGTTTTGTAAGCCACCTCCTTTGTTGATGGGCTACATTTTCTAAGCACTCTCCCAATGAATCTCAACCTGGTACCCGCCTTACCAACAATCAATTTTATATGATCATTCCACTTCAAATCGTTCCGCACGCATACTCCCAGATATTTTACAGACGTAACTGCTACCAGTGTTTGTTACGCTATCATATAATCATACAATAAAGGATCCTTCTTTCTATGTATTCGCAATACATTACATTTGTCTATGTTAAGGGTCAGTTGCCACTCCCTGCACCAAGTGCCTATCCGCTGCAGATCTTCCTGCATTTCGCTACAATTTTCTAATGCTGCAACTTCTCTGTATACTACAGCATCATCCGCGAAAAGCCGCATGGAACTTCCGACACTATCTACTAGGTCATTTATATATATTGTGAAAAGCAATGGTCCCATAACACTCCCCTGTGGCACGCTAGAGGTTACCTTAACGTCTGTAGACGTCTCTCCATTGATAACAACATGCTGTGTCCTGTTTGCTAAAAACTCTTCAATCCAGCCACACAGCTGGTCTGATATTCCGTAGGCTCTAACTTTGTTTATCAGGCGACAGTGCGAAACTGTATCGAACGCCTTCCGGAAGTCAAGAAAAATAGCATCTACCTGGGAGCCTGTATCTAATATTTTCTGGGTCTCATGAGCAAATAAAGCGAGTTGGGTCTCACACGATCACTGTTTCCGGAATCCATGTTGATTCCTACAGAGTAGATTCTGGGTTTCCAAAAACGACATGATACTCGAGCAAAAAACATGTTCTAAAATTCTACAACAGATCGACGTCAGAGATATAGGTCTATAGTTTTGCGCATCTGCTCGACGACCCTTCTTGAAGACTGGGACTACCTGTGCTCTTTTCCAATCATTTGGAATCTTCCGTTCCTCTAGAGACTTGCGGTACACGGCTGCTAGAAGGGGGGCAAGTTCTTTCGCGTACTCTGTGTAGAATCGAATTGGTATCCCGTCAGGTCCAGTGGACTTCCCTCTATTGAGTGATTTCAGTTGCTTTTCTATTCCTTGGACACTTATTTCGATGTCAGCCATTTTTTCGTTTGTGCGAGGATTTAGAGAAGGAACTGCAGTGCGGTCTTCCTCTGTGAAACAGCTTTGGAAAAAGGTGTTTAGTATTTCAGCTTTACGCGTGTCATCCTCTGTTTCAATGCCTTCATCATCCCGGAGTGTCCGGATATGCTGTTTCGAGCCACTTACTGATTTAACGTACGACCAGAACTTCCTAGGATTTTCTGTCAAGTCGGTACATAGAATTTTACTTTCGAATTCACTGAACGCTTCACGCATAGCCCTCCTTACGCTAACTTTGGCATCGTTTAGCTTCTGTTTGTCTGAGAGGTTTTGGCTGCGTTTAAACTTAGAGTGAAGTTCTCTTTGCTTTCGCAGTAGTTTGCTAACTTTGTTGTTGTACCACGGTGGGTTTTTCCCGTACCTGTCTAAAACGCATTTTACGATTGCCTTGAACTTTTTCCATAAACGCTCAACATTGTCAGTGTCGGAACAGAAATTTTCGTTTTGATCTGTTAGGTAGTCTGAAATCTGCCTTTTATTACTCTTGCTAAACAGATAAACCTTCCTCCCTTTTTTTATATTCCTACTAACTTCCATATTCAGGGATGCTGCAACGGCCTTATGATCACTGATTCTCTGTTCTGTACATACAGAGTCGAAAAGTTCGGGTCTGTTTGTTATCAGTAGGTCCAAGATGTTATCTCCACGAGTCGGTTCTCTGTTTAATTGCTCGAGGTAATTTTCGGATAGTGCACTCAGTATAATGTCACTCGATGCTCTGTCCCTACAACCCGTCCTAAACATCTGAGTGTCCCAGTCTACACTCATGTGTTGATTTCGCCCTTCTCAGTTTTTAATACAGTTTATTAACTAGGTAATGTTATTAAGTGACTGATACGGTGTTTGGTCGTTCCTTTCTTGAAACGGCGTGTCGCAAGGACTTCTCGTCAATGTGACATTCTGGCGGCGATGCCAAAACAGTGCCCTGATTGCTTACTATGGTCTGTTGTTTCAACCCCTGGGCTTCTTCCCCTACTTATTTTATCATTTTTATATTATTCTTTTAGCTCCGTATGTTTGTCCTTATGTACTTCATTAAATTTTTGTCTTACATCGCCACAAGAGCGTCCCGGAATTACGTGTCATCACTTAAACAATTGTTTATTTTCTTTTAACAATCTAAATTTAACTTTAGTCTTGGTTTTAATTTATTGCATTTTACCACTGTAATAACTTCTATATCTGGTAAGCCGACCTTAGACTTTATCTATTGTATTCTTGTTTTCATTGCACTTTGTACAATTATATATCGACGAATACATGTGGGCCATAGCGACATCTGATGAGCTTGTGAGACAAAAATTTCGTGACTACTGTAGCGTATTTTGTTATGAACAATAGCACTGTTAACAAGATGATTCCGCCTATACTGAAGGCTAGCATATACCACATTTTAAATATGTGCGACGACGATATGTCGATTTTGTGTGTATCTTTTGACTACATGACTGTGGATTCATTGTATTAGGACTTCATTATGTTAAGACATGTTTTAAAACAGGTGTGCTTTGTTATATTTTAGAGGGCCTTTTCTACATGTATGTTAGTAATAATTTTCATCATCACCTATTTTATTGTTTTTTTCACAAGTTTTATTGCAATTCTGAAGATGGTCACCTCTGATTGAAACCGGTAGTCTAAGGACCTAACTGTTTTCTGATTGTAGACGAAAATAATAAAAGAAATTTGTTCTACACTAGCGAGTGTGTCGCAGCTTATGAGACATGGGTCGTTGTCCTGCGCTGCTTCACCGCTATGCCGCAGCTCCCGAGTCGTCGTGACGGTGAGTGGTGAGGAGCCAGTCTCCCGCCAACCTATGATTAGATATTTTCTGTGGTTGGTAGCTCTGGTGATCGTTTCGGCCAGTGCAACAGTTCAACAACCTCTGTCTCATGCTTGGCTAGGCCAGGACAGCACAGGCAGTCTGAAGCCTAGTGTTGTCTTATTGAAACATAACTTCATGTGAAGATACGGTACAATTACTGACCTTAGTACAACACAAATGTAATGTCTGCTGTACAGATTATCAGCTGTGAGAACCAGCGGTGATCATGTTGCACACTGAATGGCATTCCCTACAGTCGAGGCAAACGCTGGGTCAGTATGACGATGAGGAATGCAATCTGGCAATGTTTATTTTCCTTCGAGTCTCCCCACGTGGAGACATGCATAATGATGCTGTACATGGAGCCAGGAGTCGTCCAAAAAGAGCACGTGGTGCCACCCCTGTGCGTAGCGTTGCTGCTGGGATCTTCTTGGGCACACCACTGTCAATGGTATGCATACAGAGCAAGCACTGAAGAAAACAGAGGAGAAATTTGGAAAGTGTGTAAACTATTCGGTAGAATATTTAAAAATTAAATATTTCCTGTTGCATTGTAACTTCACCAGAGATGAAGAAAGACTTCATAGAGCAATAGAACGACTTGACAAATGTTACAAGTTGAACAAAACAAAAGTAAGACAGACGTGTTCGAGTGTGGTCGTATGAAGTCAGTTTACCTTGAGAGAATTATATTAGGAAATGATACGTTAAAATAGTAGAGGAGTCTTTGTACATGCGCATCAGAATAACTGATGATGGCAGGAGAAGAAAGGGTATAAACTGCAGATTGGCGATAGCAAGAAAAGCGTTTCTGAAAGAGAGGACGGTTTTAACATCAGATATAAATGTAAGTGTTAGAATACTTTTTCTTAAGGCATTTGTGTAGAGTGCGACCTTCTGAGGAAGTGAAATGTGCATGATAATCATAATAAACAACAAGCAAATAGAAGCTTGTGAAGTGTGGTGCTACAGAAGAACGCTGAAGATTACTCAGGGAGTTCAAGAAACTGATTAATAACAACTGGCCATTAAAATTGCTACATCAAGAAGAAATGCAGATGATAAACGGGTATTAATTTGACAAATATAATATGCTAGAACTGACATGTCATTACATTTTCAAGCGCTTTGGGTGCATAGATCCTGAGAAATCAGTACCCAGAACAACCACCTCTGGACGTAAAACCGGCCTTGGTACGCCTGGGGATTGAGTCAAACAGAGCTTGGATGGCGTGTACAGGTACAGCTGCCCATGCAGCTTCAACACGATACCACAGTTCATCAAGAGTAGTGACTGGAGTATTGTGACGAGCCAGTTGCTCGGTCACCATCGACCAGACGTTTTCAGTTGGTGAGAGATCTGGAGAATGTGCTGGCCAGGGCAGCAGTCGAACATTTCCTGTATCCAGAAAGGCCCGTACAGGACCTGCAGCATGCGGTCGTGCATTATCCTGCTGAAATGTAGAATTTCGCAGGGATCGAATGAAGGGTAGAGCCACGAGTCGTAACACATCTGCAATGTAACGTCAACTGTTCAAAGTGCCATCAACGCGAACAAGAGATGACCGAGACGTGTAACCAATAGCACCCCATACCATCACGCCGGGTGATACGCCAGTCTGGCAGCCATGGTCTCCGAGCTGATAGTCCATGCTGCTGCAAACGTCGTCGAACTGTTCGTGCAGATGGTTGTTGTCTTGCAAACGTCCCCATCTGTTGACTCAGGGATCGAGACGTGGCTGCACTATCCGTTACAGCCATGCGGATAAGATGCCTGTCATCTCGACTGCTAGTGATACGAGGACTGCTAGTGATACGAGGCCATTGGGATCCCGCACGGCGTTATATTACCCTCCTGAACCCTTCGATTCCATATTATGCTAACAGTCATTGGATCTCGACCAACGCGAGCAGCAATGTCGCGATACGATATGATAAACCGCAATAGCGATAGGCTGCAATACGACTTTTATCAAAGTCGGAAACGTGATGGGACGCATTTCTCTTCCTTACACGAGGCACCAAAACAACGACGTTTCACCAGGCAACGCCGGTCAACAGCTGTTTGTGTATGAGAAACTGGTTGGAGACTTTCCTCAAGTCAGCACGTTGTAGGTGGCGCCACCGGTGCCAACCTTGTGTGAATGCTCTGAAAATCTAATCATTTGCATATCACAGCATCTTCTTCCTGTCGGTTAAATTTCGTGTCTGTAGCACGTCATCTTCGTGGTGTAGCAATTTTAATGGCCAGTAGTGTAAATTATTGGAACGGCTTATCATGTTGGCCGTAATGTAGCGAGAGTCGATGCCCTGACTTTTGGTCTCGTGGACTGCTGAGCCTACCTGCCTGCGTCCGGGCGGTGCACGCAACCTGGACATGGCCCTCTCCTGCAGCTGCTGCAGCTGTGCCTCCCTCTGTGCCACCAGCTGGCGTGCAGCGTCCAGGCGCTGCTGCAGCTCCTCCTCCTCCAGGGCGGCACGGTTCATCTCGGCCTCCAGCTGGTGCCGCACCTGTGCCGACAGCACTGTCAGTCTACAGTCGACACTGAAACCTGTCGGTGGCATATTTTTTGGTTTACAGTCGGCTTGACGGTTTCATTCAGATCACAATATTTCCGTGAACCAACTACTAGTGGGCTTTAGCTGCTTCGTGCAGTGGTCTGCTGTATTCTCACTACATGGACTCCAACCAGATCCCAACATCAGCGTGGCTGGATTTTAAGCAATACCCACCTATGAAAATATGACAAAGATCTGCGAATTTGCCAGTACTTTCAAATCATTGAACTCTGTCTTGCTGCCCTTATATGTTAGTCCACCCCCATCCACATCTTATACTAACTGCTAAAGTCTCCACACCAGCAATGCCTTTGTCTGCCCTATGTCTCATACAAAGTCAGATATCAACACCTCTTTGTACTTGTTATCATGAGAAATTCTGACCTTCCATTATTCTGGAGTTTCCACATGCCTGTTTGCATCTCCACACACCCTTACCCACAGTAATTTCAAACTTCCTCACCCCTCGCTCAGTACCATGAAATAATTGTTGAGATTGATCTAACCTAGCAATTATGGCTTACTCTGGCTCTTCTATTCCAAGTCAAGGCTCCAGTCTACCCCTTCTCTTCATGATACAATCCTAACCACCTCATGACACCTAAATCTCATTAAATGATCCTTCTCATTACTTATCACATCCTCTTTATCAGATCACTCCTCTACAGTGCCATCTGCATTGATATCATTCATGCAGAAATTGTTACAGATTGCGAAAGCCCCACACATTAACAAATTAAACTCAGCTTTTTTATTTCTACCAATATTTTATTTATGTGGTAAACTTTTCCCCACAGCTTCACCCACATACGCATTTGACACATATATTGAAAAGTCTCCTCGTTCACCCTCTGTGTCCAACTCTCTTTCTGCTCCCCGCCTCCCATCTCTCTGTCCAACACATCCTCCACCTCTATTTGTCGATCACCTCCTCCCTGACACTCTGTCTCTTTATCTCATACCCCATCTCTTTAGACCATATCCTCCACCCCTCACTCTGATAATATCTTCCTCTTCCTCCCTCTGTCCATATTCTTATCCTCCTCTCTCTGTCCATGTAGACCCACCCCCTCTTCCTTTTCCACCTGCCCACTACCACTTGGCACATTATACCAGTCTCTTGCATCTCCTCCACCTCCCCCATCTCTCTGTCCATCTCCTCCCCCTCTCTCCACCATCTCTCTCTCCCCTCTCACTAGACATCTTCCCTGCCCTTCTCTCTCTGTCCATCTCTTCCTCCCCACTCTCCCTGTTGATCTCATTCTCCTCCTCACATTGTGATCATCCACTCCTCCTCCTCCTCCTCCTCCTCTCTATGTCCATCCCCTCCTCCACACACTCTCTGTACATCTTCTCACCTCTCTCCCTATCCATTTTTTCTGCCCCACTCTCTCTCTTTTCATTCCATACTCCCCCTCTCTCTGTACATCCCCTGCCCTCCCTCTCTCTGTCCATCTCCTCTCCCACTTTTCTCTGTCGCATTTTCCATCTCTCCTCCCTGTCTCTTTTCTGCCATGTCAAGTTACACATATAGCCACTGAAAGGAATGCCAAAAGTACCCACATAATATGCTTATAATGGTGGCAGACTACATGTCAGCAGTAGGAAACACATTTTCCCGTATTTCTACCCCTATGTATGCTATGAGGTTCTAACCTCCAAGGTGCTCATTTTCAATAGCAAGGAGTATGTGTACAATGTTTGGTTGAAATCAGTCCAGTGGCGGAGGAGAAGCATATGCACACGCATGCGTGTGCACAAGCACACACATAAATACACACACACACACACACAAATGGCTCTGAGCACTATGGGACTTAACTTCTGAGGTCATCAGTCCCCAAGAACTTAGAACTACTTAAACCTAACTAACCTAAGGACATCACACACATCCATGCCCGAGGCAGGATTCGAACCTGCAACCATAGTGGTCACGAGGTTCCAGATTGTAGCACCTAGAACCGCTCGGCCACTCTGGCCAGCTTCACACACACACACACACACACACACACACACACACACACACACACACACACATCCCCTCTTCCTTTTCCACCTATTCACTACCCTTTTACACCTTCCACTGCATGTCCCTCCCCTCCCCCTCTCTCTGTCCATCTTCTGCTCCAGCCTCTCTCTAATCATCTCCTCCTCCCCCTCTCTCTCTGACCATTTCCTCATACCTCTATTTCCACATCCACCTCCTCCTCCCCACATCCACTATCCATCTCCTCCAGCCACCTCTCCCTATCCCTCTCCTTCTCCCCACTCTGCCTATCCATCTCATACTGCTCCACCTCTCTCTGTGCTTCCTCTCCTCCCCCCTCTCTGTCTCCATCCTTTCCTGCTCCCTCTCTCCCTTTCCAGTCCCTCCTGCCCCCTCCCTCTGTCCATCCCTTTCTCTACCTGTCTCAACCTTCCACCAGCCATACCCATCTGTATCTATGATCCTAGTAAAATAGGTCTACAGAGCAGACTGATACTACTCCAACACAACACACCTGCTGTGCAGGCAACCGACTAGTCAGGGGTTGAGAAGCACATTTTTTCCCATGACCCCATTCCTATTGGAGCTAGGAGGTGTAAATAATGAAATACAAAATAATTTAAGGAACAAGTGACCATGGGACTACAGTTCATAGCACTTCAAGATTATAGTTGAGTCAGTCAGTAACATGTTGTGCACTAAATGGAATCAGCTTGGACAGAAAGCTGCTATTGGACTATCAATCAATCATGCTTAGAAAAGCTTAGAAATCTACTCTCAGAAATAATATTAGAATATAAAGTCAGATCATAACACAACAAATGCTGAAATGATCACAGAGAGTAAGGCATACGATTGGCAGACATCATCACATTAAAGAATAACAGGCAGCTACACCTGATGAGGCACATCCAAACAAGAAGAGACAAACTTGTAGGCCACATTCTATGACACAACAACATCACTGTAGCAATAGCAGAAGGAGCTATTGAGGGAAGGAATCGGCAGGGGCGACTAAGGGTATCATACATGCAACAGGTCATGAATGACATTGGATGTAACACATATGTGGAAATGAAGAGGAAAGCAAACAGAAGAGAAGAATGTCGCTCTGCTGCAAACCAACTTCAGGGTTGAACACACACACACACACACACACACACACACACACACACACACACACACACATATATAAAAACAAAACAAAAAACAAAAAACTACTGAGACATTTCACTGCAAGATTCAGTAATGAGCAGGCCATGACTCACAACCTGCATTTCTCTCAAGACTGCAGATGTAACACTCTTGTACAGTTGGCTTTCATCAGAAACCACGAAACACCTCAGCTCAGCCCTCCAACGAGCTATCGCTTGACACCACTAATATCACAAATGGCGGTAGTTTGGGGTCAGTGGAATGCACGCTACAGAGCGTCTAGCTCAGTGCTGTCCTTGGAATAACCGATTTGTAATAGCTCGTTGTGTTACTGTGGCACTAACTGGTGCTCGAACTGCTGTTACAGACGCAGTATGATGCGACACAGTCATATGTCGAACACGACGGCCTTCCCTCTCGGTAGTGCCACATGGCAGTCTGGAGCCCGGTCTTCCTGCGACCGTACCTTCTTGTAACTACCGTTGCCGGTAGTTATGCACAGTGGCTACATTCCTGCCAAGCCTTTCTGAAGAATAATGGAAGCAACATCCAGCTTCTCGTAGCCCTATTACAAGACCTCGCTCAAACACAGTGAGCTATTGATAGTGGCGTCTCCTTCGTCTTAGAAGCATTCTTGAGTAACGTCAGCTCACTACGTCAAATCCCAAGGGTAGCTGATGCTCACGACTAATACAGATCGCATTTAAAGCAAACATTATTTGCTACCAGCGTTATTGGCACGAAATTTCAACGGTTGTTATCTTTCAGATGTAGATACACTCCTCCCCTCTCCTTCGCTGATCTCGCACAACTCCTTCTTGGTGTCGGTATTTTAATATTTCAGGGACTTCAAATTTGATGTTTCTTTTGCGTGTGTGCGAAGGCAAATTTTCGAGCAAATCCGCATCAAAATGGCTATGCAAGACACGTGGTCTACTTGGATTCTTGGTTGCGGAAAACATGGGGACATGCTTATATGTTTGTGAGCAGTGTGCTGTAATGATGATAACATCGGAAGTTCACTGAGGCTTTTTGCGGATGATGCTGTAGTATATCGAGAGGTTGTAACAATGGAAAATTGTACCGAAATGCAGGAGGATCTGCAACGAATTGACGCATGGTGCAGGGAATGGCAATTGAATCTCAATGTAGACAAGTGTAATGTGCTGCGAATACATAGAAAGAAAGATACTTTATCATTTAGCTACAATATAGCAGGTCAGCAACTGGAAGCAGTTAATTCCATAAATTATCTGGGAGTAGGCATTAGGAGTGATTTAAAATGGAGTGACCATATAAAGTTGATCGTCGGTAAAGCAGGTGCCAGACTGAAATTCATTGGAAGAATCCTAAGGAAATGCAGTCCATAAACAAAGGAAGTAGGTTACAGTACACTTCTTCGCTCACTGCTTGAATACTGCTCACCGGTGGTGTGGGCTTTTGTTGAAGTTTCGAGAACATACCTTCACCGAGGAGTCAAGCAGTATATCGCTCCCTCCTACGTATATCTCGCGAAGAGACCATGAGAATAAAATCAGAGAGATTAGAGCCCACACAGAGACATACAGACAATCTTTCTTTCCAGGAACAATACGAGACTGGAGTAGAAGGGAGAACCGATAGAGGTACTCAAAGTACCCTCCGCCACACATCATCAGGTGGCTTGCGGAGTATGGATGTAGATGTAGATGTAGATGCAGTTGACAGGAGTATAGTTGGACGAAGGGTCAAAAGATGTGAAGCGTCATGAGGTGCAGAAACTGAGCTGCATGATCGCCAAGTTAGGGAAACCTTTGTCACAGCCACTGCTCTCAGAATGGTGAATCGATCTATTTGGGACACTTAAGATTACTCCAAATTGGCCACTCTTTGAAGATGATAAGAGCCTGATCTATGCAATAAAAACATGGCTAACAGTACAGGACAAGAGCTTTTGCCAACAGGGAGTACCTGCTCCTAAACGACGGACGCTGGCGTTAGGCATTAGGACGCGATGGTGATTATCTAGAGAAACAGTACTTGTAAGACTGAGCGAGGTGGCGCACTGGCTAGCACCATGGACTCGCATTCAGGAGGAAAACGGCTCAAATCCGCGTCCAGCCATCCAGATATAGGGTTTCTATGATTTCCCTAAATCACTGTGGCAAAAGCGGGTTGGTTCCTTTCGAAAGGGCGCGGCCGAATGAGCGAATTCCTTCCCACCCTTGACATAATCCGTGCTTGTGCTTCGACTCTAATGACTTCTATGTCTAGAGGACATTAAACCTAATCTTCCTTCCTTCCTTCCTTCCTTCCTTCATTCATTCCTTCCTTAGCGGTGTAAATGAAGTTTTGGTTGATTGTCTCACCAAATTCAAACTCATAAGAATACATGTGTTTTGAAAAAAATAAATGTCGTACATTACTTAGTGAATTACTGACGTAATATACATCTAATGCACAGATTGTTGATCAAAGAATTTTGTTTTGCCATTTATCTAGATGAAACTCCTTTTCTTCTACTTATTTAACCAAACCTTCTTATTTACACATGGCCAATCTCAATGAAACACTTTGCTCAGTCTTCTGCTACTTATCTAGCTAAAACGGTTTTGCTTCAACTAATATTCTTCATCAAATACGGAAAAAGACTAATCTCATGGAAACACTGATGCACTGGAATCGTAGTAAAGGGTGGAACGCATTGTGTGACATACACAATACACATTTGTTGTAGATAGCAGGTTACTGAAGACCATGCATATTGGTACTACATGTCCACAACAAGGATCAGAAACTGTCAAGGTATTACGCATGTAAGTAACCAGAATGTCCCATGAACCCAACCAGATAGCCATGCATGTTAAAGCACACCTTCTTCGATGGGGAGGCGTGTAGCCCAGGATAGAATCTGCCTGTTGGGTTAATGGCGAGGGTCAGTGTGTCGCACAGCCTGGGCATGGTTCTCCACACCCCACCAGGTGAACACGGTACTGATAGGCTATTAAAGTCTCATTTACACGATTCGCGACTATTTACAAAACTTTCTCACTTACCTATAGCACACACGCTAAGTGTTGGAGCGCACACACTCTGCCCCGAGGAATAACACAATGGCGACAGGAGAAGCATCTAGACACGCCTCAAATTAACTGCGTCAAATCCGTTAAAAAAGGAATATACCCAGTTAGTGCAGTGGACAGCGTTTTGAGAAGGAATACTCATGTTTGATTCCAGGTATAGGTATCAATATTTTCATTTTATAATTTTGATCTTCCCACTAAAGTTGTAATGTACACTGTCTCTTACCAAAAAGCATGGTATAACTACAGTTTTTTAACGATGACATACCAATTATTAGTCAGACATGGCAAGAAATATTAATGAAAAGTAATAATCAGTTAAAAATAAATTACCTGTAATAGGACAGAAATAACTAGAAAACGTATCGATGTGGAGATGTTAAAAGTAATTGTATGCCCTAAATTCGAGAAGAGCAGCCAGTTGTAACGCGTTACATACATTTTGAGTGACAGCATATCTTCCACAAAACGTAGATAATCTTCATAACATATTGTCAAAGCTACCCCTCTCCACCGCAAAGCACACACAGTCCTAATGTAACCACCCACTATTCTCAAATTCAACGTGCAATAGCCACTCACAGGCAGCTGAAGGCAGCAATAACAGGGAGGATATATTAAGCGTGTCGTACACATGTGGATAACAGTGCAATCATTGTCGAAATCCGGAAATGAAGCAAGGAATCGCGTTTCGTGGCCGCGAGCGCGAATTTTTGCTCACCTGTACGTAACTCGTCTGCCTCAGCAGAGTGGTCAGCACGGCTGACTGCCATGCGGAGGACCCAGCTTCGATTCCCTGTACTGACAGGGGTTTTTCCTTGGTGGAGGACTGGTACAACGTGCGTTAAGCCTCGTAAGACCAATTGAGAAACTACTTGACAGATTAGCGGCAGTTTCAAGGTCAAGAAATCCGACAACTAGCGGGAGAGCGGTTGTTGACAACATGCTGCTCCATACCACATCTAATGAGCCCAAAGGCAGAGAAGTACACGTCGGTCGGTCGAGGCTAAACACAGAACTATATACAGACACACAGTTCGAACTCTGTCAGGTGCTGGTACCACTATATACTTGAAGCACCCACGGCCAGATGGCAACTTTACTTTGTACACATGTATGAAGTTACATTGGCAACCAATCATGTTTTCTGGGTGCTTTATCTTTTTTTTGTTTCAAGTATGATATATACACACGCACACATCCTGACAAAAAACATGAGGCAGGCATTCAGAAGACATCGTCGGTTGGCAATGTAACTTAGTGGCGGGTATGTAAATGGCTACAGATTTGTAATTTTTTATAAGAGGTAGATTGGTTGGTTTGTTGATTTGGGAGAGGGGACCAAACAGTGAGGTCATCAGTCCCATTGGATTATGGAATGGGGGGGTAGGGAGTCAGCCGTATCGTTTCAAAGGAACCATCTTAGGGTTTGCCTGAAGCGATTGAGGGAAATCACAGAAACCCTGAATCAGGATTACTGGACGCGGGTTTGAACGATCGCCCTCCCCAGCTTTGTCTGCCATCCGGGAACAAGTAATGAAACCCCATCAACATTCTGTCATCCCACACAACTGGTCAGAGACTAGCAGCAGCCATACTAGGTAATTTCCATCCAATGTGTAGGCTGTTGTTAACACTACAACCCAAATATCTGTATTTAGTTTGGTTCCGTGAGTGAAAGCATAGGCTTGTGATAAATGGCGTCACGTTATTTTCTGTGAAGAATCGGGGTTCTGCAGTATCCCGATGACTATCATTGGCAAGTATGGTGACGACGTGGGAGAGGTCGCATTCTTCCCATGTTTTCAAGAGACACATCGGTTTCACTCCTAGGATCACGATGTGGGGAGCCCTCAGGTATGACTTCCGGTGAGAGCTGGTAGAGATTAGGGGAACTCGAACGACAGAATGGTATGTCACGGAGGTAGCGCGTCCTCACATCCTGACTGCATCGTGGTGCCATTTACAGCATGACAATGTTGGTCTGCACATGCCACTTATGTCTATGAACTGGTTCTGCAGTAGCCACCAGCAGCCCCAGATCTCTCAACATAACATATGTGGGCCAGGTTGGACATCAACTCACTCACCTGTCAGTATTCAGTATGTCAAGAACCACTTATGACAGTAGTGGGCAAGATTCCTCACGAGACTACGCAAAGGTTTTATGATCCACTTTCCGAAAGGAATCAGTGAATGCATCCAGCCCAGAGGGAGTGTCACATCATACTGATAAGTGAGCTCAGAGTGCTGAAATGTTTGTAAATCTCTATTGATTGTATTATCACCTAGGCAACGGCCTTGCCGCAGTGGATATTCCGGTTCCCGTCAGAGCACCGAACTTAAGCACTGTCGGGCATGGCCAGTACTTGAATGTGTGACCATCCGGGCCACCATGCACTGTTGCCATTTTTCGGGCTGCACTCAGCCTCGTGATGCCAATTGAGGAGCTACTCTACCGAACAGTAGCGGCCCCGGTCAAAGAAAACCATCATAACTACCGGGAGAGCGGTGTGCTGACCACACGCCTATCCGCATCCTCATCTGAGGATGACGCGGCGGTCGGACGGTCCCGATGGGCCACTTGTGGCCTGCAGACGGAGTGCTTTTTTATTATCACTGAAATAACAGCACATATTCTCTCAAAACATGAAGCTTCATTTTGGTTTCTCCTCTCCTTCTGCATTCTTCACTTCTTTGTCAGTTGGTGTATACTGAAACACATGGTGATTCGAATGGTGTTGATAAAATCGTTTTCTTGAAATGAAATACGTTGAAATCTCCTGATGGATTAAATCTGTGTGCCACACTGAGACTCGATATCAACACCTTTGCCTTGCGTGGGCAACTGCTTTACCAACTGAGCTATCCGAACCCGACTCAGTCCCAGGTTCGAGGCCCAGTGTCGCACACAATTTTGATCTGGAAGGAACTTTCATATCAGCTCACACTCCGCTGCAGAGTGATAATTCATTCTGGGTGTAACTGTCGCCAGACAAACAAAGTAAGAGCCTACGGAATATCAGACCAGCTGTGTGGCTGGATAGAAGAGTTTTTAGCAAACAGAACACAGCATGTTGTTCTCAATGGAGAGACGCCTACAGACTTTAAAGTAACCTCTGGCGTGCCACAGGGGAGTGTTATGGGACCATTGCTTTTCACGATATGTATAAATGACCTAGTAGATAGTGTCGGAAGTTCCATGCGGTTTTTCGCGGATGATGCTGTAGTATACAGAGGAGTTGCAGCATTAGAAAATTGTAGCGAAATGTAGGAAGATCTGCAGCGGATAGGCACTTGGTGCAGGGAGTGGCAACTGACCCTTAACATAGACAAATGTAATGTATTGCGAATACATAGAAAGAAGGATCCTTTATTGTATGATTACATGACACCGGAACAAACGCTGGTAGCAGTTACTTCTGTAAAATATCTGGGAGTATGCGTGCGGAACGATTTGAAGTGGAATGATCATATAAAATTAATTCTTGGTAAGGTGGGTACCAGGTTGAGATTCATTGGGAGAGTGCTTAGAAAATGGAGCCCATCAACAAAGGAGGTGGCTTACAAAACACTCGTTCGACCTATACTTGAGTATTGCTCATCAGTGTGGGATCCGTACCAGATCGGGTTGACGGAGGAGATAGAGAAGATCCAAAGAAGAGCGGCGCGTTTCGTCACAGGGTTATTTGGTAAGCGTGATAGCGTTACGAAGATGTTTAGCAAACTCAAGTGGCAGACTCTGCAAGAGAGGCGCTCTGCATCGCGGTGTAGCTTGCTGTCCAGGTTTCGAGAAGGTGCGTTTCTGAATGAGGTATCGAATATCTTGATTCCCCCTACTTATACATCCCGAGGAGATCACGAATGTAAAATTAGAGAGATTCGAGCGCGCACGGAGGCTTTCCGGCAGTCGTTCTTCCTGCGAACCATACACGACTGGAACAGAAAAAGGAGGTAATGACAGTGGCACGTAAAGTGCCCTCCGCCACACACCGTTGGGTGGCTTGCGGAGTATAAATGTAGATGTAGATATATTTAGTATTCCCCAAATTACTCGAGTGTTTATCGTGCACAAGGCAAAAGGCAATAGGTGTGTGCCATAAAATATACTCAAGTGCACCACATTTTATCCAGACCTGTATCTCGAGGGATTTGCATTTACAAATACCTGGTCAAGGGAGTGAATAAATTTCAAAGCAACAAGAACCATCTGAAATGAGTAATAGCGCAGGCTACATTAACAGACTGTAGGCTATTTGAAAACTCTAGGGGCTCCACGGCGCCCTTATCGTTACGTGTAACCGAAACACTTCGGAAAGAACGCCCATCCTGTAGATGCACGCAGCCGTGCTGAAGATTATCTGGCTACAGCGTGGCTATGTGTCGCTTAAAAGATTTTACACGTTTATCGTCCAACACTGTGCCTATTAGAGATCATTACTACTCGTGTTTCATAGGAACTGTGAAGAAATCTAGTAAAGCTGAAACGTGTTGTGTATACCAAGAGAACAATTTTCTACTCTGTCACCAGTTGCAGTGTAGAAACTGATTGCGGTGATGGGAACGCATCCATTTTCAAGAGATTCTGAAAACTGCGATAAACATGACAGGAATATGGACAATGTACATACGAGGGCGTGCAGGAAGATAATGTCTTCGAGTTTTTTATGTGAAAATTCGGAAGACTATTCAAATAAAACAAACTTTATTGACATTCTACATCTTTATTCTTCATGTATACATATTTGTAGCTCTCTCCCACTATAATGTTTCGAACTGTAGCGTGTAGCTCGTCGTCGCGTTACGTAACTATATCAGTGAACGAGGAAGGGCGCGCTGTAATCGATTTTCGAGTTCAAAGAATCCGTCCACACATAGAGCACACTCTCCTTCAGCAGTGCCAGACCACGCACGGCCGCTGCGACATCTCCAGAAATCCGACGCCTTCAGTTCATTCTCATCGATCATCCTCTACACAGTACCGAAATGGCCTCACCCGGTTTTCATCTGTTTTCGAAACTTAAAGAATACCTTCGAGGACTTCAGTTTGACGGTGGTGAACTGGTGAAAGCAGAGGTGAGGTTGTGGCTCTAACAACAAAGTCAAGCATTCTACAGTTATGGTACCGTCTGTTAACGGGCAAAGATGTTAATCGCCTGGGTGGTTATGTCGAGAAATAGGTCTGTGCATATGAAGAATAAAGATGTAGAAAGTTAATAACGGTTGTCTTGTTTAAAAAGCTTTAGGAATTTTCACATTATTTCTGGGGCATTATTTTTCATCAAGTCCTCGTAATAGAAGATAAGAAAACATGACTTACACATTGAACTCCGGCAAGAAAAGTGACACAAGTCGAAAAACGGCAATTTTTATTTTTTTCGCTGATGGATGCACATGGAGTTCCCCAAAGTGCACAAAAAGTGCAATGAATTTACTGCCAACAATACTTAATTGAAATTTGAAGGAAGATTACATTATTTCAGTATGAGTTTAATAGAATTATTTCTTTAAGTCGAGTTTTTGTCATGTAATCTATTTTTGAAATGTGTCAGTGTACTTGGTGCGGTGCGATTACATACACCAACAATAAAACAGTAAAACTGTCGTATCTGACTGTTTGAAACGCTAATCTTCGGAACTGCATGACAACTTTTCATGGTGTTTTCACAGGTGACTTGAGTATAGCTTGGCGTAACAGATAGGTTTCATTTCATCAAAATCGATACACGGAAAAAAAGATATCGTAGCTTAAAGTTTTAGAAGTCTGTTCAGCTTAGTTGTTCGGATGTTTACCGGTGGTGGTGGTTAGCGTTTAACGTCCCGTCGACAACGAGGTCATTAGAGACGGAGCGCAAGCTCGGGTTAGGGAAGGGTTGGGAAGGAAATCGGCCGTGCCCTTTCAAAGGAACCATCCCGGCATTCGCCTGAAACGATTTAGGGAAATCACGGAAAACCTAAATCAGGATGGCCGGAGACGGGATTGAACCGTCGTCCTTCCGAATCGGATGTTTACCTTAATGACGGCGTAGAACACCAAAGAACCAATAGATTGTGCTGTCACTTTTTTTATTTCAGTGGCTGAACTATTTTCGCAAGTTTCTGTCAGTGACAGAATGAAGCGCCATAGCCTTACTTCACATGTACGAACTAACATCGAATGTGCTTGGCTAAGATATACGAATTTACTGATTTCACTTTCTGTGTTAAAACTTCACGAAATTGCTTCGCTTCTTTTGTTAGACTTCATTCATGATTCACTTATTGACTAGGAAAAACGAATTTATCAACAAAGTGATCCTTGCGTTACAATTTTGAGGTATGCAATGGCCTTTTTTTAACTTCCGTTGCGAAGCGCTGGCGTATTGCTATAGTATTACATAATTACAGGTAGTGTTTAAAACTTACATTAAGCTGTAGAAAAACAAAGTACAAGCCAGCGGGATTTCAAGTGTTACGAACCCAACGACATAGTGAGAAACATGGGTGAGTCAAGTTTATAAAGACTGTATAATCTATTACAGTATTAGCGACTCCTCTCCACACCTCCCCGGCCCCCTTCCTCCCACCTGGCTTCGTATTACGACCGGATCACTTGTCTGCCTAACGCAGAAATCTAGAGTTTAACATGGAATCTAAATTACATTTCACTTCTGGCGAAAGTCAACATCATTGAGAGGTGAATGATCGGTCAAAAGAAGGTGAAAAGCACGTCATCCATCCGGGATTCCATACCGCGACCTTTCAGTTTTGACGGACGTGCGAGATCATCAGGTTCGACTTGGGTTATGCCGAAGTTTCACTCCTGTCTGGAGTTGCGGTTACTGTTCTGCTAAATGGCAATGGCATCACTTTCACAGCGGCTGCGTTATTTAATGGATCACAGTACAGCCGTTTTCAACGAAATATTTATAAATTATAAGGGGGGATCAAAAAGTTCCTTGTTCGTTGGCCGTACAGTCCAGAATCGGACTGCCGGTCAGGCACAATCACCGTGAACATTGAGGCAACCATCCCACCAATGCACCTGGTTGAAGACACCCTGTTGGTGAAACACCATGTCCTGCTGTGAGCAGAAGTCCGTAACTGCCTGCTGGACGTACTCGTCGACCCTTCAAGGCCTTATTTAAGGGACCGAAGGCTTGAAAATCAGGGCTATTGTGCGGTTGCTCGAGTGTCTCCCATTTGAGTCGGCGCAACATCTGCGTTACGACATTTTCGACATGGGCCCCTTGTTCAGGAAGTGCGACGAGCACGGAACTTGGCACACCATTGTACAACAGTGGTTTTGGACGGACATGCTGTCTATTACAAATTCTTCATTCCCTTATGGACGTGTTCTGGTGTTCGTCCTTTGGCAGTCAAGAAACAAATAACAAGGTGTTTATCCTGTTTGGACGCATCTGGTGATAACGCCGCCACAGTTGAAGTTTCCACATTTACCGCATGCACGTCGAAAAGACACGAATGCCACACTAATCTCTAGTCTAAACCTTGGTGCTTAAACATTCGCACCAGAGTTGCACTACAGTGCATATATGCTGTAGCAACACTCTCAAACGGAAACTTTTTTTTTCTTTATTGTATTTCAATTCCCCATCGGGGTGGGCTGGCAGCAGCATATGCGCTGCTCTTCAGCCGAAAGACACAGAACAAACAATAGAAGACATTTAAAAAAAGAACAAAGGAGAAAACATCGTGAACATAGGTATAAAAAAGGGGAAACATCATGGAACACAATAGACAAAAAAGGGACGACTGTAAAATGGAGATAAAAACCGTAAAAAGTAGCGCACACAAAAAACCACACACTGGGACAATTAAAAGAACACAAGGCACAGTACGACCGGAGCATAAAAGTATCGACGGTTGGTGTTGCACGTAACAAACACTGACAGTAACACTAAGTACAAGGCCAGTACACAATTAAAATCACACCTCTCGACGTACAGGAGGAACAGCACTAAACACAACACTGACGTGGCACACTGACAATGATCAAAACAGAGGATCTGCCAGGCGCAAGGAGATGAGGGAGACCGGAAGAAGCGAGGGAGAGGAAAAGAGGGGGGGAGATGGGCGGGGGCCGCGCCGAAGAGGGGCAGGGAGGGAGGGATGTGGGAGGGAAAGAGGAAAGGATGGGGTGCAGGGTCTCAGGGGGAGGGGTAGGAGGAAAATCCGCTCTGGGAGAGGGAGGGGAGAGGAGAGGAAAAAAGGGGGCCCTGGGGAGGGGGGGGGGGGCAAGGCCAGGTTATAGTTGGAAGGAGGCGGAAACTTTTTGACTGCCTATTATATATACACAAATCTTCGTTGTAGACTAGTCTATCTATTAGTCAAAACCAGATCAAAATCCCTACAGTCGTTTATGAGACTAGCCCTACATACAAACAGAAGTGAGCACGGAACATAACTTCATATGCAAGGTGATTATAATTAAAGTTAAACTTTCAAATCGCTGTAGAATTAACACCACTGTCTGGTTATATCGTCAGAATGTTGTCAAACTGCACGGAATATTATCGGAGGAGGAGGAAAATGTATGGCAGAAGAAAAATAAATAGTTACAGAATGTAGCAACAGATGGAGCTGTAAGCATCATTATTTAATAGTAGTCGACTACAAATGACAAATGAATCATACAGCAATGCCTAAGGTGTACGTTTGACACTGTTAGTTACGTAAGCGCATCCACCACGGACGGGTCGTATCCCATCGGATGTGAAAAATCGGTTTTTCATTGTCCTGAGGCCAAAAACCGCATAAAACCCTTCAATCACATAGGTTCTTAATTGTCCTGAGTCCAAAAACCGCATAAAAAGCATCAATCAAAATCAAATCGGATTATCCACCATGGTACACAAAACACGTCCGAACACTGTTGCAGAAGCAACGAAAAAAGCATGCCAGAGTCAGAAGAACGCAAAATCCCCAACACTGGCTAAGTTTCACGAAAGCTCGAAATTTAGTGCTGACGTCAATGCGAGATGCTTTTAATAGTTTCCACAATGAAATATTGTCTCAGAATATAGTAGAAAACCCAAAGATACCCTGGTCGTATGTGAAGTACACCAGTGGCAAAAAGCAGTCAATACCGTCACTGCGCGATAGCGATGGAAATGTTACCGATGATGGTGCCACTAAAGCGGAGTTACTAAATACAGTTTACCGTAATTCCTTCACGAAAGAAGACGAAGTAAATATTCCAGAATTCGAAACCAGAACAGCTGTTAGCATGAGTGACATATAAGTAGATATCTTAGGTGTTGCGAAACAACTCAAATCACTTAAGACAGGCAAATCTTCCTGTCCAGATGGTATACCAATCAGGGTCCTTTCAGAATATGCAGACACAATAGCGCCTTTCTTAGCAATCATATACAACCGCTCACTTCACGAAAGGTCTGTTCCTATAGACTGTAAAGTAGCACAGGTCACACCAATCTTCAAGAAAGGAAATAGGAGTAACCCACTGAATTACAGACCCATATCACTGACCTCAATTAGCAGTAGGATTTTGGAGAATATACTGTACTCAAACATTATGAATCACCTTGAAGAAAATGACTTATTGACACATAACCAACATGGATTCAGAAAATATCGTTCTTTATTCCCATGAAGTAATGCGTGCTGTCGACAAGGGATCTCAAATCGATTTCATATTCCTAGATTTCCAGAAGTCTTTTGATACCGTTCCTCACAAGCGACTATTAATCAGATTGCTTGCATATGGAGTATCGTCTCAGTTGTGTGACTGGATTCGTGATTTCCTCTCTGAGAGGTCACAGTTTGTAGTGATAGACGGTAAATCATCGAGTAGAACAGAAGTGATATCTGGCGTTCGGCAAGGTAGTGTCATAGGCCCTCTGCTGTTCCTGATTTATATAAATGATCTAGGTGATAATCTGAGCAGCCCCCTTAGATTGTTTGCAGATGACGCTGTAGTTTACCATCTAGTGAAATCTTCAGAGCATCAATTCCAATTACAAAATGATCTAGAGAGAATTTATGTATGGTGCGAAAAGTGGCAATGAGCACTAAACAAAGAAAAGTGCGAGGTCATCCACACGGGTACTACAAAAAATCCGATAAATGTTGGGTATACGATAAATCGCACAAATCTAATGGCTGTCAATTCGACTAAATGCCTAGGAATTACAATTACGAGCTAACTTAAATTTGAAAGACCACATAGGTAATATTGTGGGGAAGGCGAAACAAAGACTGCGCTCTGTTGGCAGAACACTTAGAAGACGCGACAAACCCACCAAAGAGACAGCCAACATAAAGGCTAGACGCAAATTGAGACGCGTATAGCGCGTGTGGCGCGACGGAGCGCAGCGCGCGTTTTTGTAACTTCACAGGGTTCAAATGGGACCGCGCAAACTGCGACGCGACGCGACGCGACTGGGACGCGACGCGACTGGGACGCAACGCGACTGGGACGGGACACGCGCCAGTGCCAGGTCGCGCGGCGTTGTGGTTGAGGCACAATTTCTCGCGCCGCGTGTCGCGCGTGCCTCCCTAGCACCGTGGGAAATTTGAGGCGGGGAGCGGAAAAGTAGCCCAGCCATATGCTCACATCGGAACGGCGCATATGAGCAGTGGTAGTATTGCGCATACGATAAATTTTGCCTTATTGTGTACTAAATTTTATTGCCTTTGGGTAGTGTTTCGTTTTTCGCCATTTAAACGCTCCAGCTTTCTTCGTTAGTACATTATACTTTTCTGTTATTTATATCTGTTTTGTTTTGTTTTGTTTTTTTAATTGGTTCGCCGTGATGAGAAAAAGAATTTCAATTGTTGCATGCACATTATCAGCAGTAATAAACTAATTATACAACAGGCTACACAAATGAAGAAAATGAACTGTGCAGCTGGTCCCGGCGGAGGTTCGAGTCCTCCGTCGGGCATAGGTGTGTGTGTGTGTGTGTGTGTGTGTGTGTGTGTGTTTGTCCTTAGGATAATTTAGGTTAAGTAGTGTGTAAGCTTAGGGACTGATGACCTTAGCAGTTAAGTCCCATAAGATTTCACACACATTTGAACATTTTTTGAAGAAAATGGTCGGTATTATTACGAAAGTAGGAATATCCTAAGAAAGTGTTATGTTTAGATATACTTAATTTGGTGAAATGTACCGCTGACAAAGGCAGATCTACTTTCATGACAATGCTTTTCGAAGTCCAACTCACAAGGCACAAATGGCTAGCTTGTGCATTCCTGTCGCGCGCATTATCATCCGCTGCTGACAGTACACTGACCATTGTGTTGTGCGACAGATCAGTTGTTTATTTTTCTCAATAACAACTATTTTATTCGCGATCACACATTGTCAGTTTGGCAAGCCGTAGGTGAGTAACCAGTATCTGGCATGTGCCTATCATTCCGCCTGAAGGAACGCTCGTCATTATTTTAATACTGTTCATATCAAGAGAAGGAATAAAATCCTTTGGTAAGTTTCCATTCCAGTCGCTCAGTGTTAAAAATACGATGGGTTACGTGGATTCTACCAAAATTCCAACGGAATTGGCAATCTATTTTTGTGTGAGTTGTCAATCTTTTCTCATTCGAAGAAGCATTACCGTTTGTGAGTAACGGCAACATTTCTCTTGGTGAATGGTTTAATTGTACTTCCTTTGTTACAGTGTAATTTTCCAAACTCATCTCACAGCAGCTATTGAGACAGAATTCCGAAACGGAGTGCCTCATTAAACAAGTAATTGGCAATCACAGAGTTCAATAGCTTACGAAAATTCTCATAGTGTCGGTTTGCAGTAACGTAAAAGAAGAAATTTCATGTTTATTTTCATACTAGGAAGTTCTTGTTTCGCTAGCTGTTGATAACTCTTAAAAAATTACAGTCACTGGAGTGAAATAAATAAAAGGGAAGTATAAGTACTGATATATCGCCGTAGATAAGAAAGTTCCGTTTGTTTAAGAATTGACAAAACACTCTCCTCCTTGTGTACTATCATTCGCCAAACTTTCGTTTTGATGTCTCGAGCGGCTTAGGAGATATGAGAGATGTTGCGAGTATTTCATTCTCGCGGGCGTGAGATCGAAGTGAGCGCGCTACATGCCATCCATTTTCTCGAGATCGGAGGCAGCTAGAGACCTCCTCCCAAATCTAAACAAAAATTCAGCATGTTAGCTAAATTTCATACGCAGCAACATATGGTGTAATACGCACCAAACGCAAAATCATAGCGACCCCTAATTTTCGTTGCAAACCTTTTGAGTTTTGCGTAGTGTCTTACTAAAATGTGTACATCACAATAAGAATGGTCATTAGCGAGTTGATGGGCACTTCGTCACGAAGCTGACATATAACGCTACAAGTAAGGCAAAAATCATGTTTTCTGTGAATAGTTTCTGTAAAATCGTTTGAGAAAGATAACAGGTTGCGCGCGCTTCGGTTCTGTCAGCGCAGAGCGTCGCCAGTCGGCGCGTGCGAAGTATGGTGTACGCGTCGCAATATGCGCTGGACCCGCGCGACTCGTGCGGCACGTGCGTGTCGCGCTGTAGGGTCGTGTCACGTCACACGTGCTATACGCGTCTCAATTTGCGCCTAGCCTTTACACTTGTCCGTCCTCTGCTGGAATATTGCTGCGAGGTATGGGATCTTTACCAGGTAGGATTGACGTAGGACACCGAAAAAATGCAAAGAAGGGCAGCTCGTTTCGTGTTATCGCGCAATAGCGTGTAGTGTCACTGATATGATACGCGAGTTGGGGTCGCAGTCACTGAAACAAAGGCGGTTTGCTTTGCGGCGAGATCTATTTACGAAATTTCAATCACCAACTTTCTCTTCCGAAGGCGAAAATGTTTTGTCGACGTCCACCTACGCAAGGAGAAATGATCATCATAATAAAAGAAAAGAAATCAGAGCTCGAACGGAAAGATTTAGGTGTTTCCTTTTCCCACGCACCATTCGAGAGTGGAATGGTAGAGAAGTAGTATGAAAATGCTTCGATGAACGCTCTGCTAGGCACTTAAGTGTGAATTGCAGAGTAACCATGTAGATGTAGATGTAGATTAATTTCCATGTGACTGGCGCAAATCATGTTCAATACGCTCTCCACCGTTTTTTGCAACAAGTTGAAATCGAGAAAGCGCATGTTCCACAACTGATCGAAGTGTATCTGGGGTCACGTTCAGAATGTGTTGCGCAATGCGCGCCTTCAGTGCGACTAAGTTTGCAATCGGAATACTGAACACAACGTCTTTCAGATATCCCCACAGCCAGAAGTCACACGGATTATGATCAGGTGGTCGGGACGGCCAGGCTCTAGGGAAATGGCGGCTGGTAATTCTAGCAGTCCGAAATGGCTCTTCAGCAGGTGCTTAACTGGATTTGCAATGTGCGGAGGTGTGCCATCTCTCATAAAAGTGATCCCATCCACACATCCACACTGTCGAAGAGCTGGAATGACGTGGTGGCGCAAAAGACACTCATAGTGCTTACCAGCGACGGTACTGGGAACAGGACCGGAAGCACCTGTCTCTTAGAAAGAATAGGGCTCTGTGATAAATCATGCCATAAACAAGCACCACACAGTGAGCTTTTCAGGATGAAGTGGTACCGGTTGATTTGTGTGTGGATTTTCCGTTGACCATATTAGGCAATTCTGTGTATTGACATATCTCGTCACATGGAAGTGGGCTTCGGCTGTCCACAAAATGGCCGATCATTGTCCACTTCCAGGCGAGCAAGAAATTCTAAAGCAAAGGTCTCTCTTGCTGGCAGGTCAACATGAAGGTACTCGAGCATATGGGTAATTTTGAATGGATAGCAGAGAAGGATGTTTCGTAGGATTTTACCCACTGTGGTCACGGGTATGTCCAATGTTCGGGCAATTCTCCGTGCACTATACGTTTGCACGCCACCACTCGTCTCCTCCTGCATTGCTGTGGCCACTGCTTTCACTGATGTCGAATCAATTCGTTTCCTCCCTGTACCAAGTTGCACACCAAAAGAACCGGTCTTATCGAATTTCCGAATCATTTTTTCCAGACCCATAGCAGTCATCGGACCAACACCTTCTTTCAAACCCTTCAATATCCGGACCTTCTGCAGAACAACGAGTGCACAGTCATCATTTCGTAACACAGCTTTACAAGCAGAGCGCGATCCTACGTTGAGACAGTCATGGCGAACGTCGCAGACGTGGAAGAAGGAAAAACCGTGCACCAACTTCAATAGGTCGTGCGCATGACAGATGCTTTAAAAAAAAAAGTTCAAATGTGTGTGAAATCTTATGGGACTTAACTGCTAAGGTCATCAGTCCTTAAGCTTACTCACTACTTAACCTAAATTATCCTAAGGACAAACACACACACCCAAGCCCGAGGGAGGACTCGAACCTCCGTCGAGACCAGCCGCACAGTCCATGACTGCAGCGCCTAAGACCGCTCGGCTAATCCCGCGCGGCCAGCTGTTTTCACTTACATATTCTGACACATAGAACGCCATCTATTGATCAATTTTCACACTATTTTTTTGCTCTGTCACACGTTTTCCCCCTTCTCCGACAATACTCCGTTGCAATTTCAACCTCAGTCTGATCAATGGTGTTATTTCTACAGCGTTTTCAAAGTATAACGTTCATTATAATCACCCTGTATATTGAGATAAGTATTCTTTAGGTTTAAGAAGGTTTCTGTTTTAACACATTCGGAAGTTACAAATTGTATGTTATAGAAATAAAACAACAAAAAAGCTTCTTTGATTTAATGAAAGCGTAAACTAGCGGCACTGGACGGGTATCCAAGTCAAGCTGGAGAATCAGCATATAGAGAAACTAATACATTGTGGTCTATGGAATAAAAAACTATATCATTAAATGAATGGACACAGGAACAGCGGCATGTAAGGAAGCGCACGTTGAGAATGCCACAGCGCAGCACGCAAGGATATCCTTTCATACTGCATCTGCGAGCTCTTTCCTTTGAAGTCCCACGTGAACCAGGTCGTAGCGTAGCATTTGGATGTAAACAGCGGACTGCAGGAGGTTTATAAATTTTTCAGGTGCTTGGAAACGTGTGCTGAGTAGCTTGCAGGGCACTCAGCGACTCGGAGCAGACCAGTAATTTTACCGCACGGTTTCAGTCCTTTTTCCCCTTTCCCGTAGCATCAACATCTTATGCCGTAGAGGCAGCCATGGAATAGTAATCACAATGAAGGACCATTGTGGTGCTCAAGAGTTCTAGGCTTTGTCCATGACCACATAGTTATCAGACCATTATAAGAGACGATCAAAAAATTTCCATTTGAGGACGTTGCTGCAGCGTACATGCAACGTAGCGCGACCCCGATGCGGGTGTATAAGCATCGACATGTAGACGACGGATTATTGTGGCATTCGCGTACTTTCGATGAGCGTCACCTATGGCGACGTTATTACCAAATGACTGCTGTTGTTCTTTTCTTGGCTGCCGATACGTCTACATCTACATCTACATGATTACTCTGCAATTCACATTTAAGTGCTTGGCAGAGGGTTCATCGAACCACAATCATACTATATCTCTACCATTCCACTCCCGAACAGCGCGCGGGAAAAACGAACACCTGAACCTTTCTGTTCGAGCTCTGATTTCTCTTATTTTATTTTGATGATCATTCCTACCTATGTAGGTTGGGCTCAACAAAATATGTTCACATTCGGAAGAGAAAGTTGGTGACTGATATTTCGTAAATAGATCCCGCTGCGACGAAAAACGTCTTTGCTTTAATGACTTCCATCCCAACTCGCGTATCATATCTGCCACACTCTCTCCCCTATTACGTGATAATACAAAACGAGCTGCCCTTTTTTGCACCCTTTCGATGTCCTCCGTCAATCCCACCTGGTAAGGATCCCACACCGCGCAGCAATATTCTAACAGAGGACGAACGAGTGTAGTGTAAGCTGTCTCTTTAGTGGACTTGTTGCATCTTCTAAGTGTCCTGCCAATGAAACGCAACCTTTGGCTCGCCTTCCCCACAATATTATCTTGTGGTCTTTCCAGCTGAAGTTGTTCGTAATTTTAACACCCAGGTACTTAGTTGAATTTACAGCCTTGAGAATTGTACTATTTATCGAGTAACCGAATTCCAACGGATTTCTTTTGGAACTCATGTGGATCACCTCACACTTTTCGTTATTTAGCGTCAACTGCCACCTGCCACACCATACAGCAATCTTTTCTAAATGGCTTTACAACTGATACTGGTCTTCGGATGACCTTACTATACGGTATATTACAGCATCATCTGCGAACAACCTAAGAGAACTGCTCAGACTGTCACCCAGGTCATTTATATAGATCAGGAACAGCAGAGGTCCTAGGGCGCTTCCCTGGGGAACACCTGATATCACTTCAGTTTTACTCGATGATTTGCCGTCTATTACTACTAACTGCGACCTTCCTGACAGGAAATCACGAATCCTGTAACACAATTGAGATGATACCCCATAGGCCCGCAGCTTGATTAGAAGTCGCTTGTGAGGAACGGTGTCAAAAGCTTTCTGGAAATCTAGAAATACGGAATCAACTTGAGATCCCCTGTCGATAGCGGCCATTACTTCGTGCGAATAAAGAGCTAGCTGCGTTGCACAAGAACGATGTTTTCTGAAACCATGCTGGTTACGTATCAATAGATCGTTCCCTTCGAGGTCATTCATAATGTTTGAATACAGTATATGCTCCAAAACCCTACTGCAAACCGACGTCAATGATATAGGTCCGTAGTTCGATGGATTACTCCTACTACCCTTCTTAAACACTGGTGCGACCTGCGCAATTTTCCCATCTGTAGGCACAGACCTATCGGTGAGCGAGCGGTTGTATATGATTGCTAAGTAGGGAGCTATTGTATCAGCGTAATCTGAAAGGAACCTAATCGGTATACAATCTGGACCTGAAGACTTGCCCGTATCAAGCGATTTGAGTTGCTTCGCAACCCCTAAGGTATCTACTTCTAAGAAACTCACGCCAGCAGCTGTTCGTGTTTCAAATTCTGGAATATTCCATTCGTCTTCCCTGGTGAAGGAATTTCGGAAAACTGCGTTCAGTAACTCCGCTTTAGCGGCACAGTCGTCGGTAACAGTACCATCGGCACTGCGCAGCGAAGGTATTGACTGCGTCTTGCCGCTTGTGTACTTTACATACTACCAGAATTTCTTCGGATTTTCTACCAAATTTCGAGACAATGTTTCGTTGTGGAACCTATTAAAGGCATCTCGCATTGAAGTCCGTGCCAAATTTCGCACGTCTGTAAATTTTAGCCAATCTTCGGGATTTCGCGTTCTTCTGAACTTCGCATGCTTTTTCCGTTGCCTCTGCAACAGCGTTCGGACCTGTTTTGTGTACCATGGGGGATCAGTTCCACCTCTTACGAATTTATGAGGTGTGAATCTCTCAATTGCTGTTGCTACTATATCTTTGAATTTGAGCCACATCTCGTCTACATTTGCATAGTTAGTTCGGAAGGAATGGAGATTGTCTCTTAGGAAGGCTTCTAGTGACACTTTATGCGCTTTTTTAAATAAAATTATTTTGCGTTTGTTTCTGGTGGATTTGGAAGAAACGGTATTGAGGCTAGCTACAACGACCTTGTGATCACTAATCCCTGTATCAGTCATGATGCTCTCTATTAGCTCTGGATTGTTTGTGGCTAAGAGGTCAAGTGTGTTTTCGCAACCATTTACAATTCGGGTGGCTTCGTGGACTAACTGCTCGAAATAATTTTCGGAGAAAGCATTTACGACAATCTCGGAAGTTGTTTTCTGCCTACCACCGGTTTTGAACAAGTATTTTTGCCAACATATCGAGGGAAGGTTGAAGTCCCCACCAACTATAACCGTATGAGTGGGGTATTTATTTGTTACGAGACTCAAATTTTCTCTGAACTGTTCAGCAACTATATCATCGGAGTCTGGGGGTCGGTAGAAGGAGCCAATTATTAACTTAATTCGGCTGTTAAGTATAACCTCCACCCATAGCAATTCGCACGGAGTATCTACTTCGACTTCACTACAAGATAAACCACTACTGACAGACATAAACACTCCACCACCAATTCTGCCTAAGATGTCGTTCCTGAACACCGTCTGAGACTTCGTAAAAAATTCCGCAGGACTTATTTCAGGCTTTAGCCAGCTTTCTGCATCTATAACGATTTCAGCTTCTGTGCTTTCTATTAGCGCTTGAAGTTCAGAGACTTTCCCAGCACAACTACAACAATTTACAACTACAATTCCGACTGTTCCTTGATCCAAGCACATCCTGTATTCGCCATGCACCCTTTGAGATTGCAGCCCACCCCGTACTTTCCCGAAGCCTTCTAACCTAAAAAACCGCCCAGTCCTCGCCACACAGCCTCCGCTACCCGTGTAGCCGCCAGCTGAGTGTAATGAACTCCTGACCTATTCAGCGGAACCCGAAACCCCACCACACTATGGCGCAAGTCAAGGAATCTGCAGCCAACACGGTCGCAAAACCGTCTGAGCCTCTGATTCAGACCCTCCACCCGGCTCTGCACCAAAGGTCCGCAGTCGGTTCTGTCAACGATGCTGCATATAGACAAACACCAATTCCTCGAAGGGTCGACGATTCCTTTCGGACAAGGATCTGTCGCTGCCAGCTACGGATTTCTTCACAGTGCAGGACACAGTGTTTTAATATGAGGGTATCTTCAACTTGGTGCGTCGGTGGTATGTTTACCGCAATGGTCATGGCGATTTTGCCAGATTGGCAAACCGATTGTGGATTGTGTGGTCTTCGAATGGAACTCTTTGATCACCCCTTATGTAATTGCTGATTACTACAATAACTAATCCAACGCAGCACACAGAGGATGTTTTTGAAAGGGGGAAGATCACTGGAGTGGTGACACCACATAATTCTCCACTAGATCTACGCTCTGACGCAGGACTGTGGTTTCACCAGAATAATTGCCACCTTACTGAACAATCGAAGAGTCTCTCTTGTGTTCTAAGGAAAGCACAGCCGTTGGAGTATTCAAAGATAAGGTCTACCACGAGGAAGTGTATTGTGACCTGTGCTCTTTCACGTTTACACAAATGATCAGCCAAGACCTAACCCAAGCAAAGGCTTCATATTTGCCGACGACTTTGCTTTGCCAGTACAGATAGGCGATTCTGAAGAAGAGAAACTAGTGCTGACAAGAATTCTGGGAACAAATTCTAATTACTATGACAAAGACCAGCTGAAGCCAAACCCACATAAAACTCAGGTCTGCTCTTTCTACCAACGAAACAGACAGGCTGGATGAAAAGTGAAACTGGTTTGGGAAGGTGGCGAGCTTAAGCATTGTTTTACGCCCATATACCACAGAGTTACCGTAGAGAGATCACTCAATTAATGGCGCCACTGTCTTAATACCAAATATGAGGTGTTAGCTCGAAACTACATCATCCGGAAGCTTGTTGCTGTGATGGGAGTGCCCACGCCAGGTGGTACGTACTTTTGCCATAGCAGTCTCTCTCTGGCCTGATGAATATGCCTCTCCAGCGTGGTATATGGCCGGACACACGAAAGAAGTTGATGTCCTTAATTAAACTACAAGGGTAAATAATGTATGTCTGAAAACAAGTCCTGTTGGTAAACTATACTGAAGGGCAAGAATTCCCCTGCTGACATAACTTGAGAAGTAGAAGCAAATGTCTAAAGAAAGGAAGTCTAAGAAAATGAGTTACACCCGCTGCATGGATATGCTTCGCCATGATGTTGACGGAAAACTAGGAAGAGCTTTTTACAGTCAACAGCTACACTAAATACATCAGCCAAGAAAGCCAGAGGAAAACTGAGGTAAGCCAAAATAAGTCTACTGCAAGCAGGGGTAAAGCCAGTAGAATGCTCACTAGCTGTTCTGTCCAGTCCCAAGAAAAAAAAAGAAAAAATTTAATAAGCAATACTTGTCACATCAGATGGAAGGAGAACAGTTGTAACTTCATGAAATTAGAAGTATCAGAGTTTAAGAATTGGGAAACCATAGAGGAGGATATTTGTGAAGGGAAGAGAGGTAAGACGCCTAAGAGAAATATACGCACATTAAGACACGATTTGAGCCGCAGTGAGACGTCAACAGAAGTTTACCATATTTTACGTAAAGTAGGGACATCAAGTAGCAAGTCGGATCACGGATTAAACACGTGATGGATCTATCTGACACTACGCCAAGAGGCACAAGCCCTGACGCTAAAGGAAGCTTTCCAGTATACGTAAGTAGTAACATCGAGTGGAAATCTATAAGAGAAATCGAACATTAAAATGTTTACGCGTCGAAGGAGCCAGCTAATGGAAATATACCGAATAGATATTATAGGTTAGCCGCGACTTAGAACAGTATATATGCCAGGCAGCAGCAGCAGAAGTATCCAGAAGTAATATTCTCAGCGAGAAGTCGGTGATCAGATCTGGTGACACACACATCAACTGCAAGATAAGTAATCATTACCTATTCTGGGCAATAGCTTTGAACATAGACGATCTGTCTTTGTCTAGAATAGATAACATTTGCAGTTTCGTAATTAACAAGAACATTTTACGGAATAGTAATTGTCTCTTGTAAGCTTAGGCGTGTGGCCTGTTGATAAGAATAAATTGATTCTGACATTTATTAAAGAAGGAGTTAGGAACTGGCACATCTTTTATAAGTTGTCAAAGAGATAATAAATGAACTATTTAAATAAATACTGAACTCTTCAGCATACCCATCCTGCCATTAATTCTAAAACATTACCACTGCAACCAATAACCACCAAGTTCCGTTTCGGTGAGCTTTCTCCCTTTCATCTCCGACAACAAAGGTGGAGACCCCAACAACCCTCAGATTGTCGTCAACGTTCCTATTGTACTACAAAACTGTGCTGGGACGCGACAGTTCACAACTTGGACTGGACCACATGGAGAGTGCTGAGCAGGTTACGAACGGGCATAAGCAAATCTAAGGACAACCTAATGAAATGGGGATACCTACAAGGGCCAACACTATGTGATGTAGAGAAGTACAGACAATGAAAATTCGGGTCATTGTTTATTCTGTGCTGGTTCTCAAATCGATGCAGAGGTGTTCATGGCACAAGAAAGCGCTGTGTCAGTTGCTCGTTTCTGGGAAAAAGACTGATTTCAATTTTCTTTTATGTTTGTATACATATAAATTCCTTCAATTTCCTTACCTTAAATTGTGAATTTATAGAATCCTACGTGTATGCTACTGACTCGAGTAAATAAATTAGATCACTGATATAAATCTTGAACCGATCTTAACAGTGGACTTTTTATCTCCTTAGACAGTGTCGACTGGGATAGACTTTGCGAAATTCTGAAGGTAGCAGAGGTAAAGAATAGGAAGCTACATTTTACTCACATGGTGTGCAATGGGTAATTCGTACCTCTCCGGCCTTGAGCAGTTCCTTTTCAAGATATTCAGCGAGTTGCTCTGTCTCTCCTCCAACCGATAGTGATGGACTTGACGATATCTGCACAAGAAATATACGTATACTATGCTAGCGTGCAAAAGATAAACATAATGAAAGCACTTTTCCCTGTTAAAGATGAAGAAAAATTACAGAAGAAGGTTGAAAGATCCGATTTCATTATTTTTGTTATCTATATTTTTTTATTTAAACTGATTAGACTTGGGCCTCTGAAGCCCCTCTCTTACAGTGGACCAGTTTTTTTACACATGCAGTATTTTTTATATCATACACTTAAGGAAATGATGTTAATTCTAATATGGTAAATGGTAATAGAAATGAAACTTAATTTATCGAATCACAATGTGAATAACAGTACTAAGAGCTAATAGCATCAATACCAACAGTATTGCGACAAATACTACTAAACAATAATAATAATAATAACAGCGACAATAGTAGATACAAAATATACTTATGGATTGACAAAAGTGATATTTTCTGACACGATGAGTTGGGAGGAAGAGAAATTTAGATAGATTGCGCCAAATAAGACAAGGACGCCCATACTACTGTTTGTTGAGTGGGGCGTGGGCTAGACTTGGGGGTTGGAGTATTTTTAATATTTTGAAAGACGAATGGCAACTTGTAAGTGGGCATAAAAAAGTTCCAATTTCGACCCCGTTAAAAACCTGCGTTAATACCTACTTTTAAATCATTTTGTTGAAAGATAAACGCCTGACTATACTATTTTCTTTCTTTCCCTGAAAGCAAGGGGGGTGGGTGCGCCCCCTCCCCTTGTTCTGGTATGGATGACCTTGGATAGGGGCCTTAGGAAATGGCAAAGATCTGGAGTGGAAGAAAGTTATTTAGCAGAAATGTGGTATGGGACGCATGCAGAGCAAGGCTGACTTTATCATTGTTTTGATACAGGGTGTTTAAAAAATGGCCGGTAAATTTGAAACGGCAATAAAAACTAAACGAGCAGCGATAGAAATACACCGTTTGTTGCAATATGCTTGGGACAACAGTACATTTTCAGGCAGACAAACTTTTGAAATTACAGTAGTTACAATTTTCAACAACAGATGGCGCTGCGGTCTGGGAAACTCTATAGTACGATATTTTCCACATATCCACCATGCGTAGCAATAATATGGCGTAGTCTCTGAATGAAATTACCCGAAACCTTTGACAACGTGTCTGGCGGAATGGCTTCACATGCAGATGAGATGTACTGCTTCAGCTGTTCAATTGTTTCTGGATTCTGGCGGTACACCTGGTCTTTCAAGTGTCCCCACAGAAAGAAGTCACAGGGGTTCACGTCTGGCGAATAGGGAGGCCAATCCACGCCGCCTCCTGTATGTTTCGGATAGCCCAAAGCAATCACACGATCATCGAAATATTCATTCAGGAAATTAAAGACGTCGGCCGTTCGATGTGGCCGGGCACCATCTTGCATAAACCACGAGGTGTTCGCAGTGTCGTCTAAGGCAGTTTGTACCGCCGCAAATTCACTAAGAATGTCCAGATAGCGTGATGCAGAAATCGTTTCGGATCTGAAAAATGGGCCAATGATTCCTTTGGAAGAAATGGCGGCCCAGACCAGTACTTTTTGAGGATGCAGGGATGATGGGACTGCAACATGGGGCTTTTCGGTTCCCCATATGCGCCAGTTCTGTTTATTGACGAAGCCGTCCAGGTAAAAATAAGCTTCGTCAGTAAACCAAATGCTGCCCACATGCATATCGTCGTCATCAATCCTGTGCACTATATCGTTAGCGAATGTCTCTCGTGCAGCAATGGTAGCAGCGCTGAGGGGTTACCGCGTTTGAATTTTGTATGGATAGAGGTGTAAACTCTGGCGCATGAGACGATACGTGGACGTTGGCGTCATTTGGACCGCAGCTGCAACACGTCGAACGGAAACCCGAGGCCGCTGTTGGATCACCTGCTGCACTAGCTGCGCGTTGCCCTCTGTGGTTGCCGTACGCGGTCGCCCTACCTTTCCAGCACGTTCATCCGTCACATTCCCAGTCCGTTGAAATTTTTCAAACAGATCCTTTATTGTATCGCTTTTCGGTCCTTTGGTTACATTAAACCTCCATTGAAAACTTCGTCTTGTTGCAACAACACTGTGTTCTAGGCGGTGGAATTCCAACACCAGAAAAATCCTCTGTTCTAAGGAATAAACCATGTTGTCTACAGCACACTTGCACGTTGTGAACAGCACACGCTTACAGCAGAAAGACGACGTACAGAATGGCGCACCCACAGACTGCGTTGTCTTCTATATCTTTCACATCACTTGCAGCGCCATCTGTTGTTGAAAATTGTAACTACTGTAATTTCGAAAGTTTGTCCGCCTGAAAATGTACTGTTGTCCCAAGCATATTGCAACAAACGGTGTATTTCTATCGCTGCTTGTTTAATTTTTATTGCCGTTTCAAATATACCGGTCATTTTTGAAACGCCCTGTAGATCTGTCATTAACTATCCTTTGAAGCTGAAGATGCTATTCAGTTTTCTGTAATAGAGAGGGTGATCATACTAAATTCACCATCCCAGTACTGCCAAGAAAAGAATAGTGGAATGGACAGAAAGGATTTTGCTCTGTTGAGAACGATTTTCTCTGCTGTGTTGTTCACGTACATTTTACTCACATGGCGTACAATGGGTGATTCGATTCGTACCTCTCCGGCCTTGAGCAGACGAGGAGAGAAATGAGGGGTTGCATACGACGATAAGACGGTAGAGGTAACAGCATGCATGGAAATCTCTGCACTGGTCTGCACATAGCCAGCATAATTGTGCTTGTTGTGCTCGAGATGGTGAAACATGGCAAAAGAGTCGAACGTCACAGATATGTCTGACATATGCGTTCACCGCCAGTTCCAAGTGAAGTGAGTTTTCCTGATAGAGACCGTTAGAGTAATGACGATGTAATCAAGAACCGGAACAACAACCGTTTGTCCAATATTCTTTCTCTGGTCAAGCGGGAAGAGGTTTCCGTATTTTTAATGGTCATGGAGAGATGCTGATGCCTTCTTGCACATTGTAGCTATGTAATGAGTCCAGTTTTGGTTTTGATCTAGAATTACACGTAGACTCTTTTCTGATCGAAAATAAAGCACGTTTGTTCTATTTAGGATTAAAAACTGTAGAGATTCGAAATATTTAGGACCAGAAAACTTAGAATTTCCAACCTGGACTGCTTAAGTTTTGGATGGACATATCTTTAAACCTACATTCTACACGCATTTTGATGAAGCATACACGTCTATCATGAGCGTAGGGAATCATATTTATCAAATTTGAGAAAAATCCGTTTAGCAGTTTATCTATTATTTAATGTAGATTGACACATAGAATGTTCATGACATAGTGAGATGGAAAATTCAAAATTGCCTAACATTGAATTCTGAAGGCGACCAAAGGTTTCAGTTCCAGGGTTTAAATTGCTTTTAATGTCACATGATTAAATTTTAGTTATTTGCTGAAATAAAATTGGTGTTACATCATCCACTATCTATACACTTTAGTTGGAAGCAGGTAACAAAATTAAAGACAGTTACTAAAAAACCCTGTGGCTATAGGAATTTTTCATAGAAGTAGATCATATCAGAGAAGTTTCGTACATGTGCCGTTTGAAAGTTTTCGTAATGGCTATAAATTTTGACCTTTATATAAACAAACTGCAGCCCAGTAGTTCATTTGTGCTATTACCCAGTATTTATTTAGGTCAAATGTTTGACTATCTCATCTTACTTACTGTAATTTATAAGCCAAAATGGCTTCTAGATGGCTGCATGTGTAGTTAACCTAATGTCCATTACTATAATGTATGATACAAAACTGCAAACATAGTTGTACCACCAATATCTTAACTTTTATAATTTGTGATTCGAAATGGCTGTTGGATGTTTATCTGAGCTACCTGTATTTTGATTACTATAATTTATGACCCAAAAATCGCCTAGACACTGTGACTTCACTATCAGACTGCCCACTGCAAATTAGATACGTGTCATAGTATCAGATGTGTAAAAAAATTGGCAAGGGATAAAAAAAACCAAGTAGTAACTTTTCTCCAGACACTTAGGTATGTTAAAAAATATACATCTACATCTACATCTATACTCCGCGAGCCACCTTACGGTGTGTGGCGGAGGGTACTTATTGTACCACTATCTGATCCCCCCTTCCCTGTTCCATTCACGAATTGTGCGTGGGAAGAACGACTGCTTGTAAGTCTCCGTATTTGCTCTAATTTCTCGGATCTTTTCGTTGTGATCATTACGCGAGATATATGTGGGCGGTAGTAATATGTTGCCCATCTCTTCCCGGAATGTGCTCTCTCGTAATTTCGATAATAAACCTCTCCGTATTGCGTAACGCCTTTCTTGAAGTGTCCGCCACTGGAGCTTGTTCAGCATCTCCGTAACGCTCTCGCGCTGACTAAATGTCCCCATGACGAATCGCGCTGCTTTTCGCTGGATCATGTCTATCTCTTCTATTAATCCAACCTGGTAAGGGTCCCATACTGATGAGCAATACTCAAGAATCGGACGAACAAGCGTTTTGTAAGCTACTTCTTTCGTCGATGAGTCACATTTTCTTAGAATTCTTCCTATGAATCTCAACCTGGCGCCTGCTTTTCCCACTATTTGTTTTATGTGATCATTCCACTTCAGATCGCTCCTGATAGTAACTCCTAAGTATTTTACGGTCGTTACCGCTTCCAATGATTTACCACCTATGGCATAATCGTACTGGAATGGATTTCTGCCCCTATGTATGCGCATTATATTACATTTATCTACGTTTAGGGAAAGCTGCCAGCTGTCGCACCATGCATTAATCCTCTGCAGGTCCTCCTGGAGTACGTACGAGTCTTCTGATGTTGCTACTTTCTTGTAGACAACCGTGTCATCTGCAAATAGCCTCACGGAGCTACCGATGTTGTCAACTAAGTCATTTATGTATATTGTAAACAATAAAGGTCCTATCACGCTTCCCTGCGGTACTCCCGAAATTACCTCTACATCTGCAGATTTTGAACCGTTAAGAATGACATGTTGTGTTCTTTCTTCTAGGAAATCCTGAATCCAATCACAAACCTGGTCCGATATTCCGTAAGCTCGTATTTTTTTCACTAAACGTAAGTGCGGAACCGTATCAAATGCCTTCCTGAAGTCCAGGAATACGGCATCAATCTGCTCGCCAGTGTCTACGGCACTGTGAATTTCTTGGGCAAATAGGGCGAGCTGAGTTTCACATGATCTCTGTTTGCGGAATCCATGTTGGTTATGATGAAGGAGATTTGTATTATCTAAGAACGTCATAATACGAGAACACAAAACATGTTCCATCATTCTACAACAGATTGACGTAAGCGAAATAGGCCTATAATTATTCGCATCTGATTTATGACCCTTCTTGAAAATGGGAACGACCTGCGCTTTCTTCCAGTCGCTAGGTACTTTACGTTCTTCCAGGGATCTACGATAAATTGCTGATAGAAAGGGGGCAAGTTCTTTAGCATAATCACTGTAGAATCTTAAGAATATCTCGTCTGGTCCGGATGCTTTTCCGCTACTAAGTGATAGCAGTTGTTTTTCAATTCCGATATCGTTTATTTCAATATTTTCCATTTTGGCGTCCGTGCGACGGCTGAAGTCAGGGACCGTGTTACGATTTTCCGCAGTGAAACAGTTTCGGAACACTGAATTCAGTATTTCTGCCTTTCTTCGGTCGTCCTCTGTTTCGGTGCCATCGTGGTCAACGAGTGACTGAATAGGGGATTTAGATCCGCTTACCGATTTTACATATGACCAAAACTTTTTAGGGTTCTTGCTTAGATTGTTTGCCAATGTTTTATGTTCGAATTCGTTGAATGCTTCTCTCATTGCTCTCTTTACGCTCTTTTTCGCTTCGTTCAGCTTTTCCTTATCAGCTATGATTCGACTACTCTTAAACCTATGATGAAGCTTTCTTTGTTTCCGTAGTACCTTTCGTACATGATTGTTATACCACGGTGGATCTTTCCCCTCGCTTTGGACCTTAGTCGGTACGAACTTATCTAAGGCGTACTGGACGATGTTTCTGAATTTTTTCCATTTTTGTTCCACATCCTCTTCCTCAGAAATGAACGTTTGATGGTGGTCACTCAGATATTCTGCGATTTGTGCCCTATCACTCTTGTTAAGCAAATATATTTTCCTTCCTTTCTTGGCATTTCTTATTACACTTGTAGTCATTGATGCAACCACTGACTTATGATCACTGATACCCTCTTCTACATTCACGGAGTCGAAAAGTTCCGGTCTATTTGTTGCTATGAGGTCTAAAACGTTAGCTTCACGAGTTGGTTCTCTAACTATCTGCTCGAAGTAATTCTCGGACAAGGCAGTCAGGATAATGTCACAAGAGTCTCTGTCCCTGGCTCCAGTTCTGATTGTGTGACTATCCCATTCTATACCTGGTAGATTGAAGTCTCCCCCTATTACAATAGTATGATCACGAAACTTCTTCACGACGTTCTGCAGGTTCTCTCTGAGGCGCTCAACTACTACGGTTGCTGATGCAGGTGGTCTATAGAAGCATCCGACTATCATATCTGACCCACCTTTGATACTTAACTTTGTTGTTGTTGTTGTGGTCTTCAGTCCTGAGACTGGTTTGATGCAGCTCTCCATGCTACTCTATCCTGTGCAAGCTTTTTCATCTCCCAGTACCTACTGCAACCTACATCCTTCTGAATCTGCTTAGTGTATTCATCTCTTGGTCTCCCTCTACGATTTTTACCCTCCACGCTGCACTCCAATACTAAGTTGGTGATCCCTTGATGCCTCAGAACATGTCCTACCAACCGATCCCTTCTTCTGGTCAAATTGTGCCACAAACTTCTCTTCTCCCCAATCCTATTCAATACTTCCTCATTAGTTATGTGATCTACCCATCTAATCTTCAGCATTCTTCTGTAGCACCACATTTCGAAAGCTTCTATTCTCTTCTTGTCCAAACTATTTATCGTCCATGTTTCACTTCCATACATGGCTACACTCCATACAAATACTTTCAGAAACGACTTCCTGACACTTAAATCAATACTGGATGTTAACAAATTTCTCTTCTTCAGAAACACTTTCCTTGCCATTGCCAGCCTACATTTTATATCCTCTCTACTTCGACCATCATCAGTTATTTTGCTCCCCAAATAGCAAAACTCCTTTACTACTTTAAGTGCCTCATTTCCTAATCTAATTCCCTCAGCATCACCCGACTTAATTAGACTACATTCCATTATCCTTGTTTTGCTTTTGTTGATGTTCATCTTATATCCTCCTTTCAAGACACTGTCCATTCCATTCAACTGCTCTTCCAAGTCCTTTGCTGTCTCTGACAGAATTACAATGTCATCGGCGAACCTCAAAGTTTTTATTTCTTCTCCATGAATTTTAATACCTACTCCGAATTTTTCTGTTGTTTCCTTTACTGCTTGCTCAATATACTTGCTTGCTCAATATACTTAACTTAACCCAGATTATTTCACATTCGCATTCGCTAATAACTTCACTGGATATTATTGAATTCTTTACTGCTATAAATACTCCTCCACCATTGGCGTTTATCCTATCCTTGCGGTATATATTCCATTCTGTGTCTAGGATTTCGTTACTGTTCACTTCCGGTTTTAACCAACTTTCCGTTCCTAATACTATATGCGCACTACTTCCTTCAATAAGAGATACTAATTCAGGAACCTTGCCCTGGATACTCCTGCAGTTTACCAATATTACGTTAACTTTTCCTGTTTTTGGTCTCTGAGGACGGACGTTCTTTATCAACGATGATAATGTCCTCTCTGGTAAGCCGTCAGGTATTTTATCGTTTCGCCCAAGGGGGGGTCCCTCTAACCTAAAAAACCCCCGTGTGCACGCCACACGTACTCTGCTACCCTAGTAGCTGCTTCCGGTGTGTAGTGCACGCCTGACCTGTCTAGGGGGGCCCTAAAGTTCTCCACCCAATAACGGAGGTCGATGAATTTGCAACCATTATAGTCGCAGAGTCGTCTGAGCCTCTGGTTTAGACCCTCCACACGGCTCCAAACCAGAGGACCGCGATCGACTCTGGGCACTATGCTGCAGATATTAAGCTCAGCTTGCACTCCGCGTACGATGCTGGCTGTCTTCACCAAATCAGCCAGCCGCCGGAAGGAACCAAGGATGGCCTCAGAACCCAAGCGGCAGGCGTCATTCGTTCCCACATGTGCTACTATCTGCAGCCGGTCACACCCAGTACGTTCAATAGCTGCCGGAAGGGCCTCCTCCACATTACGGACGAGACCCCCCGGCAAGCACACCGAGTGCACACTGGCATTCTTCCCCGACCTACCCGCTATTTTCCTGAGGGGCTCCATAACCCGCCTAACGTTGGAGCTCCCTATAACTAATAGGCCCGCCCTCTGTGACTGTCGGGACCTTGCCGGAGAATCGGCCACTGGCCCAACAGGCGAGGCATCCTGTGGTGGCTCGGAAACGATGTCATCACCACTAGGAAGCACCCCGTACTTGTTGGAAAGGGGTAAGGCAGCTGCCACGCGGCCAGATCCCACCTTCGCCTTTCGGCCAGGCACGCGCGAGCCCACCACTGTCCGCCATTCACCCTGGAGTGATGGCTGACCGGTAAGATGCTCACTGCCGGAAGACGCAGCGACATCAGGGGTTCCATGTGATTCCAAGGCCACCGAAGTAGGCATAGGTCTCACCACAGTTGCCCCAACGCCACTACGAGCCGACGCCTGCGCCTCGAGCTCGATGAGCCTAACAGACAAAGCCTCCACCTGCCCCCGAAGAGTGGCCAATTCTCCTTGCGTCCGCTCACAACAACCACAGTCCCTACACATGACTATGTTTACCCTACTCTATACGGTGACAAATTCCCAAGATAATCTTCTGATGAGCTACTCTGATAATCAAGAAACACTCACTGAAATACGAGACGCGAAAACTACGCTAGGTTTTCCCAGAAAAACTATTTAAAAGCTAAGCGCAGCAAATAAGTACAAAAACGCTTTATACAAACAGTACTCGCTGCTGCTGGTGCTCTCGCTCTGGCTGTCACAAGACAACTGCTGATTCAAGTGACTAGTGGCTAACGGCCGCGAAACAAACAAAAGACGGTTTTAGGGCGCTTTCTGTTCTAAACGATCAAGAAAACACTAAGAAATCTAACACGAAAACTACGTAAAGTTTTATCAAGAACTGTTAGTTACTATGCAGAGCAGATAAACACAAATAGAATCCCTTCCTTAGTGGAAGGTCGTAAACAAAATGCAAAATAAACGCTTTATACAAACAGTACTCGCTGCTGCTGGTGCTCTCGCTCTGGCTGTCACAAGACAATACACATTGTATGTCACACGCAAGACATCACTAAATTACACTGAAATCCCAGGGTTCCATCTTTCATCATTTCCCCCACTAGTTCCTAGCCCACTTGTGCTGTTACCACTACCAACAACACTGGGGTAGGATGGAAACAATAGCGACATCCACTATAAACAAGAAAACTGCAGGAGCTCATCTTCCATGACCCACGCCATGTGTTCCTTATGTATGCCTGACCAACATGTGCTATGACTGCCCTGCACTAAAGGCTTTGCCAACCAGTGCCAACCTGATTTAGGTTTTCCATGATTTCCCTAAATCGCTCCAGGCAAATGCTTGGATGGTTCCATTGAAAGGGCACGTCCGACTTCCTTCCACGTCCTTCCCTAATCTGATGAGACCGATGACCTCGCTGTTTGGTCTCTCTCCCCAAACAACCCAACCCAAACCCTCTTCATCCAACCAGTGCAAGGACTTCCACACAGTGCCATGGCCATGGTGCCACATCCGGTTGAGCAAGAATGGAGTGTGGAACGGTTTTACGTGCGTGGCTGGCTGCATTGTGCCAGATTGGGAGTGGCTGAATGCTACTGCCGGGCACTTGGGTAAGTGGACAATTACGTTACCCTCGCACACTGGGAACAGATAAATATTTCTTCAAGTCACCACACAGGCCAATACAGGAGGTGGCAGCTGGCAGTCTTAAACATGTTCTAATAACTTTACAACTGCACTCTTGATCGTCTGGAATATTACCAGAAATGAGACATTATTATTAATATTCCAACACCCTGACATACTAATCCTTAGCAAAGAGCTCTACCCACTTTAAGAGGATGACTCTCTTGTACAATAACTGCATACTTTTTTACACACTCATGTTCAGAAAAAAAATCACTTTGAAGGACTAGAAATAGGACATTCAAATTAGCATTTCAGGCATCTTGGTCAGCAAGTGTCCTGTGGCCTAGTAGGCGCAAAAAGAGCCCCCATGGGCCCTAATAACTTGTTCCATGCATAATGGCACCAATGATTATAAGGTGCCAATGGTGTCCTGTATATAACCGTCTATGCTGCATTCACCTGGTTCCAAAGCTCATCTGTGGTGGTTGGCATTGGGTCACAGTGCTCCACCTGTCATTTCACCACGTTCCACACATTTTCGATTGTCGACAAGACTGGCGATCTGGTGGGCCAGAGCAAAAGGTTGGGTCCTGTGACACCAAGAAGGCACGTGTTATTGTAGCAACATGTGGTTGTGCATTGTCTTGCTGAAAAATGGCGTCTGGTGTGCTATGCAGAAAGGGTATGACTACAGGTCGCTGGATGTCATTCATGTAGGTCACGCTGGTCACAGTACCCTGGACAAGCACAAACTATGGCACCGTGCACCATAAGGCCTTGAGTTGGTATGGGCAGAGGTCATTGTTGGCAACCGGAATAAAATAATAATTGGATCCTTTTACCGACTTCCCAATTCAGACGATACAGTTGCTGAAAGGTTCAAAGAAAAGGTACCGAGTTCGAGTCTCGTTCCGGCACACAGTTTTAATCTGCCAGGAAGTTTCATATCAGCACACACTCCGCTGCAGAGTGAAAATCTCATTCTGGAAATATCCCTCAGGCTGTGGCTAAGCCATGTCTGCGCAATATCCTTTCTTTCAGGAGTGCTAATTCTGCAAGGTTCGCAGAAGAGCTTCTGTGAAGTTTGGAAGGTAGGAGACGAGATACTGGCAGAAGTAAAGCTGTGAGGACGGGGCGTGAGTCGCGCTTGGGTAGCTCAGATGGTAGAGCACTTGCCCGTGAAATGCAACGTTCCCGAGTTCAAGTCTCGGTCCGGCACACAGTTTTAATCTGCCTGGAAGTTTCTGTTAAAGTTCTTTCAATAGTGGGGTGCGAAACTTGAGGAATGCGTTCAACAAGTTCACGGACAATGACCCTCCAGTCTTTGAGCAGCTAAGTGTTGATCTTCGGGACAATCGCATCCGAAACATGCGGCCTTCCACTCCGTTCTTTATTGTGAACTTCTGTGTGACCCTCAACAAAAGCCCTGCACCATTTGCGGACGTTCTGAATGAACATGGTATGCACTCTTCACCATCAACCTCAGTCCGCTGCCGATGAATCTCAACAGATGATAACTTCCTTACGTGAAGAAACCGGATTACTGCTCGAACCTCGCACATGGCGGGAGCGGTGATCAACACTTCTGTCTCAGACGGCTGCCAAGCCAACTCTGAGCGCGTAGTAGGGATGGGCAAACTCGTTCATCCTTGGGAACTAGTTCACTGCTGATAGTTCTTTTTTGGGAACCGTTCATTTCTACTCGTTCACCGTTCATTTGTGCTTGGTATATGGTTCTTGTGAAAAACTGAAAACTAGTAGTGTAGGTGATTGAAGGATGGAGGGCACCAAGAGGGGGCACTTGCCTCCCCACTGGAGTATATAGTTTTTATTCATTACAGAATTCTTACACACTTTTAGAAGTAATTTCTGTGATTCTGCAGAATCTCTCGTTTAGCCTACTGTAGCGTTGTGTGGCTGATCGCAGGGAAATAATATAGGGTGGCGCACGGAAAACCGGCCCCGAGTACAGGCTGCTCGCCAATTACAGACGATGTGTTGCCCGTTACGAGCAGATATAACAAACAGACAAACATGTAATAATTAGGCAGTGAAGAAATAACAAGCTAATGCAAGCAAGAATTGCGAAACAATCGACACTGAGCTGGAGAAGAGAACATGAAAATCTCACGAGACGCGCGTGGGCTATAGCACATGTAGTCTTGTAAGCCTGTTGGTGGCTGTTTCCCAACTTAATAGACCACAAGTGTCTTCTATAAAATTCTTCGTTTCGACTTCCACTACATAGCTGTGCTACGTTGTAAACAATAATCGTTTACACCCTATATATACTTCACGTTGTCTCTGAGTTCGTAGGCGAAGTAGACTTAATGGAAGCATAAAATAAAATGTGGTTTTCTCATCATACTTGCGTCAAATGCTTAGTAAAAATTAGGTTTTTATGCTGCATTATTCAAGTTAATGGAGCAATAATAATAATAATTAAGTTAGCAGTAGTAAAGTTTTTGGTTTGAAAGGTCCTTCTGAACAAATGTTTTTGAGATAATAAGAAAATACAGTTTTATGGCAATCTATGTCATTTCCAATGGAGAAACACCGCTTTTGCTACTGAGCCAAAATGACCCTCAACCCACTTTTTTTTCCAAAGAAACCAAACTAGCAGGTAATGCAAATTAGAAACAACAAAACTTAAAAATAATTAGACCCTTCCTAAATGTGATGTTTTGTATATGAAAGATACACGAAAATCGATTTATATGAATTTTCTTACACTAAAAATTAAGCAAATTATTGAAAGTTAGTTGCTAAATCAAGTCGATGAAACCAAAAAATATATGAATAACAAAAGAAATTTGCCTTGTTAAAAGTATGTCTTTTGCTATTCATCGATATAATGAAGTGAGCTGATATGCCCGTTTGTTACCTGAAAAGACGTACCTATTACATACAACGTGATTTTTATGTAATTTACGTAACTATAAAATACTTTTTGATTACCGGTCGTGGACGCTGAATAGCCAACCCAAGTACAAGAACAGTTTGGAACACATGTAAAACGGGCGAGCGCAGTGAGCGAAACGAACTGGATACTGAACTAACTAGGAGTAGTCGGCAGTGGAACTGAGACAGGTGGTCTTGCGAAGAACGACGAGTGTGGCCGAGGGAGACCGAGACTGAGACGAGCACGCGACCGAGGCTGGAACGAGAGCTGCCGAAGTGACCGCCGCGACCGAAGTGAACTAGCGAACTATGAACCGATCAAAAATGGTTCAAATGGCTCTGAGCACTATGGGACTCAACTTCTAAGGTCATCAGTCCCCTAGAACGTAGAACTACTTAAACCTAACTAACCTAAGGACATCACACACATCCATGCCCGAGGCAGGATTCGAACCTGCGACCGTAGCGGTCGCGCGGTTCCAGACTACAGCGCCTAGAACCGCTGAAACGAACCGATCGTTCCTCGTTCCCGGGCACTATAAGTAGACCGCCGCAACCGAAGTGAACTATGAACCGATCGTTCCTCGTTCCCTGGAACTATAAGTAGGCCGCCGCGACCGAAGCGAACTATGAACCGATCGTTCCTTGAAATTCGTTCCTCGGTCCTTTCGTTCATCTTGGTGAACCGTTCCTTTGCACCCGTTCGTTCGCGAACTACCCATCTGTAGCGCGTAGCGTATAGGTTCGTTTGAGCAGTTACCAGAAAGCGCCAGACAACAGGCTGTACTGCGCATGCGCAGCTACGATGACGTAGGCAGCCCGTGCTTGGTGCTTGCTCTGCTCATACGCATTTCATCGTATTTCTGGAGGAATTTCATTCGTGGTAGGGCATCACGTGACATGTGGAGCCCTGCGGCATGTTGTTGAGAGGACATACTGAGTTGTACTTAGAGCAATTGATTTATCATATCCTACTCAGATAAAGGATGCAAATAAGGAAACAGTTCTTGGCAAAATATCATTTCAACGGTGGACTCCACAGCTCGAAGTACAATAAAATTTTGCTAATGGGTGACTTTGTCAGATTTTCTTTTTAATTCGCACTCTTCAATACTGTTATGTAGCATTTCCAACAGATTTACATCTACACAGCACGACAATAAGCTAGTAGGATGGAACACAAATTTCTTGCAAAAAAATGAGACAGTTTCTTGTGTAGCTTACACCGGAATAAAGGACAATAAATTTCATGACTATTTCAGAATGTGAAAAAATTAACATTGTTGTCTGTGAGGCAAAGAAACTGTACAACTGACAGTTTATATTCTACTCTATGAATAAATATGAATCCATGTGGGGAGTTAAAACGATAAGATACGGTACGCTGCCAGTCTCAAATTTAACATAGAATGGCATTCTGTAAATTTAAGATGTAAACACAAATTAAGAAATAACTTCAGGCCTAGAGGAAGTACTAGACAAGTGCCTTGTGTTCGAAAAACATTTCCACAAAAGGCAGATTTGTAAGATTCTGCTACAGCTGTCATTATATTTGAAACAAAATATTTAGTTCAAAACTTCTGACCAAATTAGCCTACTTAGTCAGCTTCAAGTCAATGTTTACATATGTTCGTACGTATATAGCATTAAGAGATCTTACAGTGTCGTAAAAGGAATAGGACATCAGAGACTACTCCATCAGCATCGGAATTTCATAAACCATACTAAAATGCTTCATACCGCTCTAATTGCACATTTCTATGTCTAGATGCCCTCTGAAGTACCTGATATTCAGCTTTTCATGTGGTTTTCGTTATACCAATTTTCTTGGAGGTTCAGTGCTGTATTCTCATGTTTGTTCTTTATTATGGTATAACATCATTCGTCCCAGAAAATGAAAATTTGCACTTTAAATTGAACGAGGTTGAAAGTAGTCAATAGTAAGAAATGAAACACTTCGTTTCAAATAAATTAACAGCCTGTTTTGATTTCATTTGACGTGGGAGCTGTAAACGAAGACACGAAACGTATACACAGGTCACGTGGGAAGGACCCCTCCACCCCCCACTATAACTCAGCTTGCTCTGCGCATGCGCGAATCTGGCAGCTTGGGCGCGCCAGAAAAATTTTTCCGGGTAGCTTCTGGCTACTTGCTGCTACTGCTCATACAGCAAACAGCCACGCTTCAAGTAGCCAGAAGCGGGAGGAAGGCACTGCTCATACGCGAATTCAGCTCTGCGCATGCGCACGAACCCGCTGGCAACTGCTCATACGAACCTTATGGCGGATGGGCGAGCTCGAGAGTGGGGGAGCCACTGCGCGTGGTACTGTTGTCGGATTTAGACTAGCACCTTCCCTCGAGGCTGTAGCTCATTGGGAATCTTACTTTTGGTGAAACCCTAGTAGGAATGAGGGGCAGTCTTACAGAGGAAGTTGATGTGGTTCTGCCATGCAGTGGAGAGTGGAGGTTAGCACTGAGAGTTCAGTCTCCCAGAGGTAACAGATGTGAACTAATTCTGTCGAGGAGTGTAATGGACAGCAGTGAGTCGTCAGGTTTTGAGAGACACTGCTGTTCAATGGAGTGTAGTGGGAAGAGGTGACGAGTTGGACTTACGGAAAATGAGGACGAAGGGCTGCCCATGGACTTGGCGCGCCGCTTTAAGTAGCGCCTCATCTTGGCCTGCAGCAGCAAGTTCATGACGCGCAGCCGCTGCGCCTCGTCGTGCACTGCATCGAACTGATGCAGCAGCCGCTGCTGCCTGACCCGCGCCTCCCACGTGTTCGCCGGCGCCGGCTCCGCCTCCTCCTCTTCTGCCGCCTCCTCCACCAAGCTCCCCTCAGGAGACACAGGCTCTTCCTAACAACAGAGCGAGCCACTCCAAAATTATTGCTGTAGCGTAAAGAGGGCGTTCTTAACCCCCAAGAAAACTTACACCAACAGATAAAGATCATAAAGTGAATGTTTTCAGATAATGAACCAGTACAGGGAAACAATTATTTCTGGTTGTTTAAGGTACTGAATGGAAAAAAAACTGTGAAGACATGGGTTTGTAGCGGCCCAGGACCAATAAAGTTGGAGGCATCTGGGCAGGAGCCTCATTAACAACTGTTTGCATATTAGAATTTGCTGATAGGTTGTTGGGTCATGGTCAGCAAGGAGTTACCACTAAACGTCAGCATGAAGTTGTAGGTCGAAACCTAGCAGAAACTAAAGACGGATTTTTTGGCAGGGTCCATGCCGTCTTTCTCATTGTGCAGAAGGTAACAGGGATATCTCGAATGCAGACCCTAATTTTGACATTGTTGCCGTCCAAGATAGAATCCCAAGCAGAAACACTAATTGCTGAATACCAGGCCAGATTCAGAAAAGGACGCTCATGTGCGGAACAGATCTGGTGCTTAAAGACAATATTACAAATGAGGAAATGCAGAAACACAGTAGTTACATTCATCGACTTCAGGAAAGCATATGATTCAGTGGATCGTGGAACCCTGTTTAAAATCATGGAAGAATTTGGGATCGACCGAAAGACACGAAAAATCACAGAACAGACACTTATAGGAACAACGGCCAAAGTGAAATTCATGGGCGAAGTATCAGAACCCTTCGAAATCAAATCTGGAGTCCGACAGGGGGACGGACTATCTCCAATCCTTTTCAATATTGTTCTAGAAAAGATAATCAGGGAATGGGGATCTCACGTAAAGGGTATCCAAATTGGTATCAAGAAAGAGATCCGAATTAAAGTCAAGTGCCTTGCTTTCGCTGACGATATTGCAATTATCACCAATAACAGAACACAAGCGATTCACGCAGTGGAAAAACTACATGAAATTTCACAAAAAACCGGACTACAGATATCCTATGAAAAAACCCAATATATGGAAAGGCAGCCAGAAAATAAATCCCCTTTAATAGCAAAATATAGTAAACTTGCACAAGTCTGCCATTTTAAATACCTCGGTGAAACTATACAGACCTCAGGATTAAACCGAATTGCCAATGAACAAAGAATCACCAAGCTCCAGAAGGCCTACAAGCTAACATGGACGCATTACAACAAGAAGAGCATTTCGACAGACGCAAAATTAAGGCACTATACAACAGTGATTCTTCCAGAAGCAATCTATGCAGCTGAAACAACCGTGATTGATGATCATTTAAAAATTAAGGAAATAAAAAAGCAGGAACGAAAAATTCTCAGGAAGATTCACGGTCCAATCAACAAAAATGGCATTTGGATGAAGAGACCACAAAACGAACTCTATAGAAAGATCAGCATAGTAACAGATGAAATCAGACAGCGCCCTGCCAAATTTTATACACATATCTACAGGATGTAAGACTCCAGAACAGCAAAGAAATTATTCAATATTATAACAAGGAGTAAATGTGGCACAGAATGGCTGAAAGAGGTCCAGAGGGATCTACAGCAGATCAACATAAAAAATATCGAATATCGCACCGAGTGCCGGGATAAAATCACAAGCGTGAAGTTTGGGGAAAGAACATCGCGTCAGCCTGGTAAAAAATGGACAGAGGAGCGGAAGAAGGAGCATTCCGAGAGGATAAGGAGGTTTTGGGAAGCAAAGAAGAAAAACATCCGAAGATGAAATTATAAATTCAAGTTCAATCGCTCTCCTAAAGGGAAACAATCGTTATAATAATAATAATAATAATAATAATAATATACAGGGTGATCAAAAACTCAGTATAAATTTGAAAACTTAATAAACCACGGAATAATGTAGATAGAGAGGTAAAAATTGACACACATGCTTAGAATGACATGAGGTTTTATTAGAACCAGAAAAAAGAAACAAAGTATTGCTAGACGCATGAAAGATCTCTTGCTCGCGCTTTTGGTGATCATGGTGTGCTCAGCCGATACTTTCATCATGCTTGGCCTCCCAGGTCCCCAGACCTCAGTCCGTGCGATTATTGGCTTTGGGGTTACCTGAAGTCGCAAGTGTATCGAGATCGACCGACATCTCTATGGATACTGAAGGACAACATCCGACGCCAATGCCTCACCACAACTCCGGACATGCTTTACAGTGCTGTTCAGAACATTATTCCTCGACTACAGCTATTGTTGAGGGATGATCGTGGACATATTGAGCATTTCCTGTAAAGGCCATCATCTTCGCTTTGTCTTAGTTTGTTATGCTAATTATTCAGATCAGATTAAGCGCCATCTGTCGGACATTTTTTGAACGTTTGTATTCATTTGGTTCTAATAAAACCCTATGTCATTCCAAGCATGTGTGTCAATTTGTACCTATCTATCTACATTATTCCGTGATTTATTCAGTTTTCAAATTTATACTGACTTTTTGATCACCCGGTATATATACCATAAGACTGGATGCATGTATGGTCCACATATCCTTGTAATCCACTTGATCGATACCAGCCAAACTTGGTACACAAATTAATTACTGTCTGGAAAGAATCACGATGGAGGTAAGATCTACCTACCCGTCGAAGGGATGGAGGCTGAGAGTCAAAAAGAGGCATAGTTCACGACGCGCAAATAGCCAGAATAAATTCATCCAGTATCTCAGAACGGTAGTAGTTAGTGACTTGCAGCAACATCGCAGCTAATTTCAAACCTTAACAAGACTTTTTTTGGCTCACACCTACCACGAAATGATGAAAGCAAAAATGCTTATCGTTCACTACATCTTCGCTGTCCATGCAGTACAACTGCCACATCAGACATTATCTTTAAATTTATTTCTTCTCTACTAATAACTGTTGTTGCAACCCATTTTACAGACATAGTCACATATGCCATTGAATGTATCTGCAAAAATATATTATTGTACGACACATCGTTCAAGACACACAGCGTCATAAACACTGTGCTGCTTGAAAATGAAACTGCAGGGAGACGTTCGCTAGAGATACAGGTGTAGAAATTGTGTATAAATATGTGTGAAATACGATACATGTGAAACGTATATGTACATATTCCGGTAAAGTTGTGGGTAATAAGCTCCTTCTAAACCCCTGGATCAACTTACAGCCAAACTTGGTTCAAATATTACTTACTATTTGGAAAGAAATACTGTGGAGGTAAGAACCAAATGAGGGAAAGGAGAGGGCGGAGTCGAAGGTAGATGGCCTGAAGAGAAGACAGAAACTGTAGGGGGAGCTAGAGGGGGAGAAGGAGATGGACAGACACGGGAGGAGGACATGAAAAAAAAGATGGGGGACGAGCAGATGGACAGGGAGAGAAAGGAGCAGCAAATGGACAGAGAGAGGGGCAGGAGAAGATGGACAGACGTAGCTAGATTGGGAGAGAAGTAGCTCAGCATGCAATTTTGCCAGATTTCGTGCCCACCCCCTACGTTGTGATGCACTGTTGCCAGAATTCTTACAAGGGCCAATTGTTTTATGTATAAAATAACAGGAAATTCAAAATTTGGTGCAAAATTTTTAAAAAATGGCAAGAAAATCGAAAATTGGCTGGAAATTCAAACAATAGCCCAATTGCGCTAGCGCGTTTTTTCCCCACTTCTGTGACGTCGCTGTGTAAGTAGGACAGTTATCCTAAGTATAAATTGGCAGAAAACTGAAAAATTCAAGATGGCTCATTGTCATGTTGGTAGAAGTTGGTCATTTGTGCTAGGTAAAATATTCAACATGGCTGACCTGGAATACTGGTGCAGCTCTGTGATGTCAGAATCCAAGATGGATGACCTAGAACATGAGGCCAGACTGTATTGTTATCAAATTTCTTCCCTGCGACAAAGGATGTTTGTTTCTCCTGTAGGTCCAAGTCTGCTGTTCTGAAACAATGGGCAAGGTATACACCCCTCCCTTCAACTTGTACCAGTTATAGGGCAAGTCTCAGCCATCTGTGATGTATATGGGGACTGAAGCAACGAATGAAAATTTTTACCTAGGTCGGGATTCGAACCCAGGTATCCTGCTCACTTGGCAAATGTAACCACTTGGCCACCCTAGTACGGAGGCTCTGCACAACTCCACGAACTAGCCTAGCACGCCTCAATCCAAATTCCCATTCACACCTGAGCCCACTTGGTACTCTGCCTAAACTAGGACAGCATTGCAGATGCTTTAGCACAATTTTTTATTTGCAGCTTCAGTTTTAGACAACATTCCATTAGAACTACTGATGGCCTTGGGAGAGCCAGTCATGACAAAACTCTACCATCTGGTGAGCAAGACGTATGAGACAGGCGAAATACCCTCAGACTTCAAGAAGAATATAATAATTCCAATCCCAAAGAAAGCAGGTGTTGACAGATGTGAAAATTACCGAACTATCAGTTTAATAAGTCACAGCTGCAAAATACTAACGCGAATTCTTTACAGACGAATGGAAAAACTGGTAGAAGCGGACCTCGGGGAAGATCAGTTTGGATTCCGTTGAAATGTTGGAACACGTGAGGCAATACTAACCTTACGACTTATCTTAGAAGAAAGATTAAGGAAAGGCAAACCTACGTTTCTAGCATTTGTAGACTTAGAGAAAGCTTTTGACAATGTTAACTGGAATACTCTCTTTCAAATTCTGAAGGTGGCAGGTATAAGATACAGGGAGCGAAAGGCTATTTACAATTTGTACAGAAATCAGATGGCAGTTATAAGAGTCGAAGGGCATGAAAGGGACGCAGTGGTTGGGAAAGGAGTGAGACAGGGTTGTAGCCTCTCCCCGATGTTATTCAATCTGTATATTGAGCAAGCAGTAAAGGAAACAAACGAAAAATTCGGAGTAGGTATTAAAATCCACGGAGAAGAAATAAAAACTTTGAGGTTCGCCGATGACATTGTAATTCTGTCAGAGACAGCAAAGGACTTGGAAGAGCAGTTGAATGGAATGGACAGTGTCTTGAAAGGAGGATATAAGATGAACATCACCAAAAGCAAAACGAGGATAATGGAACGTAGTCAAATTAAATCGGGTGATGCTGAGGGAATTATATTAGGAAATGAGACACTTAAAGTAGTAAAGGAGTTTTGCTATTTAGGGAGCAAAATAACATGATGGTCGAAGTAGAGAGGATATAAAATGTAGACTGACAATGGCAAGCAAATCGTTTCTGAAGAAGAGAAATTTGTTAACATCGAGTATAGATTTAAGTGTCAGGAAGTCGTTTCTGAAAGTATTTGTATGGAGTGTAGCCATGTATGGAAGTGAAACATGGACGATAACTAGTTTGGACAAGAAGAGAATAGAAGCTTTCGAAATGTGGTGCTACAGAAGAATGCTGAAGATAAGGTGGGTAGATCACGTAACTAATGAGGAGGTACTGAATAGGATTGGGGAGAAGAGAAGTTTGTGGCACAACTTGACTAGAAGGAGGGATCGGTTGGTAGGACATGTTATGAGGCATCAAGGGATCACAAATTTAGCATTGGAGGGCAGCATGGAGGGTAAAAATCGTAGAGGGAGACCAAGAGATGAATACACTAAGCAGATTCAGAAGGATGTAGGTTGCAGTAGGTACTGGGAGATGAAGAAACTTGCACAGGATAGAGTAGCATGGAGAGCTGCATCAAACCAGTCTCAGGACTGAAGAATACAACAACAACAACAGTTTGCATATATATAGATCAGTGATCGATGGAGTTGTGTGGACGTCCTCCAGAGGAATTCTGCTCGGTTGCCGCATTACATCGTCAAAATCGTGAGATGGTTGGAGGACGCTACCCAAAATGCTCCAAACGTTCTCAGTTGGTGAGAGATCCGGTGACCTTGCTGGCCAACGTACGATTTTGCAAGCACAAAGACAAGCAGTAGAAATTCTTGCCGTATGTGGGAGTGCATTATCTTGCTGAAATCTTAGCCCGGGATAGTTTGTCCTCAAGGACAACAGAACGGGCGTAGAATATCGTTGACATACCGCTGTGCCGTTAAGTATAACGCAGGTGACAACCAAAGGGGTCCAGCTATGAAAAGGAATGGCACCCCAGAGCATCAGCCCTGGTTGTCGGGCCGTATGATGGGCGACAGTCAGGTTCGTATCCCATCGAAGTCTGGGAAGTCTCCAGACATGTCAGATCTTGGACAAAAGGTGTTTGTTTGTTTCCCACGCAGTTTCAGGCCTGTCTATTAGACAAAGCTTGTCAATCTGAGCCTGAAGATGTCTTTCATCTTGCAGGTAGTATCCACTCTCCTGACCTATTTTCAGAGACATGAAAACCCAGTTAACGTATTTTCTGCAGACTATAATTCACTGGGAGGCTTATCGGTATTTTTTAAAACAGTGAGGCCATTTCTGGAATTCCTGCATACTATTTATCGTAAGTTCACAGGCGTAAACAATTCTCTGCCCCCCCCCCCCCCCCCCCCACCCATTACCGTCACAGTTTAGGCAATTGTCACCCTATCTTTGGATCTGACATGTCCTAAGGTTAAGTGCAATTATGTTTAAACAACTACTACAATTGCTGGGAGAGAATAGTAAAAAAATAAACTCATCCTAAATTTAGAATAGTGAGAAATTCTCTTAGTCTATGTTTAAAATGCTTGAAAACTCTCTTGTTGTTTGCAGTAGACCACCTTTCCAGATCTTAAAACTGTGCAGTTTACTAGTACTGGTTGGCGAACACTCGTCACTGCCCAGTCTCATACGACTGTCGTGCTATCGACAGAGGGTGTCAAATTGATTCCGTATTTTTAGATTTCCAGAAGGCTTTCGACACCGTTCCTCACAAGCGTCTTCTAACCAAACTGCGTGCCAACGGAGTATCGCCTTACTTGTGCGACTGGATTCGTGATTTCCTGTCAGAAAGGTCACAGTTCGTAGTAATAGACGGAAATTCATGAAGTAAATCAGTAGTAATATCCACGGTTCCCCAAGGAAGTGTTATAGGCCCTCTATTGTTCCTGATCTACATTAACGACATAAGAGACAATCTGAGTAGCCGTCTTAGATTGTTTGCAGATGATGCTGTCATTTACCGTCTTCTAAAGTTATCAGGTTATCAAAACGAATTGCAAAATGATTCAGATAAGATATCTGTATGGTGCGAAAAGTGGCAATTGACCCTGAATAAGGAAAAGTGTGGAGTTATTCACATGAGTACTAAAAGAAATCAGCTAGATTTCGATTACGCGATAAGTCACACAAATCTAAAGGCTGGAAATTCAACTAAATACTTAGGGATTACAATTACAGATAACCTAAATTGGAACGATTACATAGATAATGTTGTGGGTAGAGCAAATCAAAGACTGCGGTTCATTGGCAGAACACTTAGAAGGTGTAACAGCTCTACTAAATAGACTGCTTACACCACGCATGTCCGCCCTATTTTGGAGTGCCGCTGTGCGGTGTGGGATCCGGATCAGGTGGGACTGACGGATGACATCGAAAAAGTACAAAGAAGGGCATCTCGTTTTGTATTATCGCGAAATAGGGGAGATAGTACCACATACATGATACGTGAATTGGAGTGGCAATCATTAAAAAAATGGCGTTTTTCGTTGCGACTGAATCTTCTCATGAAATTTCAATCACCAGTTTTCTCCTCAGATTGCGAAAACATTCTGTTGGCACCCACCTACATAGGGAGAAATGATCATACGATAAAATAAGAGAAATCAGGGCTCACACAGAAAAATTTAAGTGCTCGTTTTTCCCACGTGCCGTATGAGAGTGGAACGGTAGAGAGACAGCTGGAAGGTGGTTCATTGAACCCTCTGCCAGGCACTTTATTGTGAATGGCAAAGTAATCACGTAGATGTACATGTAGACAGGAATGGGAAATGAACGCACTTGCATATAATTTACACAAATACCACACCGGGCAGCACTGAGCTGGACTTCTGCAGTCACCGCCCCTCCGGACTGCTGTAAAGTCGCACCAACACTCTCCGTAAGGCATCTCGTCTGCACAACGTGAGACCACACTCCACCGCTATCGTCAAACTGCCCTTAGCACACAGTGCACTGTTACAGAGAGGATGTTTATACCTACTGCTCTGGACCAGTCACCACCACAACAACAGTTACGTTGCTGTCAGTTGCTTGTAATTTATTGTACTGTGTAGATAGTGTACCGCTACCACAGCTGACTACATTTTTTCAGACTTAAGAACTGTAAGGCATCACACTGTGCTGTGTGCCAGATGTCATCTACTACCGGGACGGCCCCCTGTCCACCCGCTCTCACTCGGAGCTGTACCGCCACGAAGTTATTCTCAGACGTTTGGGGACAATAGGACCACATGAAGGCACACCTTCAAGCCTTACTCCATTTATGGGAGAAATAGAGACGTCCCTTTCACAGATCATTAATGTGAAAGTTTACAAAACATATAACTGCGACGATAGTTTAACAATATGCAGTACTCCTAATCCCTGTTTTAAAGTATCACCCAGACAGAACTACACAGATTTGTAGGAAATGCGCCTAAAGGAACGGATGTAACTACTTTTAAGCTCAAACTTCCCTCTATGTGAAGAACAACAATCTATTTGCTACTAACTCCCCAACCCAACCACAAATCTAATTTTACACCCTCTATTCTATTCACATGACGGCAGTGCGGAACTGTTTCACACACAGCACTAACATAATAGGTACATGTATCTAACGCCATGCAGTGACGTGAGAATTAACAACAACATGGAATATGCTAGCAACTCTTCAAATCAGTCATAAACCTCACGTGACATTCTGTACTTTGTTCACGTGGTGACGTCTCGGAAATGTATTGAACAAAGACCATAAGTCAGTAACATTAATTTCTACTGTGTTATCCTCATGTGACGTTCCAACACAGTAAACCACTTGGACGAAGCATGCTATATCTATTATACACTCCACTATACCGTTATCCAACAGGTAAACCGGAAACAGGCGACGTACACAACACTACTGCCCTCATTCTATATAGTTAGGTTTTCAAAGAGTATTGATATATTGGAATGAATTTCCAGCGTTTTGTTGACTATATAGTTGCTTGTTACAAACGTTTCGCTGTTTTTTCTTAATGTCTCCCGGGTTACGAAAAACAATTACTTCTGTATCGCGACAAAACTACACACAACTATATAGCATGAATCGTAATACTGCTTTTATTGATGGAAAACAGACAAGATTACTCTCGTGATCCTGTGTAGTTAGATTTCCAGAGATGATTTCCACACGGGCAGTCCGTTCGACCTTTCTACATTAAAGACATCATTTTTGTGGCAAATCTAACGTGTCTGACTAAAACATTGTAGGCATTCTGCTTACCGACTTGGAGTTAATGCGTGTGACGCCTGATATTAATTTTTTATATCGGTATTGCACTTTCAGGCACTGTAGCACAATAAATAGAGAAGAGAAGGACGTCCCTTGGATAGATCTTCAATGCGATGTAGCACTAGAACTACAAATTTGGGAAATGAGCCAGTATAAATACGAAACCGGCCAGTGTGGTCGAACGGTTCCAGGCGCTTCAGTCTGGAACCGCGCGACCGCTACGGTCACAGGTTCGAATCCTGCCTCGGGCAGGATCTATAGCCTTAGGTTAGTTAGGTTTAAGTAGTTCTAAGTTCTAGGGGACTGATGACCTCGGATGCAAAGTCCCAGAGTGCTCAGAGCCATTTGAGCCATAAATACGAAATCCACCAAATACGGCACGACAGCTTCGGAAACTGTAAAATTGAAATTGCACTGTACGATGTGCTTTTGTTACGCAGTGTGAACACAGGACAAGTGATCTAGTTAGCCAGTTACCGTGGGAATAGCAGACGTGATCTATTTAGCCAACGTTAACGTGACTATTTCGTCGCGCGCGCGCACAAATTAACATACATACAGTATATAAATAAGTAGATCTATGGCTACATATATAGTTCTGGTTCTGCTTATTCTTCGTCAAAGATGTGGTTAGGCTGGGATATAAGACGAGATCTTAAACTGATGCGGATGAAGCAATGGCAATGGCATCGGGCTCTTGTTTGAGAAAAATATATGGCTGTTTCATTCAGAATATGTCGTGGTTTCCTATTAGAAATTTCCGAGGGTATGGTATGATTGGACATAACAACAGAACGTAATCCCAGAAAATTAAAGAGAAGGACATTGTGACATTGTTACTAAACCATCGTAAATTTTACTACTCCATATTTTATTCAAAGGAACTCACAATTTATAGTTTATTCACTAGTTAGTTAAAAGGTTTCCAGTGGTATGTCACATACAAAATGTCCCATTTTAATTTATATTGACAAGTGAACTGCTCGAAACGTTGGCGGGAACCACGAATTTTTACTAGCTGCAATCGTAAATTTAGGATGGTTAGTGATCTGGTGTTAAATTCCTCGGAATGGATCAATGACTTTTATATGCTTTGTTGTTACAAATACTCGACTATTATTCTAGTAACATGTCGCGATTTCCAGAAGTACGGCTAAGCTGTTTTCGGCTGTATTTTCGAATGTATCGTGATTTCCTGTGGTGTTGTTAGTCTGGAACATAAGACCACAGCTGGAATTGGCAGAGAAAATCTGGTTGGATGACAGACTGATCTATAGCCTAGACAGAGGTCTAGGTAAAATTGGAATGGAACAGTTTGGTTGTGACTTGGCGAAGCCAACAAATGCGAGAACAAAAAACCTGGTGGTGATAACAGACTGATCTGTAGCGTAGTCAGACGTCTAGGTTAGGTTGAAATCCAAAAGTTCCGTTGTTAGTTGGCGAAGCGAACGGATGTGAAAGCAAAAACCTCATTGTAGTGACAGACTGATCTACAGCGTAGCCAGAGGTCTAGGTTAGGTTGGATTGCAACAGTTCGATTGTGAGTTGGCGAAGCCAACGAATATGAAAACAAAAAATTTGATTTTGGTGTCAGACTAATCTGTACCATAACCAGAGGTCTACGTTAGGTTAGAATGAAACGGTTTGGTTGTTAGTTGACAAAGCCAACGAATACGAGAGCTAAAAACCTGGCTGTGGTGAAAGACCGATCTGTAGAGTAGCCCAAGGTCTAGGTTAGGTTGGAATGCAAATGTTTGTTTGTGTGTTGGCGAATCCAACGAATGTAAAACCATAAAATTCTCCTTGATGAAATGGCTTACCGTACACTATAATATTTTTGTAATCATTGGGCATTATTGCAGAATTTTGCAAGTGCAGTGTTTGTGGAAATAAAGTGCGATTTTACAATGCACTATACTGTAACATAGTTTAATGGTTCTTGGTGCCCCTCCACTCGCATAAATTATGATAATAACTCTAACTAGACACAAATTTTTTACACTCCCGTTCTTATTTATTTCGGTTATCTTCAACTCGTTTACATGTAAATCGTGAGTAAATAATGACCGCGTTAAATGTGAGTATAATTTTATCGCATGCTATACTCGTTTGTTTACGAGTATGATCCGTTCCCTTCAAAGATTGCCTCTATGCAACATCTTTGCCTTAGGTACGACGTCATTGGTCAAACCCGACGAGTGGAGTCGGACACTAGAATTTATCCTAAAAATTCTACCCAAGACATGAAATTTGTGAACACTTCAGTCAAGCAGTTTACGAGAGGTTTTCCCATCGGTTAAACAATATCAGGAGCTCCCAGAACTTGCGTGAAAGACATACGTATTACAATTTGCTCACTAGAGAAGTTCTGAATTGAAACCAGCTACAAGTGTTTGTCCTTCGTCGTGGAACTAGAATTCCCGATCGATGTTACCAAATAAGTATGTGTATTGTGGAGATAAATTTCCAATTACCGGCTGAAACCTGATTTTCTGCCTGCATCTGTGTCGCGATTGGTCGTCGTCAATTCCTAGAATTCAACGGACGTTGCCAACGTCAGCACACTACGGCCGCCGCCGGACAATGGTTTCACGTCACCGATGAAAGACGACAATAAGCAATGAATTTCTACAAGCAGCAGTGAAACTTGTAATCTTGGATGTCACAAATATTTACCTATTTTTCCCGAATATGTCAGATTTCCAAGATTGTGGCTGGGTTGGTACCTAACAGTCCAGGTAAAATTGCTGCAACTGAAAGCAGCAACAATGAAATTACAGTCTTAGCTGTCACAAATATTTGGCTGTTTCTCCCGAATATGTAGCGATTTCCAAGGCTGTGTTTAGGTTAGGATCTAATAGCACAGTTTTCTTTCTCGAATACGATTTCGTATCTATATTGAGAGAAGAAGATGACAGTATGGTTTCGTCTCTTACGTCCAGAGCACATCGTCTGCTTGCTGCTCTATGACCATATCTCCATATCTCATGAGGAGCGCTGACAACATTGCTACATGGAATACGTATGTACGCCACTGGTTCCAAATTAGACACTTACCAATGTCTTGGCAGATTCTAAGTGTTCCGTAGAACAGTCTCCTGCTCTTGCGTGAAAGTCTCCGGCGTCCATGGCAGAGGTGTCTCCAGCGTCCATGGCAGCAGAGGTGCGTTACTCCTCTGTGATGAACTGCAACTTGAATGTCACGAGAAGACTGTGGCACTCTACCGCCGAAAGCGTGGAATGCACTGTAAAGGTTACAGCAAGATGCTCGACCTAAGCCAGCACTCGTCTTTCGTACTCTATCAACACCGGAATCGAACTGGATATGTATTTCCCTTGACGTTTCCGATACACACGTTGGAAGTAAACTGCCGAAAACAATTCGAAAAAGAATCGAAATTAAGAGCAACAGCTCAAGTCGATGCACGCAGCTCCGTATGTTGACGTTGCCAACAGCTGTTTATATTGACGTTGCCACGGCAGCATTCTGTTTTTTTTTTTTTTTTTTTTTTTTTTTTTCCCTTAAGCGGCCACTCACTTAACTGAGTGCTTCACAAGTATGCATGAACAAGAGTGCTTGAGCGCGTGTAGGAAAAATTTGCGCAAGCATGATTTCCATTATGCATGCTTGTGCCAGCGCTCAAACGTGTGAAGGCTTGAATGCGTGTGTAAGCATTCGTCAGCGATCTGATTTGATTTAATTTTGATTTCGTACTGTTAAATTCTGTACGAAGGTCGAACTGTTAGGCAGGACAAGTCAACGTATGCAATGTTATACAGGGTGGTCCATTGATCGTGACGGGCCAAATATCTGACGAAATAAGCATCAAACGAAAAAACTCCAAAGAACGAAACTCGTCTAGCTTGAAGGGTGAAACCAGATCGCGCTATGATTGGCCCGCTATATGGCACTGCCATAGGTCAAACGGATATCAACTGCTTTTTTTTAAAATAGGAAACCCCATTTTTTATTACATATTCGTGTAGTACGTAAAGAAATACGAATGTTTTAGTTTTAACCACATTTTTCGATTTCTTCAAAAAATGGCTCTGAGCACTATGGGACTTAACATCTGTGGTCATCAGTCCGCTAGAACTTAGAACGACTTAAACCTAACTAACCTAAGGACATCACACACATCCATGCCCGAGGCAGGATTCGAACCTGCGACCGTAGCCGTCTCGTGGTTCCTGACTGAGCGCCTAGAACCGCTAGACCACCGCGGCCGGCTTTTCGATTTGTGATAAATGGCGCTGTGTAATAGTCACAAACATATGGTTCACAATTTTAGACGAACAGTTGGTAACAGGTAGGCTTTTTAAATTAAAATACAGAACGTAGGTACGTTTGAACATTTTATTTCGGTTGTTCCAATGTGATACATGCACCTTTGCGAACTTATCGTTTCTGAGAACGCATGCTTTTACCGAGTGATTACCTGTAAATACCACATTAATGCAATAAATGCTCAAAATGATGTCCGTCAACCTCAATGCATTTGGCAATACGTGTAACGACATTCCTCTCAACAGCGAGTAGTTCGCCTTCCGTAATGTTCGCACATGCATTGACAATGCACCGACGCACGTAGTCAGGCGTTGTCGGTGGATCACGATAGCAAATATCCTTCAACTTTCCCCACAGAAAGAAATCCGGGGACGTCAGATCCGGTGAACGTGCGGGACATGATATGGTGCTTCGACGACCAATCCACCTGTCATGAAATATGCTATTCAATACCGCTTCAAGCGCACACGAGCTATGTGCCGCACATCCATCATATTGGAAGTACATCGCCATTCTGTCATGCAGTGAAACATCTTGTAGTAACATCGGTAGAACGTTACGTAGTAAATCAGCATACATTGCACCATTTTGATTGCCATCGATAAAATGGGGCCAATAATCCTTCCTCCCATAATGCCGCACCATACATTAACCCGCCAAGGTCGCTGATGTTCCACTTGTCGCAACCATCGTGGATTTTCCGTGGCCTAATAGTGCATATTATGCCGGCTTACGTTACCGCCGTTGGTGAATGACGCTTCGTCGCTAAATAGAATACGTGCAAAAAACCTGTCATCGTCCATAATTTCTCTTGTGCGCAGTGGCAGAACTGTACACGACGATCAAAGTCGTCGCCATGCAATTCCTGGTGCATACAAATATGGTACAGGTGCAATCGATGTTGATGTAGCATTCTCAACACCGACGTTTTTGAGATACCCGATTCTCGCGCAACTTGTTTCCTACTGATGTGCGGATTAGCCGCGACAGCAGCTAAAACAACTACTTGGGCATCATCATTTGTTGCAGGTCGTGGTTGACGTTTCACACGTGGCTTAACACTTCCCGTTCCCGTAAATAACGTAACTACCCGGCGAACGGTCAGGACACTTGGATGATGTCGTCCAGGATGCCGAGCAGCATACATAGCACACGCCCGTTGGGCATTTTGATCACAATAGCCATACATCAACACGATATCGATCTTTTCTGCAATTGGTAAACGGTACATTTTAACATGGGTAACGTATCACGAAGCAAATACCGTCCGCACTGGCGGATTGTTACGTAATACCACGTACTTACACGTTTGTGACTATTACAGCGCCATCTATAACAAAGCGAAAAAAGTGGTCCAACTAAAACATTCATGTTTCTTTACGTACTACACGGATATGTAATAAAAGATGAGGGGTTCCTATTTAAAAAAATAACGCAGTTGATATCCGTTTGACCAATGGCAGCGCCATCTAGCGGGGAGCCATAGCGTCATCTGGTTTCCCCCTTCAAGCTGGGCAAGTTTCGTTCTTCGTAGCTTTTTCGTTTGATGCTTATTTCGTGAGATATTTGGTCCGGTCACTATCAATGGACCAACCTGTATGGAGGGAAAGAAGAAAAATAAGTATAATGTGGGACATACTGGAGCGAAAAATACTTAATATTAGAATAATATTGTCGTTGCTTTAACTGCACTTTACTCCACACATCGGGTTCCCCCCCCCCCCCCCCCCCCCCCATGTGTGTTTGTTGAGCATCAGGTTACGTGGCTTGTGGCCTCCTTTACACGAGGAATAACACGATCTTTTCACTAGTTCTGTGCTGGAGCACGGCTCGAGCAGTTTGCTTCACAGTTCGAGGAATCTTCAGTATTATTACTGTATCGTCCTGAGATCTAACAACTTCCGTTGGTACGATGTCCACGACGAGGTGCTATGTTTTTAATGTACCATGGATTTTAATAAAAAATAAACGTCCGTGAAACACTAACTGAAATTTCTTCTAGGGTGCAGATGAAATGTAACAGCAGTAACTAACAAATCAATAAAAGTTTGCAATCATGAGCCGGCCGTGGTGGCCGAGTGGTTCTAGGCGCTTTAGTCTGGAACCGCGCGACCGCTACTGTTGCAGGTTCGAATCCTGCCTCGGGCATGGATGTGTGTGATGTCCTTAGGTTAGCTAGGTTTAAGTAGTTGTAAGTTCTAGGGGACTGATGACTTCAGAAGTTAAGTCCCATAGAGCTCAGAGCCATTTGAATCATTTGCAGTCATGATGTATACAACTCTAGAACTTTTGCTCGTCCCGCTTGTTGCTGCTGTAATGTATTGTCGCGAACACAGTTACAGTCTGTTTAACACGATTGTTTTCGTTTTCTACGCATTTTTTTCTTGGTTGAATTTCTTCCTTGTTTGATCTGAATGTTACCATAATTTCAAGCTAATTAAAACCTGATAACCTTTTTATCCGTTAGTGTACTATGTGAATGGAGATGGAATTGCTCATTTGCAAGTCACTTCATAGATAATTAGTCCCTAATAACCAAATAAAGTATTGTGCTGGGTTCGGAATAAAGCAATAATTTTTGAAGGGTAACATTTTCGCTTTTGATAGTTAGCTTTAATTAAAAGTCAGCACAAAAGTTTATGTATCCATGCCTACTGTGTAACATTCCTTACTTTAAATTCCTTCATACAGAACATTAATTTATAGGGTGGTAGGATTTAAAACTATCACCAGCTGAATTTCACCAAACTGCCAAACCTTAAGCACAGCTATATATTGTTGTTGTGGTTAATTAGTAGATTTTCGTGTATTGCTTACATTACCCCCACATGAGTCAAATGTCAAGTGACTGAGCGAGCAGGCTCCGTACTGTAGAGGAGCTGTGGTGTGTCCTAGAGACAATGAACATTCACACACATTTTGAGAAACGTGCTGCGAATCTTTCCTTATAGACAGTGTTACGGCGTAAAGTCAAGCGCCGGCGCGCCAGTCGGGAACAAGAGAGCAGAGAGGGCTGTGACAAGACGTCAGCCAACTGCACGCTGACTGACCCCTCTCCAGGACGACAACGCAACAGCAGAGGCCTCTATGCAAAGACAATATAAGCACCGCGCCCGACTGGTCGTGGGTCCCCCACGTGTATCCTCTACGACCTCATCCCCTTCCCCCACCTTCTCCTTATCCTTGAACACATCCGCACGCTATATATCGTCCGCCGCCTTGATCCCCCTCACCCCCTGATGTCTCCCTTCCTCTCTACCCCCAACCAGTGTCCGCGCCTTTACCGTTGTGTCCCTCCCTCTCTCCATCTCCACACCCTCCATCTCCTTTCCCAACACAACTTCCACCGTCTACCCCTCCCGGATGATGAGCTTCGCCCTGACAGCTACCCTTCCTACCAACTCTAACCCCCTCTTCCTGCCTCCTCCTCAGGGCTCCCTCTCCTCTCCCTCCCTCCTTCTGACCGGCTTTCCCCTCCTACTCCCCCTCCATCTCTTGTGCCTCTTTTCAGTGTCTCTGCGCTCCCTCCTGCCCTGTCTTCCCTTTTCGTCTCCCACCCCACGGGTCTCCTGCCTCTTCGTGAACCCACGGTTGCCCCTCCTCTCTTCATTCCGCCCCTTCCCCAGCTGCTCCACGCTCTCCCCTCCTTTTCCATCCTCCCTGACCTTCCCCTCGGCAGGTCCCACCTGGTAGTTTTATTCTTCGTCGTGTATGCTCCAAGTGGGTTTTAAGTGTGTTTTTTGGGAGTGTTTTTAATACCGTGGCAAAATTTTAACCTGTGCATGCGCATTCAGTGTCTTCTCTGTGTTTTAAGAATCACCAACTGTATTTTTTAACTTTCTGGTGACTTTTTTAACTGTCCCCCATGAACGTCTACATGTCAATGTATTTTTACCTCCCCCGGTAGCTGAGTGGTCAGCGTGACAGACTGTCAATCCTAAGGGCCCGGGTTCGATTCCCGGCTGGGTCGGAAATTTTCTCCGCTCAGTGACTGGGTGTTGTGTTGTCCTAATCATCATCATTTCATCCCCATCGACGCGCAGGTCGCCGAAGTGGCGTCAAATCGAAAGACCTGCACCAGGCGAATGGTCAACCCGAGGGGAGGCCCTAGCCACACGACATTTCCATTTTTATACCTCCATTTTCTCCCCTTACTCTGTTTTATTTTCCCCTTTTTTATCTCCTTATGTATGTTGTAACCTCCCCACAAAATTTGAATAAATAATAATAATAATATGATTCTATTTTAGTGTAACCTCAGAACAAAATTGGTTCCCATTTATAATGTCCCTACAGAAATTCATTCACATTTAAGCTCCACACAAAATTTGTTTCCCATTTAATGTACCCAGAATATTCTTTTCTCATCTAATGTAAGCTTGAAACAGAGAAATTCCTAAACCTCGTAATAAAAAATAAATTCAGTAACCTGGTAAATTTTGGACGACAGCAGTGCTGCGTCATGGCCCTTTAAGATCATTCTGAATAAAAAACGGAGAAATTCTTACCTCAATAAACTCGACCAATATATCTGCTCTTAATAAATTTTTCCTTCACAGCTCTGTGCAATGCTGGCCGATAGATTTGTCATTTATGAAAGGAAGCAACTGATTTTTCTTTTGCAACAATCTGAATGATCATGGATTGGAGAAATTAGTAAATTCTTTAAATTGAAATGAATGCTTATTAAAAAAATTACTTTATATGACAAAGACTATTATTAGGACATTTTTAAAACATTTACATGGGAGTTCAGATAACATTACTAGATATGCGCGAGGCTGCTTTTTACCTTATACAATAATACTCAGGCTCCGGCATTGCTGCACCGCGACCAGCCAGCCAACACGATACGCCATACAAGACCAGAGCAGACTCCAGACCAGACTAGCAACAACTTACTGCTACAGCTGCACAGTTCCTACTCAGTCAACACTGCTCTCTGGTCAGCGATTCTCTTATAGCTTGCATATAGCAGGCAGCGCATGAGCAATACATCGAAATTACATCTGCTTGGACCTCTTACATAAAATTGCATCTGCTCGGACCTCTTACATAACCATCCACTGGGGGGCAAAAATTTGGCAGCGATGGTGAGTCAATTGGACTTGCCATGAGCAACAAATTTTTCTTAATTAACTAAGTTTAGAGTCACAGAGTATATACATATATATAAGTGCAGAACATGAAATGAAATAGAGTGCACATGCACTGAGTACAGAACATATCAAGAAATTACAAAATGTATACGCAATGAGTACAAAACATATTAACAAATGACATAAAGTGCACATGCACTGTATATATTTCTACCATTTTACAAGAACTAGTATACGCAATGAGTACAAAACATATTAACAAATGACATAAAGTGCACACGCACTGTATATATTTCTACCATTTTATAAGAACTAGTATACGCAATGAGTACAAAACATATTAACAAATGACATAGAGTGCACACGCACTGTATACATTTTTTACCATTTTACAAGAACTAGGATAAGAAAGGGAAGGATTGTATCACGGTTGTAGCACAGTAGGTTGCACGTAGCTGCATTGAAAGTCCATATCTTTCTACAGAAGCACAACACCAAGTGAGACAATCTGAAGTTCTCTTCCCTGAAGTATTAATCAGTGTAGCTAAGACACTGAAATGTTGTGTTAATATTCAATGCTATCATTTTGGTAGTACATTAAGTACACCAAACAGTGGAACCATAATAACGTCTCCATTGTTCAAGGTGGTGGACAGCATGATGTGTCAACACCACACTCTTGTAAGGTACACCAAGGTAGAATTAGTGCAAAAACCAAGTATAGTGCTCCATGATCATGAGGATGGACAGGACAAACGGATATTGCAGTAATTTCTGGTAATTAGGTCAGAAGGTGAAGGACATTAAGTCTTATGCTAGTCATCATTGAGAATTACACTAGTCTCTCAACCGATTTGAGTAATTGGTGGCACTCATTGCCTAGTTACTAAAACATTTCTGTACTATATATGAAGTATTACAGAATATTATTCATAAGTCATCTAATTACAGTGAACATTGGCACTCATTGACCAGTTACAAACCATTTTTATGCATTATTCAAAAGTGATCATTCAAAGCAAGAGTTAATTAATGGCATACCATTTACATAATTCATCTGGTTATAGTAATCATTGGCATTCATTGGCCAGTTACTAAACATGTAGCAAGTATTGAATATTACAAAACACTATTCATAACTCATCTGATTGTGGTAATAATTGGCACTCATTGCCAGTTATAAACCATTTTAATGCATTATTCAGAAGTCATCATTCAAAACAGGAGCTAATGAGTGCAGCATCAAGCTACTGGTATTCATATATGATCTCATGTAAGTGACATAAGACAAATTTAAAATATAAGAAACAGTTGGTCAGTTACTAAACATATAGCAAGTATTGAATATTACAAAACATTTTTCATCATTCAAGTGACATACGACATATTTAAAATAATTATTGGCACTCATTGGCCAGTTACAAAGTATTCATATCGTTTTATAAAACATTATTCAGTATTATTCAGAAGTCATAATTCAAAATGAGAGTTAATTATTGGCACAGCATTTATAGAGTATAACAAAAATATTATTTACATAATTATTGGCATAGTATTTATGCATTATTACAAAACATCATTCAGTATTACTCAGAACTCATCATTCAAGTGACATAGGACATAAAAATGTAGCACACTGTAACTATTACTCAAGGTCTGTGGTTAGAAAACATCATTCAGTATTACTCACAACTCTCTTAAACTGGTAGCATTATTTGGGACTGGTAATAAATTTTTTTGTGCTAGCAATGCATTGCGTTGGGATCGATAATTAATTGCTGGGGCATGAAAATATTTGCTTTTGACTTATTGCTGGAAATAAGGATTAGTAACGTCATTCGTCATGAGTCAGCTGTAGCAAGGTTATGAAACAAGTAGCGTATATGTGATCACATTCATTAATGACACACACAAATGGGTAAAAAAATGCAAGTACTAGAACAGGTTTAATGACGAACTGCTTATAGCACATTAATCTCATGAATAACTTCTCCTAGAAAAAATACAAAATGGATTATTAAGCTGAAAGAAGAAATGCATATTATGCTGAAAAGTAGTGAACTTCGAATTAACAGGTAATGAAACGTGTACTCAATATGTATGTACTCTAGCTGTCCTTTCCAAAACATTCAGTCATTGTACCATGCGACGTAAGACATACTGTCAAAACGAACTGCAACAGATACTTAAATAACTACATAGCATTTCTTAACTAACAGTAAATATATAAACTTCATCATTATTCTCATCTGCAAGGAAAAACTTCATTATTCATATTACCATAACTTCATTACTATAATCACCTGCAAAGAAAAACTTCATTATTCATTAGCATATTCTCCATATAACTACACATCACCATTCATTATCATCTGCCAAAAAGACACTTCATTATTCATTATTCATATTACCATTTACTTCATACAACTATTCATGGTATAGAGTTTCTTATTTCTAGCATATTTCATCACTAAAACTAAGATGTGTGGTTCTGTATGACAGCCTGCATCAATCGCCTCGTATTCTGAAAGAAAAATAATTAGTTAAGACTGCTATCATTCTTGTTAATGTTTGTTAATTCTGATCCATTTACTCTTCGTGACGAGGTATTGCATCTTCTTTCGTTCATTCCGAAGGTGAAAGTCCCATTTCATAGTAATCCACTGTGGTTTGTTTAATTTATTCCTTTACACGTTATTGCTTTATGAAAATGATGAATAAGGATTAATATCTTGCATTTAAATCATATACCCATTAAATAAAAACTGCTTTCTAGAGATATAGTTAAGCATACAGCATAGCATGACAGAAAACGTATTATGTCAAAAACATAGACAGTGTTCAGGTGCAAAAATGTGCACAGAGTATCATAATGTAGCAGCAAAAAAAAATGTAAAATAGTCACGATGTTGAGATATCATAAGGCAAATTGTCAAAGTCAACTAGTGTTTGTTATATCTTAAAGATTTCGTAGTGCGTACAAACAAAGCGGGAAAACAATCATACATACACGAAAAATGGAAAATGTGCACGGTCTGATATATAACGACAAGAAATGACTTTCTTTGTGTTCAGCTTGTATGTTGTGTAGTTGATAGAGGCGAGAGTTGAAGACTTTACTGGAGAAAGAATTTGATGTAATTAATATGTCACTAGATAGAATCGCATAATTGGTCATAAAATATGTAAGTTTATCCGAAAAAATGTGGACGGTCTGATGTGTAACGACAACAAAAGCGATCTGCATACCTTGCCTTTCTGGGCACTTGCCAAGAAAAAATATGATAATCATCAGTAAGTGTTCATATAAATATAATTGCATAAGTGGTCATATAAAAATCAGAAAATGGCATTAGAGTGTGATAAACCATAAAGTATATTCATTCAATAAAGGGTTTAATATAGGAGACATGGTGCTTGCCTTTACTTTTTCTAGTTCTCACAGTTTCGACATGTACTACATTGGGGTGAGGAATGTTGCGAATTCGATATGGACCTGAGTATAGAAGCTCAAATTTACTGTATCTACGTTTTCCTCTGTTGGGTAAATAGTGTGTGCGTACTAATATCTTCTGTCCAATGTGAAAGTCACGGCCTATGCAAACCTGTTTTTGCTGTCTTCTCCGGCGCTCTGCGGCACGTTTGATGTTGTTCAGCGCAATGTCAGTTATTTCATGGTGTCGTAGTCGACGAGATGTAGGAAAGGATACTAATTCTTTAATTTTGTTAGGTGGTTCAACATTTTTCATTATAACAGTCGGAGATAGCATAGTAGATTCATTTGGTATGGAATTAATTACATCCTGGAATGAGAGTATGTGTGTATCCCAGTCAATATGTTTTCTATGGCAGTATATTCTACATAGTTTACCAATTTCTTTCATTAGTCGTTCACAAGGGTTCGAAGAAGCGTGATGCTTGGATATATAAATCGGAGAAATGTTTCTTGCTCGTAACATACGTCTCCATATAGCAGATCGAAACTGTGATCCATTGACGGAAATTACTTTCAATACATGTCCTACATGGAATAAAAAATGTTTTACAAATGCATTCGAAACCGATTTAGCAGTAGCTTTGCGTAACGGAGTGAAGGTAACAAATTTCGAAGTGAGTTCAACAGCGACAAAGATGTAGGAAAAACCTCTATTAGTTCTGGGAAGTGGACCAAAAATATCTACAGCGGCCATGTGTCTCAATTTAACAGGTACAATGGGATGTAACGGAGGAACATGTGAAGTCGTGTCTGACTTAGCTTTCTGGCAAATTTTACATGACGCTAAAACTCGTCGAAAACGTTTCTCCATATTGGCAAAATAACAGTTCTGTCTCAGTATAAAAAAACATTTTCTGGCTCCATAATGTGCGTAACTTAAATGAGTATACCAAATTATTTGTTAACAAGCTCGTCGGGAATACATAGTAACCAATTGTTGCTGTCAGGGTGAGAGCGGCGAAACATAATATTATTGCGTACAGTGTAATGGTTTCTAATGGTAACATTATTCCTATCTTGCCAAAGGTGTTTAATTTCTTTCCATACGTTGTCTTTACTCTGCTCTTGTGCTATGTCTCGTAATGACGACGAAATGAAATTTTCAAACGCAACTTGTTGGATATACATGACGCTGAAATTTGCTTTGTAGAAGTTGGTTGCGATGTCTTGCTGATTGTTGCTGAGAGAACGGGATAGTGCGTCTGCTACAATATTTTGTGTACCGGGAATGTGAACAATTGTAAAATTAAATTCCTGTAAATAAAGTTTCCATCTGCTTAACCTGTCGTGTGTAAATTTTGCGGAAAGTAAAAACTGTACAGCTCTATGATCTGTGTAAACGGTCTTCCATAAAGAAAATGCCGAAATCTCGTAAATGCCCATACAACACATACTGTTTCAAGTTCTGTGACAGAATAATCGCGTTCAGCAGGTGACAGAATGCGACTCGCAAAGGCGATGTTTTTAATTACTGCGTAAGAGGTCCGAGCAGATGTAATTTTATGTAAGAGGTCCGAGCAGATGTAATTTCGATGTACAGCTCATGCGCTGCCTGCTATATGCAAGGTATAAGAGAATCGCTGACCAGAGAGCAGTGTTGACTGCAGTAGGTACTGTGTAGCTGTAGCAGTAAGTTGTTGCTAGTCTGCGCTAGTCTGGAGTCTGCTCTGGTCTGGTATGGTGTATCGTGTTGGCTGGTCGGTCGCGGTGCAGCGATGCCGGAGCCTGAGTATTATTGCATAAGGTAAAAAGCAGCCTCGCGCATATCTAGTAATGTTATCTAAACTCCCATGTAAATGTTTTAAAAATGTCCTAATAATAATCTTTGTCATATAAAGTAATTTTTTTTAATAAGCATTCATTTCAATTTAAAGAATTTACTAATGTCTCCAATCCATGATCATTCCGATTACAATGGATTACTATGAAATGGGAATTTCACCTTCGGAATAAACGAAATAAGATGTAATACCTCGTCATGAAGAGTAAATGGATCAGAATTAACAAGCATTAACAGGAATATACTATACACATCGTATGATAGCAGTCTTAACTAATTATTTTTCTTTCAGAATACGAGGCGATTGATGCAGGCTGTCAGACAGAACTACACATCTTAGTTTTAGTGATGAAATATGCTAGAAATAAGAAACTCTATACTATGAATAGTTGTATGAAGTAAATGGTAATATGAATAATGAAGTGTCTTTTTTTTGCAGATGGTAATGAATGGTGATGAATAGTTATGTGGAGAATATGCTAATGAATAATGAAGTTTTTCTTTGCAGGTGATTATAATAATGAAGTTATGGTAATATGAATAATGAAGTTTTTCCTTGCAGATGAGAATAATAATGAAATTTATATATTTACTATTAGTTAAGAGATGCTATGTTGTTATTTAAGTATTTGTTGCAGTTCGATTTGACACTATGTCTTATATCGCATGGTACAAAGACTGAATGTTTTGGAAAGGACAGCTAGAGTACATACATATTGAATACACGTATCATCACCTGTTAATTCGAAGTTCCCTATACATACACTATGTGATCAAAAGTATCCGGACACCTGGCTGAAAATGACTCACAAGTTCGTGGCGCTCTCCATCGGTAATGCTGGAATTCAGTATGGTATCAGGCCACTCTTAGCCTTTATGACAGCTTCCACTCTCACAGGCATGCGTTCAATCATGGGCGTGGAAGATTTCTTAGGAAATGGTAGCCCTTTCTTCACGGAGTGCTGCGCTGAGGAGAGGTATCGATGTCGGTCGGTGAGGTCTTGCACGAAGTCGGCGTTCCAAAATATCCCAAAGGTTTCCATAGGATTTAGGTCAAGATTGTGTGCAGGCCAGTCCATTACAGGGATGTTATTATCGTCGAACCACAAGCTGTGCATTATGAACAGGTGCACGATCGTGTTGAAAGATGCAATCACCATCCCCGAACTGCTTATCAACATTGAGAAGCAAGAAGGTGCTTAAAACGTCAATGTAGGCCTGTGCTGTGATGGTTTCACGCGAAACAACAAGGGGTGCAAGCCCCCTCCCTGTAAAACACGATCACACTATAACAGCACCGCCTCCGAATTTTACTGTTAGCACTACACACGCTGGCAGATGACGTTCATCGGGCATTCGCCATACCCGCACCCTGCCATAGGATCGCAACATTGTGTACCGTGATCCGTCACTCCACAAAACGTTTTTACACTGTTCAATCGCCCAGTGTTTGCGCTTCTTACACCAAGCGAGGCGTCGTTTGGCATTTACCGGTTTGTGTGGCTTATGAGCAGCCGCTCCATCATGAAATCAATCTTTTCTCACCGACACCTAACTGTCACAGTACTTGCAGTGGATCCTGATGTAGTTTGCAATTCCTGTGTGATGGTCTGGATAGATGTCTACCTATTACACATTACGACCCTCTCCAACTGTGCCGGCCGCGGTGGTCTAGCGGTTCTAGGCGCGCAGTCCGGAACCGCGCGACTGCTACGGTCGCAGGTTCGAATCCTGCCTCGGGCATGGATGTGTGTGATGTCCTTAGGTTAATTAGGTTTAAGTAGTTCTAAGTTCTAGGGGACTGATGACCACAGATGTTAAGTCGCATAGTGCTCAGAGCCATTTGAACCATTTTATTCTCCAACTGTCGGCGGTCTTTGTCAGTCAAGAGACGAGGTCGGCCTGTAGGCCTTTGTGTTGTATGTATCGCTTCAGGTTTCCACTTCACTATCACGTCGGAAACAGTGGACCTAGGGATGTTTAGGTGTGTGGAAATCTGGTGCAGAGACGTGTGACACAAGCGACACCCAACCACCTGACCACGTTCGAAGTCCGTGGGTTCCGCGGAGCGCCCCTTTCTGCTCTCTTACGATGTCTAATGACTACTGAGGTTGCTGATATGGAGTACCTGACAGTAGGTGACAGCACAATGCACCTAATATGAAAAACGTATGTTTCAGGGGTGTCCGGATACTTTTGATCACATAGTGTACACATTTCATTTATTCTTTCAGTGTGCAGCATTCGCACTGAAGGAAGCATCACACTTTCAGTTTACTGGCGTATTGCCGCTATCAAGAGTTACCTCATGTCTGTGATGTATGCCTGCTTCTCTTGCAGAAATTTAACTCCAGCAGGAAACCGACAGCCTCGAATGGCTCAAATGCCTCTAAGCACTATGGGACTTTACATCTGAGGTCATCAATCCCCTGCTTAAACCTAACTAACCTATCACACACATCCATGCTCGAGGCAGGATTCGAACCTGCGACCGTAGCAGCAGCGCGGTTTCGGACTGAGGCGCCTAGATCCGCTCGGCCACAGCGGCGGCAGACAGCCTCGAATTTCTCATTTTTATCTTCAAGGTCTTAATTCTCGCTGCCTTTAAATCATTCTAGGACCATCGTTATTCTTCGAAAACACCTTTTAGTCAATGAAAATTAAGTTTTCCAATGCCACTTTCAGGTAAATCTCCACGAATCGCAGCCTCTCTGAGTTCCTGTTTCACAGCTGGTCTTTATGCGTGCAGTCGAGTTTCCTTCCACCTTCTTGTTGCCCAGGAAGCTGATCTCTTGACACAACTACTTCACGTTTAGGAAGGGAAGTTGTCGACTCTTACGCACAAGCTGTCTGTCCTCCTGGTGCGTTTTCACTCTCCTCCTGCCTGAGGCAGAAACTCTGTTGGGAGTTCCTCTTTCAAAATAATTCCTTCATCATCTCTCTGCAGTAGCAGGTTAGACACCATACCTCCTTCCAGAATCTCTAGCTGAAAATCCGTCTGCTTCAATAAGAGCGACGACTCTGTCTCGAACCGAACTCTCGCACTGAGCCATGGATACTGACTGCCTGCGATGGGATTTCTGCTTCCCACTCTGATGCTTCTTTGGAGATCGTGAATTCGAATCCCGTATGTGAAATTGACGATTCTATCTTGAGTTTGTGCTGGTCCATGAGTGTTTGTGTGTGTCCCTGAATAAATATTTGTAAACAAGTTCTGAAGAAACTTGTCTTAATTTATAACAAATAACTGATAGCTGCAATGTAAACTCGCTAAACGCCAATAATTAGCCTCTATAACATGAATGTGTCCGAGGGCAATTTCTTTAAGAAATATATGTCTAAATATAGAAGAGCACTCCATTTGGTCCACCTCCTATTGTGGATGCAACTAAGACAGTAAGACAGAGACTGCTGGTTCAAGCGCCTTCCTAGGAACGGAGATTTTTGTATAGTGTTTGTGATGCCTTTTTATGTACTCATGTCAGAGAGTAATAACGATGACAATAAAACATAGTGAATGATTGTTTGGCCTTTTCCAGAGTGCCAATTTCGTGAATATGAACCAGTGTTAACACTGTAAGAGGTCCATGACTAAGGAATTTATTGCTAGCGTACTCGAGCAGATGTAATTTCGATGGATTGCTCACGCGCTGCCTGCGACATGTAAGCTATAAGAGAATCACAGACCAGAGAGCAGTGTTGGCTGCAGTAAGAGCAGTGTCAGTAGGAGTAAGTAAGTAGTAACAGCAGTCTGGTGTATGGAGTTGGCGGGGCCGGTCGTGGGGAGCGATGGCGGTGCCTGAGCAATGTAATATAAGGTAAAAGCAGTAGTTTGTTACAACAAAATTTATACTATTGTTATATCAAGTTCCATGTAAAATTTTCAAAAAAATCTTTTAATAATAATTTTTTATATAGTTAACTTTTTGACAATCATTCATCTGAATTTAAAGAATTTACTAATTTCTGCAATCCATGGTCATCCCGATTATCGTAAAGAAAAATCAGTTGTTTCTTTTTATACATGACAAATCTAGCGGCCAGCATTGCACTGGGATGTGCCAAAAAAATTTCTTATGGGAGCAGATATATACGCGCTATCCGGCGACTTCATTGAGGTAAGAATTTTCAATTTATTCAGAATGATCTTTCAGGGCCATGACGCAGCACTGCTGACGTCCACATTTACCAATTTAGATTAACAGTTAATTATTGAAAGGGTATATATGAGATACAGTTTTTTATTGGCAGGTTAGTCGCGTTATTATTACGAGGTTGAGGAAAAATAAACTGTTGGGAGGTCACACTGAATTTGAATGCTACAATTATTTTTACTGTTGAGAGGTTACAACACGCATGTGTGCAACGTCGAATTCCTAAACAAAAGGAGAAAGACTCATGTGTACTCGAAGTATCTACAGTAGACACTTGTGTAATGAATTTCAGGCTGTTGTTGCTTTGTCCTGAATAACATTCACTTATTTAGTCTAGAGCTCGAGTCTAGCAAATCACAATTGAAACTCTGAGGCTCCAACAGTAGCACAGGCCGATATTTAATCCACAGTTCGCAATACACAGGCAACTTCCATTTATATACTCATCCTTGAAGTGAACTTGTTTAGCATTTGACAATAAACGTTACTGACAATTAACTCTAAACAATTAACTCTAAAACCTAAAAACTCATAAATATGCCAGATATGTGACATACGTGAATGGCAAGTTACTTTATTTGCATACTGCAGGTGTCTGTTGAAGCATGTGCGGCTGCAGCTAGGCTCACTTTGAACGAAAGGCCACGTGGTCGAAAAAAACTTCGTTACAGGACTTAGACATCATAAGCATGACAAAGGCGATTAGTAAATATCGGATCAATATGCTACGTCTGACATGGGTCATCAACACAATCATCCATCCACAATCAGCAGCAGGAGCATAATACAATTAACTGTATGTAAAGGGTTCGAGTTTAACCCACGACATTAGTAACGTCATCCAGCAGTATATTCGTTTGTTGGTATATGTTTGATTCCTATGTTTCTTACCAGCAATTAGTGTTCCGCGGTTTTTCAAATGCCTCTCCCAATTTCTTCCACGGTGCTATTGTTGCCATGGTGGTTCACGTGAGTTGCACTTATCTCCCTATCTTCTTCCTCGTCTTCCCCGTCTACTCTTTTTTCCTTTAGGTGCAGTTGGATTGTTCATAACTTGTTTGCAGATAATCGCAGGTGCATCCATACGATATACTGCGCACCCCAAAATTCACATCCGAGACGTCAGTCGTATTTTACGAAAACCTGAAAAACTTGATAAATCTCATGAAGAAATTGGACACTTTTTTGTCTTGGAAGGGCTGGTGAAACTGCATTTCACAGTGTCGACATCGCACTGGATACTATACAAGCATTTTAGTCATGCAAATGGCAAGTTAAATAATAGTTCGACCCATGTGAGAGGTATGTAATGGTGCATTATGCTGGAAAGTTTTGATTAACTAGACTACTGACAGAAAAATACAGCGAATCACGATATATACTGAAGCTTCTCCAATCCATGATCATTCCGATTACTATGGATTACTACGAAATGGGAATTTCACCTTCGGAATAAACGAAAGAAGATGTAATACCTCGTCATGAAGAGTAAATGGATCAGAATTAACAAGCATTAACAAGAATATACTATACACATCGTATGATAGCAGTCTTAACTAATTATTTTTCTTTCAGAATACGAGGCAATTGATGCAGGCTGTCAGACAGAACTACGCATCTTAGTTTTAGTGATGAAGTATGCTAGAAATAAGAAACTCTATACTATGAATAGTTGTGTGAAGTAAATGGTAATATGAATAATGAAGTGTCTTTTTTTTGCAGATGGTAATGAATGGTGATGAATAGTTATATGGAGAATATGCTAATGAATAATGAAGTTTTTCTTTGCAGGTGATTATAGTAATGAAGTTATGGTAATATGAATAATGAAGTTTTTCCTTGCAGATGAGAATAATGATGAAGTTTATATATTTACTATTAGTTAAGAGATGCTATGTAGTTATTTAAGTATTTGTTGCAGTTCGTTTTGACAGTATGTCTTATATCGCATGGTACAATGACTGAATGTTTTGGATAGGACAGCTAGAGTACATACATATTGAATACACGTATCATCACCAGTTAGTTCGAAGTTCACTATTTTTCAGCTTATATGCGTTTCTTCTTTCAGCTTAATAATCCATTTTGTATTTTTTCTAGGAGAAGTTATTCATGAGATTAATGTGCTATAAGCAGTTAGTCATTAAACCTGTTCTAGTACTTGCATTTTTTTACCCATTTGTGTGTGTCATTAATGAATGTGATCACATATACGCTACTTGTTTCATAACCTTGCTACAGCTGACTCATGACGAATGACGTTACTAATCCCTATTTGCAGCAATAAGTCAAAAACCAAAGCAATATACATTTTGTCATTGCTTGATATGTTCTGTACTACAGTGTGTATGCATTTCATGGAATTTGTTAATATGTTTTGTACTCATTGAGTATACATTTTGTCATTGCTTGATATATTCTGTACTCAGTGCATGTGCACTCTATTTCATTTTTATGTTCTGCACTTATCTATATGTATATACTCTGTGACTGTAAACTTAGTTAATTAAGAAAAATTTGTTGCTCATGGCAAGTCCAATTGACTCACCATCGCTGACAAATTTTTGCCCCCCCAGTGGATGATTATGTAAGAGGTCCAAACAGATGTAATTTTATGTAAGAGGTCTGAGCATATGTAATTTCGATGTATTTCTCATGCGCTGCCTGCAATATGCAAGGTATAATAGAATCGCTGACCAGAGAGCAGTGTTGACTGCAGTAGGTACTATGTAGCTGTAGCAGTAAGCTGTTGCTAGTCTGGTCTGGAGTCTGCTCTGGTCTGGTATGGTGTATCATGTAGGCTGGTCAGTCGCGGTGCAGCGATGCCGGAGCCTGAGTATTATTGTATAAGGTAAAAAGCAGCCTCGCGCATATCTAGTAATGTTATCTAAACTCCCATGTAAAAGTTTTAAAAATGTCCTAATAATAATCTTTGTCATATAAAGTAATTTTTTTTAATAAGCATTCATTTCAATTTAAAGAATTTACTAATTTCTCCAATCCATGATCACTCCGATTGTTGCAAAAAAAAAAATCAGTTGCTTCCTTTCATAAATGACAAATCTATCGGCCAGCATTGCATAGAGCTGTGCCAGAAAAATTTGTTATAAGAGCAGATATATTGGTCGAGTTTATTGAGGTAAGAATTTTTCCTTTTTATATTCAGAATGATCTTACAAGGCCATGACGCAGCACTGATGTCGTCCACAATTTACCAGGTTACTGAATTTATTTTTTATTATGAAGTTTAGGTATTTTTCTGTTTTGAGGTTACATTAAATGAGAAAAGAATTTTGTGGGCACATTAAATGGGAAACAAATTTTGTGTGGAGGTTAAATGTGAATGAATTTCTGTAGGGAGGTTAAATGTGGGAACCAATTTTGTTCTGAGGTTACACTAAAATTAGAATCATATTCATTATTATTATTTATTCAATTATTTTGTGGGGAGGTTACAACTGTATTACCGTCTTCTTCAATTTTCTGAAAAATGTGTATGCCTAAAGCTGTGTTAGAACTGTTGGTGGCAATGGAGAAATTTCTAGTAAGATTTGGATGTGATAAAAGAGGTGCATTCAACAAAGCTTGTTTCAGATTGACAAATTAAGAATGTGCTTGGCTATCCCAGGACCAAATAGTGTTTTTACCCGTCAGTTGACATAATCTAGGGGTGTCTAAAGCAGAGTAATGAATAAATTTACGGAAAATGTTAATTAATCCCGGAAAGCTGCGTAGGTGTTTCTTCGTCGTAGGAACAGTAATGTCACGTAAGCTTGAAGTTTTTCCGGGTCGGGCGCAATGCCTTCTGCTGAAATTACATGTCCAAGAAATATTATAGAAGTTTTGCCAAAGTGCGATTTACTGAGATTAACTGTGAGTCCTTGTGCACGAAATGTTCGTAACAGTTGTTCAAGAATCAGATTATGTTCAGACCAGTTAGCTTCTGCAATAAGAATGTCGTCAAAACTAATAACATTTTCGAGAACAAGATTCTGTGCGTCAAAAGTATTGCTTGCGTTGCTGGAAGACGCAACCTGTACTGTATCTAGTCAAATTCTATCTGACGTGCTATTATTTGCGGGAGGATGCTGTGGCATTTCGACTATTTGTACTGTTCTGTTATTTCTTCCTGACGTATTACGTTCGGGATGATACCTACTGTCTGGTCCATTCATGATAATCTGTTGTTGCGGATGATTCTGCTGTTGGTAAGACCGACTGTTATTAAATGTACGCTGAAAATTGTGCTCATTACTTTTATGTCTGTCATGATAGTCATTTCTACACGGCGCGTTGCGATACGAGTTAAAATGATGTGTTTTCTGCACGTAGTTATTTCCTTGTTGCTGTGCGTAACTATTTGGTGGAGCCGATGCTATACGTGTAGGCGGCGAAACATTAAAGCTTGGTTGACCTTGCAGACTACATTGTTGGTTAGGTATGCTAACCGGCTGGCTTTGATGCTGTTGCGGAGAAAAACCTGTATTGTTACCAAAATGTGTTTGCGACTGCTGAAAATTTTGTACATACTGATGATTAAAATTTTGTTTGTTATTAAAATTATGCTGGTAGTTCTTGTCATTTCAGGAGTGTCTAATGAAAACTGTCACTTTCGGTAAAACTCGTCATATTAGATTTTCTTTACTCATTTCTAATCCTAGATAGGTCGATAGTTGAAGACCTGTTTTGATAGATATAAGGGATAGTAGAAGAGAAGGCAGCAGTGCAGGAAACTAAAGATGAAATAGCACTACTAAGGCTCGGGGCCCTGTGCACGCTACGGCACATATTCATCGAAGCGTAATGAATCCCCTGAGGTCAATTACGCGCTGCAAATAAATTTTAGTTTCTGCGTTACAGGCAATGCCGGTGAAAATGCATAAGTAAAACGCTGTATCCAATCCAATGGGTGGATCTGTGTTCTGTCATTTTTAAATACTTTACATTGTCTCACGGATAGAAAGTGCTTGTAATCAAAATTATCGTCTCTGTATGTCTGAACAGGTTCAGGATTGTATGATAATCTGTTTGTCTGTGACTGTTCGGAATCTAACTCACGTACTCTCTGTAAATTACCTAAATTATATATGCTGTGTGAGTGAGAAATGTTCGGAATGTGGCGTATGCTGTGCCGTGTTAGAGGCTGAAACATTTTTCATCTCTGTCACTTCTTGCTGTAAAGTTGACAATTTTCTACGTAATGTATTATTGGACGAACCTATCTCACTGGTTGTCTGCTGTAAATTTTGGAATTCGGGTGTTTGATTAAACGAAACTGGTGACGTATCGTCTGATTTGGTGTCATTATTACTTTCGATAACATCAATACGACTGGCCAATTCATCATATTTTTCAGTCAGTACTTTTACCTGATCATCGTTTTCAGTATCGCAAGCATTAATTTGTTCTTGTATTTTACGTGTGGTTTTGTTTAATTTCTTAACGTCTGCTTTGATGGCATCGGGATCCTGTATTAGTTCTAATTGTTCAAGTCTGTCGGTCACTGTCTGAAAGTCTACTGTGTGTGTGACTGTTTTTGTTTTAAGATCAGAGATTTCATCATGTAATTCTGTGTTAAACTGTTTGATAGTATTAATTTCGTCTGATACTGTAGCAATATTGTTGTCTACGTATGTTTTTGCTTTCGTAAACAATTTACGCTTATCTTCCTGTCTCTGTGCAGTAATTGTTTCCATGACTTGTTGCTTTACTTTATTCTGTTCCTGTATAAATTTACAGTAACGCGTTTCACTGTTTTGTAGGTGGTGATTAAAACATTCGTCAATTTGGCTGTTCTGTTGGTCAAATTTCGCGTCTACTTTCGCATCCAGTGTGCGTGAAAGTTCTGCTGACATTAATTTAAACTCGTCGCGTAACTGTGTTGCGTTTTCAGAACATTGTTTAGCGATTGCGCTAATTTCATCTCTAAGTAATTTAGTTGTCGCTGCATGTGTATTACTTAATTCTTGTGCCACAGATCTAATTTCTTCACTACTACTCCTAGCTCAAGCCTTAATTTCCTCAGGTAATTGTTCTTTAGTATCATGACATTGCGCGGCAACGACTATAATATGTTCACTAAGTTGTTTGTTCTGTTCATTTAGGTTGTCGTGTTTTTCATTCAACTGTTTGAAAGTTTCATTAAGGTTGTCTTGTTTGTCATTAAGTTGTTTGTTAGATTGATTAATTTCTAGTAATAATGCCATAACTTGATCCATGCCAACATTACCTACTCTATTCTCAGTGTTGTGTGTTGATGTATCTGCATTTGTCACGTTTTCTGTAACCATTTGGTCATTCTGTAATTCTTGAAAAGGTTTGCCAATTGAATGTGCACTGTTGGTCGCTACACCGTAATCAAATAAACTTGACGTGTTTTGTGAATATTGTTCACCTTCGTTAAAAACAGTTATCTGTTCACTACGTAAATTTTGCAAATTAGGCACGTCAAACTGGACAGCGCTCATTGTAACGGAACGTGCCGCGTCATCAATTGTTACATTTACTCTGGATATAATTGCATTTGTTTGCTCATCATTAGGATCAAAATCAATATTAGTGATTGGTACGCACTGATTGTCTGTAAATGAAAGATTATCATTATTACACTGAGTGTCGCAAGTATTATCGGTCAAATTATTCGAGTCGACTATTTCACTCATTGCACATCGCGATGTACTGTTAACAGTTTTTCGCAGAATTTTTCACACATCAAAATTAAGCACAAAATGAAACAAAGACGAAGCAAAAATGGAACAAACACAATTACAACAAAGAGCAATAAATTGCCGATGATCTGTGAAAGAAAGAGTGACAAATTAGTAAATGCGTTGCGCCAGATGCAAAGTACATTTACGTAAATAAGAGCAGATATATGACTACTTCTCAGAGATTCACAAAGAAATACGATCCTGGCCGGTTGTCGCCAAGTGTAACCTCCCCACAAAATTGAATAAATAATAATAATATGAGTATGATTCTAATTTTAGTGTAACCCCAGAACAAAATTGGTTCCCATTTATAACATCCCTACAGAAATTCATTCACATTTATCCTCCACACAAAATTTGTTTCCCATTTAATGTGCCCACAAAATTCTTTTCTCATCTAATGTAAGCTTGAAACAGAAAAATTCCTAAACCTCGTAATAAAAAATAAATTCAGTAACCTGGTAAATTTTGGACGACAGCAGTGCTGCGTCATGGCCCTGTAAGATCATTCTGAATAAAAAAAGGAAAAGTTCTTACCTCAATAAACTCGACCAATATATCTGCTCTTAATAAGTTTTTCCAGCACAGCTCTGTGCAATGCTGGCCGATAGATTTGTCATTTATGAAAGGAAGCAACTGATTTTTCTTTTGCAACAATCGGAATGATCATGGATTGGAGAAATTAGTAAATTCTTTAAATTGAAATGAATGCTTATTAAAAAAATTACTTTATATGACAAAGATTATTATTAGGACATTTTTAAAACATTTACATGGGAGTTCAGATAACATTACTAGATATGCGCAAGGCTGCTTTTTACCTTATACAATAATACTCAGGCTCCGGCATCGCTGCACCGCGACTGGCCAGCCAACATGATACACCATACAAGACCAGAGCAGACTCCAGACTAGCGCAGACTAGCAACAACTTACTGCTACAGATACACAGTTCCTACTCAGTCAACACTGCTCTCTGGTCAGCGATTCTCTTATACCTTGCATATCACAGGCAGCGCATGAGCAATACATCGAAATTACATCTGCTCGGACCTCTTACATAAAATTACATCTGCATTACATGTGCTCGAACCTCTTACATAAAATTACATCTGCTCGGACCTCTTACAATGTATCATTTTCTTCATGTTTTGGTTGTCGTGTCACTCGGCTGAAGAGCGGGGGATTGTGCCGCTGACAGCCCTCCCCTGCCCATATGGGGCAGGGGAATGGAATCACAATACAGAAAAAAAAAACTGGTCGCGGCCCACTCCAAGAGAAGCTTCAAATGTTCAAACGTGTGTTAATTCCTAAGGGGCCAAGTTGCTCAGGTCATCACTCCCTAGACTTACACACTGTTTAACCTAACTTAAACTAACAAGAACACACTCACACCCATGCCCGAAGAAGGACTTGAACCTCCGGCAGGAGGGGCCGCAGAGCCCATGACATGGCGCCTCAAACTGCGCGGCCACTCCTTGCGACCAAGAAGCTTCAAGATTACGTGCTAGTATAGCAGCGCCCTAGGAATTGTATATACTGAAGAAGCTTGCTTATTTTGTCTGTCAGCCTTTGTTTGCGACACATCTGTTTAACACAAAGTTAAATATTATAATTGCTCATTTTGTAATAAAACCCATGAATACGAATTGTTTGAATGTTGTCTAGCGATCCGAGAAAGCAGGTATCCTAGACACCCCGTATTCGACGAATAGGCGGTATTCAACAGACAGAATGCAGATAGCGTTATTCTTACTTACTATGTACGACTGCGCTGAAATGAAAAATCATTTGCATAGCCAAGAATACATCAAAATGAATCGTCTAATTTAAAAAATTGTAACTTTTATGTTATTTGAGATATGCCCCTGAACAATGTACTGTTGGAAAGAGCAAACTCTCGAGTTTTACATGATTCCCGCTGTGTAGTAGCAATGTGCGCCACCTCAGTTCTTTTAAAAACGGTATCGGGACAACAGAAGGCGTTCTGTGTTCTACGTTTTGCGCAGTACGGGTCAGAAATAACTATTCAGCGTGACTTTCGCACTAGGTATGATGTGGATCCTCCTACAGAATAGAGCATTAGACGATGGCATGAACATTTTAGAGAAACCGGTTGTTTGCGTAAAGGCAAATCGCCAGGCCGTCCCCGAGTGCCTCCCGAGTGCCTGACACAGACGTCGAATGCGTCCGCTATAGTTTCACATCGAGTTCGTAGAAATCCTTTCGCCATGCAGCTCGTCAGCTCAACATGCCCCCAATGTCTGTCTGGCGTGTGTTGCGTCGACGTTTGCACATGAAACCGTACAAAATTCAGCTACTGGAAGCTCTTCGTGAAGGTGGCAAACAATAACGTGTCGACTTCTGTAATTTCGTTATTGGCAAGATGAAGGATGACAGTTTTCTTACACTCTTAGTGTTTAGTGACGAGGCAACATTCCACTTATATGGAAAGGTGAACCGTCATAATGTGAGAATATGGGGTACGGAACAGCAGCATGAACTTGTACAACATGAGAGGGACTCTCCAAAATGTAATGTGTTATGTGCATGGTTTATGGTACAGTCTTCTTTGTCGAGAACACTGTTACAGGAAGCACATATATGGATATGCTTGAGAACTTTCTTTTCACGCAGTTGGAGATTGTATCGAACGACTTCATTTACCAACAGGATGGGGCACCGCCACACTGGCATCTGGAAGTGCGGGAATTTTTAGATGGCTTGGTTCAAATGGCTCGGGCCACTATGGGACTTAACATCTGAGGTCATCAGTCCCCTAGAACTTAGAACTACTTAAACCTAACTAACCTAAGGACATCACACACATCCATGCCCGAAGCACGATTCGAACCTGCGACCGTAGCGGTCGCGCGGTTCCAGACTGAAGCGCCTAGAACCGCTCGGCCACTATGGCCGGCCGAATTTTTAAATCAAAGTATTACTGAACGATGGATCAGTCGCACTGGACCAAATGATTCAGCCTTACATTACTGGCCTCCAAGGTCACCGTAACTGACTGTATGTGATTATTTTTGGTGCTTCATAAAAGACTCCGTTTGTGTGCCTCCCTTACCTACAACAATGAAAGAACTGAGACATCACATGACAACAGCTTTGGAAGTTGTAACTCAAGACATGGTACCTCAAGCCAAGGTAACGCGCCCAACTTTTTAACCTCAAATTACAGTACTTCTGGTCCACTAAAGACATTTATAATCTGTTTGAACCTTGGCGAACAGTGGACAACAGATCGTGGAACAAACAGCAATGAGTTGTTCCAAATTCAGAGATGCACACACCACATTTTTTAAAAAAATGGAGCTATGATATGAGGGCGTGCTAAAAGTAATGCCTCCGAATTTTTTATGTGAGAACTCTTAAATATTTTTCAATAAAACAAAGGTTATTAATATTGTACATCTTTGTTCTTCTAACGTATTATGCTATGTTGCCAGTTTTACTAGCCTCACGAATAGCTCGTTTGTATAACAGATGGTGACCCTGAACGAGACTGAAAATGCAGTACATACCCCGCATCTCAAGGAAGGAATGTCGAGATGACGAACGGCCGAAATATCAACTGTATTAACCAATGAGTTTGACTCATATATCAACAGTATTAACCAATGAGTTTGACTCTCATTTCCGTAACTACGTTTGGGGGCTAGAGAGTAGATACTAACAACTATCAGATGCAGTGACTCAAGGCTGAAGATCATAAATCAGTAGCTGTCACAATGACTACCTTTTGGTCTTTCTTAAGAGTACTGAAAACTGAAAAGCTCATTCATAAAACGTGATTCATTTTTTGGAGCGTATACTGTGGTTATAGTGTAAGCATTATGCGTACTTAACACTTCTTTTGATCTAAACAAACTTTAAAAAGATATTTCTTGACAACACTGTTATTGGCACTGCCCAAAAAAAAAGAAACATAAATGAGACAACAGTAAGAGAGCGTTGATTGCAGCAAGGACTGATCTACAGAGACATTCCGTAAGCTACAACTAACATACACTATGTGATGAAAAGTATCCGGACACCTGGCTGAAAACGACTCACGAGTTCGTGGCGCTCGGTAATGCTGGAATTCAGTACGGTGTTAGCCCACTCTCAGCCTTTACGACAGCTTCCACTCTCACAGGCATGCGTTCAATCATGGGCGTGGAAGATTTCTTAGGAAATTGTAGCCCTTTCTTCACAGAGTGCTGCGCTGAGGAGAGGTATCGATGTCGGTCGGTGAGGTCTTGCACGAAGTCGGCGTTCCAAAACATCCCAAAGGTCAAGATTGTGTGCAGGCCAGTCCATTACAGGGATGTTATTATCGTCGAACCACAAGCTGTGCATTATGAACAGGTGCTCGATCGTGTTGAAAGATGCAATCACCATCCCCGAACTGCTTATCAACATTGAGAAGCAAGAAGGTGCTTAAAACGTCAATGTAGGCTTTTGCTGTGATGGTTTCACGCGAAACAACAAGGGGTGCAAGCCCCCTCCCTGTAAAACACGATCACACAATAACATCATCACCTCCGAATTTTACTGTTAGCACTACACACGCTGGCAGATGACGTTCACCGGGCATTCGCCATACCCACACACTGCCATAGGATCGCAACATTGTGTACCGTGATCCGTCACTCCACAAAACGTTTTTACACTGTTCAATCGCCCAATGTTTGCGCTTCTTACACCAAGCGAGGTATTTACCGGTTTGTGTGGCTTATGAGCAGCCGCTCCATCATGAAATCAATCTTTTCTCACCCCCACCTAACTGTCACAGTGGATCCTGATGTAGTTTGCAATTCCTGTGTGATGGCCTGAATAGATGTCTGCCTATTACACATTACGACCCTCTCCAACTGTCGGCGGTCTTTGTCAGTCAAGAGACGAGGTCGGCCTGTAGGCCTTTGTGTTGTATGTATCGCTTCAGGTTTCCACTTCACTACCACATCGGAAACAGTGGACCTAGGGATGTTTAGGTGTGTGGAAATCTGGTGCAGAGACGTGTGACACAAGCGACACCCAACCACCTGACCACGTTCGAAGTCCGTGGGTTCCGCGGAGCGCCCCTTTCTGCTCTCTCACGATGTCTAATGACTACTGAGGTTGCTGATATGGAGTACCTGACAGTAGGTGGCAGCACAATGCACCTAATATGAAAAACGTATGTTTCTGGGGGTGTCCGGATACTTTTGATCACATAGTGTACTCATTTCATTTATTCTTTCAGTGTGCAGCATTCGCACTGAAGGAAGCATCACACTTTCAGTTTACTGGCGTATTGCCGCTATCAAGAGTTACCTCATGTCTGTGATGTATGCCTGCTTCTCTTGCAGAAATTTAACTCCAGCAGGAAACCGACAGACTCGAATGGCTCAAATGCCTCTAAGCACTATGGGACTTAACATCTGAGGTCATCAATCCCCTGCTTAAACCTAACTAACCTATCACACACATCCATGCTCGAGGCAGGATTCGAACCTGCGACCGTAGCAGCAGCGCGGTTTCGGACTGAGGCGCCTAGAGCCGCTCGGCCACAGCGGCGGCAGACAGCCTCGAATTTCTCATTTTTATCTTCAAGGTCTTAATTCTCGCTGCCTTTAAATCATTCTAGGACGATCGTTATTCTTCGAAAACACCTTTTCGTCAATGAAAATTAAGTTTTCCAATGCCACTTTCAGGTAAATCTCCACGAATCGCAGCCTCTCTGAGTTCCTGTTTCACAGCTGGTCTTTATGCGTGCAGTCGAGTTTCCTTCCACCTTCTTGTTGCCCAGGAAGCTGATCTCTTGACACAACTACTTCACGTTTAGGAAGGGAAGTTGTCGACTCTTACGCACAAGCTGTCTGTCCTCCTGGTGCGTTTTCACTCTCCTCCTGCCTGAGGCAGAAACTCTGTTGGGAGTTCCTCTTTCAAAATAATTCCTTCATCATCTCTCTGCAGTAGCAGGTTAGACACCATACCTCCTTCCAGAATCCTTAGCTGAAAATCCGTCTGCTTCAATAAGAGCGACGACTCTGTCTCGAACCGAACTCTCGCACTGAGCCATGGATACTGACTGCCTGAGATGGGATTTCTGCTTCCCGCTCTGGTGCTGTGTCTGGGGAGGAAGTAAACGTCTACATCTCCGTCAAAAGGAGGTGTAGTTGTGTCAGACTGAGGAAGACCTATTCAAAAATTCTTGCTGATTTAGGTCTGTCGTGGAGACCAAGTGGGCCAAGAAACTAGTATGCTTCTTTGGAGATCGTGGATTCGAAACCCGTACGTGAAATTGACGATTCTATCTTGAGTTTGTGCTGGTCCATGAGTGTTTGTGTGTCCCCCTGAATAAACATTTGTAAACAAGTTCTGAAGAAACTTGTCTTAATTTATAACAAATAACTGATAGCTGCAATGTAAACTCGCTAAACGCCAATAATTAGCCTCTATAACATGAATGTGTCCGAGGACAATTTCTTTAAGAAATATATGTCTAAATATAGAAGAGCACTCCATTTGGTCCACCTCCTATTGTGGATGCAACTAAGACAGTAAGACAGAGACTGCTGGTTCAAGCGCCTTCCAAGGAACGGAGATTTTTGTATAGTGTTTGTGATGCCTTTTTATGTACTCATGTCAGAGAGTAATAACGATGACAATAAAACATAGTGAATGATTGTTTGGCCTTTTCCAGAGTGCCAATTTCGTGAATATGAACCAGTGTTAACACTGTAAGAGGTCCATGACTAAGGAATTTATTGCTAGCGTACTCGAGCAGATGTAATTTCGATGGATTGCTCACGCGCTGCCTGCGACATGTAAGCTATAAGAGAATCACAGACCAGAGAGCAGTGTTGGCTGCAGTAAGAGCAGTGTCAGTAGGAGTAAGTAAGTAGTAACAGCAGTCTGGTGTATGGAGTTGGCGGGGCCGGTCGTGGGGAGGGATAGCGGTGCCTGAGCAATGTAATATAAGGTAAAAGCAGTAGTTTGTTACAACAAAATTTGTACTATTGTTACATCAAGTTCCATGCAACATTTTCAAAAAAATCTTTTAATAATAATTTTTTATATAGTTAACTTTTTGACAATCATTCATCTGAATTTAAAGAATTTACTAATTTCTGCAATCCATGGCCATCCCGATTATCGTAAAGAAAAATCAGTTGTTTCTTTTTATACATGACAAATCTAGCGGCCAGCATTGCACTGGGATGTGCCAAAAAAATTTCTTATGGGAGCAGATATATACGCGTTATCCGGCGACTTCATTGAGGTAAGAATTTTCAGTTTACTCAGATTGATCTTTCAGGACCATGACGCAGCACTCCACATTTACCAGTTTAGATTAACAGTTAATTATTGAAAGGGTATATATGAGCCACAGTTTTTTATTGGCAGGTTAGTCACGTTATTATTACGAGGTTGAGGAAAAATAAACTGTTGGGAGGTCACACTGAATGTGAATGCTACAATTATTTTTACTGTTGAGAGGTTACAACACGCATGTGTGCAACGTCGAATTCCTAAACAAAAGGAGAAAGACTCATGTGTACTCGAAGTATCTACAGCAGACACTTGTGTAATGAATGTCAGGCTGCTGTTGCTTTGTCCTGAATAACATTCACTTATTTAGTCTAGAGCTCGAGTCTAGCAAATCACAATTGAAACTCTGAGGCTCCAACAGTAGCACAGGCCGATATTTAATCCACAGTTCGCAATACACAGGCAACTTCCATTTCTATACTCATCCTTGAAGTGAACTTGTTTAGCATTTGACAATAAACGTTACTGACAATTAACTCTAAACAATTAACTCTAAAACCTAAAAACTCATAAATATGCCAGATATGTGACATACGTGAATGGCAAGTTACTTTATTTGCATACTGCAGGTGTCTGTTGAAGCATGTGCGGCTGCAGCTAGGCTCACTTTGAACGAAAGGCCACGTGGTCGAAAAAAACTTCGTTACAGGACTTAGACATCATAAGCATGACAAAGGCGATTAGTAAATATCGGATCAATATGCTACGTCTGACATGGGTCATCAACACAATCATCCATCCACAATCAGCAGCAGGAGCATAATACAATTAACTGTATGTAAAGGGTTCGAGTTTAACCCACGACATTAGTAACGTCATCCAGCAGTATATTCGTTTGTTGGTATATGTTTGATTCCTATGTTTCTTACCAGCAATTAGTGTTCCTCGGTTTTTCAAATACCTCTCCCAATTTCTTCCACGGTGCTATTGTTGCCATGGTGGTTCACGTGAGTTGCACTTATCTCCCTATCTTCTTCCTCGTCTTCCCCGTCTACTCTTTTTTCCTTTAGGTGCAGTTGGATTGTTCATAACTTGTTTGCAGATAATCGCAGGTGCATCCATACGATATACTGCGCACCCAAAAATTCACATCCGAGACGTCAGTCGTATTTTACGAAAACCTGAAAAACATAATAAATCTCATGAAGAAATTGGACACTTTTTTGTCTTAGAAGGGCTGGTGAAACTGCATTTCACAGTGTCGACATCGCACTGGATACTATACAAGCATTTTAGTCATGCAAATGGCAAGTTAAATAATAGTTCGACCCATGTGAGAGGTATGTAATGGTGCATTATGCTGGAAAGTTTTGATTAACTAGACTACTGACAGAAAAATACAGCGAATCACGATATTTACTGAAGCTTCCTGGCAGATTAAAACTGTGTGCCGGACCTAGACTCGAACTCAGGACCTTTGCTTTTCGCGGGCAAGTGCTCTACCATCTGAGCTACCCAAGCACGACTCACGACATGTCCTCACAGCTTTATTTCCGCCAGTACCTAGTCAGTCGTCCTTGGATAGCTCAGATGGTGGAGCACTTGGCCGCAAAAAGTAAAGGTCCCAAGTTTTTAGTCTCGGTCCGACACACAGTTTTAATCTGCCAGAAAGTTTCATATCAGCGCACACTCCGCTGCAGAGTGAAAATTTCATTCTGGACGATCTTTAGTGTTCTCATTAATTTACCGTGATGACTGGTTTGTATTTAATTGACTATACCGGATTAAAAGTCTTTTACTTAGCTCGTTACTCGAGATGCGAATATCTGAGCTCAAGCACTTCTGTCAAGATTTGAATTATGGGCCTAATTTATTTCTGGAAGTCCGTAACAAACTTCGTAGGTTACAGTTAATTTTTCTGACAAGTAGGTGATCCGGTAACGCTATGTTTTTAATTTGATCAAACTGGCTCTTCGCGACGGTGTTAATGGCATCCTTACTCACTCGCAGCTGACCGAAGTACTCTATCGTCAGTTTGTTGGGAAAACGTAATCACTGCTACTAAATGCTTAGGGATAATAACTATTAAGTGTAGCTGTACGAATCTGTAACGTTCCTTACGTTGGACTAATAATCATTTCATTTTCGGTTCTATATTCTGACAATTGCTCACCAAAGATTGCTTTTGTGGTTGGATAATTCCTCTGATATAAGGTTCCATATCTTTCGTGGCTTTAGCTACTTGAAGAAAAATGATTGAATTGTAGCGAAGCCTATACGCTGTAAGACCAGCTACTTCGTTCCTCCGATGGTCGATTTCATAATTTTGGTAAACAGTGTCCCAAACTACGCCGTCTTTTTCATTATAGTGGTTTCATTAAAAAAAATCGAAAATGTAGCACTGAACTCTGCATGTTTAGATTGCCACTCAACTCTTCTAAGCATTACACGACGAGAGACAGACGTCAGAGCAGTGTCTTTTGTGGCTTTCATCTTCGTTCTAAATCGTTTATCGTTTCATCTTGCAAAAGACGAGCATGAATGATTTTAGGAAAAGAAACAATAGGCAAATCTGTGGTTTCATTGTTCGTTAAGCTTGAACGGAAGATAGGGGCAATTATAAGCGCGTTCGGCAAACTTTTGTAGGCTCTGTGCCACATATTGGTTGATATCCAGATGCTGTCGCTACAATTCAAACATTCAGTCAGATCCGCAATCTGTGTCGTCATTAGCACATGGGGCATAGCTTAATACAGAGTGAGCGTCGGATGTCTCACATACCCCAAATCATGACCCGCTTCCTCTGTCTGACCTCATACCCTATCCAAGTTTTTATGCTCTATTGCCAAATAGTCCAATGTTTCTGCCATTTTGTCTACAAGGGGACCGTCCTTTTTTCTGTTGACTAAACATTTGCCACTGACGTTTGCTACATATTTATCACTTTCCTGTCAACACTGCATATTCAGCGCACATTCAGCACTTAGCAAGATCGCTGAGGAGATCATGAGGGCTCAGCGTTTGGCGTAGTGGAATTACTCATTCGATCCTATACCGATGGAAATTTTTGCCCCAACGTTCATCTGTGCTTCGCAACCTATTTGAGCCACGATCGCCATTTCGTTTATCGCGTACGTTGTAGCCACTCCAAAAGTTGAGCAAGTCGCACGGGTACCCCCGTCTGCGTGTTATGCCGGCCACTCTCCGTAGCTCTGCTCTCCTCTGCCCAGAGACGTCGCCAAGTGCAACATTCCTCTCGTACGTTTTTCACAGCTTCCATCAAATCATTCAAAGTCACATTCGCGGCCTTGATTTGAATCCAAGTTCTTTTTGTGATGTGCTGCATAGGAAGCCGAAGACGCAATATACTGCTCCAAATATTTAATTGGAAATGTTTTTCGGGAGACCAGGATTAGCTGTCTGCACTGTTAGATAACTAAATTAATATCAATAAACAATAGACGCCAGCCTCGCATTAACCTGCGAGGTACGGCACAACTTCACAAGTTAAAATTCAGTTTAAAAGCCCTGTTGCTACCTGACTACTTTCAGCTAAGATTCTGAAATCAGACCGCTGGACTGGAGAGATTCACCATTAAAAGTTCAGTAAATCACATTCTACTGGCTATTATGAATTCTTGCTGATAATCATCTCAGCAAAACAGGGATATTGCTGAAAGTCAGCAGGGAAAGAAGAACATAAAAATCACTCTCAGCTACAGGTGGGAAGAAATGAAGTTTATTGGTATTAATTAATGCTAGCCAAGTCCGTCTTGTTCACCAAAAATACTATTGCCCAGCAAAGGGTTCTGAAATTTCAGGACTTTTTTGAGACCATCTTCATCGTGTCATGTCCCCCCCCTCCTCCAACCTTCTCTCTGATTTATGGCCGGCTCCCTTGATTTATGAACCCCATCATCCTCTGAGTACAAAGTATAAAATGGGGTCCAGGAATATTTATTCCTGCTGTAACTAAATCCGTATCTCCCTTACGGACAGCATAATTAATTATGGCCCAAGATGAGTTCTTGTGTACTAAAATCCAGAGGCCAGCTGCACTGGCTGCAGACCTGACTCAATTAATTCGTAGCAAAGACCCTATCTAACCCCAGGACTTTATACCTATCGCCCCCTCCCACCAAGGTCAAAGAATCACTGAACAGTTCAAGGTGGAGAATTCAAGAGGGCAGCCTCTATGACGTCACAATACAAGATGGTGGGCCCAAGATGGCGGACGTGGGGATGTGATCCCAGTCTAAAGTACTGTATAGATCAACCAATCCAAGATCATGATATAAGATGGTAGACCTCGAAATGTAAGCACAGCCTGCGTAGTTACACTCACATTAAAGACCAATGGGACACTACTGGCTGACAGCGGAATTGGTTGTAACCCAGAGAAGTCCTTACTGTTATGGAATCAGTCGTAGGAGGCGTTATTCTGGTGTTTTTATGCGGTCACACTACGCCAACAGCGGTAGTAGGAAGGAAGAGCGCTACTTATAAACAATTATGGTGTTTCTACTACACACAAAAATCCCTCACATCCCAATCAGCTAAGTATTAAATGACAGTGAATTCAGATTGTGGACGATAGGGTTTCATTAAGACACACACGCTCTGAAACAGCAAGGCTCTCGCTGCATAACAATTACAATGTATACATGCGGAAATCAGTTTCTAAACGAAGTATACTCTTGATACTTAACAATTACACGATTGGGGAGTCGGATTCATTTTTTAAACAAACTGCACTGATAGCCCACTCAGTCCATGTATTAGAAACAATGGACAACGATGTAACAATTATCATGCCCTCCCCCCCCCCCCCCCCCTTCCAGCCCGAGAAATGTGTGTAGTAGTATGTCACAGTCTTGCTTAATTATCACTGAAGCAGCGATGCTTCGTATAAACAAGCAGGCTGGCAGCCTTGGTCGTGCAAGACTCGGCTTGTTACATGAGGCAGCGAACGCTAAAGGCGTCGGCCATCCCTTGCAGCACATCCGCTCGCTACAGGTGTTCCCATCACTCTGGGGCAAGAGAGTACGTATCACGCTCTCGCCACTGATAGGCCTGTCTCAGCCCTACAAAACAACATGGCTGCAGGCTAACACACTACCCCACTTCATAATCATGAGCCGGCCAGAGTGGCCGTGCGGTTCTGGGCGCTACAGTCTGGAGCGGAGTGACCGCTACGGTCGCAGGTTCGAATCCTGCCTCGGGCATGGATGTGTGTGATGTCCTTAGGTTAGTTAGGTTTAATTAGGTCTAAGTTCTAGGCGACTGATGACCTCAGAAGTTAAATCGCATAGTGCTCAGAGCCATTTGAACCATTTTTGAACCAAACCATGCTCATCAACAAATTGACGTTAAGCTGTAAATTATATCAGCCGTACCACCACTCGTGTTTTGTAACGTCATAGAAGAAAAGTTTACCTATCTTGATAATCAATACTGCAAATATGTGACATTTGCAATTTTTTTACTTCTATATAACAATTAACTTAGGAAAGTAGTCCCAGACGCTTTGTACTCGAAATGTTACGTAATTTGATAAATAATACAGACAATTTTAATTTGATCGGAGGTTTGTAATCACACTTATGTGTTACGGCGAAATAACTGCATGTGTTTTGTACTCACAGTGTTACGCTCTAACCGAAAAAATCTGTATTGGACGAAAAGGAAGTAAACTTTTATTTCAAAAGTAACCGCCAAATCGGTTAGTATATTTATCCCAATGAGAGATAGGGTGGTCAATGGCTTCCTGGAATTATGTTTGTGGTTGCGTACGGAACCATGGCTGTACCCAGCCGTACCTTGGCAACATGTGAAGGGCATTTTCTTGGCAAGTGATTTCGACTACGCTGCAGAAATTTCGCTGGGACGTCCTTAAACGTCCTCCGTGCAGTCACGATCTCGCCCCATACGATTTCCAAATTTTTGGAGTCCTGAAGGAAGACATTCATGACCGTTCATACGCTTCGGACGAAGGAGTGCTCGCTGTGTATAATCGTGGTTCCAAAGACAACGACAAATATATTTCCATGAAGGCACTGACCAACTTCTCTCATAGTGGCGTAAATGTATTAAACTTTATAGCGATTACTTTTGAAATAACTCATAGTTTACTTGCTGATTTTTCTATCTGCCTCATTCTCATTTTACTGTCCCTTGTAACTGAGGTCAGATGCGGTTCTATGACCTTTTGGCGGTGTTTTTGTACCATCAATTGGACCCACTCATTCAGGTTACTGTAAATATGAACCAGGATGGTTATTTCATCGTTCTTGGCGACAAAGTGTTAGCTTTTCAAAAAATGGCTCTGAGCACTATGGGACTCAACTGCTGAGGTCATTAGTCCCCTAGAACTCAGAACTAGTTAAACCCAACTAACCTAAGGACATCACAAACATCCATGCCCGAGGCAGGATTCGAACCTGCGACCGTAGCGGTCTTGCGGTTCCAGACTGCAGCGCCTTTAACCGCACGGCCACTTCGGCCGGCCTGTTAGCTTTTGTGCTACGTCCACACGATGAGTACGCTGTCGACACTGCCATAATCCAAGATAACTGTAATCGTATACATAAGGCTGCACGCATTCATTCCTGGTTTGACGTGTTCTCAGGCCATCATATCACACATGGACTCGCCTCTAATTACCCCATCTTATCCCTCAGAAATTTCTGGACGTAATTGTAACACCGGGTGCAACGGCAGTCAACATCCCTGAATTTTGCTAGTCCCATATGTCATCTAAGTATAAGTGAATGCCTTTAACTGGATATGGCATACTTGATACTTGGTACTTGACAGATGTTACTTGGGGACTCTCTCCCTCACTGACTTGAGGCCATTATCGGGGATAAACTTATTTTTGTCCGGTGTGCTTAGTTGTTTCTTTGGCGGCAGTTGTAGTGTACAACTATTTTAGGAGTGAGCTGAGACTTTCATATTTATATAGCACACGATACGCCGCTATAGTATAGCTGCCTTTAGAATCAGTGGATTTCGAGTTTTTGTTGTTGTTATTGTTGTGGTCTTCAGTCTGAAGACTTGTTTGGTGTATCTCTCCACGCTAATCTATCCTGTGCATGCCTCTTAACCTCTGAGTAACTACTGGAACCTATATTCATCTAAATCTGTCTACTGTATTCATCTCTTGGTCTCCCTCTACGATTTTTACCCCCTTCCCCCTCCTCCACACTACCCTCCAGTAATAAATTGGTGATCCCTTGATGTCTCAGAATGTGACCTATCAACCGATCGCTTCTTTTAGTCCAGTTGTGCCACAAATTTCTTAGTTAAAGTGTCTACTCATCTAACCTTCAGCATTCGTCAATAGCACCACATTCCAAAAACTTCTATACTATTGTCTGAACCGTTTATCGTCCATGTTTAACTTTCATACCTGCCTACACCCCATACAAATACTTTCCAAAATGCTTCCCAACACTTAAATCTATACTCGATGTTAATAAATTCCTCTCTTCAGAAATGCTTTTCTTGACATTGCCAGTCTACATTTTATATCCTCTCTACTTGGGTCATCATCAGTTATTTTGGTGCCCAAAAAGCGAAGCTCATATACTACTGTAAGTGTCTCATTTCATAATCTAATTGCTTCTGTATCACCTGATTTAATTCGACTACATTTCATTATTCTTGTTTTGCTTTTGTTGATGTTCATCCTGTACCTTTCTTTCACGACACAGCCCACTTTTTTAAGCTGTTCTTCCAAGTCCTGTCTCTGACAGAATTACAATGTCATCATCTAATCTCAAAGCATTTATTTATTGTCCCTGCCCTTTAATTCCTCCCTCAAATTTTTCTTTGGTTTCCTTTACTGCTTGCTCATTGTACAGACTGAATAGCATCAGGTATGGGCTACTACCCTGTCTCACTCCCTTCTCAAATACTGCTTCCATTCCAGCCCCTCGACTCTTATAACTGTCGTCTGGTTTCTGTACAAGCTGTACATATCTCTTCCTTCTCTATGTTTTCCCCATGTTATCTTCAGAATTTCAGAGTACTGCAGTTTTTATAAGCTAATATTGTGAGACTGGACTTCAAGCAAGACAGTATGTTATCTGCTCATTGCTGAGATGTATGTCAACAGGCCGTTATGCGTCGGTCCGTGCTGGGAACAATTGAAGGCATTGGTGCAATAACCAGGCAAGTCAAGTACACGCACTTTCGAGTAAAACAAAAAAAAAGCAAATTGGAAAGAAATTGTAGTTGGTCTTGTCTCTTTCCATAGGCCACCAGTAAACCCTAATCACTTATTATCTAACCAAAGAAAGAAGTATTATGTTATTTATGGATTTTTTTTAAAATTTGGTTCTCTTCACTCTCGCACTAAGCAACTTTGTTTTATGAATGTTACGCCAAATCAATAAACAAGTAACTAAGGAAACAACAACTATTTGCACTTCATATTATACTTAATATTATGAGGAGTTAGAGAATTACAAATAAATGGATATCCTAATGAAATTTATAGCTGTGGAAGATTAACAAAAAGTTCATTGTGCTTCTCCTTGTGATGTACTGGATGTAGCGTCTGTAACAGTTCTGTCACAGACTATTTTGTTATGAGATTGGATGTCTGTGTTAGGCACTTACTCCTCGATAAGTCTTAACTGATATAGTCACTTTATAGAGCTTTTCCTCAGAAAAAGTAAATGCAGTTGAGGCTTTTCGAAAGTTGTGATAATGCAGCATTACAACTGACTACTAGCTTGTGGTCAGTGGAGTGCTCAATGACCCTGTACTTTGAAACAGTAAATTTCTCATTAGCTGCGGTCTTAATGACAAACCGAAACACCTTTTTTGGGTGAAATGAGAAGTACGCACGTTATTAGATGACACTGAAGAAATGCTTGAGTAATGTTCCTACTTCTTTCATATGCTAAAATATGACTATTGTTTGGTACAATGACAAGGCAAATAAAGGACATGTGCGGTTCTTGCCACGAACGGCTGACGTCGGCCCGTCCCATGGACATGACCCATGCTTGTACCATACGATCGAACATTTTACAAACCATGCAATGGTAGTAACATTAACAGCCAGAGTGATCTGCACACTAGGCGAGTGGTAGCGTGAGGTGCAGTAATAAAAGTCAATGAACCAAAAAGTACGGTTTCTTTAATGTCAGTGACTTCTCTCGCAGCAACATCATACACAGACATCTACAAATACCTACATATTACAAAAATTGTACGAATGTGTGTGTCAATGTCTACATGTTCCACATTTGCTCCTAATCCACTGGACCTATTTAAGCTAAATTTGTCAAATGTATTCATTACCGTCAGGTAACAGTTGTTGTGGAGAGGCTATCATGGTTCAGATGATATGACGTCATAAACAATGAAATGAGTGAAAGGCTGCTACATCATGCATGATTTTGAAATACATTACTTATTTGCTACTAATTCTATTGGCAACATATTTTGCATACGTTATCTACAAATGCGCTGAATGTACCTACTCAAATATATCATTGTACATCAAATAGTTAAAGAGATATGACGCCATAAACACAGAGATGTGTGAAAAAATGCGGAATTGTGCATGAAGTTTTAACACATTTATTCTTTACCATTAAGACATTCATACAGTCGAGTCAACTGACACCTGGCAGTGCTTTTGACAGCTGTCAAGTGCGGAGCGCAAACTACTGAGGTCGAAAGCAGTAGCCATCTACACAGCTACGAAGAGGCGTCGCTGTAGAGGCATTTACAAAATCGCGTTGTAGAGACGAGAACCAGCGACGCCAAACGTACATAAACTGCTTCATAATTTCAAAGATGTTGTCAAGAATACATAGAAAGGAAATTTTTTTGATATTACACTATAAACACAGTTCATTTTTTTCTTCTCTAATAGAAAACAGGCAAAATGAATACCCGAGCACTGCAGTGTTTGTGAGCTAGTATTTTAATTAAGTTTAACCTCACTACAACACAAAAAGGGCATTTATTATTGCATCAATCTACACCTGAAGATCCGGCCGGAGTGGCCGAGCGGTTAAAGGCGCTACAGTCTGGAACCGCACGACCGCTATGGTCGCAGGCTCGAATCCTGCCTCGGGCATGGATGTGTGTGATGTCCTTAGGTTAGTTAGGTTTAAGTAGTTCTAAGTTCTAGGGGACTTATGACAACAGCAGTTGAGTCCCATAGTGGTCCAAGTCATTTGAACCAAGCCATTTAAAAATTCCCGCGCTTCCAGATGCCAGTGTGGCGGTGCCCCATCCTGTTGGTAAATGAAGTCGTTCGATACAATCTCCAACTGTGTGAAAAGAAAGTTCTCAAGCATATCGATATAGGTGCTTCCTGTAACAGTGTTCTCGACAAAGAAGAATGTACCATAAACCATGCTCACAGCCATTTGAACCATTTTGAACACCTGAAGAAGAAACATTAGGTTTATCTCGTTTCTTAGTATTTCTTGCTTCAGTTGCTCTTTATCGTAACAGATTATGGAAGTGCCTGTGCACGAACAAGCACCACTCAGACGGGTTCGATTCCCGGCGGGGTCAAGGATTTTCTCTGCCTCGTGATGGCTGGGTGTTGTGTGCTCTCCTTAGGTTAGTTAGGTTTAAGTAGTTCTAAGTTCTAGGGGACTGATGACCATAGATGTTAAGTCCCATAGTGTTCAGAGCCATTTGAACCATTTGAACCACCACTCAGAGCAGTCGATAATTGCGTGTAGTTGCAAGCCGTCACTTGAAGAAGAAAAATATTATTTTGGCAAAAAACCTTTGAATCGTGTGCCACACAAAATTAATTTTTTTAAATGAATCAGTGGATTTACTCATGGGACTTTCGGTGCCCTACGCCTGTAATCACTTTCGGAACTCATATTAATAATCAAATAACTAATTTAATAAGATTGAACCGTAAATTGCTGGCGTACCCATGTACCACCACAATAACATAAAAACAGTGAATAATTGAGGGTTATGAACTAGAACAGTCGCATATTTAAGCTTACAAAATAATGAAAAATTTCATTGACCCCTTAGTAACTCCGTCTATCTGCGGAACCAGCTGTTACATCTTACACAGAAATGACAAACACAAATCAGATATGGAATGCTGTTTGATAGGTTAAGCATACATTAGGGTGGAAGCTATAACAATTCGCGCAAGAATTAATCCCTTTTACAACGCAACCTGACTCTGTTTACATGAATCCACTGTGAGGCCCAGTTCTATTCAAATGGCATCAGCTACGAAAAAGTTTACCACAAACTATGGTTCACATGAGAAGTGACAGCTGTGAGTGCCGTTAAACAACTCTTCGCCGGTGCACCAATACTTTACCCTTTCACTTTTATTCAGATGGCAGCAAAAAACGGTGGATGCGGCAGCTATATGGTCTGACGTGTCCATGAAAATACGCAAACTGCGTGGCCTGGTGTTCTGATTATCAGAACGCGGGAAACTTCACTATCAGAGCTCTAAAATCTCAGCAAATTTCACTGCGAGGTGCACCCATTTGCTGGTCTGGCGAAACCAATTTGCCTCACAGGCACACAGTATATGCTGAAATTGTCAAACGTCAGACAGCCGACTCAGGACGAATAAGTTCACGCTCATGACATACGATATGTCCAAGATGATATGTAGTTCCACTGTCAGTTTAGCTGGAAACTGCCACTGGCTCTTAGTCCATCACAAGATACAAACCACAGGTCGCATTCAGTAGCGAAAGACCTGGAGTTCTCCACCAGAGGAGGACCAGAAGACGAAGAAGCGTACGACTCACAAACAATCTCTACCAAGTCTCGGTATGGGAGCCGAATTAGCAAACCGCCCTCACATTTCACAAATCAATCGAACTATCCTCTACTCATTGAATATCTCGTCTTGACTGTTCCGTTAGCCTGGTAGCCAATCCAGGCACAGCAGCAGGAATCCTATGCAGGTGGAGCAAGCCTCTACTTTGTGTATTCTGAGAGGAGCCAATCAGTGACTCCAAATCTCTCTTGTCTGGAAAAAGGAGATTTTATACTAGCGAGGCGTTGTTCTCGCAGTAAGCATGGCCACGTTTTGACGAAAAGCATATACCTAGATGGGACCACAGTCCCTCATTTACGGAGTAATCTAATCTTTTCGGGCCAACCATTTCCAGTTTCTGAAAGAAGGCTGTTAAGCTTTGCAGACAGTCATGCCCATGAAATATCTGTTTTTTCCGTCCGCTATAAGAACCTGGCGAGTTACTGGCGTCACGGGAAGCTACAGTCCTGCCTCCACTAAACACGTACACCATCCACTCTGCACGTATCGGCCCAGCTTCTAACAAGACAATGCACGGAGTCTTATGACCTCCCCATCATTCGCGCAAAATTTCAGTTTACAGCAGTCTCTCCTCCACCCACTTCCAGCCATCCAGCTGCTATAATGAGAGCCTCGCCCAGGTAAAATGTTGCGCAACCTGGCGCCCTTCTGTCCGACCCTAAGGGGGAGAGAGCTCTGGCCACAAGTCCCTCTGCAGGTAAGATAAACTGAGTGCTGCTTCCCAGAATCACTCACACGGCCAGTTCACTGCACTCAGCATTTATGGCCCCCAAGTCATCTCTCTCCCTGTTCTCCATCGTCTCCACTGCAGCCCCTTGGGTACAAGTTGTCTACGTATTACACATAGAGTTATACGAAAATTCTCCCCACAGTTTCCTCATGTAAAACAGTCATAAACCACACAAAGCATATGCAGTACTGGGGAACACTGTGATCATGACTTACACTATGAATGTTAATCTAACAACGTTGTCAAAGTGAGACGGTGGTGTGCCACCTCTCGTAGTTCACTTGGAGGCCTACGCTGGAAAAACTGAAAACAAAGCCCAAAATATCTGTAAATTTAGTTAAAACATCAGCAGCGAAAAGTAAAATCGTCTCTCTCACCTCTGAATTTCTGAATTTCAAAGATACCTTTCTGAGCGAAAATTGTATTAATATGTATTTCGTAAACATAACAGTGTTTTGTCTTATACAACGCAACGGTGTTTTGCAAAGAAATTGGTGTTATGCAGGCTTTGAGGATTCTGAGAGTACAGCAAACCTCAGAAAACTCATTGTCTTACTCGATTTACTCAGTTCGTGCCATCCACTAGGAAAGAGAACGAAGGCATCTGTGCAGGGTTCATTTCAACAACAAACGACACAAGCTGCTGCTTGGGGCGTCGAGCTGAGGGAAGATCCCAAGGCACCACAATTAAGAATTCTATGAGAACGTTTAACAGATCGTAGCACTCGTTTATGATGCCGTGCTGAGAGGGGTACACAAGCACAAGATCATTTGAATTGTTTCTCTCGTCTATTTGTGGGAAAGGTTGTTACAGAAATAATAACTGTCTACGCGAAGTGTTTGATTGAGTAAAAAGACCCTATTGTTAATGGCAACTGTTAGCCATTGCTATTGGATGCTGATGAGGAACAAGTATCTGATGTAAATAACCATGTGCTTACATGGTTGATAACTACACGTATGATTTTTGCATTGTCGTTGGATAGCGACCTTATTGTTAATGGCAACTGTTAGCCATTGCTATTGGATGCTGATGAGGAACAAGTACATGATGTAAATAACCATGTACTTACATGGTTGATAACTACACGTATAATTTTTGCATTGTCGTTGGATAGCGAAAATGTTGTAGAATACATTCCAGGCATTGTGGTGAGACAGTTATTGTTCAAATGTGTGAAATTTTATGGGACTTAACTGCTAAGGTCATCAGTCCCTATGCTTACATACTACTTAACCTAAATTATCCTAAGGACACACACACACAACCATGCCCGAGGGAGGACTCGAACCTCCGCCGGGACCAGCCGCACAGTCCATGACTGCAGCGCCTTAGACCGCTATAGACAGTTATTAAAAAATAATCTTGTGTGTATCTTTAGACAGGTTATATTCAAATTTGGAAAACAACGGTTTAATTATACGGTTCATTCATCTTATTCTGCCCTTCATCTGTGTTTGACATCAACGCACGATAGCCACGCACAGACGGCAGGTAGCAAACAGCACTAGCAGTGGAGCATAAATAAAGTATGTCGTGGGAAATGTGGGAAAACAGTGTAGTCGTTGTCGTAATGCGGGAACGGAGCGGTTTATCTGACATACAAAAGTGTATGATCATCGGCTTTTGGGCCAAGGATGGAAACATTTACGAAATGACTAAATCTGTAAACTGTTCACGTGGCACCATGTTCCGTGCGTGGCCCAACGACGCTACAGAAGACCGGCGCTGAGACAACTGTGGTCATAGATCCATAGATGACACAAGTGAATGATGACTGCCGAGATGTGTACGGGCGAATAGACGTGCAGCTGTTGAGCAGATGACTTGACATCGTCAAATTAAAGACAAATGTGGTTTAATCAAGTCTTCCAGCGACGTTGTAACGTCATCAAAAGTAGCACAAAAAGTTTTCCAAAACAATTCTAGTCTGTTACAAAAGAAAAAAAGAGGCAGCTTAGGTTACAAATGGAAGTGTTTTCAGTGTTAAAGCGTGTTGTTTTTGTGATAATAATCATATGTTTACAGCTACTGAAGTAAATGAAGAGTCACATTATGTGTTATTCGTGAAAGACATTTTGAAGCACAATTTCACCTGCAGGTTTAATTACTCCCGGGGAAAAAAGAGAGAGAGAGAGAGAAAGCAAGCAAAAAAAAAAAAGAAAAATAATCTGCATAGGAGAGGGAAAAAGAGAAAACACAAACTTTTGCGAAACTTGTTCTGTTTAAAAGGCAATAGATACATATGTTAGTTAGCGATGACTAGTCAAAATATTGCGCTATGCGCTGTTTTTATTTTATTTTTTTTTTCGTGTGCACTGGTATGCTGGTTTACTTGTCTAATAAAGTAGGTGCATATGCTTGATTGTACTACTGAAACACTAGCCTCTGAATACCTAGACCTCTTTCATTGCCCAGATGGTTGCTGCTTTGTTCTTTTTCACTTGATTTACTACTGTTGTCCTACACCATTACCATTATATTGTCATTTTTAGTTTTTCCTGGATTTAACTAAAAAAATGGTTCAAATGGCTCTGAACACTATGGGACTTAACATCTGTGGTCATCAGTCCCCTAGAGCTTAGAACTACTTAAACCTAATTAACCTAAGGACATCACAAACATCCATGCTCGAGGCAGGATTCGAACCTGCGACCGTAGCGGTCACGCGGTTCCAAACTGAAGCGCCTAGAACCGCACGGCCACAACGGCCTGCCCGTATTTAACTGCACTATGGAAGTAGATGTACAACATCAACTAATATTCTTTAGTGACAGTTGTTGTATCACATTTCAGTTAATTTCTTGTTTTCAAGAAATTGTTCGGTTTGTCTATTTTTCATTTTACCTCACACTACATTCATCCATTGTTACGCGCCGTATTTCGTTTAATTTCGGTACCACGCCCATTCTCTCCCAAACAGACGAATGAACTGTTAGTGGTTCATTGCAACATTTGCGAATCTCTGATACTGGTACAGCAATATTTTTTCTTACAACTTACTGGTAAATGTAGACATCAAATATACACACAAAACATATGGGTTACAGACAGGTTATTTCCGACAACAAGAAGCTACCGATTTATAAAAGTTTGAGATAATTGAGTACGTAAAGGAAAATGCGCCAAGTACAGATTGCTTTGACACTCAGTCTTGGAATCGAAACGTGTATGGGTAGTCATTTTGCAAAATGTGGCTCTACATATAAGCGTGTAATATGACCATGAGAAAGACAAAGTGATATATCGGATATTATTTTAATAAACTGTCGATCAATCGAAGCCTTCATTGTATTCATTGTATATTCGACTGACTAGAAGGCCTAATAAGATCGTAATATACCTACTGCGAGGTGTGGTGTTTACAGATTTTTCCCGTCCAACACAGTTTTTGTTTTCAACGAAATAAATGCATTTGAAATTAACATAGGCTTTCTGTAGGAAATTCGTCTCCGGAACGAGTGGTTATTCTTTGGAATTCGTGGATAAAACATTTCGAAGTTTTACTGTCTCATATATATTTTTTTGTGTACAAAAGGTGTACTGAAACACACAAGGATGGATCCTAAACTAAATATTCCAGACCGTGACTTCTCTTTTAAATGCCAGGCTACTGATCGCCTGGGGCTACGGTATTGATATAAACGCTACTGACACACTCGAGAGACGACATACTTGACGTGTTAAAGCACTGTATTCAGAGGTAATCACTGTTGGAAGTTATTTCGTAATTTTCTTACGCATTATCAGGTATAACGCCACTTTATTTTGAGCACATAAAGCATGGCGGTGGGTTGTTCAATTTTCTTGTCTCTAATCGCGTTGTTGCCTCTCTATGGTATTCTGTTTATTTGTGGCTATGCAACTGGTGCGTATACTGAGCCGTGTTGGGGCTTGCGTTGGTGCCGGTGGTAGGTTGGCAGCGTGTAAAAGGGATAGTGACGTCTCGTTTTGTTCTTCCGTTTACCGGCGCCTCTACGTTTGCTAGTGTTGTCTGTCCGCGAGTGAGTGGCAGCAGCAGAGGTTATCGATTCCTAGCACCGTGGAAGGACGTCAAGTGTTTTCTGGGTTGGAGTGTGTCGGGTAGTTCGGTTGGGACGGAGCAGCATTGAGGTCCGACAATGCGGGGAAATACCGAGACCGCTGGCGACACGCAGGCACTTCCGGATCGAGGGGCTGTAGTTACAAGGGCGACAACCTCGTTCTCCACCAGACCCAGGACGTTTGAGTTGAGTGTACATTAATTCAGTAGTGAAACCTCCACTATTTTGAGATCATGCCGTTTGTTCGCGCATTGCTGCTCGCAGGGTCGCTGGACGAAGAGCAACGAGTGGAGTGTTTGGAGTTGGCGAAATTAATTAGTCATCCACCATCCTTTATTATTACTCACTGAACTGAAACTTCCTGGCAGATTAAAACTGTGTGCCCGACCGAGACTCGAACTCGGGACCTTTGCCTTTCGCGGACAAGTGCTCTACCATCTGAGCTACCGAAGCACGACTCACGCCCGGTACTCACAGCTTTACTTCTGCCAGTATCTCGTCTCCTACCTTCCAGACTTTACAGAAGCTCTCCTGCGAACCTTGCAGAACTAGCACTCCTGAAAGAAAGGATACTGCGGAGACATGGCTCAGCCACAGCCTGGGGAAGGTTTCCAGAATGAGATTTTCACTCTGCAGCGGAGTGTGCGCTCATATGAAACTTCCTGGCAGATTAAAACTGTGTGCCCGACCGAGACTCGAACTCGGGACCTTTGCCTTCCGCTGGCAAAGTGAAAAACTCATTCTGGAAACCTCCCCCAGGCTGTGGCTAAGCCATGTCTCCGCAGTATCCTTTCTTTCTGGAGTGCTAGTTCTGCAAGGTTCGCAGGAGAGCTTCTGTAAAGATTGGAAGGTAGAAGACGAGATACCGGCAGAAGTAAAGCTGTGAGTACCGGGCGTGAGTCGTGCTTCGGTAGCTCAGATGGTAGAGCACTTGCCCGCGAAAGGCAAAGGTCCCGAGTTCGAGTCATGGTCCGGCACACAGTTTTAATCTGACAGGAAGTTTCATATGAGCGCACAATCCGCTGCAGAGTGAAAATCTCATTCTGGAAACATCCCCCAGGCTGTGGCTAACCCATGTCTCCGCAATATCCTTTCTTTCAGGAGTGCTTGTTCTGCAAGGTTCGCAGGAGAGCTTCTGTAAAGTTTGGAAGGTAGGAGACGAGGAACTGGCAGACGAAAAGCTGTGAGGACGGGCCGTGAGTCGTGCTTGGGTAGCTCAGTTGGTAGAGCACTTGCCCGTGAAAGGCAAAGGTCCCGAGTTCGAGTCTCGGTCGGGCACACAGTTTTAATCTGCCACGAAGTTTCATATCAGCGCACACTCCACTGCAGAGTGAAAATCTCATTCTGGAAACATACCCCAGACTGTGGCTAAGCCATGTCTCCGCAGTATCCTTCTTTCAGGAGTGCTAGTTCTGCAAGGTTCGCAGGAGAGCTTCTGTAAAGTCTGGAAGGTAGGAGACGAGATACTGGCAGAAGTAAAGCTGTGAGTACCGGGCGTGAGTCGTGCTTCGGTAGCTCAGATGGTAGAGCACTTGCACGCGAAAGGCAAAGGTCCCGAGTTCGAGTCTCGGTCCGGCACACAGTTTTAATCTGACAGGAAGTTTCATATGAGCGTACAATCCGCTGCAGAGTGAAAATCTCATTCTGGAAACATCCCCCAGGCTGTGGCTAACCCATGTCTCCGCAATATCCTTTCTTTCAGGAGTGCTTGTTCTGCAAGGTTCGCAGGAGAGCTTCTGTAAAGTTTGGAAGGTAGGAGACGAGGTACTAGCAGAAGTAAAGCTGTGAGGACGGGGTGTGAGTCGTGCTTCGGTAGCTCAATTGGTAGAGCACTTGCCGGCGAAAGGCAAAGCTCCCGAGTTCGAGTCTCGGTCCGGCACACAGTTTTAATCTGACAGGAAGTTTCATATGAGCGCACAATCCGCTGCAGAGTGAAAATCTCATTCTGGAAACATCCCCCAGGCTGTGGCTAAGCCATGTCTCCGCAATATCCTTTCTTTCAGGAGTGCTTGTTCTGCAAGGTTCGCAGGAGAGCTTCTGTAAAGTTTGGAAGGTAGGAGACGAGGTACTAGCAGAAGTAAAGCTGTGAGGACGGGGTGTGAGTCGTGCTTCGGTAGCTCAATTGGTAGAGCACTTGCCGGCGAAAGGCAAAGCTCCCGAGTTCGAGTCTCGGTCCGGCACACAGTTTTAATCTGACAGGAAGTTTCATATGAGCGCACAATCCGCTGCAGAGTGAAAATCTCATTCTGGAAACATACCCCAGGCTGTGGCTAAGCCATGTCTCCGTAATATCCTTTCTTTCAGGAGTGCTAGTTCTGCAAGGTTCGCAGGAGAGCTTCTGTAAAGTCTGGAAGGTAGGAGACGAGGTACTGGCAGAAGTAAAGCTGTGAGGACGGGCCGTGAGTCGTTCTTGGGTACCTCAGTTGGTAGAGCACTTGCCCGTGAAAGGCAAAGGTCCCGAGTTTAGTCTCGGTCCGGCACACAGTTTTAATCTGCCAGGAAGTTTCATATCAGTGCACACTCCGCTGGAGATTGAAAATCTCATTCTGGATCTCCTACTACTGTTAGTGTTCCTTCTCAATCAGTCATACCTATAACTCAGTGGATATATCGCAGAACTTATGATATGGTATCGAGTCAGAATATGTTAAAAGTACTATAGAATATGTAGCTGGGGTGGTGTGAGTGAGTCGCAAATACCACTTAAATACCACGTCCAGTAGCCGAATCAGTTTCAAAATTCATCTTCCCGGGTTCGATTCCCGGCGGGGTCAGGGATTTTCTCTGCCTCGTGATGGCTGGGTGTTGTGTGTTGTCCTTAGGTTAGTTAGGTTTAAGTAGGTCTAAGTTCTAGAGGACTGATGACCATAGATGTTAAGTCCCATAGGGCTCAGAGCCATTTGAACCGTTTTTTTTCAAAATTCATCGATTTTATAACGAGGTTGCATCATGGGTTACATGTAACTGGTGTGCCGGTCTGATAATGTACACTCCAGCAATCACCGTCCCGGTATTTGTCAACGCCTGCTCAGATTGTGTCCTAAATCGTTTATATAGATAAGAAACAGCAGACGGTCTATAGCGCTACCTTGGAGAACGCCAGAAATCGCTTCTGTTTTACTCGATGACTTGCCGTCATTTAATACGAACTGTGATCTCAGTGACAGGAAATCACGAATCCAGTCGCATAACTGAGACGCTATTCCATAAACACGTAGTTTCCCCACAAGCCACTTGTGTGGTACAGTGTTAAAAGCCTTCTGGAAATCTAGAAATACATAATTACTTTAAAATCCCTTGTCATTAGTACTTAACAATTCGTGTGTGAAAGAGCTAGTTGTGTTTCACAAGAACGGTGTTTTCTAAATCCGTGTCGCCTGTGTGTCAATAAACGGTTCTCACCGAGGTAGTTCATATGTTTGAACACAGTATATGTTCCAGAATCATGCTGCATCTCGATGTTAATGATATGGGCCTGCAGTTTTGTGGATTAGTACTATTACCTTTCTTGAAAATTGATGTGACCTGTGCAGGTTTCCAGTCTTTGGGCACGTGTCGATGATTGTTAAGTATACTCTGAAAGCAACCTAACTGGTTTACAGGCTGAACCAGAAGACTTTTACTAAGTGATTTATCTTGCTTCACTACTCAGAGGATATGTACCTCTAATTTACTCGTATTGGCAATTGTTCTTGATTCGAATAGCGGATCATTTACTTCGCCTTCTTAGGTGACGAAATTTCGGAACGTTGTGTTTAGAAACTCTGCTTTGGTAGCACTGTCGTCGACAGTATTTCCATTGCTATCGCGCGGAGAAGGCATTGACTATGTCTTTCAGCTAGCATACTTTACATACGAACAGAATCTCTTTGGGTTTTCTGCAAGGTTTCGAAAGACGGTTTCGTTGTGAAAACTACACTACTGGCCATTAAAATTGCTACACCACGAAGATGACGTGCTACAGACTCGAAATTTAACCGACAGGAAGAAGATGCTGTGATATGGAAATGATTAGCTTTTCAGAGCATTCACACAAGGTTGGCGCCGGTGGCGACACCTACCACGTGATGACATGAGGAAAGTTTCCTACCGATTTCTCATACACAAACAGCAGTTGACCGGCGTTGCCTGCTGAAACGTTGTTGTGATGCCTTGTGTAAGGAGGAGAATTGCGAACCATCACGTTTCCGACTTTGATAACGGTCGCATTGTAGCCTATCACGATTGCGGTTTATCGAATCGCGACATTGCTGCTACCGTTGGTCGAGATCCAATGACTGTTAGCAGAATATGGAATCGGTGGGTTCAGGAGAATAATACGGAACGCCGTGCTGGATCCCAACGGCCTCGTATCACTAGCTGTCGAGATGATAGGCATCTTATCCGCATGGCTGTAATGGATCGTGCAGCCACGTTCGATCCCTGAGTCTACATATGGGGACGTTTGCAAGACAACAACCATCTGCACGAACAGTTCGGCGAAGTTTGCAGCAGCATGGACTGTCAGCTCGGAGACCATGGCTGCGCTTACCTTTGACGCTGCATCACAGACAGGAGCACCTGCGCTGGTGTACTCAACGACGAATCTGGGTGCGCGAATGGTAAAACATCATTTTTCCGGATGAATTCAGGTTCTGTTTACAGCATCATGATGGTCGCATCCGTGTTTGGCGACATCGCGGTGAACGCACATTGGAAGCGTGTATTAGTCATCGCCATACTGGCGTATCACCCGGCGTGATGCTAAGGGGTGCCATTGGTTACACGTCTCGGTCACCTATTGTTCGCATTGACGGCACTTTGGACAGTGGACGTTACATTTAAGATATGTTATGACCCGTGGCTCTACCTTTCATTCGGTCCCTGCGAAACCCTACATTTCAGCAGGATAATGCACGACCGCATGTTGCAGGTCCTGTACGGGCCTTTCTGGATACAGAAAATGTTCGACTGCTGCCCTGCCCAGCACATTGTCCAGATCTCTCACCAACTGAAAACGCCTGATCAATGGTAGCCCAGCAACTGGCTCGTCACAATAGGCCAGTCACTACTCTTGATGAACTGTGGTATCGTGTTGAAGCTGCATGGACAGCTGTACCTGTACACGCTATCCAAGTTCTGTTTGACTCAATTCCCAGGCGTATCAATGCCAGTATTACGGGCAGAGGTGGTTGTTCTGGGTACTGATTTCTCAGGATCTATGCACTCAAATTGCGTGAAAATGTAATCACATGTCAGATCTAGTAAAATATATTTGTCCAATGAATACCCGTTTATCATCTGTATTCTTCTTGGTGTAGCAATTTTAATGGCCAGTAGTGTATTATAAGCATCTCGCATTGATGTAGACGCAAAATTTCGAGATTCTGTAAAAGATCGCCTCTTGGAGATTTTGCGTTCCTTTAAATTTTGTGTGCTTTTATTCATTGTTGCTGCATACAGTTTTCTAGTCCGTTTTGGGTACCAAGGGGAATCAGCTCCGTCGTTTGTTAATTTATTTCGTATAGATTTCTCAACTGCTGTCGATATTACATCTTTGAATTCAATCCACATCTGTTCTACACTTACATTGCTAATTTGGATGGAATGAAGATTGTCTGTCAGGAAAGCATGAAGTGACTTTTTATCTTCTTTTTTGAATAGGTATGTTTTTCACTTATTTTTGGAGGATTTGGGGATTACAGTATACAACCCTTCTGCGAATTACAAGGGCAGACGTTAGTTGGTAGGGCACTATTCCATTTCTTCGAGTAGAAATCATTCAAAATACTAACCGTTCGGTTTGATGAACCTGCTCTTAGAAATAGTTATAATGCTCTTTAGAGAATATATCGACGAATGTTTTACTACATGGGCAACACTGTTTCGACTTATCTCTAGTCTGTCGGTGAGTCTCATTCAGGTAGTAAATGATAGTTTAGCAGCATTTGTTCAATTCAAACATCAGTACTATTTTCTCGTCCGGGACCAGCTGTGTAAGTCATCCTAATACCAAATATATTTTGAATTAAAATAGTAGTTTCACCTCAGTTGTAACATGTTATTCTGCTTCCTTCAGCTGAACAATTTTGCATAACATTCAACATTCTGTTTGTGAAACACAATATGTACCAGGTACCAAATGAGGTGGAGAAGAGTTCAAGTTGGAGTCTAACTTAGGGAATAGAATTAAACTTACATTGTGCTAAATATCCCATGTCAGATAACCAACCAATGAATGAGTGAAACAGATAATCCACTCTTTTCTGGATAGGTATTGTAAACAGGGTGTTACAGAAAGGTACAGCCAAACTTTCAGGAAACATTCCTCACACACAAAGAAAGAAAATATGTTATGTGGACATGTGTCCGGAAACGCTTACTTTCCATGTTAGAGATCATTTTATTACTTCTCTTCAAATCACATTAATCATGGAATGGAAAGACAAAGCAACAGAACGTACCAGCATGATTTCCAACACTTTGTTACAGGAAATGTTCAAAATGTCCTCCGTTAGCGAGGATGCATGCATCCACCCTCCGTCGCATGGAATCCCTGATGCGCTGATACAGCACTGGAGAACGGCGTATTGTATCACAGCCGTCCACAATACGAGCACGAAGAGTCTCTACATTTGGTACCGGGGTTGCGTAGACAAGAGCTTTCAAATGCCCCCATAAATGACTCAAGAGGATTGAGGTCAGGAGAGCGTGGAGGCCATGGAATTGGTCCGCCTCTACCAATCCATCGGTCACCGAATCTGTTGTTGAGAAGCGTACGAACACTTCGACTGAAATGTGCAGGAGCTCCATCGTGCATGAACCACATGTTGTGTCGTACTTGTAAAGGCACATGTTCAAGCAGCACAGGTAGAGTATCCCGTATGAAATCATAATAACGTACTCCATTGAGCGTAGGTGGAAGAACATGGGGCCCAATCAAGACATCACCAACAATGCCTGCCAAAACGTTCACAGAAAATCTGTGTTGATGACGTGATTGCACAATTGCGTGCGGATTCTCGTCAGCTCACACATGTCGATTGTGAAAATTTACAATTTGATCACGTTGGAATGAAGCCTCATCCGTAAAGAGAACATCTGCACTGAAATAAGGATTGACACATTGTTGGACGAACCATTCGCAGAAGTGTACCCGTGGAGGCCAATCAGCTGCTGATAGTGCCTGCACACGCTGTACATGGTACGGAAACAACTGGTTCTCCCGTAGCACTCTCCATATAGTGACGTGGTCAACGTTACCTTGTACAGCAGCAACTTCTCTGACGCTGACATTAGGGTTATCGTCAACTGCACGAGGAATTGTCTCGTCCATTGCAGGTGTCCTCGTCGTTCTAGGTCTTCCCCAGCCGCGAGTCATAGGCTGGAATGTTCCGTACTCCCTAAGACGCCGATCAATTGCGGCGAACGTCTTCCTGTCTGGACACCTTCGTTCTGGAAATCTGTCTCGATACAAACGTACCGCGCCACGGCTATTGCCCCGTGCTACTCCATACATCAAATGGGCATCTGCGAACTCCGCATTTGTAAACACTGCACTGATTGCAAAACCACGTGCGTGATGAACACTAACCTGTTGATGCTGCGTACTGATGTGCTTGATGCTAGTACTGTAGAGCAATGAGTCGCATGTCAACACAAGCACCGAAGTCAACATTACCTTCCTTCAATTGGGCCAACTGGCGGTGAATCGAGGAAGTACAGTACATACTCATGAAACTAAAATGAGCTCTAACATGGAAGTTAAGCGTTTCCGGACACATGTCCACATAACATCTTTTCTTTATTTGTGTGTGAGGAATGTTTCCTGAAAGTTTGGCCGTATGTCAACGGCAGTCAAATATTTGCTTGTGTGACAAGAACAGAAATATACTAAACATGCTTATTATTTTATATTACAAGTATAGTATACCTAATACTTTTACACATCTAGTTAAAAGATGTTCAATATATGGCTCCATGACTTAGCGAATAATGGACGGTCTACGCATTCGAAAGTCTCAGGTATTATCCTGGGCGAATGCTATGATGTTTATCTGTCATTTATCAAGTCTTTCACCTCTGACTGTGTTTGTTTATGCTAAAAATACCGAATTTCACTGCGGTTCAGAGTCTATATAAAATCACAAGGCTCCTTTAGAATTGTCTGGGTAAGGTCAGTGGATAGCAACTGCATACCACTTCAAACAGGACCATGGCTACTAAAATACAGTAGCATTGAAACCAATCTTTCGTCTGATAGAAGTTTCACCTTTACCTTTTCATTGGACTTAGTATATACTCTGTACTTTCATCTTGTACATGACAGATCCAGTAATTTACCTCTTCTGGTGTTACATACCACATTTCGATGATACTTCTCTCGTTTTGTGTTTCCATGAATTAAATATTTATAAATATATAGACTATGTTCAGTGATTTACCGGTTCCCGTGAGATCACCGAAGTTAAGCGCTGTCGGGCGTGGTCGGCACTTGGATGGGTGATCATTCGGGCCGCCATGCGCTGTTGCCATTTTTCGGAGTTCACTCAGCCTCTTGATGCCAATTGAGGAGCTACTCGACCGAATTGTAGCGGCTTCGGCCAAGAATACCATCGTAACGACCGGGAGAGCGGTGTGCTGACCCCACGCCCCTCCTATCTGCATTCTCCACTGAGGATGACACGGCGGCCGGATGATCAGGTAGGTCACTCGTGGCCTGAAGACGGAGTGCTAAAAATGTTCAGTAATTTGAAGTAATTTCTGTATGACGTTCTAAAATATAGTTCCAGTAGAAATTTGACTATTGTAACCTACAATTTGAAATATACGTTCTTTCTGCTGAATTTCCTTATAGTACGATTTATTATTGCAAGTGTGATTGAAAGTATGCAAACTATGAGTAAAATCCAAACAAAGGTAAGCAAGTCTACCAGAAACATAATTTGTATTTCTTTCTAAAGACGGATTGTAGTTATTAATCCCATAACTCGTACTGACTACATGTCTCTTTTTTCCATTAGTGGCACTAACGCAAACAGAAACACAGCTCAGTGGATTTACACCAAAAAGGGGTCATCTCCGTTATTTCACTGTTGTCACCTTCAATACTTGCTCCTGTTGGCGATAGTGTCACAATGGTTCCAGAATATATTCATACTTATATAATTTGCATAGTAATTAATATAGGACAGTTGAATGAAATTCGCTCGAATAATATGAAGTAAACTGAAATGGAATAATTGAAATGAAATGACATAAAATGATATCATTGTTATCCACTCACAATTGCTCAGCCTGAAATGTAATGAAAATTTTTTGCGCACTGATCTCTTACTTGTATTTGGATCTCCTACTGATCTTGAGCAGTTACCGTAACTTTTTGGCTCTCTGAGAATGCCTCCACATTTGACTCGAATTTTCATTGCCCCCGATTTTGCCTCCTGTTACATTACTCGTATTCCGACAACCACAGATTCTCCCGGGGGGTATGTGAGAATAGCACTGGAGGAATGGATTCGTTAAATATCATAGCTTACCATTTGAGTTACTTTCAATGAAAAGAAATGTGTGGTAGCATTGTTGACTGAAATCAGTCAGACGTCATGACGTGAAATGATATTAGTGAACTCGATTCAGAAATCCTGAACCTGTAATGTAACGAATTTGTCATGTAAAACGCAAGTTTAGGGCCATCGTTTCAAACGAAATGTATGAATCTGTACTCTACTATTCACTTACTGACTTCAGTTTTATGCTGAGTTGTCTAATGTCTTAGGAAACATCGAGGAATATTTTAGCTTAGTGACTTATTTCGCTCTTTGCTTCGAGTTAAGCGAGGGCTCCATCAGAGTCTTCTCCACTTGAATACGTATTTCGTGTGTCCATTATTGCTTGATAGCATCTTATGGCAAAAAGTTATATGTCTCTGATTAGTGCTTGGCGTCTGAAATGGGAATTACTGATCCAACACATTCTTACTTGGCTGATGCTGGATTTACTGCAGTTAACAGGTTCTTTAGTGTACTACTCACTTATGATATGTACATTTGTTTGATCCTTTGCTGAAAGGGATGTGAGTTGACATTTTTGACATGTACTTCACACTACCATTTCACTGTGTATTTTTCATCTCGCGTCACTAAGGCCACTTTACTAGGTGAAATGAAACATTTTGTTGCTGTTGCTGGATTTTTAAGTTCGACCAATGTAATTTAATTTACGATCAATTTTTTCATAGGAAGTACGAGAGCGAATAAGTTACACGTCGAAGTTATGGTCATTTATTAAACCACATACACACAGGCAACATGGCTCTGGCAACACAGAATGTTTAGTTCACTTTCCCACATCGTCCTCAAGAGACTGTAAACATTTCCCGGAACGAGTAGCCCACTTTTCGCTTCAGGATCCATACAAATAAACCCAACCTCCTCATCGTTTCTAAATCGTCGTCCACCGAGATCCTCTTTCATCTTGCCGAAAACATACTTTCCGAGTATGCTGATGCATTAGCTCCATACTTAACAATCATATACAACCGTTCACTCGACGAAAGATCCGTACCCGAAGACTGGAAAGTTGCACAGGTCACACCAATATTCAAGAAAGGTATTAGGAGTACTCCACTAAATTACAGGCCCATATCGTTAACATCGATATGCAGCAGGATTTTAGAACAAATATTGTGTTCGAACATTATGAATTACCTTGAAGGAAACGATCTATTGACACACAGTCAACATGGGTTTAGAAAACATCGTTCCTGTGAAACACAACTAGCTCTTTATTCACATGAAGTGCTGAGTGCAGCGCACGCTCCGCTGTAGAGTGAAAATCTCATTCTGGAAACATCCTCCAGACTGTGGCTAAGCCATGTCTCCGCAGTATCCTTTCTTTCAGGAGTGCTAGTTCTGCAAGGTTCGCAGGAGAGCTTCTGTAAAGTTTGGAAGGTAGGAGACGAGGTACTGGCAGAAGTAAAGCTGTGAGGACGGGGTGTGAGTCGTGCTTCGGTAGCTCAGATGGTAGAGCACTTGCCGGCGAAAGGCAAAGCTCCTGAGTTCGAGTCTCGGTCCGACACACAGTTTTAATCTGCCAGGAAGTTTCATATCAGCGCACACTCCGCTGCAGAGTGAAAATCTCATTCTGGAAACATACCCCAGACTGTGGCTAAGCCATGTCTCCACAATATCCTTTCTTTCAGGAGTGTTAGTTCTGCAAGGTTCGCAGGAGAGCTTCTGTAAAGTTTGGAAGGTAGGAGACGAGGTACTGGCAGAAGTAAAGCTGTGAGGACGGGGTGTGAGTCGTGCTTCGGGAGCTCAGATGGTAGAGCACTTGCCGGCGAAAGGCAAAGCTCCCGGGTTCGAGTCTCGGTCCGGCACACAGTTTTAATCTGCCAGGAAGTTTCATATCAGCGCACACTCCGCTGCAGAGTGAAAATCTCATTCTGGGAACATACTCCAGACTGTGGCTAAGCCATGTCTCCACAATATCCTTTCTTTCAGGAGTGTTAGTTCTGCAAGGTTCGCAGGAGAGCTTCTGTAAAGTTTGGAAGGTAGGAGACGAGGTACTGGCAGAAGTAAAGCTGTGAGGACGGGGTGTGAGTCGTGCTTCGGTAGCTCAGTTGGTAGAGCACTTGCCGGCGAAAGGCAAAGCTCCCGAGTTCGAGTCTCGGTCCGGCACACAGTTTTAATCTGCCAGGAATTTTCATATCAGCGCACACTCCGCTGCAGTGTGAAAATCTCATTCTGGAAACATACCCCAGACTGTGGCTAAGCCATGTCTCCACAATATCCTTTCTTTCAGGAGTGTTAGTTCTGCAAGGTTCGCTAGAGAGCTTCTGTAAAGTTTGGAAGCTAGGAGACGAGGTACTGGCAGAAGTAAAGCTGTGAGGACGCGGTGCAGGTCGTGCTTGGGTACCTCAGTTGGTAGAGCACTTGCCCGCGAAAGGCAAAGGTCCCGAGTTTAGTCTCGGTCCAGCACACAGTTTCAATCTGCCAGGAAGTTTCATATCAGTGCACACTCCGCTGGAGATTGAAAATCTCATTCTGGATCTACTACTACTGTTTGTGTTCCTTCTCAATCAGTCATACCTATAACTCAGTGGATATATCGCAGAACCTCTGATATGCTATCGAGTCAGAATATGTTAAAAGTACTATAGAAATATGTAGCTGGGGTGGTGTGAGTGAGTCGCAAATACCACATAAATACCACGTCCCGTAGCCGAATCAGTTTCAAAATTCTTCGATTTTATAACGAGGTTGCATCATGGACTACATGTAACTGGTGTGCCGGTCTGATAATGTACACTCCAGCAATCACCGTGTCGGTATTTGTCTGGATAGAAAAACCACCTCATTCTGAGGTAATGTCGTACCTCGATTTATAGAGCCAGTATAGCTTTTAATTTGATACTTGTGTGCACCTGTAGAACCATGACCGCTTGTGACTATAACATGCAGTAGTTGTTGGGATCGAGTTTTTTTAACATCTGGCCGATTATGTCACTCTTTCTAGGATCAGTGGTAGCACTGGTATTTGAGCATCAGGCTTGTAAAGTATGTGTTTGTGATCCGACATGTGCAAAGGAAATGACTATGTCCAGTCATAAGGGAGGTATGGATTTGACATGGAGTGCTGTGATAGCATGGGAAGAGTATGTCAAGTCATAAGAATGGTACTGATATTTCTAGTTCCAGAGCCACAGCTGTCAACAGAGTGTCGAATGTCGAAAGTCGTTCAACTGAGACCACGATTGTAACATTTAGTTGTAAGTACAGGAATAAAATATAAATGTGACCAATTTCTTACAATAGACATTCTACCTGTGCGTGCTCGATCTGCAGCGCCAGTGACCTGTACTGGGGTGATTCATGTTTCATGTTAACGGCACCATCCGTCTGAATGCAGAGGCCTGTTGGAGTGTAGGAGTGTATCTGAGTTAACTTTGCCATCCTCTAGACGACCGAATTGCGAACTAATACTTAGTATGTGTTGGATAGCTTTCGTGATTGCGTGGAAATTTGAGAAGATTGAATAGGGAGTTGCGTTTGCGCTGGATCGACATTCCCCCCCCCCCCCCCCCCCCCATGTAATTTGTTTGGTTGACTGCTTCTGCACATTTTGCGCCTTTATTTAGTTGAGAGAAGATCGATTGTGGTGTGTGCATCTCGCATGTGGAAGATACGTTTGCTGGTGCTCTAGACATGAGAAATGCTTTAGTTGACCTTGTAAATTATAGGGATGATTTGGAATCTACTACATCACTGACATCGGTATTCAAGAGTGGAAATATCAGTTTCCTCTATTTGTTTCGAGTTGCCGAGTAAATGTCTTCGCAGACGCAACAAGTTCCTAGTTAGGAAGTGGTTTACAGCACACCCCAACTAGCTAAGTTTCGGGTTTGTAGAGAAATAATTCCCAATCTATAGCTTCGGAATTAAGTTGCGTTATCGATCGGTAGGATGCTGCCTAGTGCTTGATACCGAGAAGTACCGTAAAAATGGTATAGTATTATGGCGAACCATGCGAAAATACATGTGTCCTTGTAATCCCCGAGCTGGAGATGTGTGTAGAAAAGCGAGCAAGCAAGGAAGCAGGTTTAGAGCAGAAACAGTGACGTGTTTCTACAGAGGGGAAATGAGAGCGAGCTTGTAGAACAGTTCTGAGAGAGACTTCGGTCCACTGAGGGTGCTCTGGTCACGCATTGGGGTGATTTGTGATCGCCGGCTATGGGAAAAGTATCTAGTGCTGTGAGTAATTGGTAATGTCCGTCTTCACGGTGTATGTATGAATGATGTAAAAGGGATGATTTTGTTTGGCTACGAACTGTATGTTTACTACGTGGACACGGTACACGATGATATATTGCTCGGTTGGAGATTGGTTTCGCGTGCTGATATTCAATATTCAAGTTCCAGTCCTCAGTGGGAGAGCAGTGTAATTGAGTAGGAGTCTTTCCGTATTTGACATTGTGTAGGATACATTGTGATATATCGATGGGTCGCAGCTTGGCTTCACATTCTAATATTCAAGCTCCTGTCCTTGGTGGGAGAGCAGTGTAAATGAGTTAGAGTCTTTCCACATTCAACAATATATATGTTAGTTTGTAAGATTTAATTGCCACTGAAATATGGCGATCTGTGTAAAATAAACCCTCATCTGCATGAGAGCGATGGGTCATTCTGGCTTGCATCTGGTAGAGGCTCGCAGTGGTGTCGGCATGCACGCCTCTGGAGCGTTTGCACTCCCGTCCGGTCTTGTCAGCAATGGTGCCTTGGTGAACATGTATTTTGAGAGGAATTTGGACGTTTCACAAGTACTGAGCGTGTCTAGACATCGGTGTACTGCATTATTTAGGAGGAGTCTGCATGTCTGTACTGAAATTATTTCGGTAAATTAGGAGCTGTTTGCGTGTCTGCAAAGCATTATTTAGGAGTAGTTTACAGGTCTTTGGGTTGTGTGGCATAACCCCAAGCATGTGTTTTGTATCAGTGTGATAAATATACTCCATCCCCAAATCAAATTGTTCCAAAATAAGTAAAGTACACTCCATCCTTACTCTCTCCAGCAGCCCAGTGCAGGCTAAATCATTTTCGCGCCATTTCCCCTCCCCCCTCCAGACCACCATCTTGGATTATGTCACATGAGGGACGACAGCACCCTTTGGTGGCAGTATTGTGCACTAGGTCAGTTGGACTCTAGATCTCATGGTGGAGACACTGCATGCAAAATAAAAACTTATGTCCTGCACAGGCAGAGTCGTTTTCCCACCATTTCCCCCAACCATCTTGGATTACATCACGAAATGAATGACAGCGCTCTCTGGTGGTGGTACTGTGAACTAGGTCCAGACCTCATGGTGAACACACTGTTTGCCGCCATCTTGGATAACGGAACTTGCATCATCAGCTGACATCATGGCTACCATCTTGGATTACATCACAGAATGGACGACAGCGCCCTCTGGTGGTGGTACTGTGTACTAGGTCAGTTGTAGTGCAGACCTCATGGCAAACACACTGGATGGTGGTGCTACCTCTAATTGTTTAGATAAAGACTGGTGCATCATTTCGACAGTTGACGATTAGCAAGCATGTTTGCAGAGTCTTTTAGATGGATTATTATTTTGCCAATTTACCAGTTGTTTGGCTCTCTGGACGTAAATGTAGTGCATTATTTACGAGTGGTTTGCATGTCTGTAGGCTATGCAATGCGTTATTTTGACAGTTTACAATTAGCAGGTTTATGTGTAGAGCATTATAAATGAGTTATTTAGGAGTAGTTTGCAGATCTGTATGCTGTGTGGCACGTCAAAGTGTATGTTCTGTATCACTGTGATAAATATACTGCATTCCTAAATAAATTGTTCCAAAATAAGTAAAGTACACTCATTCCTCTCTCCAGCAGCCCAGTGCAGGCAGAGTCCTTTTCCCACGAATCCCTAGGAGGAGGTGGCGGTCAGGTGACGTAGGTTAGAGGAGGTAGTCCAAGTGTCCTTTCTTTCATGCCATTTTCTTAGCTTAGTAGAGATCCGTGAATACTAGGAAGAGGTGGTGGTCGGATGACTTAGGTTAGTGGAGGTAGCCCAAGAGACCTATCTACCCGTGATTTTCTTAGGTTAGTAGAGATAACCATGGTGTGATGCATTATCCTGTTGGAATTTGAACTTCGTGCCATTTTTCTGGGGGAGGGGAGGGGGGGTTAGGTTAGTGGAGGTAGCCCAGTTGCCCCATCTTCCTGCCAAAATTCAAACTTCCCCGAAAATCCACCATCTTGAATGACGTCATGAGCTGTTGCCAAGTCTACACGCCGCCATCTTGGATGACGTCATAGCCGCCATCTTGGATACATCTGCCAACAATGGGGAGTGGGGTTGAACATAAGTTACCCCAATACTTACAGTTTCTTGCTGTTGGAGGTACGTATTCGTGAGTTCCAATCAAGGTGTTTTGTGTTTCCATCTCCAGTGGCAACTGCCTGCAGTGCTATGTTGAGAACTGTGCTGATATCGCATGTTACTATGTCTCTAGGAGGATTGTACAGCGATACCAGTGCGGTGTTGGCTCAGTTGAACTAGTCCCTGATGGCCTCTAGTCTCTCAAGCGCAGAGAGCTCCATGTTTTTGTGTCCCATGTCTTTGTGTATAATGATTGCTCTGCCGCCTCCCCTCCTGCCATCTGCTTGGTCGAACGCAATAGCCTGTTTGTGAGGTGTAAGCAGTGTTTCGTTCACTAGGGTGATGCGGATATCTCTGTTGGCGTTCCAAAACAAGATGTGTGAGTTTGTGTTAGCATCTGCATTTTGGAGCTGGCTGAGATAGCTAAGTCCCGCGACCTGCTGAAGTTAAAATTATTTCTTCACATGGTCGTCAATGTAGAAGTCTACAACCTGCCGCACACTCCCCAACAATGCCACGCTTTATGCACATGGGTATCCGTAGGTCTCACTCCCCGCTGCCGCAAATGCACTGGTGGTCACACAACACAGCAGTGCAAACTCCCCAACACAGCACCACGCAAATGCGCCAACTGTGGTGTGGCCCATCTGGCCAACCACAGGGGGTGCACTTCATACAAAGAAGCTTTGAGGAGCAAAATAGCGAAACACACCAAAACTATCTCCATCACAGCTCCAAAACCGCCCCTGCGCCCAGGAAGGAGTAAAATATCCTTCATTGGAGTTGTCACTGGCAGCCACAGTAGTGAAGGACAGTCAGAGGAACCTCAGAGCTCAGCACATGCACAACAAACACCCCCAGCAACAGACACACAACCAATACACAAAACACGCAACACCGCACCCGCACCGGATACACCACAAAACACAAATAACAACACCCGCCTACCCCCTGAGATCCCGAACTGCAGCCCACCACAGGCTACAGAAGATGCGCCATCACAGGGACAACCACAACGCCAGAGAAGGCAAAGGAGAAACAACCAGAACAGGAGGAACACGACCACACTATAACAAGCAAACAGACAACAGGACACCAATCCATATGAACACAATTCGGACACCAACACGACGATCCACACAACACACCCACTCACCCCAGAGACTACACAGGCGCCCACAACCGTCGCTCAAACAGGTGACACACGAGCCAGCTCTCACCAGACGCCAACACATGTACCAGCGACCGCCAACACAACCTGCAACTCGCAGGCAAACACACCCAACATTAACTCAACATTCTGAAGAATAATGGAGACAATATTCCACAGACTCACGACCACTGAAGTAGTCATGAAGATTATAGGGTGTGTCACACAACTCTTCACGCAGTTCATGTCAGGCTCGCTCAACTGGACTAGCATCCAAGCCACTATCACGCCACTATTTACACCACTACATGGATAATACACCACACCAGCCCCGAAACGCCATGTAGCTGTGAGATGGTCTCGCTGTGCCGAACTCTGTCATTCGGTCTACACGAACGCACTCCCATCCGAGGGTGGTGAGTTCATCATGTACTGTCTCGATCGGGGTATGTGAGTCTATCTCCTTGATCATGTACTGCTGTGTTTTTTCCAGCACTGTCCTGGTTCAAAAATTGGCTCTGAGCACTATGGGACTTAACATCTGATGTAATCAATCTCTTAGGACTTAGAACTACTTTAACATAACTAACCTAAGGACATCATACACAACCATGCCCGAGGCATGAATAATAAGACACCTAGAACCGCTCGGCCACACCGGCCGGCGCACTGTCCTGTACGTGAAATGTTCTACCTTTCTTTCTTTCAGAAAGTCCAGCAAATTCGAGTAATCTCATTTGTTCGCCACGTACAGTGTGTTATGGTCCCTAGTGAGTTTTGAGTAGAATGTTGTGGGGTTGCGTTTCTTATTAAATCCTTTCTTTAGGAGACTAAGGCCTCCATAGTTGTGTGTAATTACTGGTGGGAAGCCAGTTGAGACTTTGTTGAGGTTCTGCGTAGCTGCTTGTCTGTTTGGATGTGCTGCAGTTAGAGGGTTGTTCGTATTGTTCTCTGTGTTGCTGGTGTTGCTCATTTGTGATGTTGTCGGAGTTGGCAGCAGCTCTCTGCGGTTGCCTCGTGAGTTTGTGGACTCTCATGGTGATGTGTATGTAGGCTATTTGCGCTTGGACTGACCTGCTGCCACGGTCCGTCTTCAGAGTTGTTAGTGTCTTCTGTCGGCTCTGGCTCCGATTCCGATGGAGCCTGAGCCACCAGAGGTGAGAGCGAGGGCATATCTCTCGTGTTTGCTGCAGGCGCTTGTGTGTGTGGAGCGTGTGTCTGTGTTTGTGAGTGTTGGCTCCCAGTCAGCAGCTCGATCAGCTGTTGCTCGCCTGCGATCTGCTGGTCCTTCGAGGCACCTCCTTTTTGGTACGCAGAGAGTGGGACGGAGATGCCGGCGGGAACAGCCGGCATTCCTGCCTCTTGCGCCGCAGCTTTGCTGTGGGTTATTGGAGGGGATATGCAGGAAGGATCGGACATCCTTCCTGCATAGGGACATTTTATTTGGATAGGTTCAAGGGGGGGCATGACAATTTTGTTCTTTTTCGAAACGACAACTTTTGTTTTTTCGGCGAGAGTGCAGTGTATTGTGTACCTACGGAAGAGGGGAGTCCCTACGACCTATCTGCGCGAAGTGAAATGTGCGGCGGTAAGAGAGCGCGGATAGAAGAGAGCGGCCTACAGTGTGCAGGGTTATGTGACGTGAACGGGCCGCTGACACTGAAAAATCCTATCGAAGAAAGGGAGAGTCCCGCTGGGGGGTTTGCAAACGAGGTTGCGGTAGTTGAGCCGAAGCTCTTGCCGCTTAGCGCTCGGAAATGTTAAACGGCTTGCGCTGGTTCGCGGCGCTCAGAAGAGCGTCACCGGCAGCTACGTCTGTTGCAGATTGATAGAGACAACTCTGAAGAGCTATCAGTGGGCAGTTATGCCAGGTGCAGAGAGCAGCGTTCTCCTCAAGTCGACTGCTCGACTGCGAGTGTCACTACCTGCGACCCTCTTTGCCGGCGTAGGATCTCGGTGCGAGTCGGCAATGATGCTTTGCCGCGCCTCTGGACATCCGGGGCGTGTTCTGCCAAACTCAGGAGATGGTGACATCGCCTGGGCCAGATCACCTGGGTCCAGACCGCTGAACAACTGAACAACTGAATGAATGGCCCACCACCTGAGTAATAATAGGTCCATGGCTGAGAGACAGAAGCTGGAGCGAGTAGGCAGCAAAGGGCGAGAGGTTCATCCGCCTCTCCGGAGTGCGGGGTGCACTTGCCGGTGAGTGCTGGAAGAAATCGTCGGTGACTCGGGCGTTGAAGGGGACCAGTGTGCAGGTAAAAGCGCGCTGAACCCTGCAGCTTGATGGTGCCCTTGGCCTAGGGGCGAGGCCGGTGGGTGAGCTACCAGTAGTACCTTCCCCATGCCAGATAAGTCGGGCTGGCGCAAGAGACGGATCCCGACCTTTTCTCGCTTGTTTGATCACGATACAGGGACAAGCGATTCGAGTACACCCCTGCTTCGACGCTGACTGATCCTTCCTGCAAGAGGGCTCCAGAGACAGGAGACATAGGGTCTTTCGTGGAAATGCATTCCAGGGTTGCTCATATCTTGGACCAAAATGTTAAACATGGAAAAATAAGCCAGGCTGCTGTGCAGTCTATCAAAAACGAGTTGGTTGCCTGGGCCATTGCACACGCTAAACTGGAGGGGAGACTGGAAGAGCTTGAAAAAGGAAGTGACAGACTGAGGAGGCAACCAGTGAAGACCTGAGTTGGGGTTGGCTGCGCAAGTGGCATCCAAAACTCAAGACGACCAAACAGGCGATAGCTTGAGTATAGCAACGGCTGGACACGGTTGTCTGCTTAAGCCCCTACCCGCTCAGGATGTCAAGAAAATGCAGGAGATTTTCGCCACGGCGGTAAACCCTGCTAGAGATAAAATCAGAATCAACAAAGTCACTGCAACCAAAAATGTAATTATTGTAGATGTGGCTACCGAAGAGGAGAAAAATAAAGTATTGAGTAACGAAAAACTGTGTAAGGCGGTCAAGTGCGAGCCGGCAAAAAGAGAAATCCTTTAATAGTCATGTATGACGTTCCATTTCGAATGAAAGAAGACGAAATTTATGACATTGTACATCAACAAAACTTTGTCGAAATGGGTATAAAGACATTTAAAAAAGAGTTTAAACATCGATTTAAGACTGAGCTTTGGGAACGAGATGTTGTACACCACGTTGCCGAAGACTCGGGAAAGATGTGGAGAAAGCTGACTGCAATGTACAAACTGTACATGGGCTTTCATGCAGTAAATGTCAGTGATTACTTGGTGGTACCTCGTTGCTACTGCTGTTCGGACATCACATACTGTAAGAAGGCTGTTTATGTTTTCTTATTGGCAACTTTACGTAGCTGTGCTGTGTACAGTCTGTGGCTAGTTTGCATTGTTGTCTGCCATTGTAGTGTTGGGCAGCGGCAGGTCGATGTTAACAGCGCGTAGCGTTGCGCAGTTGGAGGTGAGCCGCCAGCAGTGGTGGATGTGGGGAGAGAGATGGCGGAGTTCTGAAATTTGTAACACTGGTTGTCATGAACTGCTGTATATATTATGACCTTTGAACACTAGTAAGGTAAATACATTGATTGTTCTCTATCTAAATCTTTCATTTGCTAACTATGCATCAGTAGTTAGTGCCTTCCGTAGTTTGAATCTTTTATTTAGCTGGCAGTAGTGGCGCTCGCTGTACTGCAGTAGTTCGAGTAACGAAGATTTTTGTGAGGTAAGTGATTTGTGAAAGGTATAGGTTAATGTTAGTCAGGGCCATTCTTTTGTAGGGATTTTTGAAAGTCAGACTGCGTTGCGCTGAAAATATTGTGTGTCAGGTTTCAGCACAGTCGTGTATAAATTTTTCAAAGGGGACGTTTCATATGTCGACCCTTAGCCGAGGATACCTCACTGGAATCTTCTGATTTTTTTCTTGTAGTTTGTGTAATTAGTGTAGCTTTTGTTTATTGCTAGCGCGTAATTATAGAGAGAATTTCCTTTGTAGTTGTAGTTTTTCATTGTTGTACAGTAAAACAGTTGTGGCATGCATGTAGATTTGCACCAAGTATTTCGCAGCTGCGCTTGTAATTAAGTAGACATTATTTCCATTGCTATGTTATTTTATTTTGCTCTTCAAATTGTGCTTTTCTGTGTTATCGTGTGAAATATTGTGACAATAATGGCGTGTGAAAAACGTAATACCAGGCTCCAAAGTAAACTGAGACATGACAGTGAAGACGAAAGCAGTGTGTTAGCGCCACCGTGTAATGAATTAACTAATGTTCAAAGTAGTAATTTGGTAATTGTGCATAGTGAAATGGAGCGGGTTGCAAATAATGGTGTACACAGTGAAACAATTAGTGAACAGGGAAGCATTATCGATCGATTGGTCGGCAACAGCTCGCCTCAGGAATCCGAAATGACAGGAAACAATCTCGCAGATACTGTAGATTCAGGTTTTGGGTCCGCACCATTTTCTCAAATGAGTCAAGACACATTTTCTGCTTGTCAAAATGTGAATGTTGCCGATGAAAATGCACTGCCAAAAAGCATAGAGAAACAGATTCCAGACACTAATACATTATTATTGCAATTAATGCAACAAATGGAACAACATCAGAGACAAATGGGACAAAGGCTTCAAAAGTTAGACACAATGGAACAACACAAGAGACAAACACAGCAACAGTTAGACACAGTGGAACAAAATCTTAAAAAGTTAGACACAGTGGAACAAAATCTTAAAAAGTTAGACACAATGGAACAAAATCTTCACACCACGCTTGAACAAACACGTGAAGATTTAACTACTGAGTTACATAAAATAGAATCGAAATGTCAGAAAGTCTGTAATGACGTAAAAACACAAATTTGTCAGCATTTCCAACCTATCTTTTCGCGTCATGAAAATGCATTACAGAGTCATGAAGCAGTCATAAAAGAACTGCAAACTATTGTTCATGAAAATCATGAGACCCTGCAAGCTAAAATTGACTCAGTTGCATCTACCGATTCGGTTACGCAACTTGCAGAAAGTCAGGAAAAGTTAAAGGACACAGTAGAAAGACACATGGAGGAAATTAGTTCATTATCAGAGAAAGTAGTTGAACTTTCGGATCAGCTAAATAATTTATCAACGAAGGTAGATGATAATCTGAATGACACAAAACCGGTAGTCTTTAATGACACAGAAGAGTGCGAACAAATTAGGAAATTCAAACAAAATCAGAATCAAATTAACACGCAACACCAAAGAGAAATCCGCGAAGTACAAGATCAGCTGACACAGGTAATACAAGAATTACGTATTTCAGAGGACACTCGCGCCCCGATACGGGAAGAGGGACATAGAAATACGGAACAGCCACAAAATAATAACACAGCGTATTTCGGAAATTATGAAAGAAATTGGCAAGGTGCACCGAATTTTGAAATGGAACCGCCGAAACGACGTAACAATGACCGATATGCGACTTGCTGACATGATGACTTTGACTATAAGCTGTTCATTACTACACGTAAATTCAAAACATTTAAGAATTCTGGCAACGACATCCATCCACAAGCATGGCTCCATCAATTCTCTCATTGTTTTCCTCCCAACTGGTCGTTAGAACACAGATTAGAATTTATGTGTGGCTATTTAGAGAATGAACCAGCTGTAAGAATGTGATCGGTCATTCACGATTGTCACAGTGAAGGAGAATTTTACCATGCCTTCCTTTCAGCATATTGGTCTCAAGCTACACAAGACCGAGTAAAACATAGCATCATGATGATGAAACACTTTGAACAATCTGAATTTTCCAGTCTTGTCAAATATTTTGAAAACATGTTGCATAAGAATCAGTATCTTTCAAACCCATACAGCCCCTCAGAACTCATCCGCATTTGCTTAATCAAATTGCCTGAACATTTACGACATATTATTTTAGCAGGACGTTCCAAAGACGACATTGAAGCTTTTCAGGGACTGTTACAAGAACTGGAAATCGACACTGACAATCGAGGAACGCGAAAACAGGAGTACAACAATTACAGGTCACATCCGTCGCAATTCCGCGATGAAAGAAATAATAACTGGACACGACAAGGCTATTCTCACAACACAAATCGTGACCAAAACAGACACCACCCGTATGACAACCGTTGGCAGAGTAGTAATAATTACAGGGAAAGATCACCTCTCTGCGGTAATGACTTTCACAGAGACAATCATAGAAACAGACAATTTGGCAACCAGAACTATTATTATCACGGGAGACAGAATAACTTTAGACGCAAAGGCCCAGCGCGCAGTTACGATTCAGGGAGAAATTCTCCACCTTGTGACCGACAAGAAAGAAACTATGGAATCTACCGACATGACGACAGACGAGATAATCATAACGACAGACCTGAATTTCATCAGAACTGGCGGGATTCAAACAGAGCAGGGCACTTTCGACAACGTGAATTTGTAGAAGCTAGGTCTTCTAATCCCAATAACGACGCGCGCCAATAAAGGAACAGACAATGACTCGCACCGCAGGCAGCCGCCTGCGCCGGCTGGCTCAGGGAAAAATAGCATACACGCTAACCTTGAGAAAAATTTTAGCATTCCTTACCGACGTATACAACATGATAATTGCATTCAAATCAAACTGTGAGTACTATGAAGAGTAAAGGATAGCACCACACTTCACATGTAAAACCGTTTATTGTAAAGTAATCTGTTTTTTAACTTAGTCTTTGCTATAAAACTTTTCACTTTACATTACTAGTATGCTTGTCAGACTTAGAATCTGTTAACATGCAACAATGTTTGAAGTTAAACATCCAGTCAAGAACCAAGAGAACTTATTGAAACAGAAATTACGAATGCATTATTATAGTGAACAGACGTCACAGTGTTATTGTGTGTGTACATTCTTGCTTGTTAGTTGCACGATTACGTTACGACTATAAAGCTTACATACTTAGAACATATACTGGTACTGCTAATGAGATTTTAATGCAACATTTTGGTTTACTTGAAAATACATTCTGGATTTAAAGTACTTTCTGTGAGGTACCAGATGATACAGTGGTTAGTTTATGTGACAGCTACACGATTTTATCACGACGCTACTAATGAGTGACAATTTACAATGTTGCTTTTGCGGTGTTTCTGTTTTGTATCTGCACAGTTTTTCTGAATTATTATGGAAAGTAAAACATGTTTTAGTAGTAACTTTTGTGGTATAGCTACAATGAGACAGCCTTTTCTGTAGCACAACAATGCGTTACATTATAGTACTTTCTTGATCACTGTCAGGTACGTAATAACTACGATATCTATACGCAAAGATTTTCACATTCGTTTATGATGAGAGAAGTACATTGACTTCTGCAGAACTTAGCTTTCGGAGGACGATAACTACAACACTTCCACAGAGATTATGTTGCGACAAGACGCACAGTTTAGCGCTACAGTACACGTATTTGAGTGATTAATCTTATACTTAAAACATTTATTTTTAAAGATTTTTGAATTACAAAGAAAGTTTTCCGTGATACATTTCATTCCATTGCTGTAATTTGTAACACCTGAGGGTATAATTACATTAATCCTCAGGGGGGTACACGCTTACTTCGTGTACCATGTGTTTGGCAAGCACAAGGAGCCCTAGCTAATATGGTATTTGCTTATACAACTTTACAGATCGGTACCATACTTCTCTAACACAGAATTATACAGATATCTGATTATTTACCTGAGAGAGACAAACATTTATTTTACTACATCAGTGACAGACGTTTACGTAATTACACCGTTGGATAACTTCACACTTAAATAGTATGTTGTTTGTACTTTGTGAACTGTTCATATTTTTTCAGAGCCATTGTGATACTATGAAAGCTTTGAATGATGTATTTGGTATGAGATCATGATTTTTAAAGTACATTTGAGGTAGATGACACTATTGAAATAAGCAGAGAATTTTTCTTAGGTTTTGAAATTATTGGGCGAAGCTAAGACGATTTTGAGAATTGACTGAGATGTTATGATATTATTATGACGACGATGTGTATTATGCTGTTGAGATATGCTTATGATCAAATTGATTATGCTATGTATTTATTATGGTGAAATATTGAAGAACTGTCTATGAATATGTATATGTGTAATAAGGTAAGGAATAATGAGTAGTGGTTAGGGACTCTGGTTTGTGAAAAAGGTTGTTGGAAACCAAAAATCGTACTTTAAGAGTTATGAAATGTGTGTAAATGCATGAATGTATCACAATGCCGGCGAAAATTTTTTGGGCACTGTTATATTCATAAGATTTTGTATCTACACATTTGCAACGCAAATTCTCAACCTCTGAAATTTTTTATATGAGACTGTCACTGTAGCGGAAACTGCTGTCGTAAATATTTCCGTAAGAAAGTTAAGTGATCACCTGCATGTAATGCGTCGTGGGCACCCAGCTGTGTCAGACGCCTGGGAAAAAAAAGCCATTAGTGCGTGCCTTTTCAGAGGCAGAGGTAGAAAAAAAAAGGGAGGCCATTATCCTCGCTATTGACATTCCTTTGTAGAAAGCACCGCAAATACGACACGCTCATTACTTGGAAAGATACTTATATCTGCACACCTGATTATGACAAGCGTCTTTCTCGAGAACTGAGAGAATTTTTACTGCCTTATGAAATGCCATATGGCTAATGAATGATGTTTCATGCCGTCCTTTGTACATATTTGCTCATTTTTTTAAATATCTAGTTTCTAGCTGCACTGCAGCATTGGTTAAAATAAATTTTAATAATTGTACTAATATAGTTATTTTATGCCTACAGATCCAGTCAATAAGAAATTTATGATCTACTTCCAAGAAAACAAGGGCACATAAATAGACATTTCCCTTCACAGGAATTGCATAAATAATTTCTTTATGATTTGGTAACTTATCTGCTAGTGTAAGTTCTCGTGATGCATCACTCTAGTGTTAAGATATGACATAGGTATTAGACATGGCCATTTTTAGTGTAATATTTTTTCTGCTTGAGCTATGTCATGTTTAGATATAAGTTTTTGCATTAGCTGCTGCTGTTTGCCAGGCATAGTGCTACTAAATTTCACTTTGTATTATTCTTTTAAGCCAGTTTTACTACTGATTTATTTTTCTTGTTTGCTGCTCATTGCCTTATATTAGTTGTAATTACTGTAGCTTGCTTTGCCATTTGAATATTTTGTCATTGCTGTTTGTGTTAATTGTTTTGTGCTGCTGCATTGCCTCATCCCTTAGTTTAGCATCTGAGCTCAGTAGATTTAAGTTAGCTTAAGAGGGGGTAGCCTATAAGAGAATGAGTTGCGATGAATTTGAAGAAATGCACTGAGAGGCTATACGAGAAAAGTACAGAAAGCAGGTATAGATAGGACTTTTGCAGATAATGAGGAATGAAGGGAGATCTCCGAGAAGTAAAGAAAGTTTTGTTTGCAAAATACTGCAGTAAAACAAACCCTGTCCTTTCCTTGTATTATTCCGCTATATGTTTGTGTACCCTTGTGTATTTATGTTTTTCCTGTATTTATATGTTTATCTGATAAGATTTATGTTGTAGAATTTTTCTAATACTAAGCTACATTCACTATGATGAGGAATACTGTTATCTTCAAATATAATTGGCATTAATAATATGTTATGTACCTTGTAAATATGCTTAGACGTTATTTATTCTGTTTTGTTTTAATGCCCATGTGTGAAGTTGATGTTTCAATAACTATTCTGATCTTTTATGTATGTACTTATCTCATAATTCCTGTAACATTGATGTATATGTTATTTCGATTCTTCTGCAAAGCCTGCATTATTACAAATGTTATCTGTATTATTATGTGTTTAATGATGTTTTCTGTATCTTTGCAATTGTATTCTCATGTTATAAAATTGTAATTGTCACCATTCATCATATTATTAACTTGTAAGTTACATTTCACTGCACACGTTTCTGTTGGTCACAGTATATGGACAATATGTGAGAAGTAGGGACTGTTAGTGTTTGCACATGTGTTAGTAATTCAGCAAGGGACTGGATAACAGCATTGCTGGTTCTAAGGACAATTCCAAAAACTTTGTGAGTGCATAAGTGGTGGTTATGGACTTGCTATATTATCCGCAAGACTCTTCAATGGTGATTGTGCACCTGCACAGTCATAACAGATGGCTGCTGGCCATCTCTACAAGGACTACAGTGGATCTGCATCTTTGATGACCCACCAATACCATTATTTCCACAAGGACTACAGTGCGTCTACACCTTTGCTGACTCACCAATACCATTATTTCTACAAGGACTGCAGTGGGTCTGCACCTCTGGTGGCCCACCAATACCGTAGTCTCTACCAGGACTACATTAGGTCTGCTCTGTGATGACCTACCTACCAATATTCTTAAAGACGTCGAATGACTCTGCTGTGGGTTTGCTCTGTTGTGGCCCATTACCTGTCTGCATGTCAAGAGTCAGCACTGTCTTTTCGTTGGAAGGACAACGCTACTTCTTCAAGACTGCATGGAAATCCACTACTTCCGTGTGCATTTTCTTCTACTGCTCAGACTTTGAGAAAAACACTGCTATTGTACTGTGATGAACGATCAGGACTGTCTTTATCGACTGTCAGAAAATTTTAGTTTTTGACCAACATTGTATCAATAAGTGTGTGCATTTGATTTCTTTGTTATTGTAATTATGAAAAATTTTATCAAATCATTATTGGCCACTGCCCAAAACAATTTGTAAAATTTTTTGTGGGGAGCATGGGGGCTATGTAAGAAGGCTGTTTATGTTTTCTTATTGGCAACTTTACGTAGCTGTGCTATGTACAGTCTGTGGCTAGTCTGCATTGTTGTCTGCCATTGTAGTGTTGGGCAGCGGCAGCTGGATGTTAACAGCGCGTAGCGTTGCGCAGTTGGAGGTGAGCCGCCAGCAGTGGTGGATGTGGGGAGAGAGATGGCGGAGTTCTGAAATTTGTAACACTGGTTGTCATGAACTGCTGTATATATTATGACCTTTGAACACTAGTAAGGTAAATACATTGTTTGTTCTCTATCTAAATATTTCATTTGCTAACTATGCATATCAGCAGTTAGTGCCTTCCGTAGTTTGAATCTTTTATTTAGCTGGCAGTAGTGGCGCTCGCTGTACTGCAGTAGTTCGAGTAACGAAGATTTTTGTGAGGTAAGTGATTTGTGAAAGGTATAGGTTAATGTTAGTCAGGGCCATTCTTTTGTAGGGATTTTTTAAAGTTAGATTGCGTTGCGCTGAAAATATTGTGTCTGGTTTCAGCACAGTCATGTATAAATTTTTCAAAGGGGACGTTTCAGTACACAACCATTGCAGTAGGAACCCGGCTTGCTCCAAGTGCTGAGCAGAGGATCATGTAAGGAAAAGTCGTAGCAAAACGGGAACATCTATCCCCTACACGAGGAGCGATAAAAAGCCATACGGTGCTGCGAGTAGGACATGCCCCATGTACAAGATGCTGGAGCAGCGATTAATGTCCAGGATATATTACGGCAGAATACCCTAACTGGCCTAGGATGCCCAAAAGACAGTCCCCGAGCAAAAGGAGGAGAAATGCTGCACAGGCTAGAAAGTTCAAGGAGTTTCGCAGATTTACTGCGGAAGCTCGAAGTCGTAGAACAGAAGCTGTGGATGTCTGTATTCAAACCTGCTCCTAAACTCTGGATTCAGCTTTCTCCTCCCATAGCTGAGGATACAGGCCGACCGACGATTGGGAATGGCAAATAGAGCGTCTTGTAGTGGTAGGCCGACAAGTGGTTATGCAAAGGAGTGAAATGCAGAACAGACAATTACAAGACACTACGATTCGTAGTTCAACCCCGAAAACCCCAGTTCAAGTTACCCCCGGGATCAGGCGCGGCTCGTGGTTTCTATACTGGGGAAGCCTGCGGTATTTATCGATCGGAGCCAACATAGACCTAGGGTTACGCTACAGATTAGTCTGACATAAACAACTAAGGATTCAGGGAGAGGGGGGTGGGCATATCACTCTCTACCCTTAATTTTACGTACTGTATCTTCTATAATCAGGTATTAAATATCATTAGAAGCTAACTTCGAGTTAAAATCTTTGGTTAGTGTTTTTAAACGTCATCATTACATTTTCTGACACTTTGCAGCAAATTATTTGAAAAGACGCGTTTCGGAGAGATCTTTAATGCGATGAATGTTAAATTTGCGGCTGCTTAATATTTTAAGTGTTTTCAGTTCTAAACTTAAGGCGTTTATTGTGGTTTACCTCCAAAGCTCTAAGTTTACGAGTTCGCATGACGATACTGTGATTTTCTGGTGACGTTACAGGTCTTGTGCAAGTAAAACTCACTAAAATCTTGCAAAATACACTCCGAAAAAGAAACTTGCTAATATCACACGATATCAACAAAAGCAGTCAGCATCAGCAAGCAAGGAAAGTAAAGTAATGGGACAAATTTCGCGCGCTTTGTCCTCTAATCACTTATGAAACTCTCGCTAGATGGCAGTACTGTTATGTTACTGTAGTCTAGTGCACTCTGGCGGGATATTTGCAAACTTATTCTAAATGTGGATAAAATAGCCGATGGCTGAAACAAAACAACTATGTAAAACTTTATCAAAACAATAATACTAAACGTCGATTAATGACGCATCGAAGCGTAGTAGAGATGTGCAGAGACAGAGATTGGATAGCAAAGTTTCGGCCACTCTACATTCCTTTGTTACATAGATAGTGGAACGTGAAAAACGTGTGGTGGTTGGTATGATACCCTTAGGCTGCAAGCTCTGAGCCTTCGGGTCGCCCATAAAGAGCAGTACTATTTAGAAGCCCCGCCCCCAAACCGCTACTACATGCAGCTTACGGACGTTCCAAGGCGCAGCCTAAACACTAATAACCGTTCGGAAAACATCTATCGATACAAACAGTTCCAAAAACGTTGACCGTCGTTATTTTAATCGGAATGGGAATTATGCGAAATTCGTCCTGATAATTTAAATAATGTAATACGTTCTTGCGAGATTTACTTTAACATATATTTTGGGGCGGCTCCGCCTCAGAGCCTTTAATTACGAGCCGCACCTGCCTGGGATGTTAACCGACCCAGTAAGGGTGTATCCCAACACGACCGACTGCAGGAGCTGGCTGTCCCGCCCACTACGTTGAGGCGTGTGGTCTGGTTAGTAGACAAGTACGGAAGAAAAGTCACCGTCTCGACGATGGAGGCTGTAGATAGAATATGGCTGAAGTCGATGAATCTCCTGAATGACTTTGGAGCCATGAGGGATCTTGTTAAGCAAATATTTGAAAGGCGTAAGGAAACCTTCGACCTGGATGAGATCTCCGCGCGGCCAGTACTTGCCAATGTGCAATGGACGTAAATGCAGGGCAGCTAAACGCAAGAGCTGCATAAAGTGGTGGAGGAGAGAGACTGGATGTGCTCCGTCTGCAGGAGCCATACGCCCATGCCGGACACAACGCCTTCGGGTCGCCACATGGCAGGTTATAAGGTTCAGTGATGAACCAAAAGCTGCACTATTTATCACTAACAGAGCGTTAAGAGCTACAATTATTTCACAGTTGTCAAATAGCCACTGCAGTGTCGTAGAGCTTTAGTGCGCGCTAGGAACGCTATATATAGCTAATATGTACTTCCAGTACGGAGGTAATTTTTGGAGTACCTGGATCATTTTACTAGTGTGCTTACGGCGTTCCAGGGGTGGAAAGTCATTGTGGCGGCAGAATCAATGCGAAGTCCCCATCTGGTTCAGTGGGACTCGTAATGCCAACGGAGGTACGGCGGAAGAATCACCCCCCCCCCCTCCCACCTACAACGGTGGAGGCGGTGAAGATACGGATATTGACATAACTTTGGCGTCACTTGGGGTAGCGGACAATTTTAAAAACTGTCTAGTGCATAATCTGATAGAGAATGCGAAAGGGACGTAATCGAACTGATTGGAAGTGTCTGGCAGGCGTGTGTGACATCCTGCCGTTGCCGAAGGGTGACGAAAACGTGAAGGAGTACGCCAAAGAACTGGTTAGAGCGCTTATCACAGCAGTGAAAACAGCTGTGCCAACCTGGAGGAGGGCCATGGTGGCCTCTCCATCACTGTGGTCTGCTGAACTGGGCCATATGCGTCAGTTTGTCAGAAGGACGAGGAGGTACTACCAGCGAAGTGACGTCTGGGAAGACAAACAGTACTGGCTTCAGTAATACCAGGTAACCAAGGAGCTTCTTAAAAGGAACTAAGTGCTGTTAGACTCCACAGCTGGGAGCAGTATGTGCCGGGCCACCTGGCAATTGACCAACGAGGTGTCCTACATTATTAGCGAGGGAAAAAAGCAAATGACCCATGATGTTGTCCACCATCATGGACGGGGATCGGATAACGAAGTTCTGACATGAAGCTGCTGAGGTTCTGCTCTCGTCCCTGTTGTCTCATGACGACAGATGTAGATACTGACGAACAACGTCGTATCAGAAAAGAAAATCAAACGGAATATGTCAACTCCGGCGTGGTATACCCGTTTTCTGAAGAAAAAGAAGTGGCCACGCAAATTACACCTAGGCGTTACAGTCTGGAATCGCGTGACTGTTATGGTCGCTGGTTCGAATCCTGCCTCGGGCATGGATGTGTGTGATGTCCTTAGGTTAGTTAGGTTTAAGTAGTTCTAAGTTCTAGGGGACTGATGACCTCAGAAGTTAAGTCCCATAGTGCTCATAGCCATTTGAACCAAATTACACTCCTAAAAGAAGGTAAAGCCCCAGAGCCAGATGGCATCACAGCGGAGGTAGTACAATCACTCGCCCCGCAACTTGTCACGCCCTTAACAAGACCTTACAATGAATGGCTGAGACTACGTAAATTCCCGACTATTTGGAAGAGTGCAAATGTAGTAATAATAAAAAAAAAAGATGCCAGCAAGGATCCAACACTAGCAAAATCATACAGGCCTATATGTGTGTTAGATGCACTCAGGAAATTTTTTGAAAAGCTGTTATCTGACAGACTGGCTGCACACAGAGCGCTATGTGGGATGAGTGACGGGCAGTTTGGCTTTCGGCTGGGGGGATCTGCCTCTGGTGCTATTGCCCTGGCAGCCAAGGTCTGTGTCTTATCTCTGGATAAGTATATTGTCAGCATCATGGTGGACATCATTGGCACCTTTGACTAACTGTGGTGGCCTTCGCTCTTCTCCTGCTTGCAGGAGAAGAAGTTCCCAGGGCTGCTTTATGTCTGTCTTTGGAGCTATTGTGAAGAAAGGGAGGTCTGGCTATTGTCCCCTAGTGGACGGGCCAGCAAAAGAATAACCATGGGGTGTCTGCAGGGCTCCTTCCTGGGGCCACTCTTCTGGGATATAAATATGGAGCCTCTGTTGGACGAATTAAAACGTAGTGAAGATGTGCTAGAGGCGATAGCCTTCGCAGATGACCTCCTGTTGGTAGGCAGCTGTAGCCGCGAGGCTCTAAAGATAGACACGCATTATCTTTGTTAGCTAAGTGGTGTTGGAGAGCCAGGATGAAGATTGCTACAAGCAAGTCCACATATCTACTGTTAAAAGGCCAGCTACTCAGAAATCCGACTCTCAGAATCGATGGATCACCAGTTCTTTGGCGTTGAGAGTCCCGATATCTGGGCATCATCATTGACTAGCGATGGAACTTTGCCAGACGTATAGAGACTGTAACTCAGAGGTCCATCGATGTGCTAAACAGACTTATTGGAAATGGGCATAAAAGATTTCACCTTCCAGCCAGTCTGATCCAATTGCACTACAACAGTATCCTCACCTCAATCATAGGTTTCCGGAGTCTGGGTGCACAGGCTCATGAGAGTCGTGCCTGCCATGTTTGTGTGGAGAGTGCAGCGGAATATGCTGATGAGATCCATTGGGGCATATAGAACAAGTCCAGGTGGGCCCTGCTGCTGATAATTGGACTCTGTCCACTCGACATTAAGATATGGGAACAGATGGACAGGTACTAGGTAAAGAGGGGGGAAATTATAGGGGGTTCAGCTAGGGGATAAAATCTCGATTAGATGATGAGGGAGGGAATTATGGTAATAGACATGGGAGACTTATGGGGCGTGACACAGGACTTTTCACTTTACATCAAGTATCTCGTAGTGACTGAAACTCATGTATTTTCAACCAAGCTGAGGTCTGTTGCACTTCCTCACAGGACATGGACCCTACCTGGCATACCTCTGTCGGTTAGGGAGGCGGGCAGTGCCATTGCGCGACTGTGGATCCTTGGACGGCACGCCAGACCACGTGGTATATGAGTGCCTGCTTATGATTATGTGGCAGCTGCCTTGTGGCGACAATTACTGAACAATGACACCTATTCCCTATTGAGACAGTAAAATACTTCTGAGATGCTTGACACCTTGGCGAATGAGATTTCCACCAAGATAATAAGGGAATACCTGAGAGACAACCAATGAAAATAATAGTCACGCACTCATCCTACACTGTTGCAGCGTAGACCGGCCAACCGCCGTCATGGTCAGAATCCGTCATGACATGGACTAGGAAGGAGGTACATCTTACACCAAGAAATACTCCACTAGGTTAAGATAGTTACTAATAGATGCAGTTTTAGAAAATACAGATTTTTTGAGACCAACATTTCAGGAGCCTACAGCGATAATACATTTTGTTGGGCCAGCCCAGTGCCAGAGGCACGCCAACTGGTGTTACTTCGATGGGCATGGCCAAAACAGCAGGTTTATATTTGTAATGCTGCACTAGTGTGTAGTACAGTAGATAATAGAAATAATTTGTAGTTTCTGGTGGAGCAGTAACATAGTCAGCTAGCCCTTTAGATCCAAGAAACACCACTGTATATGATTATAAAGAATACGCCTCGATTTGCAAGCGAGGCGGATTCTTTATAGTCATTAAATTATTCACGATTGCTGACGCGCTGCAATGTTAAAAGTTCTCACTACTGTATATCGTGCTGCATGTGAAGTTGTAGTAAAGGACCCACTAATCATTTAGGTGGTGAGTTTGTGTTGTATGATAAACATTATTGTGATTAAAGAATTTAAAAAAAAAAATAAAAAAATACTGACTTCTCGTATTTGTTAAAGGAGGTCTTCCTAGTGTAATTCTCGCATCTGGACACAGTTCTGCACTCATCTCCTCAATCAGTTAGGAGATCTCATGCACACTATCTGATCACCACGTAAATTTTGACAAGTCTGTATATTTCGCCGCTTTATTTCTTATGAGTTATCGAATAGAGTACCAATCTCTTCACTTTTGATATGAGCCCACGCAAGAAAATCTAGAACAAGGCTTCCAAGGGCGTCTGCACCAGCGCATCGTGCAGAAGGTGGCTTCGCCATGTTGGCGACACTGCAATCTCTCACTCCTCGAGTATGCAGTAGCGCTGTCTCCCTCTTTGTTTACGCTTGTCTCGTTCGCTCCGCCTGTTTAGACCTTTTATAAAACTTTACCTCTCTTTTTCCGTCATTATCAACTTTTTGTATGCAGCAAGCGGAGAGCCTGTTTTGGTGTGACAAGATTACCGGTGAAAAAGGGATTTAAGTAATAATATAATCATACAATAATTCTAGTAACTGGAACCGAGCGAAACCGGAGCGTACTGATGGCTGGTCCGACAGCGTTAATGAGGAATGGCCGGTACAACGCAGACACACAGAACAGGGACGACTGACAACATATATGAAATGGCAAAATACCAAGATCAGCGAGTTAAACCAAATCGGATACCAAGACGTAGCGAGCAGAGCAACGAAGAATGGATAAACGATCACGGGAGCTCTCGGAACACAACTGGGGTGTGTGACCACACAACGCTTCCTGCCTCGGTGAAACTTAGGTTAAAGAGCCTGTGAGGCTCTTCCTACTGCTGCCTATGGTTTCTGTTTCTTCTTGGTTCGATTTTCGTCTCTGTGTCACTGTTTTGGTCTTGTTCACTTCTTTTGCTGCAGGTGTGTGGTTTCTACTCGGACAGCAAATCTGGTCAATGTGTTGTCGGCCGCCAGTGCATCCGGTTGCCCAGGCCACTGACGAGTTCATTTTCTGACTCCCGCATTGTCGTGTACAATCGCACTTCTGTTTGCCGGATGTGCTGTTTCAGTGGCGGTATTCCAGCAAGTTGGTGCAGATACCTCGTGGGGAAATCTCGTGGCAGGCGAAGTGCCAGCCTGAGGGCTTTGCTCTGCATGGTTTGAAACATCTTCAGTGGTGTGTCGTAAAGTGTTTCCTCAGATTACAGTGGCGTACTCCAACACAGACCTGATGAGTATTATATACAGCGAGCTGCCGCAGTTTGGGGGTTTGGTCGTCTCTGGATTAGCCAGCGGGTACGGTAGGCATATCGTACCCAGAGCCTTTGCCCCCCACCTCTCAGATGTGATTCTTCCATCGTAACACCCCACCCGTCACTTATCTGGTTTTGGTGTGTGTTCACCCCAGGTAATTGACTAACAGATCAGCAGAGAGTGCAAAACTTCCGCAATGTCAGATAACGCAAAGAAAGTAATAAGGCCCTGTGACTCCTGATTGAACTGCGGTGGCAGTGTTGACATTAATTGATTCAGAATTGATCCCTTTTAATTAAAAAGGGGTGCACGTAGATGTTATATTCAGCTATTGAACACCAAATGCAAAAGCTGAACACAAAATTAATTAACAAAGTGACTTGGGAATTCAACTACTTGATTGAAAACAGATGCAGTCGATTAGCACAGATTTATTTTAACTCACGACCTTCAATCATCAAATTACATGACTCTCCTAACAGGCAGTGGTAATAAATTGCGTTTGCGTGGAGTAAAGCGCGATAAATCAAAAGTAATTCCTATCGACTGACCCAGGCGTAATGCGAAGTGCGAAAAGAATTCTACAATACACGGTCCATGAAACCCTCATGGAAACTTTGCCGACGTGATCCAACAAATTAATCAGTGGCCGGAGCAGGCGCAATATCATCGAATTCGGCGTGGCGGGGCGACGTCGCTATGCGGACGTCGGCCGACCTCGTGGTGCTGTCACGGTCACTCGAATACTTCCCTGGGATGAACTAGCCTCCAGTAGATCGACGCGTTTCCACAAAGTTTTCATGTCATGCGAATTACTTTAAAACCATCACCCGACATTAATTATTCCAATACGTCCATACTATACCCCCTACAAGATGCATTGTGCCTTGTCAGTCATTTTTGTTCAGCCCTACTGTTCGCTCAGCGTGAATTAGTTGATCTTTAATGACTTCATGTAAGGGGCATAATTCTTGCCATCTTACACTCCTGGAAATTGAAATAAGAACACCGTGAATTCATTTTCCCAGAAAGGGGAAACTTTATTGACACATTCCTGGGGTCAGATACATCACATGATCACACTGACAGAACCACAGGCACATAGACACAGGCAACAGAGCATGCACAATGTCGGCACTAGTACAGTGTATATCCACCTTTCGCAGCAATGCAGGCTGCTATTCTCCCATGGAGACGATCGTAGAGATGCTGGATGTAGTCCTGTGGAACAGCTTGCCATTCAATTTCCACCTGGCGCCTCAGTTGGACCAGCGTTCGTGCTGGACGTGCAGACCGCGTGAGACGACGCTTCATCCAGTCCCAAACATGCTCAATGGGGGACAGATCCGGAGATCTTGCTGGCCAGGGTAGTTGACGTACACCTTCTAGAGCACGTTGGGTGGCACGGGATACATGCGGAAGTGCATTGTCCTGTTGGAACAGCAAGTTCCCTTGCCGGTCTAGGAATGGTAGAACGATGGGTTCGATGACGGTTTGGATGTACCGTGCACTATTCAGTGTCCCCTCGACGATCACCAGTGGTGTACGGCCAGTGTAGGAGATCGCTCCCCACACCATGATGCCAGGTGTTGGCCCTGTGTGCCTCGGTCGTATGCAGTCCTGATTGTGGCGCTCACCTGCACGGCGCCAAACACGCATACGGCCGTCATTGGCACCAAGGCAGAAGCGACTCTCATCGCTGAAGACGACACGTCTCCATTCGTACCTCCATTCACGCCTGTCGCGACACCACTGGAGGCGGGCTGCACGATGTTGGGGCGTGAGCGGAAGACGGCCTAACGGTGTGCGGGACAGTAGCACAGCTTCATGGAGACGGTTGCGAATGGTCCTCGCCGATACCCCAGGAGCAACAGTGTCCCTAATTTGCTGGGAAGTGGCGGTGCGGTCCCCTACGGCACTGCGTAGGATCCTACGGTCTTGGCGTGCATCCGTGCGTCGCTGCGGTCCGGTCCCAGGTTGACGGGCACGTGCACCTTCCGCCGACCACTGGCGACAACATCGATGTTCTGTGGAGATCTCACGCCCCACGTGTTGAGCAATTCGGCGGTACGTCCACCCGGCCTCCCGCATGCCCACTATACGCCCTCGCTCAAAGTCCGTCAACTGCACATACGGTTCACGTCCACGCTGTCGCGGCATGCTACCAGTGTTAAAGACTGCGATGGAGCTCCGTATGCCACGGCAAACTGGCTGACACTGACGGCGGCGGTGCACAAATGCTGCGCAGCTAGCGCCATTCGACGGCCAACACCGCGGTTCCTGGTGTGTCCTCTGTGCCGTACGTGTGATCATTGCTTGTACAGCCCTCTCGCAGTGTCCGGAGCAAGTATGGTGGGTCTGACACACCGGTGTCAATGTGTTCTTTTTTCCATTTCCAGGAGTGTACACCATGTCAGGTACCCGTCCAGTGTAACGCTGAGGGACCGACCAGCATGTGACCATGGCAAGGGGCCTCCCATGATTTGCACCGGCGGTATGTCTGCCAGCACATTCTTTTGCATGAATATTACCAAATGGTTATTGAGTGTGTCGAATTTGAGCCGCTATATGATGGCCCAAGCTCCCAGCTCGTCGCAGGCGAGTTGCGGGAGGCGTCGCAGCAGTTGTGCGTTCATGCTCTTCGTAAACAACGCGGTGTCGTCCGCGTAAAGCGCCAGGTTGACCCTCACCAACTTTGGCAGTATAGTAGGGGACGAAGAATGGACTCCTGTAGTACTCCCGCACGGATGGGACGTTGCTGTTGACGAACTGTCGTCGGCTCGCACGTGGAACGTGCGTTCCTCTAGACATGACTGGAGCCGGCAGAAGTGCGACACTGGCACCCCATGTACAAGCAACTTGTACAGAAGGCCGTCGTGCCACATGCAGTCGAAGACACCAGCGACCTCCAGTAGCAACGCCCATAGGACCTCGCAACAATCCAGCGCCCCTACTGCCCACTCCACAAGCCGCAGCAGTTGCTGTTGCATTGAGTCCCCTGTGCGGAACAAGAACTGCTCGTCAGGAAGCAGACATTCTTCCCTGACGTGGTGGCGTAGCCTTCTCACCTAAAGACGCTCGAAAATCTTCGATGTGGACGGCAGCAGGCTGAGCTGTCTGTAGTTCTGATACAGCTTGGTGTCCTTCCCTACCTATGGTATGGCTACCACTTCAGCATGTTTCCACGCCGAGGGATGGCTGCAGCTCTTCAGGATGGAGCTGAAAATTGCCGTCAGGACGCGCACTGCGTCAGGCAGCAGTCGTTTCAGTAACGCGTTGTTGACATCATCGCCGGCCGCGGTGGCCGTGCGGTTCTGGCGCTGCAGTCCGGAACCGCGGGACTGCTACGCTCGCAGGTTCGAATCCTGCCTCGGGCATGGGTGTGTGTGATGTTCTTAGGTTAGTTAGGTCTAAGCAGTTCTAAGTTCTAGGGGACTTATGACCTAAGATGTTGAGTCCCATAGCGCTCAGAGCCATTTGAACCATTTTTTTGTTGACTTCATCACAGTCCCCTACCTTCCTGATTGGCAGGAGGGCGAGATGTTGTTGAACGACTCCTTGTGTGATCTCTTCAATCACATCTTCTTCTGCTCTGAGGGACCAGGCGGACGTTGTCGTCGTCGAGGACGTCTTCCACTGGCGTGAATTTAGCTGCAAAACATGTCTGCTAACGCCCTGGCTGTGGCGTCGGGCTCTGCGAAGGCGTCACATCCCCCCTGTAGCAGCGGAATGCGTTGCCTATGTCTTTGGAATCTCTTCGTTTTCCACCCGCTGTCTTCGTCAATCCTGAGCGGTTCTATCGGGCCTGTCCAGTCTCGATTTCGGTGATCTGCTGCGGTGGTCGCAATGTGACGGTGACGTCGGTTAAGCTCTCGTTTCGCGGCGGGGTTTCTCGTGACTTGCTAGTCATAAAAGAGCCAGTTCTTCTCCAGGTTGGCGTCCTTAAAGCCAGGAGGCAGCTGGTCGCTTGGTTTTCTTGGTCCATGTAGCTCGGTCGCGTCTTCTGCATATAGTGTGTAACGCGTGAACACCGAGATGGTCGCATCAGCTCCCATGACGTCCTGATCTGGCGTGGCGGCGACTATATGTGCAAAGTGTACCAAGAAGTGCTCCCAGTCGACGTTGCGCAGCGTCGAATGGCTGTCTGGTGGTGCTGCCAGGTCTGTGTCCAAGTCGAATATCACTGACAAGTGATCCGACGACATGGCACAGAAGATGGACGCGACTGCATTGTTGGCAGTCCCCTTGATGATGGAGACATGGAGGGCGTTCAAAAATGGTTCAAATGGCTCTGAGCACTATGGGACTTAACATCTGTGGTCATCAGTCCCCGAGAACTTAGAACTACTTAAACCTAACTAACCTAAGGACATCACACACGTCCATGCCCGAGGCAGGATTGGAACCTGCGTCCGTAGCAGTCCCGCGGTTCCGGCCTGAGCGCCTAGAACCGCTAGACCACCGCGGCCGGCCATGGAGGGCGTCAGGGAGCCCGTGTCGTGGATATATGGTAGGGTCATAGAGCCGTACCACAACTGCATCGTGATTCGTGGCATCTCGGAGTAGCCACCATCCGCTATTGTTCGATACTCGGGACTTCCACGCCGAGTGCTTTGCGAAAAAGTCGCCGCCGATGAACAGGTTGCCACCCATTGTCAGCAATGCCTCGAAGCCTGCATGTTGTAGTGTCCATTTTCTCAGCTGATATCCAGCAATGAACGTTATCTTCCCCGGTACCACACTAACGGCGACACAAGTCGCCTCCACAATCGCCGTCTCCAGAAGTTGTCAGGGTGTGTCCCAGTGATGACTTAACATACACAGCTATCTCTCACTATGCAGTTTCTCGGTCTGTGCAGTAGGTACAGTATATGGCGCGCGCACGTTAACGCCAGACTTTAGATGAATACCCGTGAGTAGGCATACGTTCACTGCCACTTCATGCAGAAACAGCCAGAACTCTCCTTCCTGGGTGTGGATGCTGTTTATATTCCAGACACAGACCGTGCCATCTCCGGTATTGGTGTATCATCTGTCGTGAGGGGATGGTGCTGGTGTATTGGCGGCCTGGACGGCCATCTGCACAGCAGACACAATCATCTGTTGGATGAGGAGTTTGATATCCTGCATCAGCGTCTTCAGTTCCGCATTCGCAGCCAGGTATTTCTTCCTGGTATGGTGTGTTTGCTGTCATATGGGTTTGAACAGATGGCGGTGAAACGGTAGGCTCTTGAACTTAGCGCTGGCCCCGTCGTCCGCGCTGTCGGCCAGCCCTGGCTGGCTCTGGGCACTCCATCGGTTGTCTGCTCCCCTGTGCGTGTGATGATTGTAGGCACATACAGTTTGCTGTCCGTTCCAATGGACGCCGTGGTGCGGGGGAGGGGGGTGGGGGGAGGCACGGCGGTGCTGGGCGGTCTGTGTGGCGCTTGCTCTTCTATTCGCGACGTCTGCGAAGCCCCTTCTGGCGGTCACTGGTGCGGAAGGCGCCGGTCGTCCCTGTTGTCTTGTTTAAATACGATGCAGCCACCGTAGTTTGCCACGTGCTTCTCGCTACGGATGCAGCGTCTTGGCGGTTCCGTCTTGAGAATGATGCACTCCTTACTGAGGTTTTCTCCCAATGCAGCATGGGGGCATCTGGCAGAACCTGGTGACATGGTCCAGCCCTGGCGGTTGAAACATGGCGGTGGCCCTATTCTCTTGCGGACCTTTTTCACCGTTATTCCAACGTTCGCGATCCACTCGATTTGAAATTTCTTCCTAATCCTGACGTTATCGTCTAGTATGACCAGTATGCGTCTGCGTTTTATTTAGATCATTTCGTGACGTGGTTCTTATGGCGAAGCCCAGCTCGACCAGTAGCTCCTTCAGATATGCTGGATCCATACTGGAGGGCAACTTGTGGACGACAGCGTTCGGCTTCTTTACAGGTTACAAGGGATAAGTGAAGTAGTGGAAGTAGTGTTTTTCACGTGGTCCATGACCCTTCGGTAATCCTCGACAGTATGACACAATCTGCGTCCAGACATGCGAATTGTTAATGTACATTTCACAGCAGTTTTGATTTTCTTGGAAGCGCCGGTCCACTTGATGACTACTGGTGGTGATGGCGACGGACGTCTCATCTTCTTCCTGCACCTGGGCCTCTCCGACTTCGTCGTTGATGTTGGAGAACCGCTGTGGCGACAAGCACGACTGCCTTTGGCAGTGTGGTTGCGTCTTGGCTGGGCGAAGCCGTCTTCGTCTGGCGGCTGCTGCTGCAGCTTGGTGCCTGTGCGCGACGCCTTCTGCATTGTGCGCACTGTGGGTACGCCTCTGATTGCGCTGGCGGCGGTTCTTTTGACGTTTGTGTCATCGTTCGCAGCTGCTGGGTGCTTCAGCGAAGATTGCTCCACTTCTATTCCTTCAGCTTGTTTTGCCGTTGGAATGATGATATCTAGCAGTAGGACAGGCAACTCATCTGTCTCTGTAGTGGTGTCAGTGCTCGTCGCAGGGGGCAGAAGTCGTTGCTTGCGAAGTCGAAACTTCGTCCACTGCGCTGCTCGTAGTGATGGGGCAGGAGCCAGATGGTCCTACTACATCCAGTGTACGCGCTATAGCGTTCAAGGGAAAGCCCCATCGGCGGAATGCTCTCGCCATCTCTGCTGTGTTGCACATTTCTTTCTGGGTCATAACGTCGTTGATGGCGGGAAAAATGCCGGACCACTCGCCTCCACAGCCGAGGCCGTGTACGCCTAACGACGATCCGATCCATGCGCCGATCCATCGTAGATAGTGGGAAGGATGAGGCCTCCAACAGAGCAAGATCTGCTGAACGATGATCCACCACACCATTCGTTCCCGCAGCCGAAGCCGCGGTCGCATAAGTACTTCTCGAGAGCAACTCAGTAACTGTGTCGGGGTCCGTTATCATCTGTTGGTTCCTCATCGGTGGGGCCGGAGGGGGCCCCAGCCACCCCCGCCCCCCCCCCCCTCCCCCCAGCGCCGAACCGTGCGGCCTGAATCACCGCACCGCCCCGACCCCACAGAACCACCGTGAGCGCCGATAGCACGTCGCGGCCCGCGCATAGCACTACGGTGACAGCAGCGCTCTGAGATTATAGGGCCGCGGCTGTCGTCCGCCTCCATACCCTATGACGCGCTGTCAGAATTCTCGGACCGGGATACCAGAATAATAATTTTAAATTTGGTTTCAACAGAAAGTTATTTCTTCTATTTCCTCCTTTTCTTACTAAGACCTGGATCAAGCGATCGGCTGTCAGCAATTCTTAGAGCACGTTTTTAAACTGCAATCAGAAATGCTTGCACATGAAGTAGTTTTCGTTAAACAGAAAACAGGAAAAAACTTTCATGTACGCACGTAGAATAAAACACAAACATAAGCTTCGCTTCATCTCTGTGCAGCCAAGGAAATTCATCCTTCGACAAATCCTGCTAGAATTCTAGTAAATCTTTTGTATTGTGAAGTGAATCTTTTCTGTGATAATGAGTTTGCAAATCGTTTAGTTCCAAATGTAAATCGGAAGGCGCACTTTCAGTTGCTGTCGAAAAGAGCTTTACAGGCACATCAAGTATTGGCTGTGAGTCAGTAATTTCCTCTAGCAAAAACAAAACTAAACGTTAATAAATGAAAGTAATGTATAAAATCGCTATGAAGTACTAGAAGAATATGTTGTAAGAAACGGGTACTAAGAACTATTGTCTTTAAAGTAATGTTACACTTGTACGTTTAACAAAATCGACAATATTTTCCTGTTAGTGATATACCAGTACATGACCTGGAATCGGTCGCTAAACTCATTTTCAAGGGATTTTTAGCTCCGCGACGTGTTTTTCAAAGCGCTCTCCTACCCGTACAGATGCTCTCAAACAAAACCATAGTACCGTTTTGAATAACACACTTTCAGAACTCCGGGTGCCTTATTAAACATAAAATTTATACATCGCTTACCTAGCTCAATAAAGTGTAGAGTAATTTTCTCTCAAAAATTGTGTCTGAGGAGCTTAAGTTTTCGTTGGAAAGCTTTTATTTGCTGACCCTATCATTGATATTTTATTGCCAGAATTTCAGGCTTAAGTCATTTAGGAAAGCCATCATGTCTGTTAAAAATCCTAAATCAGCTACCCATTCAGAGTCGTGCAAAAGTGATTCTGGACGTCGTATGTCCTCCAAAAACTGAGCCACAGTAGTCGAAATCTCGGAAAATCACTTTTCCTATCGTCAACCAGGGTACTTCAGAATGGTCGGGGATATCGGGATACTTCTCTTCAAATGAAATCAAAAATTCTTTGTGCTGACGATGAATGAGCACGTGAGAAGTACGGTAGAAGATTTTCACATCCGGCTGCCAATTATTCATGAAAATTGCCTCAAATATCGCTAATTCGCCTAGATATTGGCACACCGGAATGTGGTATTCTGGTGTACGTGGGAGATGAAGTGGAGTCATTGTATCTGCTACGTCGAACAAATTATTCTTTTCTAGCTCAGCACCCACTGCTTCGCTCGTGTAGACTATATGGTCTGCACAGATTTCTTTAAATCCAGTTTTTATGTTGTTCACAAATTGCAACACCCTCTAAACTTTTCACGCTACATAAGGTCATAGAAGCTTGGTCTTTGCGGAAGGTACTTCTGACGAAAAAGCGATTCTGGTATTTGGAGTCCAAGGTTTTGTTTAATCATGCCATTTGCGTTTTTGTGGTGGTTTTCCAATAGCAAATTAATCCTCTGACACATATTTCTTCATATCTAATCGTAAAAATCGTAGAGGAAGACCTAGAGATGAATACACTAAGCAGGTTCAGAAGGATGTAGGCTGCAGTACGTACTGGGAGATGAAGCAGCTTGCACAGGATAGAGTAGCATGGAGAGCTGCATAAACCAGTCTCAGGACTGAAGACCACACGACGACAACATCTAATCAAGAAGCGAAAGATAAGTTTTCACAGATTAATCTGTATCATTGTTTTAATGTGATGAAATATTTTCTAAATAAAATTTCCTTCCCTGTTTTACCCCTTATTGGCTGAATTCCCAAAAATCCTGGCACACATATCTTTTTGTTTCTGACCAAGAATTTTCGTAGTTCTAGCTTCAAAACTGCCATAATAGCAAAATATTTTAAAAAAGTCTTTTATGTCATATTTTACCTTCTTAGGAGCGTAATTTCGAACATTCCCTTCTTCAACGACGTCCACAGTGAAAGATCCACACCCTCTACAAATTTCAAGCTTGTTTTCAGCAGTTTGGGATGTGCGATGATGAATCTGTAAACCAGTCTGGCTCTCCTTAGCAGTTGAATTTCCAAAAATAGTGACACACGTATGACTTCACTTGTAAATGAGAAGCCAACTACCAATTGCCATAGATAAAGCTCTGAAAATGCTTTCACAATAAAGTATTTTCATAAAACAGTTCACCCCCTTAAGGGCTTGGGTATCCAAAAATAGTGGAATGTGTATTTCTTTTTGTTTCTAAGAGAGAAGCCAAATACAAATTTTTATATATTTAGATTCAAAATTACTGACATAAGGAAATATTTCCATAAAAACTTTCATCCACTATTTCACTCACATTAGCGTTCAGATTCCCAAAACAATGAGACACATATTTTTTAAATTTCCGACAGAGATGGCAAATACGAATCACCACAGATTTAGCTTTGAAAATACTTTCAAAATGAAATATTTTCATTAAACTCCTCATCCCCTGTTTCACTCCATTAGGTTACCCGTATTTCGAAAAACATTGAAACACCTGTTCTCTAAATTTCTAACTGAGATTTCAAATACTAATATTCATAGATGTAGCTTTTAAAATGCTTTCAGAATGAAATTTTTCACAAAACCTTTCATTCTCTATTTCTCCCTTTTTCATAGGTGCAGCTGTAAAAATACTTCAGTGTTCTTTAATAATTATTTATTTCAAAAAACTTTCACCGACTATTTCACCATCATAGGGATTAGATTTCCTAAAATGCTGGAACCCGTGTTTGTTTAATGCTCATCGAGAAACAAAATAACAATTTTCGTAATTCTCGCCTCAAAATTGCCTTAATAGCGACATATTTTCTAAAACACTTTCATTCCCTGTTTTATCGCCTTAAGTGTAGAATTTTCAAACAACCCTTTTTAAATGATGCCTACAGTATAAGATCAACACCCTCTGCAAGTTTCAAGGTTCTATCCTTAGTGATTTCCCCTGGACGATGTTGAGCCAGGGAGTCACTCAATCGGGACATTGACTTTTATACACAAAGATTAATGGCCCTTCCAGAAACGGCTTCCCAGCTCTTGGCAAACGTAGAGCAAGTTTATAACTAGCTCTAAGAGTCCTTTCGCAGCGTCCTTCACCTTCTTCACTCTAAGGAATATCAAAAACATTGTGCCAGGAATGATTCAAGCGAAAACAGAAACGGATCCATATTTGAGAACGATGTAAACAAACTTCAGTTCGCTTTGCAGGACCTTAAACCAAAATAAACATGCTAAAGTATTGGTGCAAACCTCATTTGTGAATAAAGAATTCTCTTCCACAGGAGTTCCCAACTTCCATGTTGCTTCCTGCCTGGCGTCCCCTAAGATTTCACTATGCTTGTCTGAATGCTATTCGTGTAGAGTCTTTCAATAGACGTTTCTTTTACACACATATTATTGTCTCGCAGATTAGGCATTTGACTTTATTGCCATAATTAAAAAAAAGGACAATTACCACCCCGTTATAAATGGATTTTAGGAAATTTTTGCTTTTTTCGGAGCAGGTTGTTCCATTATTCTAGGAACCGTCTTGTGCTTATCTATTTCAGTGCTAAATAAGTTCGTCTATCACAGTGCTCGGCAGCGCAGCATGGAAGCCGAGTTGAAGCGAATTAAAACGAATTGGATCGATGCACCATGCAAACACCCTCTGCACCTCGCTTTGCACGCCCGCGATTTTCCATTTCTAAGAGGCTTGATCTGTGAGGACGGAGCTCAAGTGATATTTGAGGACAGGATGCAGTTCCTACTCCACCTATCTAACTTGGTCTATACTGCTGCTTCAGATGACGCGTTACATGAGTAGCAGAATCTTCCGATTCCCCATACTGCATCTACAACATTCCCCAACCATGCACCATATTAAACTCAATGGCACATTCGCAGCTGCCCTGTAAGCAGCCCGTTTGCAGGCTCATGTTTACTGAAACGTTTCTGGTCCTGAGTTCGAGTCTCGGCCCGGCGCACAGTTTTAATCTGCCAGGAAGTTTCGTTTCTTCATATGTTATGTTATACTTTCCACCATGTCATCTTCTGCTATTAATTATGGCACAATATATTTAGGGTGTTGCAGTGGGATAAGTAAATAATTTAGGTGATAGCAGCATAGACTAATTCAAATAAAACTTCCAACATGACCACTGGAGCTAACAAAGTATTCGGCCACTTTTGTGATCTGTTCCGGTTGGACCGAAGGAGGGTCTGATAGGATCCCTATGAATCGAGGCACGTAACTATAATTGTCGCGCAATGGACAGCATAATGTCAAAAGAAAGGCACTCATAACTGAGTTCACGCTGACTGCTCTTACAAAATCACTCATTAACAAATCGCGCCGATTATCTGAGAACTGTAATCACAAATAAAAAAGGTTTTACAGTGTTGTGTACATAGTTCCGCATAGTCAGCGCGTACACAACTTTCCCAATAGAGGGTGCCCCGCTAAACACAACAGCGCAGCTACCTAAGAGACAGACCAAATTCTGCTTCCGCCAATCCGCGTATTAATATGTAACGCAGCCAATTAGATTGCTGCTAACGTAGAACCTTTTCTCCTTGCGGATCACACTCGCGCAGTGATACCTGAACACGTGAGGTATTATAACGAGTGTACTGACCTCCAATTAGTCACTCTGCATTAGACTGTACCAGTCTGCATTAGTCTGTACCAGTCTATAGTCAAGTTTCAGTCTGCGCCTAATAAGATTATCATATTCCTGCACATAGCCATGAAGAGAACTGTATAGACACATTGTCAAGTATCAGAGATATGTGAGAATAAGATTAACGCACCAAGACCAAAGGAACTTCAGAGTGTCAATTGTAAATAGCATCCAGAATCAAGTTAAGTAAGGTTTATGGTTGTTATTATTTTAATAAATGTGTGTGAAAATTAATCAAGTTCTGTTTAAAGTTGGTCACCGTCATCTGACCTAACGGCAGAAGGTAAACACACCACTATAAGACCAGGAGACATATTGCTGACACTCGCCTACTTCGTTAGAGCGACGAGTCAAATAATCTGATGGTGTGTGTACCAAAGGTCTTACAGTACGCACACCAAATACAGGTACCTCCATCAGTCACAAAATTTGTTGATTACTTAACCTAATTAATTAGCAACATGTTTCGAAGTAAGACTTCATCATCAGGCAACAGTGGCAGTGATAAAAACATTTAACACAAGTGCACACAGGTAATAAATTTTTTGTGTAGTCTTGGCATATACTGTGGTCATTCTGCTGAGAAAGAGAACGATAATGTAATAAGAGGGGGTGTCTCATTGAATGTCAGTCTATCGTTCACACGCAATTTTTAACATAATTTCTCACTTTGTCCTCGCTGCGTGGTGGTGTTCTTATGGTGTGATAAGACCTCTTTTTCTACAGCTCGTCTCAATTTGTTAGCCATTGTTTACAAACTTCTAATGGTAACTTGAAACACGTTATCACAAACAGATCAATAGTGCAGAAAATGGCTGCTGAAGCAAAGCTTGTTTCAATTTAATTATAGTTACGTCGATTCTTGTGTTGTCAGTCACCTGCAATGTCTTCTGCATATGTTGCTGGCACATTACTGATGTTGGTCGGGGATACATATTACAGTATCAGCGACTGCGACAATTTTACATTAAAAATGACAGTATAAAAATTTTCTTTTGAGATTTACAAAGATGTTGCTATGTCTAAGTCGTATGTGATGTTAATGCAATGTATTTTCTGTTCTAAGAGTACTGAACTGAAATTGGTGAATGTAATTTTTCCTCCTTTATATATAATTATGTAGTTCTCAATTCGTTCGAGCAATCAATCATTCATAATATGAAATACAGTCATAGCTCAGTCACTCAAAATGATTCAGAAATTTTTCTTGTTAGAATGAAATCAGGCGATGATTCTTCTTCTCTGGAGGCTCGTGCTTTGCGGCAGTCTGCTAATATGTACAAATAAAATGCCTCGTAATTTCGGGAGTGCTGTGTTGAAACGTCCCCTTAGAAAAATTATACATGACTGTGCTTAAACTGGCATACAATATTTTTAGCGCAACGCAATCTGACTATCAAAGATCCCTGCAAAAGAATGGCCCTGAGTAACATTAAACTATACCTTTCAGAAATCACTTACCTCACAAAAATCTTCGTTACTCGAACTACTGCAATACAGCGAGCGCCACTACTGCCAGCTAAATAAAAGATTCAAACTACGGAAGGCACTAACTACTGATAGGGATAGTTAGCAAATGAAAGATATTAATAGAGAACAAACAATGTATTTACCTTGGTAGTCATAATATATATAGCAGTTCATGACAAATTACAAAACTCCGCCATCTCTCTCCCCACATCCACCACTGCTGGCGGCTCACCTCCAACTGCGCAACGCTACGTGCTGTTCACAGCCAGCTGCCTAACACTACAATGGCGAGTATTACAACAATACAAAGCAGCCACAGACTGCACACAGCACAGCCAGTGATTTTCATACAGAGGTGGCGTTACCAATAAAAAAACCTAAACAGCCTGCTTACATAGCCCCCATGCTCCCCCAAAAAATTATACAAATTGTTTTGGACAGTGGCCAATAATGATTTGATAAAATTTTTCATAATTACAATAACAAAGATATCAAATGCACACACTTATTGATACAATGTTGGTCAAAAGCTAAAATTTTCTCACAGTCCATAAAGATAGTCCTGATCATTCATCATAATAGTAATTACAGTTTTTTTCACAAAGTCTCATTAGTAAAAGAAATTGCACACAGAAGTAATGGATTTCCATGCAGTCTTGAAGAAGTAGTGTTGTCCTTCCAACGGAAAGACAGTGCTGACTCTCGACATGCAGACAGGTAATGGGCCACAACAGAGCAAACCCACAGCAGAGTCAGTCGAAGTTTTGAAGAGTATTGGTAGGTAGGTCATCACAGAGCAGACCCACTGTAGTCCTGGTACAGATTACGGTATTGGTGGGCCACCAGAGGTGCAGACCCACTGCAGTCCTTGTAGAAATAGTGGTATTGATGGATCATCAAAGATGTAGACCCACTGAAGTCCTTGTAGAGATAATGGTACTGGTGGGTCATCAAAGATGCAGAACCACTGTAGTCCTTGTAGAGATGATGGTATTGATGGATCATCAAAGATGTAGACTCACTGTAGTCCTTGTAGAGATAATGGTACTGGTGGGTCATCAAAGATGCAGACCCACTGTGGTCCTTGTTGAGATGGCCAGCAGCCATCTGTTGTGACTGTGCAGGTGCACAATCACCATTGAAGAGTCTTGCGGATAATATTTTTCTCAAGCCCAGCCGGTGCGCGTGACAGTGCGTCCGCAACAATGTTCTCCTTGCCAGGAATGTAGACTATTGTGAAGCGGAATTCTTGCAGAAACAATGCCCAACGTTTTAACCTGTCATGATTTAATTTTGAAGACATAAGAAATTGTAATGCACGATGATCACTGTATACTTTTACGTGCTTACCAGAAAGAAAGGAACGGAATTTGTTAAATGCCCAAACGATTGCTAAAGCTTCTAATTCAGTAACGGAATAACTTTTTTCAGATTTTGTTAGCACTCGGCTAGCAAAAGCAATGGTTTTCTGAACAGTAATGTCATTTTCTATGGCTTCTTGAAATAAATGGGCACCAAGACCGACTTTAGAAGAATCCGTGCTAAGGCAGAAATCTTATGATAGATCTGGATGAGCTAGTATTGGCGCATTAAGTAGCGATTCTTTCAAAGAATTGAATTCCAACTGTGCTTGTTCGTCCCAGTTCCAAATAGTATTTTTTCCAGTGAGAGAACAAAGTTTTGGTGTAACTAGAATTTGCATATTCAGAAAACGACGGTAAAAATTTACGAGACCTATAAAACTGCGGACTTGTTTTTTTGTGGATGGAACTGGAATGGCTCTGATTGCTTCTAACTTTTCAGGATCCAGCTGAATGCCTTCAGAAGAAATAATATGTCCCAAAAACTTCACCTTTGTCCTACCGAATTCAGACTTTTCCAAGTTAACTGTAATTCCAGATTCTGCAAAAGTACGTAACAAACTGTTGAGGATGCGATTATGTTGTTCCCATGAGGCTTCTGCTATCAAAATATCGTCCACATATAAGATGATGTGACGTTTTAAGAACTCAGGTAATATGGAATTTAGTCCGCAAATGAATGCTGCCGAAGAAATGTTCAAACCAAAAGGAAGTTTCCGAAACTGATAACAAACGCCGAAACAAAGAAAAGCTGTGTATTTTCTACATTCTGAATGAAGTTCGATCTGATAAAAGCTGGATCTGAGACCAATAGAAGACAACACTTTTACGCCATTAAAATTTTGAAGAAGTTCTTCCATCGTTTGCGGCCTGTCTGTTTCAGGAATGATGATAGTATTGATCTGTCTCGAATCTAAGACAAGTCTGATCGATCCATTTTTCTTCTCAACAACATGTAATGGATTGTTGTATGAGCTTACTGCAGGCTCAATAATGCCCTCGTCAAGCATAGATTGTATTTCTGTTCTAACACGGTCCCTATAATGTGCTGGAATTACATATGGTCTAACACAAAATTTAGTATGCTCACGAACACGAAATTGGTATTGAAATCCCTTGATTGTTCCTGTTTTATGAGTAAAAACTGTGGAATGTGCTTGTAAAATCTCAAAAAGGTCCTGCCTATCAGTGTCATTACAATTCTAAATTGTTTGAATTTTATTCTTAATTAACTCATTAATTTCAAATATGCCGTCGATATCATCCCTGTCAGTACTTGCAGAGTGATTGTTAGTGTCTAGTTCCGTAGAAAATTCCGAACTGTTGTCTAACAGAAGGTAAAGCCGGTTAATTTCCTCGTCATGGTTTGAGAGCCAATCTTCAAATTTCAAAGCTATTGACTTACCTTCCTTCTCTAAACTTATTTCCGCATCGTGAAAGTTTAAGATCGCTTTGTATTCATTCAAAAAGTCTACTCCCAATATAATTTCCGTCGACAATAATGGAACAATAAGAAAGCTCATAGAGAAGCTGTGGCTTTGACAAAAGAGTGCTGAGTTGGTTTGTTGGCGTACATCTACACTTTTTCCAAAGATTGCACCTTGTAATTTAATCTTACGTAACGGAAGTGTGGGACAATCGTTCGATTTGTTGCATTTGCTAAAGGCTGTTTCACTAATTACTGAAATGGGACTGCCAGAGTCAAGTACTGCCGTAAATTTTACATCATTTACTGTAATGTGAATCACAGGATATGCAATGTTGTTATGTTTTATGTCGTGTTCCTGGAGTAAGATGTCCCTAATGTCTTCCATTTTTACGTAATTACTAGCTACGGCAGCTGCGTCGTCAGTTTCATAAGTACGTTTTGTGGCTGCCAGCGGTGTGAGTCATTGCCTATTGTCTCTTTGTTGGCGCGCGTCGTTATTGGGATTTAGAGCCCTAACTTCTACAAATTCACTTAGTCGAGAGGGCCCTCCTCTGTTTGAATCCTGCCAGTTCTGATGCAATTCAGGTCTGTCGTTACGATCACATCGTCTGTCGTCATGTCGGTAGTTCCTGTAGTTCCTTTCTTGTCGGTTAAGTGGTGGAGAATTTCTCCCTGAATCGTAACTGCGCGCTGGACCGTTGCGTCTAAAGTTATTCTGTCTCCCTTGGTAATAATTATTTTGGTTCCCAAATTGTCTGTTTCTCTGATTGTCTCTGTGATAGTCACTACCACGGAGAGGTGATCTTTCCCTGTAATTATTACTACTCTGCCAACAGTTGTCATACGGGTGGTGTCTGTTTTGGTCACGATATGTGTTGTGAGAATAGCCTTGTCGTGTCCAGTTATTATTTCTTTCATCGCGGAATTGTGACAGATGTGACCTGTAATTACTGTGCTCCTGTTTCCGCGTTCCCCGATTGTCAGTGTCGATTTCCAATTCTTGTAACAGACCCTGAAAAGCTTCAATGTCATCTTTGCAACGTCCTGCTAAAATAATATGTCGTAAATGTTCAGGCAATTTGATTAAGCAAATGCGGATGAGTTCTGAGGGGCTGTATGGGTTTGAAAGATACTGATTCTTATGCAACATGTCTTCAAAATATTTGACAAGACTGGAAAATTCAGATTGTTCAAAGTGTTTCATCATCATGATGCTATGTTTTACTCGGTCTTGTGTAGCTTGAGACCAATATGCTGAGAGGAAGGCATGGTAAAATTCTCCTTCACTGTGACAATCGTGAATGACAGATCGCATTCTTACAGCTGGTTCATTCTCTAAATAGCCACACATAAATTCTAATCTGTGTTCTAACGACCAGTTGGGAGGAAAACAATGAGAGAATTGATGGAGCCATGCTTGTGGATGAATGTCGTTGCCAGAATTCTTAAATGTTTTGAATTTACGTGTAGTAATGAACAGCTTATAGTCAAAATCATCGTGTCGGCGAGTCGCATATCGGTCATTGTTACGTCGTTTCGGCGGTTCCATTTCAAAATTCGGTGCACCTTGCCAATTTCTTTCATAATTTCCGAAATGCGCTGTGTTATTATTTTGTGGCTGTTCCGTACTTCTATGTCCCTCTTCCCGTATTGGGGCGCGAGTGTCCTCTGAAATACGTAATTCTTGTACTACCTGTGTCAGCTGATCTTATACTTCGCGGATTTCTCTTTGGTGTTGCGTATTAATTTGATTCTGATTTTGTTTGAATTTCCTAATTTGTTCGCACTCTTCTGTGTCATTAAAGACTACCGGTTTTGTGTCATTCAGATTATCATCTACCTTCGTAGATAAATTATTTAGCTGATCCGAAAGTTCAACTACTTTCTCTGATAAAGTACTAATTTCCTCCATGTGTCTTTCTACTGTGTCCTTTAAGTTTTCCTGAGTTTTTGCAAGTTCCGTAACCGAATTGGTAGACGCAACTGAGTCAATTTTAGCTTGCAAGGTCTCATGATTTTCATGAACAATAATTTGCAGTTCTTTTATGGCTGCTTCGTGATTCTGTAATGCATTTTCATGCCACGAAAAATAGGTTGAAAATGCTCACAAATTTGAGTTTTTACGTCATTACAGACTTTTTGACATTTCGATTCAATGTTATGTAACTCAGTAGTTAAATCTTCACGCGTTTGTTCAAGAGTTTGTTCCAATGAGTCTAACTTTTGAAGCTGTTGCTGTGTTTGTCTCTGATTTTGTTCCAGTGTGTCTAACTGTTGCTGTGTTTGACTCTGATTTTGTTCCATTGTGTCTAACTTTATAAGATTTTGTTCCACTGTGTCTAACTTTTGAAGATTTTGTTCCATTGTGTCTAACTTTTGAAGATTTTGTTCCATTGTGTCTAACTTTTGAAGCTTTTGTCCCATTTGTTGCATTAATTGTAATAACAATGCACTGGTGTCTGAAACATGTTCCTCAGTGCTTTTCGGCAGTGAATTTGCATCGGCAACATTCACATTTTGACAAGCGGAAAATATGTCTTGGCTCATTTGAGAAAACGGTGAGAACCCAAAACCTGAGTCTGCAGTATTTGCAATATTGTGTTCTGTCATTCCCGATTCCTGAGACGAGCTGTTGCCGACCGATCGATCGATAACGCTTTCCTGTTCACTACCTGTTTCACGGTCTGCACCATTATTTGACGCCCGCTCCATTTCCCTGTGCACAGTTACCAAATTACTACTTTGAATGTCTGTTACTTCATTACACAGTGGTGCTGATAAGCTACACTCGTCGTCACTATTATTTCTCAGTTTACTTTGGAGCCTAGTGTTACGTTTTTCACACGCCATTATTGTCACAATATTTCACACGATAACACAGAAAAACACAATTTGAAGAGCAAAATAAGATATCACATTAACATAGAAATGGAAATAATGTCTACTTAAATACTTGGTGCAAATCTACATGCATGTCACAACTGTTTTACTGTACAACAATGAAAGACTGCAACTACAAAGGAGATTCTCTCTACAATTACGCACTAGCAATAAACAAAATCTACGCTAATTACACAAACTACAAGGAAAAAATCAGAAGATTCCAGTGAGGTATGGCAGGGTCGCCATATGAAACGTCCCCTTAGAAAAATTATACATGACTGTGCTTAAACTGGCATACAATATTTTTAGCGCAACGCAATCTGACTATCAAAGATCCCTGCAAAAGAATGGCCCTGAGTAACATTAAACTATACCTTTCAGAAATCACTTACCTCACAAAAATCTTCATTACTCGAACTACTGCAATACAGCGAGCGCCACTACTGCCAGCTAAATAAAAGATTCAAACTACGGAAGGCACTAACTACTGATAGGGATAGTTAGCAAATGAAAGATATTAATAGAGAACAAACAATGTATTTACCTTGATAGTCATAATATATATAGCAGTTCATGACAAATTACAAAACTCCGCCATCTCTCTCCCCACATCCACCACTGCTGGCGGCTCACCTCCAACTGCGCAACGCTACGTGCTGTTCACAGCCAGCTGCCTAACACTACAATGGCGAGTATTACAACAATGCAAAGCAGCCACAGACTGCACACAGCACAGCCAGTGATTTTCATACAGAGGTGGCGTTACCAATAAAAAAACCTAAACAGCCTACTTACAGTGTAATCAGTCGGGAAACCTCAGATCAAGCGGATATTTGGCTTTGATGAAGTTTAACCTACCGAAGAAGTGATGGAGCTCTTGGATTATTAAATGCAGGTTCGTATCCAGTCCTTCGGAAGTTCCCTTCTGATTAACAACTACGCAATATATCGATGAATATAATTAATTCTCAAATGTCAAATACACACCTTTTGTATGAAGGAGCAATATATACACTCCTGGAAATTGAAATAAGAACACCGTGAATTCATTGTCCCAGGAAGGGGAAACTTTATTGACACATTCCTGGGGTCAGATACATCACATGATCACACTGACAGAACCACAAGCACATAGACACAGGCAACAGAGCATGCACAATGTCGGCACTAGTACAGTGTATATCCACCTTTCGCAGCAATGCAGGCTGCTATTCTCCCATGGAGACGATCGTAGAGATGCTGGATGTAGTCCTGTGGAACGGCTTGCCATGCCATTTCCACCTGGCGCCTCAGTTGGACCAGCGTTCGTGCTGGACGTGCAGACCGCGTGAGACGACGCTTCATCCAGTCCCAAACTTGCTCAATGGGGGACAGATCCGGAGATCTTGCTGGCCAGGGTAGTTGACGTACACCTTCTAGAGCACGTTGGGTGGCATGGGATACATGCGGACGTGCATTGTCCTGTTGGAACAGCAAGTTCCCTTGCCGGTCTAGGAATGGTAGAACGATGGGTTCGATGACGGTTTGGATGTACCGTGCACTATTCAGTGTCCCCTCGACGATCACCAGTGGTGTACGGCCAGTGTAGGAGATCGCTCCCCACACCATGATGCCGGGTGTTGGCCCTGTGTGCCTTGGTCGCATGCAGTCCTGATTGTGGCGCTCTCCTGCACGGCGCCAAACACGCATACGACCATCATTGGCACCAAGGCAGAAGCGACTCTCATCGCTGAAGACGACACGTCTCCATTCGTCCCTCCATTCACGCCTGTCGCGACACCACTGGAGGCGGGCTGCACGATGTTGGGGCGTGAGCGGAAGACGGCCTAACGGTGTGCGGGACCGTAGCCCAGCTTCATGGAGACGGTTGCGAATGGTCCTCGCCGATACCCCAGGAGCAACAGTGTCCCTAATTTGCTGGGAAGTGGCGGTGCGGTCCCCTACGGCACTGCGTAGGATCCTACGGTCTTGGCGTGCATCCGTGCGTCGCTGCGGTCCGGTCCCAGGTCGACGGGCACGTGCACCTTCCGCCGACCACTGGCGACAACATCGATGTACTGTGGAGACCTCACGCCCCACGTGTTGAGCAATTCGGCGGTACGTCCACCCGGCCTCCCGCATGCCCACTATACGCCCTCGCTCAAAGTCCATCAACTGCACATACGGTTCACGTCCACGCTGTCGCGGCATGCTACCAGTGTTAAAGACTGCGATGGAGGTCCGTATGCCACGGCAAACTGGCTGACACTGACGGCGGCGGTGCACAAATGCTGCGCAGCTAGCGCCATTCGACGGCCAACGCCGCGGTTCCTGGTGTGTCCGCTGTGCCGTGCGTGTGATCATTGCTTGTACAGCCCTCTCGCAGTGTCCGGAGCAAGTATGGTGGGTCTGACACACCGGTGTCAATGTGTTCTTTTTTCCATTTCCAGGAGTGTATGTATATTTCCCTTTTAATCGTACAATTTCGTCTCAGTTATCTTTTGTCATAAATCTCAATATTCAGATTACAATTCTTCAAACCAAGCTCAGACTAATCGGCACGAAGACAATCTCGGAAGCTTTTTTTTTCTAACAACTACCAGAGACGGTACTACAAAGAATAATTATGCGCTCATGGCATAGCTATTGTATGAACTACTTTTCGCATGGATTCTGCGAGTATGAAGATAGAAAATTAGTAAACGTCATTCAAAGGTAGAATTGTATCAGAATAATTCATCGAATATAAAGAGATATTACAATTGCCCCTCGCAGCGAGCAAAGTTAATGATAATACACTTTGTGAGCTAACAGAAAAAAATTTGTTGAGTTGTTTATTCAAAAGAGGAATATTTTGAATTAATAGAATTTTACTATAGAGAATATGGGTGTCATGTTAAGACAGTAAGTTACGAGAATACCTAAGCTGTAGCTTTTACATCTACCGGGGTATACCCGCATCCTGAGTACATAACCAGGGAATTGGTGTAATTACGAAAAAGGTCTACCCATTTGGGAACTGGCCTTCACAGGGAAATCCTGGAAAACCCGGAAGAATAGACCCCAGCTCAGGTATTAAAGAAGATAGGAAAGCCTAAATCTAGTAATTTTGAAATATATAGAAGCTCCATAGATTAGATCAAAGGAAAAGTGCCTCATAGCCAAAAAAATTTACAATATTGCTAAAAAAAATTTTAAAATTCTTCTTTCGACGATGTAGCCGGCGATCTCATTGCGAAGTCGATGGAACAGGAACACTGGGTACGGACAGTGGGTAGGCGACGTACAGCGTTTGGTAGAGGCGGCATGGAGGACAGGCGATGGCTTAAAGTACAGGACAGAAGCTGGTAATATGCCGTAGAAACAGCAATATGATCTCAGGAACAGATGGTCAGGGACGTGAACATGGAACAGGTTTAAAGTGGAATAAGAAAAGGTTCTGACTGAATAAATCCCTGGAAGAGAGTGGATTAAGGCAACGAAGTCCATATTTCATCGTTGAACTCAAAATCGGAGTGGATTCTTATATTCTTCCATCTGTACTAGACTGGAACATCCATCAGTCCTGACAATCGCGATTTTTTTTTTTTGTAGTCCTCAATACCAAAGTTGTTATGCATTACAACTGCTAATTGTCCAAAACATTGCCAAATAGACTGTGGGCATTTAAATTTTGTTGTAGCACATATCGAATGTATTCCTCTCAAAAAATTTTTTAGATCTAATCTTCGATTTGTTATAGTGCAGGTGGAAGTAGAGCATTGAATCTGTCCGAGGTTTGCTTTCAATTACGAAATTATTGATAAAGTTTAAGTTTCCACCTGATGAAAAATTTTAAACGTAGGCATATGACACCGACTCCACAAAAGGAATAATTTCTAGAAAAATTCTCTGAAAAATTTTCATTATTCTTATAATTAATTGATTTACAGATCCACCTGCAAGTAAATATCATTAATGGTGACGTATGTTCATTTAACAAATCATCCACTCGCAGAATCTTCTTCATTCTCTCAAGAACATTTATGGAAATATATTTCAACAATTATCTCCATAATCTGAAACACACAAACTGCTATTCTTAAAATGTTAATTAAAGTTCTTAAATTAATTCTCCTGGTAAAGAAGGCATAATGAAAAATCTAAAAATTATAATAATTTTCTCTCGCGCAACCAGAGAGTTTCTTCAATTGTTTGCAATAGTGACGTTATCGACTGTTGCTTCATTTCACAGTTCATTTGTTTTCTTGCGCGAACAGCGCGCAGCATACACACAGCGTATTTACCTACATATCCCACACTGTTCAAGTTTCACACGCAATTCTCACATAAGTGCCGTATCTTGAGGAAATGTAGATGCACTTTCATTGTATATCACTATGGCTTCTGCTCATAGTCCACACTTAAAAACACTAGTATTTAACAATTTCTTCTACCTATCTTAAAATTTTTGTGCTAAATTATCACAGGAGTAATCTCACTGTCTCTTAACCTATCACAGGAGTAATCTCACTGTCTCTTAACCTATCACAGGAGTAATCTCACTGTCTCTTAGCCTATCACAGGAGCAATCTCACTGTCTCTTACCCTCTAGACAACATAAACTTCTTGATATTTATATACACATTCGACTCATAGTCAAATTACACTCTAAATTCTTCTCCATATTTGGTATCACAGATCTACGATCCTTCAAGAAATTTCTTAAAATCATTATGCGGGAATTATCCCTTTATTCTTTTCGATTCGGGATATGCCAACAAGTATGATCCAGGATTTGGTATATTTACAATAACATATGGTCCAGTATAAATAAGATTCCATTTCTTTATGTTCTTCATCAGTTTGGAGGAATGGATGTGTCGCCTCAATAAAACCTTTTCTCCAAGATGAAACGTCTGAATCCGGTGAATCCGTTTATCATATGTCAATTTCCGTTGCATTGCCTTTTTAGTTAAATTGACAAGTGCTAGTCGAATCTTTTCCTCCCATTTTAAATTCTGGTCTTCATACTTTGACAGATGGTTTATCCAGAAGTTCTTTTCAATCTGACTAAACATAAGCTCTGTTGGAGTAAAGTTAGTTGAGGTATGTGTCAGATTATCAAATATTTGTTCAAATTCTGACAAATAATCAGCCCATGATGTTTGTTTACTATGACAGTATGTACGCATAAATCGGTTTAATTCTCGGAAAACTCGTTCTATTGGACTACCTTGTGGATGGTAACATGATGTCAAAATTGGTCGAATACCAAGCTGTGTTAATGTTTGCTTCCATTTAAATCCAGTAAAAATTCTGGCATTATCTGTAATTATGGATTTCGGTAAACCTACATGCGGAAGATAGTCACGCACCAATCTCACTACAACAGCTCTGGCAGTAGCACACTTTAATGGATATAGTTTTACATATTTTGTAAACACGTCAAAGAATCCAACAATCAATTTGACTCCTCCTCTTGATCGTGGGAGAGGGCCGCAAATATCACACGAAATTAACACCCTTGTCTCTCGTGGAATAATTGAATGCAGGACATGCTTATTACTACTTCTATTATCCGGTTTTGCCTTTTGACAGAGTAAACAGTTTTGTATTGTTTGGTGCACTTTTCTCCGAATATTCGGAAAATAACAGTATGCTCCTATTTTATTGGCACATTTAATTACACCAAAATGTCCCCATGATAAGTGGGTAAACCAAATTAATTTTTCCTCATATGCCTTCGGGATACATACACACCACCGTGGATTGTTGTCCTTCCCACATCTGAAGAATAATACTCCATTTACTAATTTATAATGATCTAAACTAGCCCTTGAATTTTGTTGTTCCTTTAGCTGAATTATCTTCTTCCATCGAGGGTCTTTTCGTTGTAAATTTCCCATATCTCTACAAAGATGTACATAATAAATCTTGTAGATATTGTCCTGCAACAGTAATACTGGAAAATCCGAAGTATTTACTGATTCTATTTCCGGCGTTAAACCTTCTGGGGATCTTGACAGTGCACCCGCAATAATATTTTCTTTGCCAAACACATGAATAATTTTAAATTGGTACTGTTATAGTGTCATTGTCCAACGTGACAATCTGGGATGTAATAATTTACATGTTTGTAAAAAGGTTAGTGATTGATGGTCACAATACACAATCGTTTTCGAACCATATAAATAATAGTTAAACTTCTTGAATGCCCAGATAACCCCAAGTGCTTCAAGTTCTGTGGTCGTATAGGCTCTTTCACAGGGCGATAACACTCGACTAGCAAATGCTATCGGGCAGAATGTTGGTACCCCTTTTATTTTCCTTATTTGGAAGAGACAAGCACCTAATCCAACATCCGATGAATCCGTGGACAGACAGAACTCACAATTCATATCAGGGTGATATAATAAGGATGCGTTAACGAGTTGGTCTTTAATGTCTCGAAAAGCTAGTTCACATTCTTCAGTCCATTGCCGTGGCACATCCTTCCGTAGAAGCCGGTTTAATGCCTCAGAATTCATGGCTTGAGTCTTTATGAAACGACGGAAGAACGATGCCATACCTATAAATCTCTTCAGCTGTCTTTTGTTCCGTGGTGATGGAAAATTTCGAATTGCACTTATCTTCTTCTCGGTAGGCAGGATACCTTTCGCATCTATCATATGTCCTAAGAACTTAATTTGTGGTAAAGCAAAATGAGACTTTTGTAAGTTTACTGTAATTCCGGTTTTCTTGAAAACAGCAAAAATCATTTCCAAAATAAGCAAATGCTCTTCCCATGTTTTCGTGGCTATTAATAAGTCGTCAACAAACACAGTTATACGACTACGCAATTCTGGTCCAAGAACATAATCCAACGCTGAAATAAATATTCCGGCACTAATATTAAGTCCGAATGGGACAACTCTAAATTGGTAGCTTCTCCCAGCATAGATAAATGCGGTATATTTCCTAGATTCTTCATCCATTTGGACCTGCCAGTACGAACTTCTCAAATCAACACTAGTTAAGTACGAAACATCCTGGAAGTTTTGAATTAATTCATCTATATTTTCCGGATGAGTTCTTACAGGTACTATTATTTTAGTAATCTCTCTCGCGTCCAGAACTAATCTTACGTTACCTCCAGGTTTTGGAACGACTAAGAGCGGAGAACAATATGGACTAATTGATGGCTCAATCAAGCTCCATTCTAACATTCTATTTATCTCCATTTTAACACATTGTTTTAAACGCCAGGGGATCGGATAGTGCGTGTAACAGTAAGTCTGATGTGGCTTCACTTGTAGGTGACAAATATACCCTTTAATAATTCCTGGTTTCTCATCAAAAATCTCTTCATATGCCTCTAACAAATAATGAAGCTGCTGCCTTTGTTCTCCGGTAAGCTGATTTGATTCACTAGCTTTTATCATTGTTGTTTGGTTAAAGTCCTCCTGTTGTATCAAATCCTTTGAAAGCTCCTTCCAACGACCGTTTGTAGTGTCAATTAATTGAACTATGGCACCGCGACAATATTTCTCATTCACCGTTTCCTTTCTATTTAAATCCAGTGCTATCTCTTCTCCATTTAATCTAAATTTAACTATTCCTTCCAAAAAATCAATCTGACAATCGTACTCCTGCATACTCCCAATACCAAGAATACAGTCCACTAATAACTTCTCCACTACAAGGAACGTACATTTTATTGCTACATTTCCCATTTTCATCTCTAATTGTTTTTGTATTTTGACATTGGGAGAGCGTGCTCCAACAGCTCCGATGATTTTGCAGTTCTGTACCGGCAAAATTGGTACCTTCTTCTTCCTAATAATTCTCCGAAAAAGAGCGCCTGACACTGGCGGAAGCGGCGGTGTCTAATATCACATTCGTTGGAACTTCCTCTATTTCAACAAATACTTCCGATACCGGAACAATCGATCTGTCATTATGACACTTTATTAAATCCTTTGTTAACTCTTCAGTCAACAGCTCACCATCATTACATCTTAACAATTGTAATTTTACTGTTTCGCCCCTAACACATCCCCTGACCGCTCCTCTGGGGCACGATGCGGTCATGTTTAGTTTGACTGATTGTTGGTCCGATTGGTATTTGTCTCTTCAGCTACTTCAGTGATTATCGGTTGTTGTGGTGAATTCTGTCGATGTTGTCTTGCTTGATTCGTGTAATTATTGTTTTTGTTCTGCTGGTGTTGGTAGAACTGTCCCGTGTTGCCATACATTGGATTATACCGATTAAAATTCCTACTGTTCCTAAAATAGCCCCTCGCTGCACCATTACTAAAGTATCCATTATGGTAATAATTATTGTTCGCATTTTGTCCATTTCTAAGTCTCCTCGGAGAGTGTAGTTGGTTATGATTATTGTTACTGCTACCATTACTGCCATTCCCATTCGAGTTGCAGCTCGGATTCGCTTCTATTGCTCTTCTTTGATATGACATTTCTCTTGACCTTTTATTGTCCTCCTCAATTATATCAATATGATCAAGCGTAGTCATAAACGAGTCTATATCCTTATCATTTATATATAACAGCTGATTCCTTATACTGGTGGGTAGTCTGGACTTGAGTATCCTAAGTATATCCGCAAACGAATCGGTACATCCCAATACAAAGATTTATTAATGTATTTCTCAAAATGTCTCTTTAGAGATCCTCTAGAAAATGAGAAAGGCTCAGGATATAATACTTCCTGCCTAAGTCTTTCTTGTATTCCAGCAGACCAGTATTTTGCTAGAAAAGCCTGCTCAAATTCTTTATAACATTTACAAGAAGATGTTTGTTCGGATGCCCACAATGCTCCTGATCCTTGTATATATCCAGATACAAAACTAATCTTTTGCCATTCTGTCCAAGATCGTGGAAATAGACCTCTGAAACTTCGAAAAAAGACTACAAGATGAACATTCTTTTTGTCAGGGTTAAAGATTTGAAATTGTCTCTGTTTAATCATCTTCTCCTCAACGGTACTACGATTCCAGAAATCATCCTGTTCGTACTTTTCCCTGTGGCTATCCGTTATATCGAATCTAACGTGTGACGTTCCAGTTCTGTCTACATCGGATCTTGACGTGGACGGAATGTCACGCGCAGATTGAGAACTTTGTTTCCTACTTCTCGCTGTTTCTAAATCCTCCTGCGAGAGATTTAGTGATCTTTCTATATTTTCTTTCCAACGCGAGAATTCTTCGCCAAGTTGTTCACGAACTTCCTTTAACCCTTTGTTGAAAAAATTCTCCTCGGAACTGTCCGAAATTGACTGTAAAGCTACTTTCACAGTTTTTTCTATCGTTTCCGAAGGAAAATTTTGCCGCTCTAATGTCATTTCTGAAAACTTTCCCGCAAGTACATTCATTCTATGTTCTACTGTCGTCTGTTTTTCCTTCACTTCGTCAAATTGCTTCTTTAGATTATCTTGGGATTCTATAATTTCTGGTATCATAGCTACGGAACATTGTATGTCCTCTTGAGCTTGCATTACTTGAGGAAACAATTCTACTTGTTTTCGTATCGTGTCACTTTTGACGGATAGATATTCGGTTAGTTCCGCTTTTAATTTACTATTGTTTTCTTGGCATTGTTGGCGGACCTGCTCAATTCGAGCAATAAGATTCTGTTCGGTCCTTACTGCCTGTTCTTTTATTTCCTGTGTCTGGGTATTTAATCTCTGATCTAATTCGGTAAAGGTTGCTCTTAATTAATTTTGTAATTCTGTTTGATTTTCAGTTAATTTATTTTGGAGTTCATTTTGTATAAGGGATAAGTCTCGTTTTACCTCCGCTTGGCCTTCGGCTAATAGAGACAACTGTTGCATAATAACAACTAATGTGTCAACAACACTCTGATCAGCTGTTGTATGAATGTTTTCTGAACCAGCGGGATTATTTATATTGCTACCGCTAGCCACAACAGTCTCAGAATTGCTATCCGTGGCCTGTGCTTCTGCGCAAACAGCTGAAGGCTGTTGCACGTCTCGTTGCTGATTGAGTGACATTTTAAATGCCGCTCTAGTCAATACCATTAAATAACTGTCAATATCAGGTTCTAATCACTAAATACAGTTTCAAATTTACTGTCGTAGACACACTTAACTTTCAAATTACTTCACAGATGGTATAAAGTTCAATGTCCAGATACGAAAATCACACAATAACAGTTCTACAATCTAACTACTATCTGGAAAAAAGTTCTTCCTAAATTGATTTCAAACTATATTAACTACAGGGTAAAAAAATTAGATTTCTCTGGCCTTGTTCTGTAGTCTCGGTGTTGTCCAATAGTTGAAATCGTTTCTTGGTATCAGCAATCTTATACCATTGGCACCGAATCTCTCTTCAGATTAGTTACCTCTCGTTCCCGTTGGTTTTCATGAAACAAAAAATACATATACACTCCTGGAAATGGAAAAAAAGAACACATTGACACCCATACTTGCTCCGGACACTGCGAGAGGGCTGTACAAGCAATGATCACACGCACGGCACAGCGGACACACCAGGAACCGCGGTGTTGGCCGTCGAATGGCGCTAGCTGCGCAGCATTTGTGCACCGCCGCCGTCAGTGTCAGCCAGTTTGCCGTGGCATACGGAGCTCCATCGCAGTCTTTAACACTGGTAGCATGCCGTGACAGCGTGGACGTGAACCGTATGTGCAGTTGACGGACTTCGAGCGAGGGCGTATAGAGGGCATGCGGGAGGCCGGGTGGACGTACCGCCGAATTGCTCAACACGTGGGGCGTGAGGTCTCCACAGTACATCGATGTTGTCGCCAGTGGTCGGCGGAAGGTGCACGTGCCCGTCGACCTGGGACCGGACCGCAGCGACGCACGGATGCACGCCAAGACCGTAGGATCCTACGCAGTGCCGTAGGGGACCGCACCGCCACTTCCCAGCAAATTAGGGACACTGTTGCTCCTGGGGTATCGGCGAGGACCATTCGCAACCGTCTCCATGAAGCTGGGCTACAGTCCCGCACACCGTTAGGCCGTCTTCCGCTCACGCCCCAACATCGTGCAGCCCGCCTCCAGTGGTGTCGCGACAGGCGTGAATGGAGGGACGAATGGAGACGTGTCGTCTTCAGCGATGAGAGTCGCTTCTGTCTTGGTGCCAATGATGGTCGTATGCGTGTTTGGCGCCGTGCAGGTGAGCGCCACGATCAGGACTGCACAAAACCGAGGCACACAGGGCCAACACCCGGCATCATGGTGTGGGGAGCGATCTCCTACACTGGCCGTACACCACTGGTGATCGTCGAGGGGACACTGAATAGTGCACGGTACATCCAAACCGTCATCGAACCCATCGTTCTACCATTCCTAGACCGGCAAGGGAACTTGCTGTTCCAACAGGACAATGCACGTCCGCATGTATCCCGTGCCACCCAACGTGCTCTAGAAGGTGTAAGTCAACTACCCTGGCCAGCAAGATCTCCAGATCTGTCCCCCATTGAGCATGTTTGGGACTGGATGAAGCGTCGTCTCACGCGGTCTTCACGTCCAGCACGAACGCTGGTCCAACTGAGGCGCCAGGTGGAAATGGCATGGCAAGCCGTTCCACAGGACTACATCCAGCATCTCTACGATCGTCTCCATGGGAGAATAGCAGCCTGCATTGCTGCGAAAGGTGGATGTACACTGTACTAGTGCCGACATTGTGCATGCTCTGTTGCCTGTGTCTATGTGCCTGTGGTTCTGTCAGTGTGATCATGTGATGTATCTGACCCCAGGAATGTGTCAATAAAGTTTCCCCTTCCTGGGACAATGAATTCACGGTGTTCTTATTTCAATTTCCAGGAGTGTATTATATAACAATCCAAGAGAGTCCTGTCACACTGGCGCCACTGTAATTTTTCCTCCTTTCTATATAATTATGTAGTTCTCAGTTCGTTCGAGCAATCAATCATTCATAATATGAAACACAGTCATAGCTCAGTCACTCAAAATGATTCAGAAATTTTACTTGTTAGAATGAAATCAGGCGATGATTCTTCTTCTCTGGAGGCTCGTGCTTTGTGGCAGTCTGCTAATCTGTACAAATAAAATTCCTCGTAATTTTGGGAGTGTTGTGTAATCAGTCGGGAAACCTCAGATCAAGCGGATATTTGGCTTTGATGAAGTTTAACCTACCGAAGAAGTGATTATTAAATGCAGGTTCGTATCCAGTCCTTCGGAAGTTCCCTTCTGATTAACAACTACGCAATATATCGATGAATATCAATAATTCTCAAATGTCAAATACACACCTTTTGTATGAAGGAGCAATATATATGTATATTTCCCTTTTAATCGTACAGTTTCGTCTCAGTTATCTTTTGTCATAAATCTCAATATTCAGATTACAATTCTTCAAACCAAGCTCAGGCTAATCGGTACGAAGACAATCTCGGAAGGTTTTTTTTTTCTAACAACCACCAGAGAGAGTACTACAAAGAATAATTATGCGCTCATGGCACAGCTATTGTATGAAACTATTTTGCGCATGGATTCTGCGAGTATGAAGATAGAAAATTAGTGAACGTCATTCAATGGTAGAATTGTATCAGAAGAATTCATCGAATATAAAGAGATATTACATGACAAAGAGTAAATTCTGAAATTCCATTTAAGATCTCATTTTTCCACTTTTGGGCATGAACAAATATATCCATTTTTTCCAAGATGTCCATTTTCTAGCTCTTTTTCTGAAGTATGTAGTACTTTAAGGTCGTTGTCTATTGCCACACAGTATCCTCTATCGTTTAGATGTTTCACAATTTCTGGATTGTTAGCTTTATCGTCTGAAACAGTGAATGCGTTTTTTAACGGGTTTTAAAATTTCTTCTCGCTTGCGTCGTGAACCCGTTTCTGTGTTAAGTTGTTGTGCCGGCCGTTGTAGCCGAGCGGTTCTAGGCACTCCAATCCGGAGCCGCGCTGCTGCTAGGGAAGCAGGTTCGACTCCTGCCTCGGGCATGGATGTGTGTGATGTCCTTAGGTTAGTTAGGTTTAAGTAGTTCTAGCGGACTGATGGCCTCAGGTGTTAAGTCCCATAGTGCTTAGAGCCATTTGAACCATTTCTTTTAAGTTATTGATGGTGGTGAAAGTAATCTCATGTCTGTGTTTTTGAACAGCTTGGCTATTTTGTCAGAAATGAATCCTAATATGACGTAGTTTTTGTATGTTGGGAGCGATGGATGTGTTAATTTGTTTGCTTATGTTTCAGTTATGTATTGAGAAAGTGCGTCTATTTCATGATCATAAGAGCCATCATTATATGCATTTTACTTAATATTGATTATGTCTGTCTCGTAATCTGCCCATTAAGTGAAAAGTTGTCTGCTCTATTTAAGTAGGATCTGAATGTAGCTTGTTTACATGAGTTTGTGTTGAGGGTTTATTGGTTGGTTGGTTGGTTTGTGCGATTGAAGGGACCAGACTGCTACGGTCATCGGTCCCTTGAGGCTTTATTATTATTATTGGTTGGTTGGTTGGGTGGTTTGTGGGATTGAAGAGACCAGACTGCTACAATCATCGGTCCCTTGAGAGTTTATTATTGACAGTGTCTGTATTTTTTAGTTTTCTGTGCATACTGATATTCAGGGCCTGGTTTATATTGGTTATTGTGATGACTATGAAAATTAATTTGTTATCTTTCTGGAGTTCGATGGTAAAGGCGGTGTATTTGTGTAAGTTACTGAATCTGTTTAGCGAAATTTTTACTTCTTCTGCAGTTACATTGTACACCGTGAATGTTTCATCTGTTGTTCATAATTTTAATTTTGAAATGATTAATGAAAATTCCTGCAATGATCCGACTGGCTGGTCACTGCAAGGTCTACACCCTATTTGCACATTTTGCCACTGAACATGAAATGGTTGTGGTAAAGGACAAGATCTAGTATTTCTATTAATGGTACTATTTCAGCTGCAGGCATAGTTTGAAATTTTAATAAATTTAATTAAATTATATATATGAATCTTTTGATGGATATGCTGTTGTGTAAGTTTACTATGTGTAGGAAAATAAGCTTTCCATTGAGTGGGATCTGAAACTCCATGATGCCTTCAGTTACTTGGTAACTATTCTTCACAACTTAAGAAAGGAACTGGTTCATGATATCTCACAACTAACGTAGAAACTCAGCGGATCAACAGTGTAGATACACCTAAGCCTACACACCTACTCCGCTAGCTACCATACTGTGCGTGGTGGAGGGTACCCTTCACCACAACTGGTCATATTGTTTCTTGTTCCACTCGCAGATAGAGCGGGAGAGAAACGACTCTATATGTCTCCGAATGAGCTACAATTTCTGCTACCTTGTCTTCGCGGTCCCTACGCGAAATGTATGTGGCGGCAGTAGGATCGTTCTGCAGTCAGCTTCAAATGCCAGTGAACTTTCTCATTAGTGTTCTTCGAAATGAATGTCTTCTTCCCTCCAGAGATTCCCACCTGAGCTCGTCAAGCATATCCGCAACAGTTGCATGCTGATCGAACCTACCAGAAACAAATCCAGCAGCTCACCTCTTAAATAGCTTCGATGTCTTCTACGAATCCGACCTGATGCGGATCCCAAACACTCGAGCAGTACTGGAGAATAGGTAGCAGTAGTGACCTATAGCCGGCCTCCTTTACGTATAAACCACACTTTCCTAAAATCCTCCCAATAAACCGAAGTCGACCATTCGCCTTCTCTACCACAATCCTCACATGCTCGTTCCATGCAGCCATCGCATCAAGTACTAAATTGGCAAAACTGGTAATAATTTTAAAAATTGTTTTAAAGAACACATTGACCGTTTGAGACTGTATAACGCTAGAAACACAGCTATTGCAGAACATGTAAATAAAACTGAACGCAGTGTAGCAATAGACAACGATCTTAAGGTACTGCATACATTACAAAAGGGCTATAAAATGAGCAACTTGGTGGAAATGGAAATATTCATCCTTCGCCAACAGAAGAATAATGAGATCCTAAGTTAAATGATAGAATTTGAGAATTCACATTTCTTCACGAATTTCAATTCAATATTCCTAAAATACGTAACGTTAAGATCATATCACAGTCTATTAACAGTATAGCCTTAAATTCAATTGATATAACTGGTCCAAATTAATCCCAATTCTATTTACTCTTTGTGTGCACACACGCAAAATGCATGTACACATTCGTTCGATTAACAGAAAAACGAAAGTAATACAAGTAGTAACCATCGGAACAATTTAACTGAGTCTTATGTGAGCTTCACAGGCCCTCAAGGAATGTATAAGAGTGACGATCATCTCAGTAGGTTGGCCCCCTGACACGCAAATCGCTGTTGGGTACATGATGATTGCTCCGATCCTAGCAGGAAACAAGGTATTGATTCCACATGCAAATCTCTAAACCTTCTTAGTCATGGATCAGCCCTCAGCTACAAGACAAAATTTCCGTCTAATCAAATGTAAAAGAAACGAATCGAAAGCACCTAACTATTCTGCATCCATGATAGGCCACGCTGCAAGCTATTCTCTCCAGGATCGACGGTTCTCAGCGAAAAGACCTGCGTCTACTGCGGTCAGCTGGTAGCAATAACTTACCAGAGACGGCGTGACGAGTTCATTCTCGAATGCAAATCCACGCCTCTCACCTGCGACCTCCTAACAAGTACATCTTAAAAATGTTATATTCCTCTGTGCTACAAGTCTCTTTCTATGGTTTGTACAAACTCTACGATGCCATAGGGCGGGCTTGATCAAAGATTGTTCAATGAGATTCTAGAAACTGAACTTCAATATCCCATCTGTCAGATATATTTTAAACCACTCATTGAGGTACTTTCCAACATTGCGACATTGCTGTTCGGGTGGTTTTGTACCCGCTATTCCTCTCACACAAACTGGAGAAAAAGTTTAACAGTAACTGCAACATAGCTTTACCATGTGAAAACTGCGAAATTGCTACCTTTTGACCGGGAAGGCTTCCTCCAGCTTTCTCGGAAGGTCTGACTTTAAAAACGAATCACCAAGAGTTTATTTTTAAGTGGGATATCGGCTCGTAGAGTAATTTATTTTGTACTGGCCGGCCACAAAACGTTGTTGCCGAACTGAGCTTTTAAGAAAGCCGCCCCTGACGGACGACATTCGCATCTCTAAAGCCTAGTCCTAGTGTGCGTCTTTGTTGGGCCGCTGAATCCAGCCTCAGTCGGCTCTGCTACGATTCAGACTCACAACAGTTTCCCATGTCCCAGGAGTTTATTGCGAGTCTAAAGTAATACAGAATTTGAATTCCATAGAAACGGCATTTTTTTGAAACAACGTTTCACAACATACAAATGTGGACGTATTCAGTTGAAGTTTGCCTCAGTGTCTCACGTAGATATGTGTTACTATAATCATCTAGTGCAGTTGTATTTCATTTAAAACCTTCTAATGAACAACTGCTTGAGGGACATTGCCCATATCGAATGCAGAAACCACGAAAAACGACGCCAAGCATTAAAATGTTTGTCGGAGAAGTTTGACCTTTTAATAGCGGAAATATTTTTTTTTTAAAAATACACACTTTGAAAAGATAGTTTCATCGGGGACACAAAAAATAGGAAGTGGATAGGAAGTGGGAAGAGTGAGACTTCTCTTAAAAATGTTCATCTTTCGGATATAAACGTCTCATGTTTTTGTACCTTCCAGTCAACAAAGAGGAAGTTGTAGCAGTGATGTAGAACACTATAAGGTAAGATAATACAAAATTCATAACTGTTATGAACTTAAAATCACTTTAACTTTTTTAAAAATACAGAACGATAGGAAAAAGTAGCTCACATATATTTTTTCAAATCTTTTCGCTTGTCAACGCACGGAACCATCAGATGGGACAAAATCTATAAATTCATTTCTGATTTCCTGCACTTCATTTGAAGATTTGATAGGTATAGTTTCTAGCCCTAGAAGCTGTCAGTCCTGTAGTTTTCATCTGCGTGCTCCATTTATAAAGTTCCTATCAGAATTTTCCTTGTCAAAATGGCTCTGAGCACTATGGGACTTAACATCTGAGGTCATCAGTCCCCTAGACTTAGAACTACTTAAACCGAACTAACCTAAGGACATCACACACATCCATGCCCGAGGCAAGGTTCGAACTTGCGACAGTAGCAGCAGTGTGGTTCCGGACTGAAGCGCTTAGAACTGCTCGGCAGCAGTGGCCGGCCCTAGTCAAAACTTCCAGGTGGAATGTAAGTTGTTTCTGAATGGCATCGTAAAAAAAAGTTATGCAAATAGGCACTTGCTACAACGGCTGTCACCACTTTACAGGGATGTAGAGCTACAGGAGAAATTCGCGGCTCATATTCCACAGACATTTTCAGTAACACGGCGTACATCACTTAGGCAGTAAATGTGATCAGCGTTGTATATTTAAAGAGTTGGTCGTCACAAATTCTTCCTTGTCACCCCACATCCAAGAACCAGCTATATCAAGCACAACACTGCTGAAGAACACCTTGCAATTGAAAAAAAAAAATACTTCGACTCTGTTCTCAAGTCACAATATGGACCTTTTTCTTGTCAGAAGTAAAAGCGAAATGGGTATACCTACGTAGGTTAGTTTTCGAGACATTCCGAGCAAAAGTGGCTCTTGTAGTGTGGACAAGACTGTTCCGGTTGGACTAGTCTTAAGGACCTGCAGCCATGGGCGACCGCCTGATGCCACCGTGAGAAAGCGGCATGGACGACAGACACTACCAGTTCGTAAACTGTCAGGACACTGCCCTCTCCTCAGGTTGCCTCCCTTTAGCGCTCACTCCATCTCCAGGAACATGCCTGTCATCCGCAGGTGACTTTCCACACCGCCTATTGCGTGGCTCATCCATTTCTTCTGCAGAGGCGTGCTGTTCATGCAATACAGAAACGTGGATGTCCATAGATAAGATGTAATGATGTGATTGTCAGCGGGTCGATCATCTTAACTATTATCATGATCCGTTATACTAACAAACAGATTTCTACAAATCGTTCAGTCACACAGATTTCCACTAATTGGTGGAACGAAAGATGAAATGTATCAATCATATCCAAGGCTGACACATTTTGAAGTTTTCACATAATGTGTGCAACTTTTATTTGTTAGATAAGCATGTTACAATATAACCGAAACCCTCACAGAAGGTGTTAATCAAATGCCAATAATTAAAATAATAACAAACCTCGGTCGCAAAAATTAAGTCTTTTGACCTGATTTTGGCACTACTATGAGTGCCTTCATTAGAGGTAAAACTTTCAAACTGGCCTATAGCATAAGTACAAAAATTACGGGAATTTTTTTTATATACAAACGTAAGTACTTACTAACAGTACAAGAAAGAAACAGTACTTACATGTCACGAATAAAACAAATATCAAGCAATTAAGTTTTAGTCAGAAAATTTTTGAAGTAGAATACGAGGAAGGCAAGCCGGTATGGGCTGCTCACACATGACGAGCTACAGGTAAAATCAGACTTTGGCACCCGCGTTGGCAATTGCGGGCAGGTGAACATTACATCAAAGTGCCATCTAGTAGCCGCAAATACAAACTGACTACTTAACATTCAAAATACAGACAGACGAATATTGTGATGAACATTATTTAGTACGTGAAGTAAAAAAAATGGCTCTGAGCACTATGGGACTTAACATCTATGGTCATCAGTCCCCTAGAACTACTTAAACCTAACTAACCTAAGGACAACACCCAGTCATCACGAGGCAGAGAAAATCCCTGACGTGAAGTAAAAGGCAATTTTATCTGACAGCAGCAGACATAGTAACATTTTGTCTACATAAGAGAGCTTAGAGGTACAGTTTAAAGGCTGGAAACGCCACTAGAGAAATACAAAGGGGGCTGAATGACTACGAGTGTAGAAAAACGATATAACACGAAATGCAGCCAATATAAACCATTTAATAAATAAAAAATTGTGAGTCGACTTAGATCGAAAAAACATTCCGGTAACTGCAAGATAAAATGGAAATGTCGTGTGGCTAGGGCCTCCCGTCGGGTAGACCGTTCGCCTGGTGCAGGTCTTTCGATTTAACGCCACTTCGGCGACCTGCGCGTCGATGGGGATGAAATGATGATTAGGACAACACAACACCCAGTCCCTGAGCGGAGAAAATTTCCGACCCAGCCGGGAATCGAACCCGGGCCCTTAGGATTGACAGTCTGTCACGCTGACCACTTTTTTTTTTTTTTTTTTTTTTTTTAAATCTCATTTTGTTCGCTTTTGTTCGTTGTGTCTGCTCGGGGCGGACGTCGTAAGACATCCGTTTAAGTTCATTGTTGATCGATTAACTCAGTTTTTTTATTACAGAGGGCAGCTAACTCTCTGACCGAACACGCTGAGCTACCGTGCCGGCGCCACTCAGCTGCAAGATGGAAAACGAAATCAAATATCAAGTAGCGGCTTTACACCGTTCAAGAAGTTTTTATTACGTAATTGTAACTGCACATTAAGAATGAGGCCATCATTTTGAGACAGATGATTAAAAATTTCTAATTTTTTGAGAACATCTAATGTACGTCCTTTTTTTCTCGGTGTGCAAAATGTTGATATGGTGAACAGTTTTAGGCGCGTGACCTGTAATCAGAGGGTGGTCGGCCAAAAACGAATTTTAGATGCTAGGTGCCACTCTTTCTTAAAAGATGTTCTTTGTATCTGATTGTAAAAGCACATCCTATGTAATAATCTTATAGAAACCAGAATTTTCCAAAGGGAAACGAGTCCATTTTAAATTATGAATAATTTTTTTTTCAAACTATTATTGTTTGAAAAGTTGATATTACAGTTGTGTTTATTACGAAGAAGCTGTTGAATCTGATAGCAGATGGACCCCAAGAAATGAACAGAAAAAAACTTCCTTAGGTTGGATTCAATGATAGAGGTGCCGAGTGTAGTGACTGTTTTAAGAGTTTTCTTTTTAAGGACGTCGTTATTAACTGCTACCATTTTCATTACATTAATTTCCTCATCGGATTTTTCTCTCGAGAGTGGAATAGAAGTATCTTTATGAATAGAAGAGTGAAAGGAAGCGTTTTTATGAGATTGTGGGTGCATGAAAGACGCAGGTACGATCTGATCGGTATATATTTTTTTACGAAAAACATTGAATGAGATTTTATTTTCTTCCATTGCAAGCGTCAAGCCCAGAAAGGTCAATTGACGAATCTCGTTTTCGATTCGAGTTCACTGGTGAAGGATATTTTATAGTGAAGTTCATTAAAGAGACTGAAAATACGGTCAATGGCATCAGCTGGTCCTTTACAGACGACTAAAATATCATCGACATATCTCAAATAGGAAAGAATGCCTAGTGCTGTAGCTGAGCAACAGTTGAAAAACGTTTCTTCTAGAGAGTTAATGAAAATGTCAGCAAGGATACCAGCCAACCCTAGAAAGAAAAATCTGCTGCTACCTGTGGCTTGACATGTTTGAGCAGCCCATAGTGGCTTGCCTTCCATGTATTCTACTTCAAAAATTTTGGGACTAAAGCTTTATTGCTTGATATTTGTTTTATATGTGGCATGTAAGTATTGTTCCTTTCTCGTACTGTTATTCAGTACCTACATAAAAAAAATTTTCTGATTAATTTTGTACTTATGTTATGGGCCAGTTTGAATGTTTTACTTCCGATAGTGCCGAAACCAGATCAAAAGACTTAATTTTTGAGAACGAGGGCTGTAATTGCTTTAATTTTACTTTGTAAGGGGTCGCTGACCACGCAGCCATGTTTAAAAGCCAATGATTAACTTAAATGTTTATATTCTCATTAATTACACCACTGACGCCTGTGGAGATATTTCTTTAATATTTCTTGATAAACCAAAATGTAAAATATTTGTCAGATATCGATAAGTAAGCGCATTTATAGACTCTGAGAGAGAATGACATAATTACGCTCTTCCATTATTAGCTTTATTAGCAGTCTTCTGTACCGTTCTTGTTCGTCATAAAGTAAGACGTATACGTGAAACCTGGTACTACATTTATGATAGTTTGTTTGAATAATCGCCAGTTTAAGTCAAAACTAAATCTACGCATTTACCACTATTTATGGAAGCCTAATAACACATTTTCCTTTAGCAATATTGTTATTATTTCTACGAGATGGATACAGATGACAGCAGCGATATTCGCGACAAAAATGGAGGTAGGTGGACATGCCCTTTTCTTCCTCTGTGGCTGCCATTTTCATTTTCTTAATGTGGTCATTTGCCACGACACTAATACCTGCAATATTCATCATTTCCCTTTTTCTAACGATGTCCGATTCCTTTTGTTACAATTTTTATCTGATTCTTATTTCCACCAAAACCGATTTTCTTTACAACCAGGCCACAAGGAAAGGTAAATGTAAGAAAATACGTGAATCTACCTCTAACATGCATGCGTTATATGTGAATGACTTTTACAATAATTACAATTTTGTACCATCATCCCCAAAGGCAGTAATTAGTAGACAGCCCACTCATTCGCGAATGTACGCGCCTTTTCTCGTCGTTGCAGCCAGTCCGGTGTTAAATATTGCTTATATTTTATTAATATTCTGTGTCATAGTTTCCATTTATGTATACTGCTATTGTCGCAACGCTGCTTCACGGCGAGAATTATTACGCGACTTTATAATTAAACCCATTTTCCAAATTACTGCACGGGCTGGCGAAATAATCAGAAAGATTAAAAAAGAACGGAGAAGGCGAATTACACGCAGATGTACTTTCGAATTCCATTCATACCACCATGTGTGGTTCTTCTGAAGTCGTCCTGGCGATATTTTATGAGGGCAGCACTATTTATAATCTGAACGATATGTTATCCAGTTTTTCTAGAAAAAGAGTCTTAAAGCATCACTGCAAAAGGTTGGTTTGAATGAAAGGCTGTGTATCTGCACATTCTCGACAGGTGACTCGTAATACAGACGCTGCATATCCGAGGTGTATCAGCAGAAATAATTTTGTTTCTTGGACATTAATGTTTTCAGATATTACCCCCCCCCCCCCCCCCCCCCCCCCTCAGAGTTTTGCCTGTGAGGATAACTGAAAAGCGAAGTCTACATAGAAAAAGTAAATCTAAGAGACAAATTGACCTTTCAGCGCATGAATAGTGCTCCCCTTATGGAAGATGGCAATCAAGAGCTCAGAAGAGCTGCACGTTGTCTTGTGAACAGAATTCGAGAGTGCAGTGAAGATTGGAATTTACGAAAATCAATTTTGAACTTAAATCATTTGTCTTTGCTTAAGACAATCTGTGGGTATTTATTCGGATTACCTTCTAACAGCGGCATCTCTTTGAACAATCAAAGTTGAACCTGCCAAAATATTTACCACTCCTCCTTAAAAACTCAATGTAAGATTACAGTTAGGGCTATCATACACTATCGGTTTGAAGCATGGGCATTAAATAATACACTCCTGGAAATTGAAATAAGAACACCGTGAATTCATTGTCCCAGGAAGGGGAAACTTTATTGACACATTCCTGGGGTCAGATACATCACATGATGACACTGACAGAACCACAGGCACATAGACACAGGCAACAGAGCATGCACAATGTCGGCACTAGTACAGTGTATATCCACCTTTCGCAGCAATGCAGGCTGCTATTCTCCCATGGAGACGATCGTAGAGATGCTGGATGTAGTCCTGTGGAACGGCTTGCCATGCCATTTCCACCTGGCGCCTCAGTTGGACCAGCGTTCGTGCTGGCTGTGCAGACCGCGTGAGACGACGCTTCATCCAGTCCCAAACATGCTCAATGGGGGACAGATCCGGAGATCTTGCTGGCCAGGGTAGTTGACTTACACCTTCTAGAGCACGTTGGGTGGCACGGGATTCATGCGGACGTGCATTGTCCTGTTGGAACAGCAAGTTCCCTTGCCGGTCTAGGAATGGTAGAACGATGGGTTCGATGACGGTTTGGATGTACCGTGCACTATTCAGTGTCCCCTCGACGATCACCAGTGGTGTACGGCCAGTGTAGGAGATCGCTCCCCACACCATGATGCCGGGTGTTGGCCCTGTGTGCCTCGGTCTATGCAGTCCTGATTGTGGCGCTCACCTGCACGGCGCCAAACACGCATACGACCATCATTGGCACCAAGGCAGAAGCGACTCTCATCGCTGAAGACGACACGTCTCCATTCGTCCCTCCATTCACGCCTGTCGCGACACCACTGGAGGCGGGCTGCACGATGTTGGGGCGTGAGCGGAAGACGGCCTAACGGTGTGCGGGACCGTAGCCCAGCTTCATGGAGACGGTTGCGAATGGTCCTCGCCGACACCCCAGGAGCAACAGTGTCCCTAATTTGCTGGGAAGTGGCGGTGCGGTCTCCTACGGCACTGCGTAGGATCCTACGGTCTTGGCGTGCATCCGTGCGTCGCTGCGGTCCGGTCCCAGGTCGACGGGCACGTGCACCTTCCGCCGACCACTGGCGACAACATCGATGTACTGTGGAGACCTCACGCCCCACGTGTTGAGCAATTCGGCGGTACGTCCACCCGGCCTCCCGCATGCCCACTATACGCCCTCGCTCAAAGTCCGTCAGCTGCACATACGGTTCACGTCCACGCTGTCGCGGCGTGCTACCAGTGTTAAAGACTGCGATGGAGCTCCGTATGCCACGGCAAACTGGCTGACACTGACGGCGGCGGTGCACAAATGCTGCGCAGCTAGCGCCATTCGACGGCCAACACCGCGGTTCCTGGTGTGTCCGCTGTGCCGTGCGTGTGATCATTGCTTGTACAGCCCTCTCGCAGTGTCCGGAGCAAGTATGGTGGGTCTGACACACCGGTGTCAATGTGTTCTTTTTTCCATTTCCAGGAGTGTATGTCTGAGTGGTAGGTCAGAATATTTGAACGCTCAGTCCTGCGCTTTGGCTATGGTGCAGTTCGTAATAACGATAATAGAAAGAATAATGATAGTACCTGAAAATGTAGAATAATAATTGACATGGACTGCCTTATAAAAACCGCTGATAGTTTGAGAATCATAAAAAATGGCAGAATAGATTAACTTGGACAAATTCTTCGGACAGTTGCTGGAAGGAGGACAAAAATGTTTGTGAATGAACTGCAAATGGAAGACGACAGAGAGAAAATCTATGAAAGAGATAAATGGACAACATGGAAGGAGGTAAAGAAATTATTAGAATTATGCGGATGGTGAAGAACTGCACTGAAGAGGCCAGAATGGGAGAAAGATGTTCAAGAGGCTAAAACGCACACAAGGTTACAATGCAATGAGAATAAGACGAGAAGAAGAAGAAGAAGAAGAAGAAGAAGAAGAAGAAGAAGAAGATGATGATGATGATGATGATGACCATGATCAAGAAGGAGTTTCATGGCAGTTTCGTGACCATTCTGATGCCAACATTGTACATCTCGCCTAAGATACATGAAATTTTTATAAGATTGTTTAGCGCACCCACAGAGTCATGTTGATAGTCATTTTCTCCTCTCTGAATATTCGAAAGGAAGTAAAACAAATTGTACATACTGATACAACATACGCACCACAATGCACTGTGCAGTAGTTTGTGAAGTAGACCAAAAGAAAATTTCACTAAGCATACAGTTTTCAAAAAAATTTATTATTGATGACGATGCGTCACGACACACATTAAATAAGAGAGCTAGGAATGTGAGAGTGAGACTTTTCAAGACAGGGCCCTAGCTGTCGTATTTGATGTCGAGGCGCGAGGTCCCACGCTTGGTGTCAATGTGCAGCGTGATGAAAGACTGCTGCGGCGACTGCCCGTCCGTGCCCGCCACCAGACTCTGCTCCCTCTGCTGCAGCAGACTGCGCGCCGCTGCTATGTGTCTCTCCTGGTTGGCGTACGCCGTACGCAGCTTCTCCAGCTCCGCCTGCGCCAGCTGCAGATGCCATCGCACCACCTGCAGGCAGGTACAGCAGTTCTGTGACACATCACTCACAGCCGCATGGACAAGCAGCGGGATCGGCATGGGCCTTTGTCCAAACTCAGTGACATTTTAAGTCAGAACTAGTGCACTGCAGACATATGAGTTTCTGAGCAGTCTGCATCATTGCCAGATCGCCTTCTCCCACTCCTTCTTCCTCCTCCAACTTTCCCCTCTCTTCTAGGTCAAATCGCTAACATACCAACGGCAGCAAATTCAAAATATGAGATGGGCTTTTCTCCTACTGAGTGATGCATACAAGGACAGTTTGCGTTGTTGTCAAATTTCCCCTTCTCATCTGGCACCCATACTGTTATAATTTATTACCCAAGATCGCTGCTTGTGTATTTACTCCACACTTTTCTTTATTGCTACCATTTATGACGCAATATGGATGCCACATATCTTTCCAAGATAGCCTTATCTTATATAACTGATGACTCCATACAACCATCAACTATGATGTCACTATCAAACTTTGCTGCCCGACGTAAGTCTGATATTATAACATTCCAGTGGACATAACCCAGTGCAAAAATGGTAGGATATGAAAAAAATATCGAATGAGATGGCATGTATATTGCTTGATCTATTTACTTAGGAACTGCCCTCCAGGCCTCCAGAGATGTATCTAATAGTATTACGTTAAAAATACGGTGCATATTGCAGAAGATATCGCTAAATTACATTGAAGAGGTGTATAAACAAATTACGCTGATAGCCCATGGATCCATGTCTACCACGAACTTCAGGTTTTTTTTATGTAGTCACACTGTACCCCTTGGTGTAGTACGCTGGAGAGCCAAAGAGAGTGGCATACCGGCCTAATATCATGCCTAATATCGTGTAGGGCCCCCGCGAGCGTGAAGAAGTGCCGCAACACGACTTGGCATGGACTCGACTAATGTCTGAAGTAGTGCTAGAGGGAACTGACACCACGAATCGTGCAGAGCAGTCCATAAATCCGTAAGAATACGATGGGGTGGAGACCTCTTCTGAACAGCGCGTTGCAAGGCATACCAAATATGTTCAATAATGTTCATGTCCGGGGAGTTTGCTGATCATCGGAAGTGTTTAAACTCAGAAGAGTGTTCCTGTAGCCACTTTGTAGCAATTCTGGAAGCATGGGGTGTCGCATTTCCTGCTGGAATTGCCCACGTCCGTCGGAACGCACAATGGACATGAATGGATGCAGGTGATCAGACAGGATTGTTACGTATCTGTCACCCTTCAGAGTCGTACCTAAACGTATCAGGGGTCACATATTACACCAATGCACACGTCCCACACTATTACAGAACCTCTACCAACTTGAAAAGTCCCCTACTGACATGCAGGGTCCACGGATTCATGAGGTTGTCTCTATACCCGTATACGTCCATCTGCTCGATACAATTTTAAACGAGACTCGTCCGACCAGGCACCATGTTTCCAGTCAACAAAATTCCACTGTCGGTGTTGGCAGGCCCAGACAAGGGGTAAAGCTTTGTGTCATGCAGTCATGAAGGGGACACGAGTGGCCCTTGGGCTCCAAAAGCCCATATTGATGACGTTTCATTGAATGGTTCTCACGCTGACACTTGTTGATGGCCCAGCATTGAAATCTACAGCAATTTGCGGAAGGGTTGCACTTCTGTCACGTCGTTGGTCCCGTTCTTGCAGGAACTTTTTCCGACTGCAGCGATGTCGGAGATATGTTGTTTTACCGGGTTCCTGATATTGACGGTACACTCGTGAAATAGTCGTACGGGAAAACACCCACTTCATCGTTTCCTCGAAGATGCATGTACCGTGGCTCGTGCGCCGACTATAGCACCACGTTCAAATACGCTTAAATCTTGATAACCTGCCATTGTAGCAGCAGTAACCGATCTAACAACTGCGCCAGACAGTTGTTGTCTTATGTAGGCGTTGTCGACCGCAGCACCATATTTTGCCTGTTTACATATCTCTGTATTTGAATACGCATGCCTATACCAGTTTCTTTGACGCCTCAGTGTAAGAAGGAAGGGGACAACTACATATTTCTTTGAAACAACAACTAAATCATTCTTTCAAAAAAAAATAAAACACAGGAGGGCCTCTCATACACTCCCCGTGAAGCCAGCTCGTCAAGGGCAGACGCATATATCTCATTGTGGGCCAACTACGCTTGCTACAAGCACTGTTATGCAGTGATTAAGCGCGTTAATGAACCCACCCTACACTAGGGACAGATACATGTCAGTGACTGCTGACACTTGAAACCCCAGTCCTGCAGTAAAGCATTACGAGATGCTTCCATAGGTATTGTCACTATGAAATGATCAGAGGGTTATGCTGGCTCTGGTGAGGATATGTGGTCATGCTCTCCATACAATGAGTGATGTTCTGGCTTAAAATTCATCGTTTCTCAACACATCTAATGAACATTACATATCTAACAATTCTGTATTACAGAACACCATACCAATAAGCAATCAAGAGCTGCAGAGCATTGTACCTGCCACTGATTCTATCGCTTATAAAAGCAGTAATGGTTCAAATGGCTCTGAGCACTATGGGACTTAACATCTGAGGTCACCAGTCCCCTAGAACTTAGAACTACTTAAAACTAACTAACCTAAGGACATCACACACATCCATGCCCGAGGCAGGATTCGAACCTGCGACCGTAGCGGTCGCGCGGTTCCAGGCTGTAGCGCCTAGAACCGCTCGGCCACACCGGCTGGCCGGAAAGCATAGATGTTGGAAAAGCTCCAGATGTCGATTTTACCATTTTAATCGAACCGGAGAATATACAGCACTGTAAAAATGTTCGGTTCAGTCTAATAGAGTGCAGATGCTCTGTGGAAATCTGATATACATCAAAAGCCAACTCATCACCAAATTCAGGCCACAAGTGGCCAGCAACAAAGTTTACTACATCAGGGTTGACACCAACACCAACAGCTGTCATGTTACTGTCTAAACAGTAACAGTGTTTTTAGGTACTGCTTGGAAACTACTAGACTGATGACGATGATTATGAGGTCCCATACTCCGAGGAGGATAGGGAACGATGCGGGAGACCAGCACCACCAACTAGGCAAGCTGGTTTGCCGACCGTAATGGGGATGAAGTATGATGATGAACACAACACATCACCCAGTCGTCTCGAGGCAGGGAAAATCCCTGGCCCCGCCGGGAATCGAACCCAGGACCCAGTGCGCAGGAAGCGAGAACGCTACCGGAAAACCACGAGCTGCGGACATTGGACTGAGATACTATGTATAGCATATAGTTAAAAAACGAAGTGTTACAAACATGCATAGTGTATACAAATCAGTGTAATTTGTCATAGACAGAATATATCAGTTAACCAGTTGTATCAAAAATGATTTCAATAACATTGTGGAATGTATAATGGGACATGAAGTTCATGTGGGCATCAAATTGGATGACTGCATAGCTGCATGTGAACATGAACACATACCTGTCGAATTGTTCAGTGGACAATATTTGGAAAATGTTCCAATATGGCGAAAAGTTATGATGAATAAAGAAAAACCATATAATAATAAGCTTGTATATATTACAGTAATAAAATAAATATTGTTTTAAAAAGTTACACTTGGTTAATTTCCAATTATACATATTACTGCATCCTGTATTAACTTTATATACATGAGATGTAACTCTACGTTATTATTACATAACGAAAAAGTAAAATAACTCCAACGAACTGTCAACGTCGGAAGTTACCCTTACATGGAGGGTCGCTATGATGACACTGTGATTTAGGTTTTAGCAGAAGTAAGACGGTTTTTTTTTACCGAGATTAGAGGACAGCTCCGTAATGTTACATAGGAAAATAGGCGGTGAATTCAACGATTATCAACGTGATAAGTTCTCCAAGTTCATCTCTGTGAGACATGGTGTTAGGGCGAAACTACCATTTCTCCTGCACAGGAACGTTATTATTAAAGTGTCCCTATTGATTATCTGTAGGTGTAAGATGACAAAAAAATATGATAAACTGTCTCTGAGAGAAGTAAATCTTCGACGGACGTAATATGACAAATCGGAAAAAAACAGAGATGACACAGCCATACCCATCAGAAGATACGAGTATTTAATAGATTTTCATTGGATTTTTACTGTAGTGGCTGTAGGCTGCCGGCATGTCATTTAACAAAGAGCGAATTATCTCTGAAGTGGTTGACTAAGTCAGGTGCAGGAGGAAAATATTAATCTGGATTGTGGCTCCAAAAAACAGGGTGACAGCGAGAAAAAAGGAAAAAGAACATTGAATCATGTTGTTTTCTGTACAGGAATGTTAACAACTTGTTCGCGAGCACTTGCTACCTGTAGGAGCTTGGTCCTTTGAAAAAGATTTTCTTAGCACATTATTCTGTTACCTTAACAGTTTGTCGCTATTAAAATCTGTCGAATATTTTTACAAAACACAGAGGAGGACATTTTTAGTGTTTTATTTATTATAGTATAGATATGTGGTGTCACCTCTCTCCCACACTGTAGGATAATCTTATTTGGCAGCATGTGCTTACATCATTTATTCGATGCGTGCACAATATAGTTCCGCGTATAACTCAGAATGTTTCGTCTTTTCCCTATTAAAGTACATATTTTTGACATCACTTCCCCCTTACACCTAGCGCTTACATTAAGGCCCAACAGTTTCTGTTGTAAATTACTTATATCGGCAAGTCAGTGCAATATTTCTATAGTTGGAGTCGTAAAGATTTCAGTGATATGAGTGTATGTAACGAATAATAATTATTATGTTATGGAGGATTCATGTGACAACAGATAATTTCCATGGTTTTTATCCTATTGCCGCCTCGAGTCGTAATGAGGTAAGCAGAGTGTTAAAATTACTTCTTATTGATACGCTTTATTGAATCCTGAATGTATTGATTCCTGAATGTAGTATTTTCACATCGCAAAGCACTTGTAAAAGTGATGTTATGGAATTGTGTAGTAGTAACCTAAAAGTCTAACGATAGTGCTCTACAGGGAATAAAATGATGTTTTTTAACCTTAGGAAGAATGTCTGCACCGACAAACGATGGTTTTGTGGAGGTTCTTCTCTGACTAAAATCGTCTTCACTTTTTTCTAAGAAGGTGTTAATATCACGATAGCCACCGTATTAAAAGTTGATCTGCCTAGGTATTTTGACTGGCTGGTTTGGGATAGAGTCCAGCGGTGGTTCTACGAGCATTAGGTCTGGGATGTATTCAGAGGTGAATTAGGTTTGGAATAGTGTTCAGGGGTGGATCCACCACGCTATGTCACACACGCATACACACACAATTGGGCAACTGGGTTAGGGGTTTAGAATTGGATAAGTCAATTCCTGAAACATAATTTACACGTGTTACATAAATCATCGATCATTAGAGTTTTTTAAGAAATTTTTAATTGCCACAGTTAATTGGTATTCTGTGTTAGTAGTAAGATATGAGAAAATAAAAATGGGTGTCACATTTGTTAGGTGGTCATGGGACGAGATTTTGTAAGAATTAGTATGCATAAAATGGGAACTACAGGATGTCTGTGTATACTCTAAATACTAAGGGAGAGTGATTATATGTCGGTGTACATACAGAAAATAATGTATTAGTGGATGTTTAGTAAATTAAGGGATGTACGAAAGATCTGTTTATAAATCTCCATTCCAGTTAGGATCTGCTTAAATAAAAGAGACACAACAGTACTTCACTTTTCTGTCTTGTTTAATGAAATTCGTTTTTATTTTTAGAGCAGATAGAATAATATGACTGTTGAATATGTTATCTATAATAAGAAAGGGACTTATGAAAAAGTAAATACAAAAAATGGTATTAGTTAAACTTCATGGGAATAAAGTGAGTGAGAGAGCGATCCTAGTAAAATTAACATTCATCTTTTGTCTGATAGCCTTCACCTGTTACTTCCGTCTTCACCTTTCCTCCTCCTGGCCCTGTACTGTCAAGATATAGATATTAATGTAAGTTTCTTTAAGTGAGAATAGCCGAGCGGAGTGGCCTCGTGGTCTAAGACGCCATGTCACAGATTGCGCGGCCCCTCCCGCTGGAGGCTCGTGTCCTCCCTCGGGCATGAGTGTGTGTGTTGTTCTTAGCATAAGGTAGTTTAATTAATGTGTAAGTCTGGGGACCGATGACCACAGCAGTTTGGTCCCTTAGGAATTCACTCACATTTGAGCCTTTTAAGTGAAAATCACCACTCACATTTTTGTCCAAACATTGTGTCGTGGCCCTGCATTTATAGTAATATCACCCTTTATACGTTATTAACAGGTCTTGTATCGAAATGGGAGAATCTTGCTGTATGAACGGTAATATCCGGTTTGGACGACAGCGCGATAGTTCAGAATCGTAGTAATTATTCAGAACAAGCTTGTTATTTAATTTACCAAGTCGAATTGGCTAGTCGGAACTGGCGCGCTTGATATCTTCAGAGCTGACACAATCGCGAAAAATAAGAGAATAAACCAGTTATTCGCGAAACGTATAATATTTCTGAGAGTTTAAGGATTTTCAGTTCATTGTCGATTTAACTCTCCAGTAGAGTTCAACTGGCGATTGTTCAGGGGGCTATGAAAATAGATCATTAGTATAATGTACATGTAATTTTATTTCTACAAACCTATATTTCATAAGCGTTTGTTTCTTTTCCACGTATTGCAACGAGATGTACCTATTAATATTGAAAACCTCATAAAAAGGAAACGAAACTTAATGGAAAAGAGAAACTAAATTAAAGAAGGAATATCAAATAACGAAATAATACGTGTGCAATTAATAAATTTTTGCGAAGACGTCACTGTTAGCGGCTACAACACGAGGTAGGACAATGTACGATTCATTCAGCTTAGTGCTCCATTCTGTAGCTGCAAAATTTCTTTATTTGAGACGCAGTGATTTCAAAATGTTGCAATTATTATATAATCATTGTACGTTTTGTAAACGAGCCACAAGATAGCGCAAATACGTAGGCGTGTAGCTTGACGTAGTGGTCTGCAATTGTTTTAAATAGGAAGAAGGTTTGTTTACACGTGTGTGATGATGCGCTGCTCGCAGATACCATCTGTGAACTGTTTATACACATACTGCGGTACGATAAGTAACAGCGCCGATAAACTGTATCGTACTTTAATATGGTGATAACCCGATAGCAATTCTGAATTATAAACATTGAATAAATTTTCAGCTGCCAAGATCACTAAAAACCGGTCATCTACATGAATAAATTACTTTAGCGAACTTAGCAGTTCAGAATGTATTCAGCATTCATAATGCTACTCACGTGACCACCGAGTCGCGGCCTTTAGGTGGCTTGTGGAGTATGATGTAGATATAGACTTAGGAACCATAATTAACGAGATTTCTGACTTTGAAAACCACCATCAGAGGCATTCCTGAATCTGAAGAGATACTAACTGAAAACCTTAGCTCTGCAACTTGAGCAAGAAACTTTGAAATACACCCTTCAACATGTACCAATCCAAGCAGAGTATTGGATGAACTTTTAAAGGAAACGGAAGAAGAAATAGCAGAAATATTAGAATCTCCCATTTCATCTTCATCTACATTCTCTTCCATTTCCATAATATTGTCCTCAAGTACATTGCCCTTCTATAGACCCTCTATATACTCCCTCCACCTTTCTGCTTTCCCATCTTTTCTTAGAACTGGGTTTCCATCTGAGCACTTGATATTCATACAAGTGGTTCTCAGTTCTCCAAAGGTCTCTTTAATTTTTCTGTAGGCAGTATCTATCTTACCCCTAGTGAGATAAGCCTCTACATCCTTACATTTGTCCTCTAGCCATCCCTGGTTAGCCATTTTGCACTTCCTGTCGATCTTGTTTTTTGAGACGCTCGTATTCCTTTTTGCCTGCTTCATTTACTGAATTTTTATATTTTCTCCTTTCATCAATTAAATTCAGTATTTCTTCTGTTACCCAAGGATTTCTACTAGCCCTCGTCTTTTTACCTACTAGGTCCTCTGCTGCCTTCACTACTTCATCTCTCAAAGCTACCCATTCTTCTTCTACTGTATTTATTTCCCCCATTCCTGTCAATTGTTCCCTTATGCTCTCCCTAAAACTCTGTACAACCTCTGGTTCTTTCAGTTTATCCAGTTCCCATCTCCTTAAATTCCCACCTTTTTGCAGTTTCTTCAGTTTTAATCTACAGTTTATAACCAATAGATTGTGATCAGAGTTCACACCTGCCCCTGGAAATGTCTTACAATTTAAAATCTGATTCCTAAATCTCTGTCTTACCATTATGTTATCTATCTGAAACCTGTCAGTTCCTCCAGGCTTCTTCCATGTATACAACCTTCTTTTATGATTCTTGAACCAAGTGTTAGCTATGATTAAGTTGTGCTCTGTGCAAAATTCTATCAGGCGGCTTCCTCTTACATTTCTTAACCCCAATCCATATTCACCTACTACGTTTCCTTCTCTTGCTTTTCCTACTACCGAATTCCAGTCACCCATGACTATTAAATTTTCGTCTCCCTTCACTATCTGAATAATTTCTTTTATTTCATCATACATTTCTTCAATTACTTCGTCATCTGCAGAGCTAGTTGGCATATAAACCTGTGCTACTGTAGTAGGCATGGGCTTCGTGTTTATCTTGGCCACAATAATGCGTTCACAATGCTGTTTGTAGTAACTTACCCGCATTCCTGTTTTCCTACACATTATTAAACCTACTCCTGCATTACCCCTATTTGATTTTGTGTTTATAACACTGTAGTCACCTGACGAGAAGCCCTGTTCCTCCTGCCACCGAACTTCACTAATTCCCCCTATGTCTAACTTTAATCTATCCATTTCCCTTTTTAAATTTTCTAGCCTACCTGCCCGATTAAGGGATCTGACATTCCACGCTCCGATCCGTAGAACGCTAGTTTTCTTTCTCCTGATAACGACGTCCTCTTGAGTAGTCCCCGCCCGGAGATCCGAATGGGGGATTATTTTACCTCCGGAATATTTTACCCAAGAGGACACCATCATGATTTAACCATACAGTAAAACTGCAGCCCCTCGGGAAAAATTACGGCTGTAGCTTCCCCTTGCTTTCAGCCGTTCGTTTTAGTATCACTACAACAAGGCCGTTTTGTTTAGTGTTACAAGGCCAGTTCAGTCAGTCTTCCAGACTGTTGCCCCTGCAAATGCTGAAAAGGCTGCTGCCCCTCTTCAGGAACCACACGTTTGTCTGGCCTCTCAACAGATACCCCTCCGTTGTGGTTGCACCTACGGTACGGCTATCTGTATCGCTGAGGCACGCAAGCCTCCCCACCAACGGCAAGGTCCATGGTTCATGGGGGGAGGGGGGAAGACTGTTTATAATGGATAAAAAGTGAAACAGTACAAGGTGCGGTACGAAATAACTGCGTCGTACTCTGAATAAACCGTATGAATGTGGAAGTACGTTACACTTACCGATGGTGGGACGTTGCGGAAGCGAGCGGCAATTTCAGCCTCAAAAGGAATCTTCATTTCCTCCACTAAATAATACCAGATACCGTGAATTGCTAGTGATACGCACATCTTGAACGTTCACAAAAGCAACGGCATGTGTGTGCGCGCCAGTCAATGTGGTAGCATAGCGCAATTCAAACAGTCCACTGGACGGTGTGGTGACGTAGGACCCACTTGTCGGTATTCTGATACAGACGCTTGCATTCTCAACATTCAACAGGCATATAAGGTGTGTTTTAAAATGACAAGACGATGACAAAAACAATGGATGTTATGCCTGTGTTTAGTTATCCATAAGCTGAATATTCAGTAATGAAGATGATTCAAGAATTACCCACAGCTGTGCTAAAGTAACATTGTCATAGCCACGCAAATATAAAGTGGGATCAAATTTATACTCACGAGAAGTCGTTAGAAAAATTTATGATTCAAATGATAATGAATAGCGGAAAACAAACTACACACAACGTAATATAATCTTTTCTTGTCCCGTGCACAAGAATGTTGTGCTTGAAACTAATCTAATTCACGTCTGCGTGGCTTTTCATGTAATCCACCGACCGTAGACGTCGTCAAATCTCAACGGACTGATTCCGAATGACATTCCTGAATGTTACTTACTTTTATGACGGGTCCTGAGACATCATTCCACCACGTCTACAGTCCTAAGCGCCTTGTCCTCCGCCTGCAACACCCACGTCGGAAGACCTATCCAGCCGAAATTCCTAATTAAAATTTTAATGGCTAATATAACATCAAATCTTGTCCATACTTTTTAAAGAAAAGACTGTCTACGGAATCGAACCATTTCTCTTTTAATATTATGATTTTAATAATCAGAGGAACTAAGTGTAGTGTACAGCTATTTTTTGTGATAACTATCTTACTGCTGTGACTCTGTGAAACTGGAGACAATTAAACCCATTGAAGATTCAATATTTCCATAGTTTTTAGAGCCCAGAAGAAAGACATTCGAGGTTACCGATTTGCTTCGGATAAAGAGGTGTATTCAATACAATATGAATTCTTAGGCAATCTCGAACAATTGTTTTATGAAGTCATTGAATAGCTTGTACGAAAGTGCGATAAATATATTGAAAGTTATTGTTGTTACTTTTGAAATAATACGCAAAGGATTTACTGTTTTTCCATTTGTCTCATTTTCATTCTACTCTCCCTTATACATCAGAGGATATACGAAAAAAATATTTTAATAAACCTCCATTCCAGTTCGTATCTGTTTAAAAATACAGCAGGTAAAAAGCAAAATTCAAATATCTGAATGCTCTGTTACTGGCAGGCATAGCGTATGCAATCTCTTTCATAAATTTACTAAATCTTCTCACTGTTCCATTAATAAAACATGGTCCTGCTGTGCCATGGAGCAGTTGATACTAGTTCACGTGGTACTTCGGACGTGAGTGATGTAAAAGATAGTAGATCGTCTGGATATTCTGCGGTGTGTGCGTTGAATTAGAGATACATGGTCACAGTTCCCACAGCAGAGTTAGCGAACGCTGTGTAACTACACAGGTTGTTCGGAATTTCTCATTACAGGCTTACAGGACTTCTGGAGCAGAATGAGTACCTGATATTTTACATGTCCAGAAATGTAAGGTTTCCGTTATACGACAGAGGAATATCTCTGGCCCGGGTTCTGGCGACTGCACTGAAAATTTAACAGACACCAGGTGGGATGGAGAGTCTGTAACACTGTTAGTGGTCATCATATCGAGCCGCTGTTGTAATGCATCAGTACTGATCTGTGTGTACAATTTGCTGCGTTCTTTTTTGTTTTGAAATACTACAAACAGGTAATATTTAAGTGTTAACACAAACAAATATGCTTATGTGATAAATGGATGTTTTGGTACGGTTCCTTTCGAATTTTTACCTAATAACTGCACTGCGTCACGCCTCCTCAAGCAGAAGTGAACGAATTAAACATCTGAACTGAAACTGTCGTAGCACGATAACACTACATTTGCGGACAATGAGTTCCTATTAAAATATTCTATACTCACTCCCCTCTACAAGCCCTAGACGTTTGTAACGGGGATTTTTGGACCCCCTGTATACGCCCAGTGAATGTAACTGTTTCGTGAAAGTAGGACACCACACATTAACATTCTATATTCAGAGAGATAATACCTAGATCGGTCAACTCTTAGTATGATTAATACGTTTAAATCATGATCCTAACTCTTCCTTTGAAGAACCACGATTTTAGTGCCAAAATGTAGAATTGTCAGGCAAGAATTTCCACAGTACCACTGTTTCTCGATCTAGACAATCATCTACAGGTTAAAAACATCGTTTTATTCCCTGCAGCGTACTACTATTAAGACATTTAGGCTATTACTACACAGTTCCACATCATCGCTTAATAAATGCTTTACATTGTGAAAATACTATACCAACTGAAGCACATCGGAAAGAACAACTTTTACACTCTTACTAACCTCCTTATGGCTCAAGGCAGCAGTGAGATGTACACCATAGAAAACATCTTTTATACTCGTTGTCTACACTCACATGACAATACTTTACAGCTCACACTTTAGTAAAATTACACTGATTTAGAGACACATTTATAAAAAACATTATACAGAGGAAACAGTCGGAGTTCGGAATAGAAACTATTAGGATTTAATGTAAACACTAGATAGGAGCGTGTGCTGAAAACTAATGCCTCTGATTTCTTTTTATTCTGTTCTCAATAATCGGTTGAGGTATTACATGTCATGCACATTAGTCTGTCGATTTGCATGCTTTGCTGATGCTGGTTGCAAGCCTCTGCCACAAAAGGGCGCCGAATACTAGTGTGTAACAAGGTGGTGTGTAATGTGACTATATCGGAGTGTCATAAACAGCGTGTTGTAAGCGAGCTACGAATTCAGAGAGTTCGTCCACACACAGCGCACGCTATTCTTCAGTATGACAATGCTCGACCACACGGGAGTGCTGCGACTTCTGCAGCACTCCGACTCCTTGTGTTCTCTGTCACAGATCACCCACAATTCAGTCCCGACTTGGCCCCATCGGATTTTCATCTGCTACCAAAACTTGAAGAACGCATCTGAGGACTTCGCTTTGACAGTGGTGAAGCGGTGCCAACAGAGATGACATTGTGGTTCCGTTGAACAATCTGCTGTGACATTATCAACAAGGTGGTCTCTCATTGGACGAAACGTGTTCATTGTCAGGGTGACTATGTTGAAAAATAAATATCTAGACATGAATAATAAAGATGCAGAATGTTAATAACGTATCTTTTATTTAAAAAGCTTTAAGAGTTATCACAACTAATACGGATGCATTATTTTTGGGCACACACTCGTATAAGGGGGGATGACATCACAAATGTGTACTTTAACAGGGGAATGACGAAACATCCATATTTTCTGATTTATCATACAATGTACACCAAAGATCTTTTTCTCTCAGTATCAGTTTCTCATCTATTTTGTTATTTTGCAACTACAAAAAAATGGTTCAAATGGCTCTGAGCACTATGGGACTCAACTGCTGTGGTCATAAGTCCCCTAGAACTTAGAACTACTTAAACCTAACTAACCTAAGGACAGCACACAACACCCAGCCATCACGAGGCAGAGAAAATCCCTGACCCCGCCGGGAATCGAACCCGGGAACCCGGGCGTGGGAAGCGAGAACGCTACCGCACGACCACGAGATGCGGGCTTGCAACTACACATAACTAAGGTCGATACTGTAATAATATTGTTTCCATTTAGAAGAAATGGTAGATTCGTCTTGTCATTATGTCTCATTGAGACGAACTTGGAGTATATACCATGTAGATAAATGTTAAATACACCACAAATTTTATTTTTTAACGTTACAGAAAGGTCATTCTCTAATTTTTGTCGAAAAACTCGTTTTATGTTTGCTGGAACCGATATAGAAGTCAGCCATACGTTGTGGTTACCCTTTATATGCGGATAATTTCCGATGTTAATAGCTGCTTGGCATTACCCTGATTTTTACTTCGGTTGTTCTACACAGTTTCTTGGTGGGAGATACAGTTTACTTGGGAGTAAAATCTCACGTTAGAAACATACTAAGGTTGATACTTCAATGAATACATACTACTAAGTTTTCTCCTTAAGTAGGTGTTCTGTTGTATAAAGTAACAATATGTGTATAAAACACAAATGCACATTGCTTGTCGTAATACACAAGTATGATTATAAATCCTTGATTGCAAATGATAAGAATTCAACTCTGCACCAAAAAATAATTGTCTGTATTATTTATCAAAATACTTAGGATTTAGATTAAAACACACACATCACTATTTTTGGAGCTTAATTGTTCTATAGTAATAAAAAATACACATGGATCGTATATTGATGTTACCGGTATAAGTTACAGGTTAAGAAGCGTTTCTCGATGAGCGTAGTGTGATGTTTGTGTCGCACAATGTTGGTAATACTGAATAGAGTTGTTGAGAACACATGCTTTAAGTCAGAACACTTTCACGCCTCTTTCATGCTGTAATAATAATGTAGATTTAGTTCTCATATATAAGAGTACTACAAAGAAATTTAGTAATATGCATGATTGGAAATCAAACGGATGTTATAATTTTTAAAAAAAAGTATTCATTTGATTGCTCTCTTATACACAGATCTCTGAGACGGAACTCCACATAGCATTGTAAGGATTGCAGTGTATGAAGACACACATTCAGACAACGATTACTCTATGGGATCACAAACATGGAAAACATTCCAAATATATTGCAGCTTCGCAGTATGCATCGCTTTACTGTGTAGTGATACAATACAACTGTCAAGCTGCAATGTAAGTGCCACTTTAATATGCATAAACCGCTGAATTTCCTCCATAAGTATGTGTTTTTAGGTAGAGACTAACAGTAAGTGCAAAAAACAAAGACATGTTGCTTATTGTAATGCATAAGTTCGATTCCAATTCTCCAATTGTGGATGAAAAAATTCAATCTTTTTTCAAAATAAAAATGTTCTGTCACGGTTTATTGATAATTTTTACTTATGGACCGTCTGACAGCAACTGAAAAAACACAATTTTAGTGCCATACGCGTTTCGCCTTTATTTTCTGAAAGGCATCATCAGTGGGAGGTTGCGTGGACAATTTCTTACATATTACCTCCTGTTGCATTTTTGGTGTTGTTTTTCTTCTTATGAATGCCAATTTGCAGTTTTTCCCCAGATTCCAAAGCACTATGAACTGAACGCTTGTTTCAATGCCATTCAGTTCATAGTGCTTTGGAATGTGGGGAAAAACCGCAAATTGGCATTCATAAGAAGAAAAACAACACCAAAAATGCAACATGAGCGTAATATGTAAGAAATTGTCCACGCAACCTGCCACTGATGATGCTTTGCAGAAAATAAAGGCGAAACGCGTATGGCACTAAAATTGTGTTTTATTCAGTTGCTGTCAGACGGTCCATAAGTAAAAATTATCAATATACCGTGATATTACACGCAACTGAGGGAGACACGACTACAAAAGTTTAAGATGAAAAAATGTTCTGTATTATTATTTCCGAGTACAAAACACATGCGGTACTACTTGCATATCTTATTTGTTCTACAGCAGTAAAATAAAAAAGGCACGTGGATTATATGGGTGTTGGGATTACTTCTGAAAAAATCATGTTATGGGATTCATTAGTTGTGGCAGATCTAGCAGAAAGCCACCGGTAGAGCCAGCTTTACTTGCTCGTCAGTTCATCATAATAAATTGTACAGAAACATCTCACAATACTTGGCTGCACGGCTGGACAATGCAAGAGTTGCAGTCGCTGGTTCAAAAAGATTACTTTATTTGCTCCTACTTTGGCATGGGCCAACTAATATGCTTATTCAGGTGTGCTGCCTGCAGCAAACCTTGGCGTACCCTGAGCGGCACTGAAGTCATGCAGCGGTGCATGTACTGATGTGAGGGTGGGCCGCAAAGAGAAATGGGTGTCTGCCCTCGGTCAGTGGTGTGGCGAGTCTGTCACACTTAAGAAAAGACAAACTGCGTCGGCAGCTGAATGAAGGTTTCGCACAGACTTTGGGAAAGGCTGTGCCGGGATCAGTTTGTCTGAAATAAAGATGTGACTGTCCTCTTCCTTTCTACTACCCCCGGTGGTACAGCACGACCACAAAAAAGAATGCCTGTGGAAATTTTTATACATGCAACCACAGGCCCACATTGTATTTTGTTTATGCTCCTCCTGAGTGTAATTTAGCAATGTCTTTCGCAGCTTGCAGCGTATTTTGAACATCATAGTGGTGTAGATCAATCAATGGCTCTGAGCACTATGGGACTCAACATCTTAGGTCATAAGTCCCCTATAACTTAGAACTACTTAAACCTAACTAACCTAAAGACATCACACACACCCATGCCCGAGGCAGGATTCGAACCTGCGACCGTAGCAGTCCCGCGGTTCCGGACTGCAGCGCCAGAACCGCTAGACCACCGCGGCCGGCAGTGGTGTAGATGCCTGGTCATGTAATATGCATTCTATCTCACTTGCATTTTTCTAATTCCCCACCACTTTTATACCGGACTATGTCCACTACAGTGTCATGGTGTCTTACTTAACTTGGTAAGACGTTTGATAGTGATATCATAGTATGGTGACCATACTAGGTCATAAATTATACTAATTATACTATTTATACTAATTAAGTAAGGTTATTTTAAACCTATCCAGCAGCCATATTGGGTCATAAATTGTAGTAATAAAAGACAGGTGACGTAAATATAGGGACACTCAGTGTGGGTAATAAATTATAGCGATAAGGTAAGTGGAGGAAATGTGATAACCATATAGGCTGGCTTCATATGCCTTGGTCAGTTGGAGAACATCCCATCTCTGATCTTGAATCACCTGCAATTTATATGTTAGGGAACTAGCCTAGAAGAGAGTGGGCTGGGGGAAGTGGAAGGGCGAAGGGTGGAGGAGAGGTGAGATCTGGCAGTAATCCAGTTTGGCCTGAAACCCACACACTTTCTCTCCCCGTGTGGCCTATCGGCGTGGTCTTCATGAGGCTGCAGTGTGTGAGAGATTTCATGAATACACATTATGTAACTTACCAGATATTGCTGAGGATGATCCATCCTAGCTCATCTTACGGTACAGCCACCTGCCTTGCACGTGTGGCCGTACGGATCTCACTTGTATCTGCATAAAACAAGGTAAATTTTTTAAGTGCTCGCTCATGTGGAGGCGAGTGACGGAATGACAGTTGGGTGGAGCTGATCTGCATGGAAAGCGAGTGGTGGGGGGCCACTCGCTCGTCATTGTTCTGTGCATGAAGTCCTCTAGGCAGAACGGTACAGACAGAGAGAGTAGCCATGGACTTGTGATGCACCAACGGAGGAAACACTATGTTCTGGTAGACATCAAACTGTGCCTACCAGAACATAGTGTTTCCTCCGTTGGTGCATCACAAGTCCATGGCTACTCTCTCTGTCTGTACCGTTCTGCCTAGAGGACTTCATGCACAGAACAATGACGAGCGAGTGGCCCCCCACCACTCGCTTTCCATGCAGATCAGCTCCACCCAACTGTCATTCCGTCACTCGCCTCCACATGAGCGAGCACTTAAAAAATTTACCTTGTTTTATGCAGATACAAGTGAGATCCGTACGGCCACACGTGCAAGGCAGGTGGCTGTACCGTAAGATGAGCTAGGATGGATCATCCTCAGCAATATCTGGTAAGTTACATAATGTGTATTCATGAAATCTCTCACACACTGCAGCCTCATGAAGACCACGCCGATAGGCCACACGGGGAGAGAAAGTGTGTGGGTTTCAGGCCAAACTGGATTACTGCCAGATCTCACCTCTCCTCCACCCTTCGCCCTTCCACTTCCCCCAGCCCACTCTCTTCTAGGCTAGTTCCCTAACATATAAATTGCAGGTGATTCAAGATCAGAGATGGGATGTTCTCCAACTGACCAAGGCATATGAAGCCAGCCTATATGGTTATCACATTTCCTCCACTTACCTTATCGCTATAATTTATTACCCACACTGAGTGTCCCTATATTTACGTCACCTGTCTTTTATTACTACAATTTATGACCCAATATGGCTGCTGGATAGGTTTAAAATAACCTTACTTAATTAGTATAATTAGTATAATTTATGACCTAGTATGGTCACCAAACTATGATATCACTATCAAACGTCTTACCAAGTTAAGTAAGACACCACGACACTGTAGTGGACATAGTCCGGTATAAAAGTGGTGGGGAATTAGAAAAATGCAAGTGAGATAGAATGCATATTACATGACCAGGCATCTACACCACTGCCGGCCGCGGTGGTCTAGCGGTTCTGGCGCTGCAGTCCGGAACCGCGGGACTGCTACGGTCGCAGGTTCGAATCCTGCCTCGGGCATGGGTGTGTGTGATGTCTTTAGGTTAGTTAGGTTTAAGTAGTTCTAAGTTATAGGGGACTTATGACCTAAGATGTTGAGTCCCATAGTGCTCAGAGCCATTGATTGATCTACACCACTATGATGTTCAAAATACGCTGCAAGCTGCGAAAGACATTGCTAAATTACACTCAGGAGGAGCATAAACAAAATACAATGTGGGCCTGTGGTTGCATGTATAAAAATTTCCACAGGCATTCTTTTTTGTGGTCGTGCTGTACCACCGGGGGTAGTAGAAAGGAAGAGGACAGTCACATCTTTATTTCAGACAAACTGATCCCGGCACAGCCTTTCCCAAAGTCTGTGCGAAACCTTCATTCAGCTGCCGACGCAGTTTGTCTTTTCTTAAGTGTGACAGACTCGCCACACCACTGACCGAGGGCAGACACCCATTTCTCTTTGCGGCCCACCCTCACATCAGTACATGCACCGCTGCATGACTTCAGTGCCGCTCAGGGTACGCCAAGGTTTGCTGCAGGCAGCACACCTGAATAAGCATATTAGTTGGCCCATGCCAAAGTAGGAGCAAATAAAGTAATCTTTTTGAACCAGCGACTGCAACTCTTGCATTGTCCAGCCGTGCAGCCAAGTATTGTGAGATGTTTCTGTACAATTTATTATGATGAACTGACGAGCAAGTAAAGCTGGCTCTACCGGTGGCTTTCTGCTAGATCTGCCACAACTAATGAATCCCATAACATGATTTTTTCAGAAGTAATCCCAACACCCATATAATCCACGTGCCTTTTTTATTTTACTGCTGTAGAACAAATAAGATATGCAAGTAGTACCGCATGTGTTTTGTACTCGGAAATAATAATACAGAACATTTTTTCATCTTAAACTTTTGTAGTCCTGTCTCCCTCAGTTGCGTGTAATATCACAGTATATTGATAATTTTTACTTATGGACCGTCTGACAGCAACTGAATAAAACACAATTTTAGTGCCATACGCGTTTCGCCTTTATTTTCTGCAAAGCATCATCAGTGGCAGGTTGCGTGGACAATTTCTTACATATTACGCTCATGTTGCATTTTTGGTGTTGTTTTTCTTCTTATGAATGCCAATTTGCAGTTTTTCCCCACATTCCAAAGCACTATGAACTGAATGGCATTGAAACAAGCGTTCAGTTCATAGTGCTTTGGAATCTGGGGAAAAACTGCAAATTGGCATTCATAAGAAGAAAAACAACACCAAAAATGCAACAGGAGGTAATATGTAAGAAATTGTCCACGCAACCTCCCACTGATGATGCCTTTCAGAAAATAAAGGCGAAACGCGTATGGCACTAAAATTGTGTTTTATTCAGTTGCTGTCAGACGGTCCATAAATAAAAACTATCAATATACCGTGACAGAACATTTTTATTTTGAAAAAAGATTGAATTTTTTCATCCACAATTGGAGAATTGGAATCGAACTTATGCATTACAATAAGCAACATGTCTTTGTTTTTTACATTTACTGTTAATCTCTACCCAAAAACACATACTTATGGAGGAAATTCAGCGGTTTATGCATATTAAAGTGGCACTTACATTGCAGCTTGACAGTTGTATTGCATCACCACACAGTAAAGCGGTGCATACTGTGAAGCTGCAATATATTTGGAATGTTTTCCATGATTGTGATCCCATAGAGTAATCGTTTTTAATATCCTACTATGAACGCTGCCGCACCCTGTATAAGACATAGACGGTTGTAATTTGTGGCAGCATGTGAAGCATCCCAAAAAGGTTTCTGTAGATTTTTTCTAAATAATTCTTTTATACGTATTGCAGTTTCTACATGACTACCAGGCGTATGTGGTGTGATTTGGGGAAACGATATCACCCATTCTTCTCCAAAGACGCGAATTTCAAAAGAAGTCGTCAAACATTATGTCGATTAAGGGTTGGTGCGACAAGTTCCTCGCCACTGGGAGTGTAAACAGACATCAGACCATCACAATAGCTAAGCTTTCCTCGCTCTACAGTTTGAAAAATGCTGCATAAACGACTTCGCCTGCACACTTACAACGATCGGTTTGTGCAGACATTGAAGTGAAATGATTTACACGTTAGCCATAAATGTGCTATTGAGATGCTGGACTGGTTAAGGCGAAATCCCGTCTACAGTGACTAGGAAATGTCGTTTACTCTGACGAAACAGCCCACCACACACGTGGGAAGGTTAACTGGCACAACATTTGCTTCTGGGATTCGGGAAACTCCCACAGTTTTTGGGAATATGTCAGAGACAGCGAAAAGGTGAACTGATAGATGAACTGACTTGGAATGGATTCGTACGCCTATGACAGAAATGGGACTATTGGGAAAGTAATAACTTTCTTTGGGTCGTATCGTATCTTCAGTCATTTTTCGGACGTCTCATGTGAAGTCGAGGAATATGACCCTTCATCCAAAAGCCAAAATCACAGAGACGTCGTCCATCTCTTCCCTATGAAGAGCTAGTACAGTCCAAAAGCGCAGATCGACGATAGGACATTCAAGGAAACTGAAGACCCACTCGACGGTCGTGAAAATTCCACGGGAAGGGCTGCGTTCGATGCTCATCATAATGAAGATTATGTAACAAGACGACCAGAAAAAGAGGATCTGCCAGTGGTATCATAGAGAGGGCCATTGATGAACTATCGCACGGTATTAGCCGAGCGGTCTGAGGCGCTGCAGTCATGGAATGTGCGGCTGGTCCCGGCGGAAGTTCGAGTCCTCCCTCAGGCATGGGTGTGTGTGTTTGTCCTTAGAATAATTTAGGTTAAGTAGTGTGTAAGCTTAGGGACTGATGACCTTAGCAGTTAAGTCCCTTAAGATTTCACGCACACACATTGATGAACTCTAGATCCAGCGAGCTGTAGTCGGCTCAAAAGAGAGTTCTGGAATAGCGGGATGAGATTATTTCAGGACAGGGAGCAATGCCCTGAACTGCAGCGCATGGAGGGTTGAGAGTGGAATGACATAGAGTGATAACAACAGCATACATAGTGTCATCGACGGAAGTGAAATAGAAGACACCACAGAGAAAGTGCGTCTAAGGGAAAGTAAATTTACTGTACAAAAGACTAGCTGGACAGAACTGAGAGGGGTACTTCATTGTCCAGGAAGTCCACGACTGAGTAATGATGTAGACTTGAAAGTGCAGGAAGTCACAGTATCTATACATAGACTAGATTAACGACTGGGATGATTTCTATCACGCGAGGTCCTTCTACAGAACCTACTGCAGAAATTAAGACATGAGACACGGGCACTCAGAAAGCACTAGCAGAACTGCGCATCCGTGAGGAAAAGTTATGGAAAATAAAAATCAGACGATTGAGACAGTTCGTGGAAACTAACTTAAAAACTAATCCCTGAGGAATACCCTACCAAGCGGCCAGTGAGAAAATACTGTCATCAACAGGCTTGTCAACACTCGAAAGAAATTATGGATCGGTAACACATCTGTTATCAGTTTGTGCCTTACTAATGGAAACATTGTTTCCTGACGAAGATATGAAGAGGACGAGACAGAAGATCAAGGCAGATAATATTAAGATTAAAAAAGAAAAAGAAAATGAAAAATATCCATGACTGGATGGGAGCTCTGCTGAAGTTAGTTAGTTGCATGTTCCATAGCTAATTTGAAGGATTCTGTCATCGAAATGATATGGAACGAGTTAGTTTACAGGATAAGTAAACATGATTAGTTTAACATTGAAGAAAGCATTATTTTTTTTAGTTCTGGTGAAATAAAATAAACCTAGCTACGTATTTAAAAACATATTATGCCAAAGTATTACAAAATCATAGACTGCTACATGGGATAAGCCTTATCAGTACTGATTCAAAAGAGGCAGATCAACTGATCTCATTCTATGTAAGTTGTAGGGGTGATAATACTAGTGTAGCTTCGGTTAAGCCATTTTGGCCTACTTCCTCTCGTCGCCTTAGGAAACTGCAGTGTTCAGTGGCGCAGTAACACTGCCTGAGAACTACTGATATGGGAAACACGCATCTTTAGTTTACCCACGAAAGGAAATCACTTAGACCATATCGAAAGACTGTACACAGGGATCAGTGTTTGTTCCAGCGCAGCATTGAATCCCATGCTACAGAAGTTAAATGACAGCGGTAACATAAGCAGAATGGTCGTATTTTCATATGACGTGTTGTTCGCTGTGATGACTCGAAAAGGTTATAAAAGACAGATGTAATTCTGCGCTTGATGAACCTGAAGGATGATGTCGAAGTGTCATTAGCACCTCAGAAAACTGCGTACCTCATCCTGCAAACGAATATAGCAAGAAATGTAAAACAGATTAATTGATGTAACGATCAGAAGAAGCATGGTAACGGGATACCTAGGGCTATTCCTGGATGAAACTTGTAATTTCACATGTCATACAGAAGAGACAAGCAGAAAAGGAACAAACGGGACGCACAAAATTGTAACTTCCGCAGATAGGCTGTTTAGCCTGTCCTCGAAAACAATCACAGCATACCACCAATCTACGTTTACCATCGGTCGTAGGATATGGTCACCTGATGAAGCTTCATTAATCAGAAAATTTCAACAAAGCGTGCTACAGGGATAAACGGTCGGCTGCTGTAAGATCTAAAGGCGATTAGATGCTGCGAGATATCGTACCTTGCGGCAAGTTTTCAGTGTGACAGTATGTGTAATGACGTAACTGTCACGCGCTGCACTAAAGAATTAGATTCGCCGAGGCAACAGCAACACAGAGATAGATGTAACTGAGCTACATGTAACTGAAATGCTCGCGAATTTACGTAACAGGCACAAAATGTTAATACTAATTCACACACAAGGGTGAGTGCAGATATGACCCTCGTAGAGAGCCAGCACATTTTTGCCCCTACTTGACTCACCTCTTGGTTGCGGAGAAGCTCCGGGTATGCGAGCAGTTGCATCTGCTGTGTGAGTTTGGAACTCTCCTTGTACAGCACGTCACGCCTCCTCTTCGTCTTGAGCACTTCCTGTCTGGCCTGTTGACAAAGATGCAGATCGTAACTGCTGTATCCAATTGTACATTCATGCCCATAGTTAGGAACTATTGTAGCTGCCGATACCAACCGGCCGCCTCGACTCGTGACGTTATCATAATGGCGGGCATAAGCCACTATACGAAATTCAATGTGTTTAAAATACATTCACACAGAGAACTATAATTCTTTTCATGACATCACACAACTTTACCTAGATCTCGATTCACGTTAAGGATCAGTAAGTCACAACTTACATTTCGCATTCACATTCATTGTCTTTATCAAGTCACAACTGAACTGTATGCTTTCAGCATAATCTCGATGGCGGACTACGCTACATGTCACAGATCAGTTTCGCATCACTACTTGCACTCAAAAGATGCAACATGAAGGAATTATCTGAATGGGACGTAAATTGGTGCCATTTCTTTTCATAGCAAGACCCCTTTAATTTTCATCCGCTGAAGTCTTACAACACAGCGGTACGTTGACGATATTCTATTTCCTGTTTTGGTGCCCTTAATGGCAAGTCATCCTCGGCTTACATTTCAGATAATGCCCATTCACACTCGGCACGCATTTCTACTACTTGTCATCATACTTGGTAAAACCTACCTTGGTCGGCAAGGATATCCTCAGGACGTTCGACAACTCTACCAATCAAAGCCAAGTCGAATAACTGCTGCCATAGGGGCCAGAGGTGAACAAACACATTACTGACTTGCTCAATTTGTAAAGCTCTTTCTGCTGAATAAATCATCCCTTTTTTGAAAAATTGTAATCATTTGTTTGTCTGTACGTGTACATCACATCTACTAATTTTCGTACCATCTGGATAATTCCTTCGAGGTGCATCTTTGCTTTTTTTATTTGTTTTAGAGTGTATATTCCGAAAAGTAACACACTCATAGAAGCAAAATAAATGTGATCGGTGTACTGATCTCAGTCCAGCTTCATTGAGTCACAGATCAAAACTAACTCCACTATCAGCAGTTTAAACCCACTTGTAAGTTAATGTATCTTCGATATTCAAATTTGGCACACATACAGGAACTTCATGAGTATCACCACTGTGTGCTTTATAGCCACCTAGCTCCAACAGGAGCCGAGAAACGAAAAACAAACGTGTTGTTTCAGTCCCTGTCATATAAGCTACTTCCAGCTCCTGCTCTGTGACCTGCCCTGCCCAGCGGGCATTTGGTGTTGGAGTAGAATCGGCCTGCTTTGTCAACCCGTTTGGTAAGTGTTACATGTATGAATGGGCTCAACTGAGCAGAGTGATGGAGGAGGAGAATGATAGTGAGAGAGGGGGAGAATAAGGTGGACTGAGAAAGGAGAGAGAGAGGTAGACAAAAACAGGGGAGGAGGTGGTAGTCAAAAAGAGAGGTGAGAAGGGCATGGCGGTTAGAGAGAGAAAGAGGGTGAGATGGAGAGAGAAATCGAGAAGGAGGAGATGGATAGAGAAAGAGGGAAGGAAGATTGTTATGAAGATATCATTGACATATCTAGCAGAGGTACATGTGTGGGTGGGAACAGCTGAACAGCTAGAGGAAGGTGGTAAAATATGGATAGTGGGGGAGGAGGACGTCAGGTGGAAAGAGAGAACCTGGAGGACAGCTTAGACATAGGGAGGAGCAGGAGAAGATGGAGAAAGGGAAGAGGAGAAGGAGATGGAGAAAGAAAGTGGGAAGAATGAGATGGAAAGGGGAAGTGGAGATGGACAAAGAGAGTTTGGAAAAGGATGAGATAAATGCAGAGAAGAAGCAGAGGAGATGGATGGAGACAAGAGCGAGAAGAGATGGATGGAGACAAGGTCGAGTAGGGGATGGATTATATATATGTCCATCCCCTACTCGACCTCGACATATATATATATATATATATATATATATATATATATATATATATATGTATGTATGTATAATGTGTGTGTATGTTTTCTCTGTATCTATACTTGTTGACCATATAACGATTTTTTCTGTAAAAACGACAATTTATTTCTATTCAAGAATTCATCTGTGGCAGAGGAGGAGTGATTTACGAGAATTATTTCTAACCTGCATTTCAAAACAATTCGGCTATCTGTCATACATTTTTTTCTCGTGGGTAGACTGCCAGACAGTTTTGTGGCTGCATATTTCACCCCTTTCTGTGTCAAAGGTAGATTCATTAAATGATAATTCCTACTAATGCTGTATTTGAGTGTACTGCTGTTATTCAGATAAATTGTTGATATCAAATTTCACAAGCAACACGTGTAATGCAAGGCTCTGGATAATATTCCCATCTAAGAACGAAGTCTTTCGCGAAGGTACTGACTTGTAAAACATTCCGATTTTTCTGTTGTGTCAATTCGGGATAAAATCTAGAGCTTCCGATGATAGCCTTCATCGCCATCGTCAAGATCAACTGACTGTCTTCACTGTTACTGTGGTTCACTTACATAGCCTGTGGACGGCTTCTGATTGGTCGGCGATTACGTACTGCTTTTGCAGACGGTGTCAATGTCTGCGCTGGTGGCTCCTCCGCTTCCATGGGAACGGAAACACTGAGGAATGTCTCTGCTGCTTCTCTGCATCGAGCGCTCGTTTACATGCACCGCTCAGATAATATCCGCTATCACGGTTAAAGTTATTCTCCCTCATTCTTATTTCAACAGTCTCCTTAATAACAGAATCCCAGTATGTAGCGGCATGGGACAAAATTTTTGTTTCATCAAATAGCATTTTATGATTTTTACGAGGCTGTCCTCCGCAATTGCCGATTCTCTAGTTCTCTATTTTTAATATGCCGTTGGTGTTCTGCACAACAGTCGGAAACTGTACGAATGGTCTGACATATATAATTGCTTCCACATCCACAGAGGATATTATAAATTCCAGGGATCCTGAGGCCGAGACTGTCCTTAACAGGGTGTGAGCGTGTGATTGCTATTCTGTTATTCTGCGCAACAGATTAATCTGAGATGTACCCTTTACCCTGTGGCTCTTGCAAGATGTAATTTCCACCCCCACACTACTACAGAAGTCAGACAGACGCTCCTAACGTTCTAAAGAGAAATGCCCGAAAAACTTTCAGCAATAAATATCTTCTGGAGTCGTCCGCAGTAAGGAAATGACACAAAAATTCACAAAATTTCTTACGTAACTAGTGGGATACTTGGGTACTGGAGTAGTGCTAGTTAGTGTAAGAAAAACGTAAAACTAACGAAAATTGTTATTTATTTCTCAAAAATTCTGAGAAACCACAATGGCACTTTTAGTTATGAATTGAACAAGTTATATTCCGGTTCTTTTCGGAAAGTGAAGTTACCTCTCAAGCATAGGAATCGCTGATGAAATTTCTATACAAAGTTTAAGATTGTTATTGACTTGGCAGAATGGCTGAGAGCCACACCTACTCAACTTGAATAATTATCTGTTAGAATGTTGCTAGGTATGGTCGAGGCTGTCGCGTGTGAAATGCAGTGAAGGGTACTGTTGTGGAGGAAATATGGAGCTTGCAATAGCTGTAGCGCACAATACCATAAGCTGCGATGACTACTGACTGGGCCTCTCACTGCTGACAAATAAGATAACTCTCGTTCTATCTGGATTGACCTCCGTCAATCAAACTCTCCCTATGCCTTGATGAAGTCAAGGACTCCTATTCGCCCCTAGTCCAACTACTGGCGTGGTGCGCCGGTGAGATAACCAGTCCACCACGATGCCACTCAAAAATTCGCTCGCAGGCGTTTAACTATAGCTCTGTCCATTCACACCGCACAATAACTGTGTCGGCCAACACGGTGAACAACGCTTAATCACAAGGACTCAGTGTAGAGTCGCACTTCGACTTGCTCTCGACAGAGGTGCTCTCCCAGTGAAGTACTGAGGAGAGACTTGTTCCTCGCTCTTTGAGTACATGTACGAGCGCGCACGCTCTCGTTATGTGTTCTCGCCCCAGGAGCCACAACGGAATGACCCTTCTCCACGCCAGACGTAAAGGGGTGTATCTTTCGGTCTCTTCCATTACACCTTCAGCTCAAGGCGTCAGAAATATCGTCTGACAATCATCATTGCTCTTCTAAAACAGGAGAAACCTGGAAACCTGTAGTATTGGCGTTTGGTGTTTTCTGTCTCCCTGTGAAAATCTCTGAAACTGCGTGCTATATGTAAAGAATACGTAAGCTGGCCGCTCCCACACAATGTAGCGGAATTTGCTTTTAAGTTGAACACGGGTTCGTTCCCCCTTTTCACTCGGGCCAACGGTGTCTGCTCTACGGGCGGTAACTGGTCGACATAGATAGGCTGAGTCGCCCTCTGAAGGGACCAGCCCCCTGCCATGTGGTTTGCGTCTCCTAAACTAAAAGCAAGCCCCTGCGATCGTCGTGTCTGGAATGTGTGTGTCTGCCAGCCTCGAGTATTTCAACCATGGTGCGCTTACTTGTTATTTGCATATCGTTTACATGAATTCAGACAACATTGACTTTATCTTATCGAGTTTGAGTTCGAATGAAGCGTCTTGATGTGCAGAATATGATTGTGAGTGCAGAATATGTAAGCAATGAAGGTCAGGAGACCACGACGTCTTACAGTTTTCTTAGGAGGACGAAAACTTGGCCTTATACCCCGTCTACCCAGGAGTCTTCCTATTTTGCTGGATGTAGCACTACAGAAAGGAAGAACAGCAATCGAAGGTTCAACCTGTGAGCGTGCAGCATTTGCTCGTTTCCTTCTCTTGGAGAACGCTGCCTTTGTCATCGCTGCATAATAGCCATTTTTTCGGAACACGGACTTCAGATGGTTAATTTCGGACTTCAAGTTGTTCTCGTCAGAAACAGTTTTTGCTCTATACAGCAACGTGTCCAAAACGGCTTTCTTCTGAACAAGGTGATGAAAACTCGGTACCTTAAGATATAAATCGGTATGCGTCGGCTTGCGGTACACAGAATGGCCGAGACGCCCCTCTGCCGGTCGTTGTATTGAAACGTCTAAGAAAGGCAACCCTTCTTCCTTCACCATCTCGACAGTGAATCGGATGTTCGCATGTATGCTATTCATGTGTTCCAGGAATTGTTCGGAAGCTTCTGCGCCGTGTAGTCAGACCATAAATGTATCGTCAACATAACGATAAAATAAGGATAGACGGAGGGGAAGCCGAATTTAACGCACGTTCCTCAAAATTCTGCACAAAAAAGTTAGCCAATGATGGAGACAACGTAAAGCCCATTGCCACAACATCCGTCATTTTACAAAATTTACTAGCATACAAGAAGTAGGTGATCGTCATCACATGCTGGAACAACTTTATAGTTTCAGGAGGAAAAAGATCCGGCAGCATTTTCAAAGCGCCCTCCACAGAAACTTTTGTGAACAGCGATACCACATCCAGACTGACTAAAATGTCATTTGGACCAACTCTAATCCGTCTGCCTTTCTCAATGAACAGCTAGGAATTTTTTATGTGATGTTCACAACGGCCGACCAATCAGAAGCTGTCCACGGGCTACGTAAGGACACCGCAGCAGCAGTTGCTCCTGACGATGACGATGGAGGCTGTAGTCGAAAATGCGAGATCTTACCCCGACTTGACGCGGCAGAAAAACCGAGAATGTTTAACATAATATTACCATCTGCTTAAAAAGATGCCAGGAAAGTACGACAGTTAACTCCACAAACAATTCCAACAACTTTTTTGTGCAATGAACGCTTTTGCCTAAGTGAGCAGTTATCCCAGAATATTATCCTATAAAGCATCGGTGAACGGAAATATGTAACATACGTTACCTTAATGAATTCTGTACCCCAAAGTTTCAAATTATTCCTATGACGATAACAGCCTAACGTAAACATTTTAGCAATTACATAAAGACAGAAAACTCTTAACTATGATTAGGGACATAATCAAATGCCCTTGACAAATCACAAAAGATCGCAAAGGAGGTACTATATTATTTAAAGCTTTTATCACATGTTCAGTAAATGTTTAAACAGGTGATTCAGTAGAATGGCCATTTTCAAATTCATGCTGTGGTTGGCTGTATTTAATTTTAGTTCATAGCACTTCGTATGGTTGATTATTTTGAATTTCCTTTAAGAAGGGGAAATGTGCGAACAGTTTCCTATCGTTTCATAGAACGAAAACTAGGCAGGGGCTTTGATTGCCTGGTGGCAGCTTAGACTTGATCTCTTTCTCTGGTCTATCAGAAGGAAGGAAGATTGGAAATGGCAATTTCTTTTCATCCTCATTTCTAGGATCATCTCTGTAACGTTTGATTTTGCTTAACACGTTCTCCGTGAGTTTCTTATTTACTAATTTAGTTTCTTTTCGCGATTCCTTAATTGGTTCGCCGGCCGCGGTGGTCTCGCGGTTAAGGCGCTCAGTCCGGAACCGCGCGACTGCTACGGTCGCAGGTTCGAATCCTGCCTCGGGTATGGATGTGTGTGATGTCCTTAGGTTAGTTAGGTTTCAGTAGTTCTAAGTTCTAGGGGACTGATGACCACAGAAGTTAAGTCCCATAGTGCTCAGAGCCATTTGAACCTTAATTGGTTCTTCCTAAGCTTATTTTGGACTCTTAACATTTTGCTCATTACCGTGCAAAGTGCTTATATTAATGAGTTTGAGTATGCAGTAAAGACCGTATAATAAATTCGCTCACTCCTCAAGAAGACCGCTGACGACTCAAGAAGAATAGAATCAATTCATCACTATTAATGACGTCGTAGAGCAGAGCCTATCCTCAGCGACATAAATACTCCTCCACCCCCCCCCCCCCCCTCCACCAACAAGCTTTTGGCACTCGATTAGTACGTTCGATGCTGTTCGTGCCATTTGCACTCGATTTTAAGCTTATGGCGTAGTGACATCTCACGTGTGAGATTGTTCTAGTGTTGGTCTTGCAGTCGCTGTACTACGAGACGATCAGCGATCCGAAGCCATGGCAGATGCAGTCCAGCATCCAGTACTGACGTCAGCACAGCATCCTGCGCTGATGTATAGTCCGAGGGTCTACCAACGAGACTAAGGTCCACGACACAAGTAAGTTGCCCTAAACTCCAGCGTCACACGGGTCTGAAGGCCTACCGTACCGACGGGTCAGATCAGCTTTCAGCACGACTACACGGCATCTGACATCGCGGTCCGCCTAAGAGGAAAACGCGGGCACTGATCTGGCAGGTATTGAGTATTCTCTAAAACCGCTTGTGAGTCAAAATACACGTGCTGTGATCACCTCTATCTCCAAGCAGAGATGCCGTCGGGATGTGCCTAGCTCGTTAGTGGCCAACAAAACCACCACATCAGGGTGTTGTCCAACTCTACTCCGAGATGATACGGCGTCCTCGGAAACCATGAGTCTGCTATTGAATTCGGCCGATACTTCTACGGATTACGTAGCCACCATCTGGCGGAGAAGAAACAGCAACGACTTGCATTTTCAGTAATAAATGATACAATTTTGAATATTGTTTTATTGTGTCTAACGACGCCGCACGGGTCCCTGGTCTGCATCCTGACAAAGTAGTATGGGTTTCCACTCCGAACGAGGGCAGCCTCTAGAAATTGCTGTACATAAGTGCTCCAGACCCAGCGCCTGCCAGAGTTGGTTGCCCTACAACGATCCAGCATTCTAACATCAGCAACAGTGACAGAGCGTGAATCAAACAGAAACGCCGGCAGGTGTGGCAGAGCGGTTCTAGGCGCTTCAGTCTGGAACCGCGCGACCGCTACGGTCGCAGGTTCGAATACTGCCTCGGGCGTGGATGTGTGTGATGTCCTTAGGTTGGTTAGGTTTAAGTAGTTCTAAGTTCTAGGAGACTGATGACCTCAGATGCTGAGTCCCATAGTGCTCAGAGCCATTTTTTTTCAAACAGAAACTTTGATATTGCTTCTCAAAAGAAAAATAGTTTACTTTGCTGTGTCCAGGTTAGCACTTAGTCTTTGAAGTGACATTGTATAGACTGAGGGAAGCGAAATTTAACGAGAGAAGCAGCAGCATGTACTACTTGTAGAAAATACGATGACATGATAGACGATTCTTCAGAGTGTCGTTGGTTAATGGTTAGACGTAGGTATGAAATATAATTGTTTTATTTTTGCAACTGTTTGTTGTCAGAAGTAATACTAGTTGATTTGTGTTAAAGAGGAAAGGTAAAATTGCACAAACACTGGCAGCTAGTACTAGCTAGGCTACAGGCGCTCTTACGGAGCTGGTTTCTAAATTCTTGGAGGATAATGAACAGCAGAAAACACTTACCTAAAAGTTAACGCATCTAGTACAATCATTATTGACAGAACAACACCCTCAATGGGGTTTGTGTGAGACTGAAACGGTAATAAGTGCCTCTTCGTCATTCACTGTTCCTTCAACCGCAAATCTAGTTACTCCTTTGTCCGGGAAAACAACAGAGGACCTAACTGCATTTATAGGCGATGTATTATCCACAGCCGCTTTAAGTAGCTGGTCAGACAAATCATGCTTGCGGATGGCCAAGTTACGCATCACAGGCAAGGCAAAGAGCTACCTCTCGTGTTACGAAGTTCTGAATAAAGTATCCACACATGTAAGTTAGCAGAAGGTTTGCATCAGAGGTACAGAAAACAGAACACTACACGGTTTTTTATGCAGGAACTCAACAGATTAACACAAAAGGCGAATGAAACACAGAAATCGTTTTCTGACATAATAGGCAAAATTAATACACAGACTTACGAGTTGACGCGCAAGCCACATGGGGACGGCGTCTTGCTCAAAGAAACGGTAAATAGAGCGTCTGGTGTATTATTCAGCGGGTTCCAACCAGATTTTTTACGAAGGATGCGAATGGAACATTCTGAGGATTTAGTAATGGTATTCCACATTGTTACACATTTACAAGAAGTGGATAGTGCAACTAAGCGTACAGGACGGGAAAAGTTCAGATATAGTAGAGGATGTTGCCGTCGTGGTCAGCAGGGGCACTTAAAGAAACAACGTCACGAATGACAATGTTACACACATCAAAAAAGGTTTTGCATCACCTCGATTCCGAGAGTTCCGGGACCTGTGCAGAAAATTGGAATAGAGATCAACTTGAACCTCATTTCCGCCCTTTTTATTGCTCATGAAAACCATACATAGCAATGTTGTACCACCATACAGCGAGGCCTTCAGAGGTGGTGGTCCAGCTTACTGTACACACCGGTACCTCTAATACCCAGTAGCACGTCCTCTTGCATTGTTACATGCCTGTATTGATCATGGCATACTATCCAAAAGTTCATCAAGGCACTGTTGGTCCAGATTGTCCCACTCCTCAACGGCGATTCGGCATAGATCCCTCAGAGTGGTTGCTGGGTCACGTCGTCCATAAAAACCCCTTTTCAATCTATTCCAGGCATGTTCGATAGGGTTCATGTCTGGAGAACATGCTGGCCACTCTAGTCAAGCGATGTCGTTATCCTGAAGGAAGTCATTCACAGGATGTGCACGATGGGGGCGCGAATTGTCGTCCATGAATGCCACCCCAATATGCTGCCGATGTGGTTGCACTATCGGTCAGAGTATGGCATTCATGTATCGTACAGCCGCTACGGCGCCTTCCATGACCACCAGCGGCGTACGTCGGCCCCACATAATGCCACCCCAAAACAGCAGGGAACCTCCAACTTGCTGCACTCGCTGGACAGTGTGTCTAATGCTTTCAGCGTGACCGGGTTGCCTCCAAACATGTTTCAGAGGATTGTCTGATTGAAGGCACATGCGACAGTCGTCGGTGAAGAGAATGTGATGCCAGTCCTCAGCGGTCCATTCGGCATGCTGTTGGGCCCGTCTGTACCGCGTTGCATGGTGTCGTGGTTGCGAAGATCGACCTCGCCATGGACGTCGGGAGTGAAGTTGCATATCATGCAGCCTGTAGCGCACAGTTTGAGTCGTAACACGACGTCCTGTTGCTGCCCAAAAACCATTACTGAACATGGTGGCGTTGTTGTCATGGTTCCACCGAGCCATATTCCGCCTGAGCGAGACATGTCATCGACAGTTCCTGTCTCCCTGTATATCCTCCATGTCCGATCAACATCACTTTGGTCCACTTCCAGAAGCCTGGACACTTCCCTTGTTGAGAGCCCTTCCTGGCACAAAGTAACAATTCGGACGCGAACGAATCGCGGTATTGACCGTCTACGCATGGTTGAAGTACAGGCAACACTGTGTACCCCCTTCCCGGTGGAATGGCTGGAACTGATGGGCTGTCAGACCCCCTCCATCTAATAGGCGCTGCTCATCAATCGTTGTTTACATCTTTGGGCTGGTTTAGTGATATGTCTGAACAGTGAAAGGACTGTGTCAGTGATGCAATATCCACAGTCAACGTCTATCTTCAAGAGGTCTGGGGACCAGGGTGATGCAAAACTTTTTTAATGTATGTATAATGTCAACAGTACAGACCTGAGATTGTATATCTAGCAAATAAGACAAGTACTGTGCGAAAAGGAAACAGTTAAACGCCAACGGCAATGTCCCTCCCGTCGGGATGCATCCTCAATAAATCGCAGTAGTGTAAAACACGTACGCACAGACGGGTTGTTGCTTGACAGCTTGGATAAATAAGAAGAAGTATAAGTCTTTAGTAGATATTTTGGCACAAGTGTCGATTGTGAGTCTGGACCTCGTGGACAAGAGTAGAATGAAAAGGCCAAGCTACAGACTGCGCGTAACAGGAGATAACAGAATAGTTTCGGAGGGGAAAAACAGATCACGTTCAGAGCAGGAGACACATGGTTTCAGGAGAAAATGGAGGTGTTGCCGACTATGGGACAGGGATTTTCTGGAATACTCGCATTAGTCTTTCTGGTTAGGCATCATGCTAAAATCGACGTTTGGCAACAAACAATTGAACTCAACGGGGATTCGTTCGCGATGACTGCAAATGCTTGTGCTTCACCATGTACACCAGTTGCTAAGGTGCCACCAAATAAACTGTCTACAAGTACACTAAATGTCGTTTCGCAAGACAAGGGTAACCAGCAAGTACAGGAAAGCTAATTTGGGTTACGATAGATATCGATGTTTCACAACAAGTGTTTAATAGAATCGCTTTCCAAATGTTGGATGAACAGAGGAAGTACAAAATTTATAAAATATTAAATAAAAAGGACAAGCTCCCAAAACCTATAAACCATGGTACTACATTTGTTAATCGTATGCACTACTATCGCAGTAAATGACTTACTATTAGACCCTAATCTTGCCCACTGGGACAAATCAGAGTTAAGGAAGATATATTATTCAGGGAAGTCCCTGCTGAGAAATTCTACGTTCATGACCTACGCCACTACTTCAATGCGAGTGAATCCCTAGCTCCTGTGGACAGTTAACTAAATTGCTAGAACTGACGTTCTAGGAAAGCCATGCCACCATTAATCAACCCCAAATGAGGAACAGGACCCCTGGGATTCGAGGAGATATCACTATAATAATAATAGTAATAATACTAATAATAATAATAATAAGAAACCCCGTGGAGGCCCGGGAAAAGAATAGGCCTCCGGTATGTTCTGCCAGTCGTAAAAGGCGACGAAAAGAACAAACCACTAATAGGTCTAACCCCCTTTTAGTGTGATTAATTGGTTCAGGACAGAACTAATGAAGTCTCGGACAAGCGCTGTCATGGTCGGGTGCGACGCTTGAACCCTATGCCCATCCACAATGATAACGACACTGCTAGCCACACGGAAAATGATTTAAATCCAAAGAGAGGTGTTTTGCAAGATATGCTTCCTGCAACCACTCTACAAGGAAAACAAAGACAGAGGATGAGATGGTCAGATGAAGTTAACAGACACCTCATGTTCTGTTATTAGCATGCAACAAACTTAGGAACCAACACAATTGGTTACAGATCACAAGTATACACAACATTTATTACCAGATACCCAGAATTAAATTTTTTAACACAACAACGACTAGCTGATCAGATCCGTGTAGTAATAAAAAATAACAGGATGCCCCAGTCAGAATGAGAAAACATCGAACAATAAGTACAACAAACACTGGAACAAAATAATGTGCAATCAGAAGAAGAAGAAAATACAGTAATGGACTCAAACATCCCAGAGCAAACAAACAAAGAACAACGCGCATCAATTAAACAATCAGAGGAAAACGAAATCTTAAGACAGCCACCAGAACAAGCACAAATAGAACATGAAGTGACACACATGTTAGATATAGAAGAAAAATTCCAGCTGACATATATAGAATACAAAGACACAAATACAGACATTAGACCATTCTTGCATAGACCACCAAATAACCGACAAGTCGAAACAACAATAAAAACTATCAACACAATCATACACAACAAATTAAATGAAAACACAACTATGGAAGAGTTACAACTACTGGTTTATATAGGAGCACTCACTACACTAAATATACACACTAGGCAGAGATCAGAACCAACCAACACACAGAAGAAACCCACAAAACCAGCATGGCAACACAGGCTACGGATCAGAATAGAAAAACTGAGAAAAGACATTGGACAGCTAACACAATTTATAAGAAATGAAATATCAAACACAAAACGAAAAAGGTTAGGTAAAATCTCACAACAAGAAGCGATAGAGCAATTGGACGAAAAGAAGCAGAAATTACAAGCATTGGCCAAACGACCTAGCAGAAAACAGAAGGAAACAAAATCAAACATTCAACACCAACCAAAAGAAATTTTACCAGACAATAGATAACACACACATTAAAATAGACAATCCACCAAAAATAACAGACGTGGAACACTTCTGGAGCAACATATGGTCAAGTACAGTATAACATAACAGACATGTACAGTGGATACAAGCAGAAACAGAAACATACAAGGTGATACCACAAATGCCTGATGTGCTAATTTTGCAACATGAAGTCTTCCGAGCAATTAATTCTACGCAAAATTGGAAAGCCCCTGGAAAAGATAAAATAGCAAATTTCTGGCTAAAGAAGTTCACCTCAACACATTCTCATCTAACTAAATTATTTAGAACACTCAATACACTTACACGATCACAATGTCACAAATACAGAATACATCACATACATTCAGCAACAGAAAGATTCACATTAAGCAGAAAGGAAGGAGGAGGGGAATTTATCGACATAAAAAACCTACATTATGGACCGGTAGACAATGTAAGAAAATTCTTTATAGCACGAGCAGAAACTAGCAAAATACACAAAGCAATCACTCATATAAATACATCGGCTACACCATTGCAATTTCATAACCACTTCTACAACCCTTTAGATCACATAACATCAACAGATACGAAGAAAGTACATTGGAAAAAGAAAACGCTACATGGCAAGCACCCCTATCATCTACACAGCCACACATCGATCAAGACGCATCCAACACATGGCTAAGAAAAGGCAATATATACAGTGAGACGGAATGATTCATGACTGCAATACAGGATCAAACCATAAACACCAGATATTACAGCAAGCATATTATTAAAGATCCCAGTACCACAACAGATAAATGCAGACTTTGCAAACAACAAATAGAAACAGTAGATCACATCACAAATGGATGTACAATACTAGCAAATACAGAATATACCAGAAGACGTGACAATGTAGCAAAAATGATACATCAACAACTTGCCATACAACATAAACTAATAAAACAACACGTTCTCACATACAAGTATGCACCGAGAAATGTACTGGAGAATGATGAATACAAATTATACTGGAACAGAACCATTATAACAGATAAAACAACATCACATAACAAACCTGACATCATACTCACCAATAATAAGAAGAAATTAACACAACTAATCGAAATATCCATACCCAATACAACAAATATACAGAAGATAACAGGAGAAAAAATTGAAAAATACACCCAACTGGCTGAGGAAGTCAAGGACATGTGGCATCAGGATAAAGTTGAGATTATACCTATTATACTATCAACTACAGGAGTCATACCATACAATATCCACCATTACATCAACGCAATACAGCTACGTCCAAACGTATATATACAACTACAGAAATCCGTAATTATTGGTACATGTTCAATTACCCAAAAGTTCCTAAATGCAATGTAACATATACTGTACAGTTAAAGGAAGTCACGCTTGATTAAGGTCCGCGTCACTTTCCATTTTTAACCAGACATAGCGTCTGAGAAAGGAAAGAAATAATAATAATAATAACCACAGTGATAATGGGAATATATTCAGCTCAAGTCACCATAGTCAGGGAAGAATTGTCCCACAGGGAAGAGTAGATACAACACTAGGTCTGTGGTCCTGCAAAATAATCTGAGTGCAAACAGTTCATCGAACAAGTGACGTACAGCACTGGTGGTATATGTGGAGTTTCGTAAAATGAAGGAGGGTGCAACTAGCGTTTTTGAAGTGGTTCAACTAGAGGACATAAGGAACGTATTATTTGAAGACAACAAGGCCATTTAATATTCTGTTGTTCTTTCTGTTATTACTGTTTGGATTGGTAATGTTAGTCTTATGTTCTAAATCGGGGAAGCCTTGTTTCTGTCGTCAGCGAATAGCTTTTGGTCTGTGTGAAGATGTTTCAGTCTGGGCAATGCTCCCACTACAGTGGATGAAGGTTGTGGGAGCAGATCTGGTGAAGAGTGTGGAAGCAAGCTCAAAGACAATAACTGTTGGACTTTCTGTGCCAGTGGCACAAGTAGTGGCGAATTTCTGATAGCGCCAGTGTTTACAACAGATGCAGTTCTAAGGTGCAGATTTTTTAAAGTGAGTGCCAAGCTGTGTCGAATTTCAATGGTGAAAATGTATAAGTGAAGATGAATGGTGTATACACATATTTTAAGTTTGAGTATTGGATTTTGAAGCAAGAGTCCAAAACCAGTTGTCTGAGATTTCTCGCTCCATCCAGGTCGTGGACTGAGCTGGCGTTTTTCGATTGTGGTACAGGTGCCGTCAGAATGCGATACTGTGAGTACAAACAATCTGCCGCCGCGCTGAAAACGATAGAGAACAAATTTTATAAGGTTCAAGATTTCTCTCCCCCCCCCCCTCCAATGCAAACGCGCAGGAAATTATCGAGATTGTCCAGTATAAATCTAGAAATGTCGCTGACATACCAGAGACAATCACAAATTTCCGATATGAGTGCACTGTGAAAGAACACAAAAATGTTTTTAGCAAACATTACCCTATTTCGCTGGTACACAAAGAAAAAGTGGAAATATTCTGGCGCCCGCATCTCGTGGTCGTGCGGTAGCGTTCTCGCTTCCCACGCCCGGGTTCCCGGGTTCGATTCCCGGCGGGGTCAGGGATTTTCTCTGCCTCGTGATGGCTGGGTGTTGTGTGCTGTCCTTAGGTTAGTTAGGTTTAAGTAGTTCTAAGTTCTAGGGGACTTATGACCACAGCAGTTGAGTCCCATAGTGCTCAGAGCCATTTGAACCATTTGAAATATTCTGGCAATTTTGGAACAAGGAATGATTGAACCAGCAGTGAGTTCTTACTACAGTACCTTGCTAGTACTTCTGCAGTACTATGGATCATTAAGACTGATGCTTGATTCAAGACAAATTAACACTATTATTTTGTCACTGATGGCTAGACCTCAGAGTTTAGATGAGTTACAACAATAGCTTCACAGTGTGAAAGTCCTTTATTCAGAAGATTTACGAGCTAGCTACCGGCAAATGTTGCTCCTCCCTGCACGTCGACAGTATACCCTTTTGTTTGCTTCAGAATATGTTAACCAGTTCTGCAAACTCCCGTTTGGATTGAATGTTTCGTCTGTCACTATGCTTCATGGACTTAGCACCATTCCTTCCGATAGTTTAAAGAAAAGAGTCACATTCTTTGTTAATGATATCTTAATTGCTGAAGAGTCTTGGTCAGCCCAAAATGGTGTTCTGAGTATTGCTTTGCAAGTATAACTTGATTCTCATGTTACTGTAGACTTGAAAAAGCCAGAGTTTGGAGAGTCAGATATTAAATTTCATAGATATGGTCTACTATTTCCAGTGAAGCTATTCGTCCTGATATGCAAAAGCTGAAAGCATCAAAGACTTTGTTATTCTTATGACGAAACGCCAATTGAGAGCCTTCTTAAGTTTTACTAATTCCTACTGGCGTATCTCCATGATATGTCCATTCCTATTCTGTGTGAGTTGACAGAAGAGAATGTGGTATGGATAACAGGGCACAACCACACTTCAAAATGTTAAGAATGCTATTCTTTCTGCTTCACTGCTATCGCTTCCCAAGTTGTCTAATAATTTTTGTATCTCTAATAGCATCTCAAAAACGGGTTTTGGCATACACCTATTCCAAGACGCCCCGTACATACTTATAGCATGGTTTATTTATTTATAAAATGAATGTGGAACATTTGATGTTATCAAACATGGATCGGGAACTTATTTATGTGTTTACTTCAACAAACAAGCACGTCTGCAGTGCACACAAACATCGCACGTTTTGGCCTTCGTAATCGCGTCTGCAGAGTATTTGCTTATTTTATCGTTGAACCCTTGGTTTCGGTTTGCACAATGATCAAGTTAGTGTCCTTCCTGACAGCAAAATTTCATTTTCCAAGTAAATCGTCAAGAATATTACCCTATGCTTCCTAGACTCGCTGCGATTTATGCGTGCACCACTCCAGAAACTTGCTGAAACCATGTATGAAGAGGAAATACACCTCACTTGAGCTGGACTTCCTAATGATCCTAAATTTCAGCCTGTGACGAATAAAGGGACTCTCCCCACAGGAGTAACTGTATTCGATGCAGAAACTCAATAAAACCACATTGTCTGATATAGCTGTATTCCCAGTACTCTTACAGGCAATGCCTTAACGGATGTGGAGTACGAACATGCAGCCAGTTTTTGGCAGATGTTCAACACCTCTGATTCAGGGGGCTATGCTAGACTGTTTTGGACATGGACATGCATTTACTCGGTGATATTGTCGAGAAATTTGAGACTGCATACATGGAAACATGCATGCTCCAACCTGCTTTCTGTAAGTATTACACCATGTCAAGGCTTTCGTAGTATACCATGCTCAAAAACATGGAAGTCAACATCAAACTGTTAACCAATGTCGAAATGATGCTATTTTTCGAGTGTGTGATTCACGTTGGGCTTGGCCAATATGTTCATAGGAAGCCAAGGCAAGTAATATACAAATGGGTGAAAAGTTCAACAAAATATCCGACGATGTGAGTTACATCCTGTAAGTGGATGTAAGCAATTTATAAGGGCATGCCATGCAGTAATATTTGCTAATTAGAGGGTCTGAATGTCAGTCTGATAAAGAAGTCATCAGTTAGATAATTTCACAGATGTGGCACTGAATTTTAGTGTTGGCTATGCTGATGAGGTGTGACGTGACATATACTAATGCTTTGTATGATGTGCACAGCAATTTACCACTGTGTCTGCAGCACTGTGGTATGTGCGCGGACCTAACTAAACCACGCGCGCCCTGTCGTCGCTCAGCCCGGCCGCACATGCGCGATGGTCGGCCTTAGCTTCACGTCGCGGCCGCCGGAGGTTCATGGCGTTATCTCCGGCCGAAGACGTCGCCCTATTCAATAGTTCTTGCCTGCAGCTCCCTCTATGGCCACAAGATATAACGGCAGCACAGACCTGACGCCACGGCCCCTCGCTCTTGCTCGCTCGCTGTGTTAATATCGAAATGTTACCGTATAGATCTTACACTACTGGCCATTAAAATTGCTACACCACGAAGATGACGTGCTACAGACGCGAAATTTAACCGACAGGAAGAAGATGCTGTGATATGCAAATGATTAGCTTTTCAGAGCATTCATACAAGGTTGGCACCGGTGGCGACACCTACAACGTGCTGACATGAGGAAATTTCCCAACCGATTCCTCATACACAAACAGCAGTTGACCGGCGCTGACTGGTGAAACGTTGTTGTGATGCCTCGTGTAAGGAGGAGAAATGCGTACCATCACGTTTCCGACTTTGATAAAGCCTATCGCCTATCCCGATTGTAGTTTATCGTATCGCGATATTGCTGCTCGCGTTGGTCGAGACCCAATGACTGTTAGCAGAATCGATGGATTCAGGAGGGTAATACGGAACGCCGTGCTGGATCCCGACGGCCTCGTATCACTAGCAGTCGAGATGACAGGCATCTTACCCGCATGGCTGTAACTGATCGTGCAGCCACGTCTCGATCCCTGAGTCAAAAGATGGGGGCGTTTGCAAGACAACAACCATCTGCACGAACAGTTCGACGACGTTTGCAACAGCATGGACTATCGCTCGGAGACCATGGCTGGGGTTACCCTTGACGCTGCATCACAGACAGGAGCGCCTGCGATGGTGTACTCAACTACGAACCTGGGTGCGCGAAAGGCAAAACGTCATTTTTTCGGATGAATCCAGGTTCTGTTTACAGCATCATGATGGTCGCATCCGTGTTTGGCGACATCGCGGTGAACGCACATTGGAAGCGAGTATTCGTCATCGCCATACTGGCGTATCACGCGGCGTGATGGTATGGGGTGTCATCAGTTACACGTCTCTGTCACCTCTTGTTCGCATTGACGGCACTTTGAACAGTGGACGTTACATTTCAGATGCGTTACAACCCGTGGCTCTACCCTTCATTCGATCCCTACGAAACCCTACATTTCAGCAGGATAATGCACGACCGCATGTTGCAGGTCCTGTACGGGCCTTTCTGGATACAGAAAATGTTCGACTGCTGCCCTGGGCAGCACATTCTCCAGATCTCTCACCAATTGCAAACGTCTGGTCAATGGTGGCCGAGCAACTGGCTCGTCACTATACGCCAGTCATACTCTTGATGAACTGTGGTATCGTGTTGAAGCTGCATGGGCAGTTGTACCTGTACACGCCATCCACGCTGTGTTTGACTCAATGCCCAGGCGTATCAAGGCCGTTATTAAGGCCAGAGGTGGTTGTTCTTGGTACTGATTTCTCAGGATCTGTGTACCCAAATTGCGTGAAAATGTAATCACATGTCAGTTCTAGTATAATATATTTGTCCAATAAACCCCTATATCATCTCCATATCTTCTTGGTGTACCAATCTTAATGGCCACTAGTGTATATGACAACCTTGGGCTTAGAACTAAGTTACGATTTGGATTGCACTGTGGATTTGTGAATTTTATTGTGAACTTAATTACGTAGCGACTTGCTGTGAGAGCAATAGACGGTGCCTGCTTAAGTGTGTAGAATAAAGATAAGTAATCTTCCTGATCGCTGGCGCCTTACTGTGAGACTGATCTTTTCTCGACCATCAGATCTTGTGTCACACCCCGGTCACGTTCTGCTACCAAATCTAGCTTACGTTAACCACTCCAGGCATACATAAAACACTCAGTAACAAATAGCAATGTTCACACTGTAATAATTCAGATGCCATTGCTGTCTTTTAATGTATGGGTCAATTTTTATATCGATAAGCAGCTTATGTTAATGGGCACTACAGTTAGCATTTAGTCTTCACACCAGAAATACTATGGTGCTGCATTCTTAAGTCATGGCTTGTGATCGTGTTCGTAAGATAAATGACTTCTATGATGGCAGCCATTTGACTTTATTCAATATACTTCAGCATGTGATGTAACAAGATTCATTATACCATATGAAGAAGACAATTTTAAAATTGTTGAAACCTGTGTCAGGGATTCCAATAAACCTTTATTTGCAACTGACTGGCTGTCTTCTTTCTTCAACGCCTCCACATTTGTCAGAAAATTACTCTGAAACACAATTTAAGTTCAGCACATAGTATTTTATCAAATGCAAATGCAGCAATGTGTTACCCTACACCAATGTTTTTATGCATGTGTTTGCTTATCTTTATCAGATCATTTCGATTTTCAGTGTAGTCTGCAAAACCTTCATTTGCAGTATACGCTATATTGTGTTCTTTGCAAGCTTTGTCCTACAGATTGATATGCTTACCATCATGCACTAGTCTATTTTCCGTCTTTCTTTCCTGACCACAGTAGTTATAAGTAGCAATTTATACTCCTACAGCTCAGTTGTCTAGAATACTTACACCACCACGTACAGTGTGCTTTCCAGCACGCACGCTAGAAAAATGGTTCAAATGGCTCTGATCACTATGGGACTTAACATCTGAGGTCATCAGTCACCTAGAACGTAGAACAACTTAAAGCTAACTAACCTACGGACATCACACACTTCCATGCCCGAGGCAGGATTCGAACCTGCGACTGTAGCAGCAGTGGGGTTCCGGAATGAAGCGCTTCGAACCACTCGGCCACCGCGGCCGACCGCACGCTAGAGCACTGCGTGGTTGGTGGGCTTTGGCGTTATTATAAGCCCAGCTGTTATGCAGTCAAGTGAAGCTAACCCTTTGACTAATGCCTCGTTCCCCCCCGCACTTTATGATCTACTCTATGAGAAACATATCTGAAACTGAGTTCTCTGTAAATCCTCTGTAAAATAAACTTCAATTAGTTCATGACCCCCACCATCCTTTAAGATGAAATTTCTCGGGTATGTTTATTCAATTTAGTAAATTGTAAATATCTCAGTGGACCAGTTACGTAGGTACAGTTTCTCGAATTCCCTTTTGTATTTTGAAATACGTGCTACACCACCTGCATTAAACATCTGTATGCTTGAATCCAACGTTTTAATACAGTTGTGGACTATATTTATACGCTCATTATCATTAATGTCAATTGGCTTTATTTTCATTGTTCTGTATGCAGTTCTGTTGCAATGTTCCAGACTTTCGTACGATGCTCGAAGATTAAAATGTATCCACATATAGCTTTTTATCATTTTGTTCAAACGTTCGCCGGCTGAAGTGGCCGTGCGGTTCTTGGCGCTGCAGTCTGGAACCACGAGACTGCTACAGTCGCAGGTTCGAATCCTGCCTCGGGCATGGATGTGTGTGATGTTCTTAGGTTAGTGAGGTTTAACTAGTTCTAAGGTCTAGGGGACTAATGACCCCAGAAGTTGAGTCCCATAGTGCTCAGAGCCATTTGAACCATTTTTTCAAACGTTCGGCAATACTTACTTTCATGTGGAAGAATGTCGAGTGCTGGTGCATTCCATACCCCTCCATTAACACCCTGAAACACCTTTTATAAAACTCAACACGGTAGTGGATTTGAAGGTTTACAGAACAGTGATTCATCAACATCAGCAACAGCTGATCCATCACCTGTGCAACTGCCTCCTCAATTTTCGCTTTTACTGGTAACATCCAAATAAATTTCGGAAGTGTATCATTGATCACTATAATAAATTTGAAACCTTTACTCTCTGGTGAATATTACTTTATATCTACAGAATCAAACTGCCATAAGCTGTACAAGATAGTACTACAACATGTACATGCGAGAATGTTTTGATTGGTGGTTTGTGGCATTCTTGAACGATTTGTATCCATAATTATTCAATGATGCTGCCTACTCTAATCAAGGGCTTTCCCCAGGGGCGCCACCCAGTTACTGAGAAGGCCATCTTGGATCACAGCTGGTCAGGGGCGAATCCAGGATCTCGGTCAGGGGGGGGACAAATTTTTTGGTACCTGCCTTCCAAAATATCTTTTCCAAATAAAAGCATTAATACTCTATATATGCACACACACAAACACACACACACACACACACACACACACACACACACACACACACACACACACACACACATATATATATATATATATATATATATATATATATTCTGCTTTTAGTTTAATTGTGTATCGCTATGTGTTAAGTGTGTTTAATGAAATAACTTACTGCATTACCTAAAAAATATTCTTCAAATACGAGACGTGCACTTGAAAAACTCCGTGTTTGTCTGCTAATGGCCGGCCGGTGCGGCCGTGCGGTTCTAGGCGCTTCAGTCTGGAACCGCGTGACCGCTACGGCCGCAGGTTCGAATCCTGCCTCGGACATGGATGAGTGTGATGTCCTTAGGTTAGTTAGGTTTAAGTAGTTCTAAGTTCTAGGGGACTGATGACCTAAGATGTTAAGTCCCATAGTGCTCAGAGCCATTTGAATCATTTTTGTCTCCTAATGTAAAATAATCTATAAAATGCTAATGTTCGTTTCCATTCTTAAATCTTCGAAATTAGTTCACCAATTGCTTTCATATGACAGAATGTTGCCATCGGATTCGCGCATGTGTTTATACGCAGCAATGACGAAACGACTGCGAAAAGTTATAATAGGGTATTTGACTGTGTTCAGGAAATCATCTTATATTGTTAATTACGTCAGTATCTGTTGAATCTGCTGACCGTAACATTTATATTCTTACTGTATGAGAGAATGGATTGTGAATGAATCCACAGACGTTATTTTCGTGTACATTATTACATTTGGCTAATTAATGTTTGTTCACATTCCGCATCAAAAGTGAAAAGAAAGCCAAAATGGGGGAGAAGCGTTCATCCAGATCGAAAACGTGCAATTGCAGAATAAAAGGGACTGTCGTAAGGTTCTCACTATTTGCAACTAATGAGAATATTTTTAAGTATTCCTTCGGTGTTCATCGCTTAATTATCAACACCATCTCTTTGCAAACTGCCACTGGAAACAAAATCTTACATACGCACTGCAGGGAAAGTGCTAAAAAAGGGACACAGATCGCTCATGCCTCAGCGAATATTATCATTTTATTCGTAAGTATAGTTGTTTCTTCTGTAGTTTATTCACTAAATGGAAGAGGCTTCAAGGTCTCTTTTTGAATTGTTACATGAAAGTGCGTGCCATTGTTTACATCTTAGACTTCAAGTAAAACATACTAGATAGGCCGACGAAATCAGCCTCTAAAACAGTCGGAAAAAAAAGATTAGTGACGCACCAGGGGTGGGGGGGGGGGCAATTACCCCATTGCCCCCCCTCCCCCCATCCCCCCCCTTGATCCGCCCCTGCAGCTGATGCTGGGAGTTCTAATGCCCCAAGAATAAGGCCAGCTACCCCTCGGCATGTGTAGGAAGGTAGCAGTTCAGGCATCAGAAGTGTCATCCTTGGTTTACCAGGGGGCTCTCCCAAAAAGGTACCTGACGACCCAAACATATCAGATTTGCTACAGCATTGTCTCTAAAGCACATACTGGGGCTTATGTAATTATTTTGCGCAGTGTATCCTTAACGCTGTAAACAGTAGAGATTCTTTAAGGCGGTACAAATACATAAGACAGTGTGAATAGAATTTAAAACAGACCAAAACTTACTTTAGTCAAAAAAATGATGTAAAGAAATGGATGAAGGGGAAAATAAAGCACAATGAAGAGACACAGGTGGCTCAGCTTCAGAGACTGCCATGCTACTGCGGTGAGTGTACGTACCTTCTGCAGGAACATAGAGGCGCGCACATCATTGCGCCGTGCTTCGAGCACGGAATAGTGAGCGCCCTGGAGTGTCTCGCGCAGGTGTGCCGCCTGCTGCAGGTCCCTGTCGGCGGCGTTGCGCAGCGCTGTCAGTTGTTCCGTGCGCTCCTGCACGTGTTCCGCCAGCTTGACGCCGTCGGCCGCCAGCTGTTCGTAGGCTGCCACAGAGCGATTAAGCCCGAACGCCTCCAGCTCGGCGACCTGTCGCTTGGCGCTCTCCATCTCGTTCTCGGCGCGCATGTGCAGCAGACGCTCCTGTCGCAGTCGCGTCAGCTGTGGCCACACGCGCTTCAGCATTCGCTCCGCCTCCTGTCACATGACGTGTCGAGAAAAGTCGCAGCCGTGCCAGTGACACTGTGTGAATGTACGAGGGGCGTTCAGAAAGTAAGCTCCGATCGGTCGCGAAATGGAAACGACTATGAAAATCCGATAAAGCTTTGCACAGATGTGTTGGGTAGTGTCTCTAGTATAACCCCAGTTAGCATCACGTCGCTCTTCTCATTTCTGAGCTCGCAGTGAGTGCGTAAAGATGTCTAGAAAATAGTGTCTGCCACCAAGTACGAGGGCCTGTTGAGAAATTTCGCCTGAAGCTATGCAGCTAACATTACATAACTGTCGTGCTGTTTCTTCTTCAAGACAATTCTCAGCCGCATTCTGCAGGGGCAATGAAGATGCTCCTGCATCGTTTTCAAATGGAAATGTGAGATTACCCACAATACAGTCCGCAATTGTCTCCCCCTGAGTTTCATCTCTGGTCACATGAACCGCTGTCTTTGAAGACAACATTTTGACACAGACAACGAGGTGTAGGCCAGCGTGGAGAATTGGCGGAAAGCACTGGCGGCTGCTTTCTATGATGAGGCTATTGAAAAGTTGGTACAACGCTATGACAAAAGTCTAAGTCAGAACGGCGACTACGTAGAGAAGTAGCTGAAAGGTGTAGCTAATTGTTACAAGTAAAACATTTCTGATGTTCACTGTGGTTTCAATTTGGCAATCAATCGGAGCTTACTTTCTGAACAGGCCACGTATATTACATTTACTCATTCATTTGCTTATTTACACTGCTGGTCATAATACTGAAAAACAAGGAAGCTTAAAAACAAAAACATTCAGCTTATTGTGAATGTGCAGTATTGTAAGATGAATGCTTGATTAAATTTTGAGGGGTGCAAACTTTAGTACACAGATCCGCCACTTCTGGCAACAACAATCACTCCATCCTATCTGAGCATGAAGTTAAACTGAGTTTGGCTGCCGTGCGGGTTTAGCCGAGCGGTCTTAGGCGCTGCAGTCGTGGACTGTGCGGCTGATCCCGGTGGAGGTTCGAGTCCTCCCTCGGGCATGGGTGTGTGTATTTGTCCTTAGGACAATTTAGGTTAAGTAGTGGGTAAGCTTAGGAACTGATGACCTTAGCAGGTAAGTCCCATAAGATTTCACACACATTTGATTTTTGAGTTTGGCTGACAGATAAGATTACGTCTTTCCATGCTACTTCAGCACTGAGTCACAGTTCACGTCATGGCGGGCAAGTGGTGGCGTACCAATCTCCTGTTAGTCCATGACCACATAATTTCTGTGCATGATTTATCTGGAGAATATGTTGGCCAGTGCAACAGTCGGACACCCTCTCTGACAGGATGGGGCCAGATAGAATAGGGAGCAGCCATCTTGTGTTGAAAGATGGAAACTTTGAAGATACGGTACAATCGATGGCTATAACGCGTCTAAATGTAATAACTACATATTCATCTACATCTACGTTGCAGAAATGATGAAAAAAGCCTGCCAAATTTAAATGAACGCAAAGCCCCAAGATCGACTATCTTTTACAGAAGCTCGAAATTTAGCGCTGACTTCAGTGCGAGATGCTTATAATAGGTTCCACAACGAAACTTTGTCTCGAAATCGAGCAGAAAATCCAAAGAGAGTCTGGTCGTATGTAAAGTATGTTAGTGGTAAAACACAGTCAGTGCCTCCTGTGCGCCATAGCAATGGAAATACTGTCGAGGTCAATGTTGCTAAAGCAGAGTTACTTAACACAGCCTTTAAACATTCCTTCACCAAAGAAGACATAGTAAATATTCAAATCAAGTACAGCTGCCAATGTGAGTAACTTAAAAGTAGATACCCCCAATGTTGTGGAGCAACTTACGTCACTTAATAAAAGTTAGTCTTCTGGTCCAGACTTTATATCAGTTAGGTTTCTTTCGGAGTATGCTGATGCAATAGCTCCATACTTAACAATCATATACAACCGCTCGCTTAACGAACGATCCGAACCGAAAGTCTGAAAAGTTGCAGAGATAACACCAATATTCAAGAAAGGCAATAGGAGTAATCCACCAAATTATAGGCTCATATCACTAACGTCGATACGCAGCAAGATTTTGGAACATATATTGTGTTCGAACATTATGGATTACCTCGAGAAAACGGTCTATTGAACACGGATTTAGGAAACATCGTTCTTGTGAAACACAAATAGATCTTTACTCACATAAAGTGTTGAGTGCTATAATCAAAAGTGTTGAGTGCTATAGTCAAAAGATTTAAAACTAATTCCGTATTTCTAGATTTCCAGAAAGCTTTTGTGCGCCGTACCTCACAAGCGGCTTGTAATCAAATTGCGTGCTTATGGAATACCGTCTCAGTTATGCGACTGGATTCTTGATTTCTGTCAGAGAGGTCACAGATCGTAGTAACTGATGGAAAGCCATCGAGTAAAACAGAAATAATTTCTGCGTTCCCCAAGGCAATGTTGTAGACCCTCTGCTGTTCCTTATCTATATAAACGATTTAGGAGACAATCTGAGCAGCCGGGGGTATTAGGTTTTTAGCAGGTACTGCTGTCATTTATTGCCTAGTGAAGTCATCAGAAGATGAAAACATGTTCCAGAAATTTAAGGAAAGAATATCTGCATGGTACGAAGATTCGTAGTTGACACTAAATAACGAAAAGTGTGAGTCTACACCATGAGTGCTAAAACGAATACGTTGAACATCGGTTACACGTAAATCAAACAAATCTAAAGGCAGTATATTCAGCTATATATTTAGGAATTATAATGCCGAAAAATTTAAATTGGGAAAAACACATATCAGTAGAGAGTATAGCGGGAAAGGCGAACTAAATATTTTGTTCTTTTGGCAGAACACACTTAAAAATGCAATGTGCTAAAAAAATGCCTACACTACGCTTGTCCGTCCTCTTTCGGAGTACTGCTGCGTGGTGTGCGATCCTTACCAGATAAGATTAACGGAGTACACCGAAAAAGTGCAGAACAGGGCAGAACGTTTTGTACTACAGAGCAATAGGGACAGAGTGTCATTGACATGATACAGAATTTGGGGTGGACATCATTAAAACAAAGGCGTTTCTCGTTGCGACGGTATCTTCTCACGAAATTTCATTGACCAACTTTCTTCTCTGAATGCGAAAATATTTTGTTGATGGCGACCTACATAGCGAGAAACGATCATCATGTTAAAATAAGGGAAATTGGAGCTCGCACGGGAAGATATAGGTGTTCATTTTTTCCTCGTACTGTTCGAGAGTGGAATAACTGTGAAGGTACCTCGATGAACCCTCTGCCAGGCGGTTAAGTGTGATTTGCAGAGTATCTATGTACATGTAGATGTGTATGTAGATCTACATACATTCTCCAAGAGCCATCAGATGGTGCACAGTAGAGAACATCTTGTACCAGAGCTAGTCATTCCCTTCCTTGTTCCATTCTCAAATAGAGCATAGAAAAAAAAGTCTCTCTAAATGCCTCTGTACGAGCCCTAATTTATCTTATCTTGCCTTCGCGGTCCTTAAGCGAAATGTTTGTTGCCAGGCATAGAACAGTCCTTCAATCAGCCAAAAACGACAGTTCCCTAAATTTTCCCAATAATGTTTAGCGAAAAGAACGTCGTCTTCTCTCCAGCGATTACCAATTGAGTTGACGATCTCCGTAACTCTCACATGTTGACTGAACTTACCGGTTATAAATCCATCAACAAGCCTCTTAATTGATACAATGCCTTCCTCTAATCCGACCTGTTGGGGATCCCAGACACTCAAATTGTGGGTTGCCTAGTGTTACAGGATTCTTCCAAAAAACTACAGTCGACCACTCTATCTTCCCCACTACCGCCCTTATGTGCTCATTCAATTTGATATCGCTTTGTCAGTTCCGAGAATAGTAAAGTAACCCTTAGTGGTGAACTTTCCATATTATTGAGAATCTATTTTGACTTTTAAAGTGATAATATCCCGGTAGTACAAGTGTCTACTCTTGGTGTAGTGCGGCTGGTCCCAGTGGAGGTTCGAGTCCTCCCTCGGGCATGGGTGTGTTTGTTTGACATTAGGGTAATTTAGGTTAAGTAGTGTGTAAGCTTAGGGACTGATGACCTTAGCAGTTGAGTCCCATAAGATATCACACACATTTGAACTTTTTTTTTCTTGGTGTAGTTTAAATGAACTGCAACATGGAAGTAGAGAATCATTTCTTCGAGTGAATCAAGTGCAGGTCCCCGTCACACTTACGTTCAGCTCCGATGAAATTTTTTATTAGGGCAAACATGGGAAAATATTGGATCCATAGCATCGAAGTTGGCTCTCTATACTGAATTTCCCTCAGCACCTTCGTGAACTTATCTTCCACAGCACACAACTCTGGATCCTCAGAGTACATTGTGGATTGTTAAGAACTGGATAACTGTATCTACTGCGAACAACTCTTCTTCTCTCAACTGCTGCAGTTCAATCATCAGTCCACCCAAAGCAGCCTAAGCAAGAACAGCTCTGGCGTAAACAGGTCCAGACAGTATCTTGTCAACACTTTTGGCTGCAGAAATCTCGCGTAACAGCTATTTCAAAACAGTTCCAGCCGTAATCGTCCCTATGGCTTCCGTGAATGACATTACGAAGTGGAAACATCCTAGCCTCACAATGACACTGCTCAACTCTGACGTGGAGACAATCACATCACGTACCTTCTAAAACAATGGCTTGTCAGAAGTGACAACACTTGTTTCTTCGTTGATTCGCTTGCATTCTTCAATTACAATGAGGTTATATGTATATACTGCAATCACACACATGTGTATTGGTAAATGGGAGGCACAAAATCTTGGAGAATTCCCATTAGGTTCAAATTGTTCAAATGGCTCTGAGCACTATGGGACTCAACATCTGAGGTCATCAGTCCCGTAGAACTTAGAACTACTTAAACCTAACTAACCTAAGGACATCACACACATCCATGCCCGAGGCAGGATTCAAACCTACTACCGTAGCGGTCGCGCGGTTCCAGACTGTAGCGCCGAGAATGATTTGGGTCCTACAGATAATATAATGGCATGTTCTAAAGCAAGACATTTCTTCTTCCACGATTCCAATCAATACCGTTTATGTGTCGAAATATCGTATCAAGGAGAAGCAGTGTCTCAGGGACATCCTGATGGGAACTGTGAAAAAATTATCAATGGGAAGGAAAGCAGTGCTGCAGTGGATATCCACTAAAATAATTTTGCCTGCAGGTTTCATAGTTCGAGCCATTACTATCTTCAGGGACTCGTTTCGTGCCGGTCACGTACAAGCTGTCAGGTAAAATTTTGTGCTCAGCGTTCTTAAAAGATACCATACTCCTTCTGTTGGGTGATCCAGAGGTGATTGTCATCTTTGTATCTCTCCTCCAGATACTTTTTTTTTACAGTTTTAACATGTCGACGAGAATCTTCAGATACCTCATCAAGCGACTGTCCTCAGAAAACTGGCACTCATCTCTATTCCCCTCGAAAAAAGTGAATGCACGTAATTTTCGCCAGCCGACGCTGCGCACGTGGCGCACTTGAAGTTGGCGCTCTACGCCGACGACACCGCGCTGCTTACGCGCAGCGTGGATGCGACTCTCTCGGCGCGCGGTCAACGAAATGGAGGTTGGAGTGCCGACCGGAGTGGCCGAGCGGTTCTAGGCGCTACAGTCTGGAACCGCGCGACCGCTACGGTCGCAGGTTCGAATCCTGCCTCGGGCATGGATGTGTGTGTTGTTCTTAGGTTAGTTAGGTTTAAGTAGTTCTAAGCTCAAGGGGTGTGATGACCTCAGATGTTAAGTCACATAGTGCTCCAAGACTTTTATTCGCTTTTGCTGAGGACCTGAAAACAAAAAAATGTATTGTCTACCCTTCGGCACTTGAATAATAAAGCCAAAAAAATCAAATGAATATCATGTATACTTCCCCTTTGTATATCATTCAATTTCAGTAAACGTATTCATTATCGACAATAAAATAAATTTCATTCTTTCTATCATTGCAAGATAATTCTTTCAAACTTCAAACGATATTTCAAAGTCATTTCTTCTGCTGCAGTAACGTGTCGGGTACCAGGTAGTTTCAAATAAATGATTAAACGCAACCAATATCTCGAGAGGCCCGTTGATGTAGCAAACCTTTTCTCGAAAAGCTCCTACAGTGGTTATGAAATGAAACTGTTATAGCTGCTAGAAACATGGAAGATGTCAATTCGTTTCATGATTTGTTTCAGGGACTAACATGAGAGCGTTGGTCGGAGAAATGGCAATATCAAAGGGTCAAAAGGGAATCCTCCTCACAACCCTGGGATTTTCACAGGGTCAGAATAATACACGAGTACAATGGCTTAGAATCCAGTACCATGTTTCATGGAGGTCACGTCAGTCCAGTGACAAGTGGCGCCACTTCAATGGAATTGCGCCACAGAGAGACAATGGACCACCTGCGCAAGTAGTGGAGATATGCTCGGCTGATACGTGCAATTTTTCTCTGCCTCGTGATGGCTGGGTGTTGTGTGATGTCCTTAGGTTAGTTAGGTTTAATTAGTTCTAAGTTCAAGGGGACTGATGACCATAGATGTTAAGTCCCATAGTGCTCAGAGCCATTTGAATCATTTTTTGATACGTGCAATAATGAAAATCCTGAAAGAGAGTCTGGAAATGCGTGGCGTTGACTAGAAGGCGTCGTAAAGAGTCAAGGGGACGGATAATACAGAGACATCTTTTTTACGTAGATTATCACAGTATTAGGGAAACACTGCTGGAAGAGAGTGAAGCAGTACAGCTGTTAGGTGTCCCATTGTTAATAAAAGTGTAGATGGTGTTATGATTTCAAGTATTCTTCATTCCAGCAGTCCGATTTCAACATTAAGAGACGATGTGTTCAAGGGCTACGGTGGGTGGAAAATTATCCAGTACTCCCGTTTCAGAAAACAATAGTTCATAGGGCAGTAAATGGCAAAAGCGTGGACTTCAGAGTACAGTCAAGACTCGTATTCGTTCGCCAAACCCACTCACTGCCAGTGTACCTTTTGATTGTCCCATGATTGACAGTGAAAGCGATTCTCGGATTAAATTTTGTTTGCTTGCATGAGTTGGTTCTTAATTCGACAGAAAACTATGCTACTTTAGAAGGAAAGGGGCACACTATCACACTAACTTTCGGAGACTGTGTGGTTAAGAGTGATCCAGCGGATGAGCCATCAGTATTTTAGTAAATTAGAGTGCTCCAGAAAAAATGGTTCGTAGACCAACATGGAAATGCAAGGAAAATATTTGAATGCAATGATTATGAAAGAGGTGCAATACCTCGAAGGGGAGGCTCAGCGGAAGAATTTAGATGAAACATTGCATGAAAACCAGAGCACTGTCTCCAAATCACTGAGGACATTAAGGATTTTGATATCAATTCAGAGTGGGGTTACATTGGAAAACCTTTGTACGCCCTTATCAAATTCCACTGGTATACAGACAGAAGGCAGAAGTCGAGACCAAATTATGCTGAAACAAGAGATCATAGATATCACTGTAACTTCATACAATGGTCTAATAATGTGTGTACAAAACGAATGGAGCAGTATGGATCATACTGGACTCGCAGTAGACCAGTACGCTCATAGAATCCGGAACAGATCGATCTGAAAGTCTGTATGAGATTCCACAGAGGTTCACTGGGATTTAGGTATTATCATTGGTTGATATCAGGGCCAGCTACACCCATCTTGTTAACGGTACACTGCATACCTGCGTTACTGTTACCAACAGGTTCTACGTGTCTTCATAGACTCTCATGTGTCGACTAGACACAGTAATCCCTGAACTATATGGAGATTAGGTATTAATTGCCAAGAAATCCAGGACAGAGCGAAGTCAGACACTGGATGCTTTGTTGCATACCTTTTGTGTGAGTGGACTCATAGAGACTTTGGACATGTTGCAGTTTTGACACAAGGAGATAAATTTCCTTGGCCAAATTGTTTGCTCTGAAAGTATTCACCCTGGCTCAGAAAAGCTGCATACGATACAAGAATTTAAAAGTGCCGTGCTCTAAGCGTCAAGTTTGAGCCTTCCTTTAACTCGTTAACTTCTATAAGCATTTCTAAACATTGCGAATCAGGCGACAGCATATCTCTGCAAACTCATGAGGAAGAATTCAGTTTGGAAGTGGTGTGAAGAAGTGCAGCAGGAATTTGGATCGATTAAAGTAGCACTGTTTTCAGTTCCAATATTAGGTCACCTAGATATGACCAATGAGTTTTCTCTTCATTGGATGGTTTTTGTTGTAGCCTGACGCACTTTGTTACAGGAGCTTGGACAAAATGCACCAGTAGTACCAAAAATGATAGCTTTCACGAGTTGTATACTTAGTAAAGCACAGAAAAACTATTCAGTCACTTAATTACAGACCTTAGCCGTAGTTTAAGGGTTCACAAAATTTCTGCGTTATCTCTTTGGGAAAATGGTCTGACGACAAGGCACTACAGTTTGTAATGAACGCTAAAGTGACCCATAGTCGCTGGACATGTTGGTAGCTTTACCCCGTGAATTTAAACTTTAAATTGTTTTTGTACCAAGTCCACAAAATCTTGTTGCTGATGGCTTCCCTCGCGTGCCACTTGGATTCAAACAAGGAAACGATGGAAACTTGAATGAGAACCTGTGTGACCTGATGTATATGAAAACGGTTGCTTCTGAATTTTTTTTACGAATAACACTCACCAATTTAGCAAAATAATAAGATAAATAACCCATGCTTGAATGTATGAAGTTTAAGTTGGAAATTAGGAGAGAAGCGCCACTGCAAATATCTTTACGCAATAAATAACAACATATTATTTCATATCACAGCGAAAGACGGCTGGGTAGTTTGCATCCCAGACGAATACACCTATAGGGTGACTTGGTTTGTACATCTGAGCAACAGCCGTTTCGTTTCATGAAACTGTTTCCTCAAGTTAAACAAACATGTCTGTTTCAGCAATATAGAAAAGGGCATACAGAAGGTGCTCACAAGCTGAAAATTTGTGAAAGGATAAAACCATCTACTACCGGGTGATCAAAAAGTCAGTATAAATTTGAAAACTGAATAAATCACGGAATAATCTAGATAGAGAGGTACAAATTGACACACATGCTTGGAATGACATGGGGTTTTATTAGAACCAAAAAATACAAAAATTCAAAAAATGTCCGACAGATGGCGCTTCATCTGATCAGAATAGCAATAATTAGCATAACAAAGTAAGACAAAGCAAAGATGAAGATCTTTACAGGAAATGCTTTATACGTCCACCATCATTCCTCAACAATAGCTGTAGTCAAGGAATAATGTTGTTAATTGCACTGTAAAGCATATCCGGAGTTATGGTGAGGCATTGGCGTCGGATGTTGTCTTTCAGCATCCTTAGAGATGTCGGTCGATCACTATACACTTGCGACTTCAGGTAACCCCAAAGCCAATAATCGCACGGACTGAGGTCTGGGGACCTGGGAGGCCAAGCATGACGAAAGTGGCGGCTGAGCACACGATCATCACCATTGGTTAGGCGGGTACCAGGTTGAGATTCATTGGGAGAGTCCTTAGAAAATGTAGTCCATCAACAAAGCAGGTGGCTTACAAAACACTCGTTCGACCTATACTTGAGTATTGCTTATCAGTGTGGGATCCGTACCAGATCGGGTTGACGGAGAAGATAGAGAAAATACAAAGAAGAACGGCGCATTTCGTCACAGGGTTATTTGGTAACCGTGATAGCGTTACGGAGATGTTTAACAAACTCAAGTGGCAGACTCTGCAAGAGAGGCGCTCTGCATCGCGGTGTAGCTTGCTCGCCAGGTTTCGAGAGGGTGCGTTTCTGGATGAGGTATCGAATATATTGCTTCCCCCTACTTATACCTCCAGAGGAGATCACGAATGTAAAATTAGAGAGATTAGAGCGCGCAAGGAGGCTTTCAGACAGTCGTTCTTCCCGCGAACAATACGCGACTGGAACAGGAAAGGGAGGTAATGACAATGGCACGTAAAGTGCCCTCCGCCACACACCGTTGGGTGGCTTGCGGAGTATAAATGTAGATGTAGATGTAGATCATCACCAAACGACGCGCGCAAGAGATCTTTCACGCGCCATCTGTCGGACATTATGTGAACTTTGTTTTTTTTTTTTTTGTTCTAATAAAACCCCAAGCCATTCCAAGCATGTGTATCAATTTTTACTTCTCTATCTACATTATTCCGTGGTTTATTAAGTTTTCAAATTTATACTTCAATCTTCCCTCGATATGTTGGCAAAAATACATGTTCAAAACCGGTGGTAGGCAGAAAACATCTTCCGAGATTGTCCTAAATGCTTTCTCCGAAAATTATTTCGAGCAGTTAGTCCACGAACCTACACGAATTGTAAATGGTTGCGAAAACATACTTGACCTCTTAGCCACAAACAATCCAGAGCTGATAGAGAGCATCATAACTGATACAGGGATTAGTGATCACAAGGTCGTTGTAGCTATGCTCAATACCGTTTCTTCCAAATCCACCGGAAACAAACGCAAAATAATTTTATTTAAAAAAGCGGATTAAGTGTCACTAGAAGCCTTCCTAAGAGACAATCTCCATTCCTTCCGAACTGACTATGCAAATGTAGACGAGATGTGGCACAAATTCAAAGATATAGTAACAACAGCAATTGAGAGAGTCATACCTCATAAATTGGCAAGAGATGGAACTGATCCCCCGTGGTACACAAAACAGGTCCGAACGCTGTTGCAGAGGCAACGGAGAGAGCATGCGAAGTTCAGAAGAACGCGAAATCCCGAAGATTGGCTAAAATTTACAGACGCGCGAAATTTGGCACGGACTTCAATGCGAGATGCCTTTAATAGGTTCCACAACGAAACATTGTCTCGAAATTTGGTAGAAAATCTGAAGAAATTCTGGTAGTATGTAAAGTACACAAGCGGCAAGACGCAGTCAATACCTTCGCTGCGCAGTGCCGATAGTACTGTTACCGACGACTGTGCCGCTAAAGCGGAGTTATTGAACGCAGTTTACCGAAATTCCTTCACCAGGGAAGACGAATGGAATATTCCAGAATTTGAAACACGAACAGCTACCACCATGAGTTTCTTAGAAGTAGATACCTTAAGGATTGCGAAGTCTTCAGGTCCAGATTGTATACCGATTAGGTTCCTTTCAGATTACGCTGATACTTAGCAATCATATACAACCGCTCGCTCACCGATAGATCTGTACCTACAGATTGGAAAATTGCGCAGGTCGCACTAGTGTTTAAGAAGGGTAGTAGGAGTAATCCATCGAACTACAGACCTATATCATTGACGTCGGTTTACAGTAGGGTTTTGGAGCATATACTGTATTCAAACATTATGAATCATCTCGAAGGGGACGATCTATTGATACGTAATCAGCATGGTTTCAGAAAACATCGTTCTTGTGCAACGCAGCTAGCTCTTTATTCGCACGAAGTAATGGCCGCTATCGACAGGGGATCTCAAGTTGATTCCGTATTTCTAGATTTCCAGAAAGCTTTTGACACCGTTCCTCACAAGCGACTTCTAATCAAGCTGCGGGCCTATGGGGTATCGTCTCAGTTGTGCGACTGGATTCGTGATTTCCTGTCAGGAAGGTCGCAGTTAGTAGTAATAGACGGCAAATCATCGAGTAAAACTGAAGTGATATCAGGTGTTCCCCAGGGAAGCGTCCTGGGACCTCTGCTGTTCCTGATCTGTACAAATGACCTGGGTGACAATCGGAGCAGTTCTCTTAGGATGTTCGCAGATGATGCTGTAATTTACCGTCTAGTAAGGTCAACCGAAGACCAGTATCAGTTGCAACGAGATTTAGAAAAAATTGCTGTATGGTGTGGCAGGTGGCAGTTGACTCTATGTAACGAAAGGTGTGAGGTGATCCACATGAGTTCCAAAAGAAATCCGTTGGAATTCGATTACTCGATAAATAGTACAGTTCTCAAGGCTGTCAACTCAACTAAGTACCTGGGTGTAAAAATTACGAACAACTTCCGTTGGAAAGACCGCATAGACAATATTGTGGGGAAGGCGAGCCAAAGGTTGCGTTTCATTGGCAGGACACTTAGAAGATGCAACAAGTCCACTAAAGAGACAGCTTACACTACAGTCGTTCGTCCTCTGTCAGAATATTGCTGCGCGGTGTGGGATCCTTACCAGGTGGGATTGATGGAGGACATCGAAAGGGTGCAAAAAGGGCAGCTCGTTTTGTATTATCACGTAATAGGGGAGAGAGTGTGGCAGATATGATACGCGAGTTCGGATGGAAGTCATTAAAGCAAAGACTTTTTCGTCGCGGCGTGATCTATTTACGAAATGTCAGTCACCAACTTTCTCTTCCGAATGCGAAAATATTTTGTTGAGCCCAACCTACATAGGTAGGAATGATCATCAAAATAAAAGAAGAGAAATCAGAGCTCGAACAGAAAAATTTAGGTGTTCGTTTTTCCCGCGCGCTGTTCGGGAGTGGAATGGTAGGGAGATAGTATGATTGTGGTTGGATGAACCCTCTGTCAAGCACTTAAATGTGAATTGCAGAGTAATCATGTAGATGTAGATACTGACTTTTTGATCACCCGGTATATTGCATAAGATGTCCTTATTCCCATTGAGGAGCACTCTGTTTGGAGCGCAGTAACGAACTGTGCAAGGTTTTCCATACGTTTTCATTGTGGTTTGTTAAATTCACAACTTTCCAATGTGTGATGACATCACCCATTGGTGACAGCATGTAAAAATTATTTTTTAAAGCAGGTAGGCCATGTCAATAACAGTATTTTTGAAAATGGCCCCAAATTTCGATCTAAGAATTGGAAAATGTTCGTGAAACAACGGCAGGTGAAATCAGTGTTCATCTCACGACATCATCGTGCCTCAAACCTGGACGAGCTTAAACTATAAAATCTGCAAAATTGTGCTGTATATGTTGTAATAGAAACAATCAAACTTGGGAAATATTTGTGCAGTATTTCCAGCATACATTGAATATGTTGCCACATGGGACAATTTGATTGTCTCCTGCCACCATTCTTAAGGATGAGGCACATCCAGATGGCAGTAAGAAAATTAATAGCCTTCCCACCTATTGGAAGACGGAGACGTACTCAGATTGTTTGGCCACCTAGCAGCTGAAAATTGTAAGTGTAGAAAAAGACGAAGATACGACAGGAGAGAATAAAAGTAGGAGATCAAGTCCTTGTGAAGTCATATAGATTATGAAGAGATCACAAATTTCTGAGCAACAAGTTTTTTAATGTTTATGTTGGACCATTTCAAGTTTGGTGAGTTGTGCACCCAAACGCCATGGTAACTGAAACCCTGCACACAAAGATGCCATGTAGTTTCCATTATGTTGCAATTTTTAAAATTGTTTAAGGAATGAAAGAATGCGTTGATAGGTTTTCCTGCAAAATTCTGCAGTGGAGATAGCGTATATTGATTTCTGTTGAAATCTTTATGCAAGCTTTCCACATCTGTAAATTAGTGTACTGTAAAGTTCAGTACAGAGATGTATTTCAGTGATATTTGAGGATGGTTTTCCGAGGAGACCTCTGATAGGGGCTCTGGTGTTTAATGAACTTGGCTGCGATTAGTAGCACTATAAAAAGCACAGGTTATGTTTATGGTACTGAATGTGGCTTTTGTGCCATAGGAGTGCCATGGTTTACTGGTTGCAAAAGTACACCAAGGGTCTTGTCTTTTTCGTATAGTTGCCTGGAAGACAAGAAATGCGATAAAGAGTGCAGAAAACTATGAGTAGGTTTAATTTAGGAGAGACTGTGTTCTGCTCTAGTATTCACTCAGAACTGAAAATCAGGATCCTGGGAGAAGAGGCCTAGTAGAATTTGTGTTTCAGGGGAAGCTGAAAAAGTGTTATCTTTTGTAAAAGCAAGTTGTTCACGAAAGGTGACCTCCATAGGAATAAGAGCCATCCAGTAAAACAATGGGAGCCTTGAGGAGGTTAATGAAGGAATCATTATGTTGCTACATTTTTAAATACGTCGATTATTATGTGTCCTTTTGTAACTAATTGGAATACAGAAGGAAATAAGCATTTTTATGCTATAAATAGAATAGGTATCTTGGTTTAGTTATCTATGGTTTCTCTAAAGATTGAAGAGGACACAACGATTCTATGAATGCAAGAAAATGCATTAATAATTCCCGACTGACATGCCCTGGACGATGATGTGTCTGCAGAAGCTCTGAAAGGAAGAAGAGACAAAAGAGATAGCTTGAATTTGGAAAACGTGAACGTGTCCTATCTTCACAGTCAGTTATGAGGAAAACATGAAAAAACTTTCATCAGTCGAAAATCTGAATGGATATGGTAATGCTACGAATGTGGAATATTGTCTCTTATGTTGAGTAAGTGTGTCATCAGTGATTTTTGGTATGCAAGACAAAGATGTTACTGGTTTCTTGTGATTTGTTGTATCTTTTGTGCACTTAGGCTGGTCCCTGGTCCCAGTACTCAAGGTCACTCACCCACTGATTATTCTGGATTCAGATGCTGTCTGCAGGTCCGAAGGACACCTGGTGTGACCGAGAGAAATCTGAGGCTTACTTGGAAGAGGAAACTGAGTTTGGTAGCGACTCTGTAACCACAGTCGAGGAGTATAAACAGAGGTATAGGATAGATTAAACTAATAGGTTATATGGTATAAGTAGTTGTATTTTCTTTATACACATAACTAGAATATACAAAACGATAAGGTGGGCCGGCCCTGGTGGCCGAGCGCTTCTAGGCGCCTCAGTCCGGAACCGCGCGACTGCTACGGTCGCAGGTTCGAATCCTTCCTCAGGCATGGATGTGTGTGACGTCCTTAGGTTAGTTAGGTTTAAGTAGTTCTAAGTTCTAGGGGACTGATGACCTCAGATGTTAAGTCCCTTAGTGCTCAGAGCCATTTGGACCATTTGATAAGGTGGACACGAGTGTCTAGCTTTTCTTCAATGCATTAGAGTGAAAGTGAAAAGTAGGGGTGGTGTTCATTAAAACATCTTTACTTTCTCCCCACCCATCCACTTACATCACATCAGCGAATATGTTAATGTAAACTTCTACTCATCTTCGCGTAATGTATATCATAATGAAACCCGTGTGCCAACCTCCCAATTATGTAAAAACAAGAGGGGGACAAAACAAGAATATCTGCAACGATGTGATAAGTGTAAATATAATGTTTTGAATGTCGCCTGCGAACGTGTTACAACACATAAAAAACTCTGGAAGAGATGGACAGACAGAGAGACGGACATCGGCAGCCTGAACAAGTCACTACATGTTGTTTGCTTTGCAGATGCTATCCGAGTGCTTGGAGGCCACCGTGGACTGCTGTCTGATCGTCCAGTTGCAAAGGTGTTGTTCTCACAGAAGCACCCCTACAAACTGCCACTGACTGGGTGATCCACTACGAGGTGGGGCACCGTCTTGCAAGCATCAGGCTTGGCTCTACCATAGTCGAAGCTACTTGACCAGTCTGCGGTACCTGGTCTGTGGCTTGGCCTGTGCAACCCGTTGGTGCTGAAGACGAGGCATCGGAATCTTGGGGGATCCACAGCTGCCTCTAGGGAACAACAACGAAGGTGCGTAACTGGCATGATGACTCAATGAGTGACGAACAATACAGTCTCTGCACATGTTATTACATTTTATGGCTATTGTGGTCCCTGGTGGGGAGACGAGAATTAAGGAGCTAAGAGACGACATTCTACGCTGATAGTGAGTCTCCTTATGTCAGAACTGGGGTCAAAAACGATTTACAGTCGTTGCAAGAATATTATGTGTGCAGTCTGACGTTTCGACAATCTAATTTTTGCACCAACTGTCATGCCTGTGACCTATTCAAGATAGCACGATTTGGAAGATGCCTATCTAATGGGTGTCACGTTTGACCAACATGACTGATCTAACGTAATGTTGCGATTCGTGGCTACAGTGGCTACGTATGAGACAGAGGGTTTATACGGTGGGAGACTGTCGCTGGAAATGCTGCAAGTGGCGATACTGAGAGAACTTCAGAAGCGACACCTGAGGTGGCTGATGTCAGTGATGAAGACGCACCTTAGAGACATTTCAAAGCAGTGTTTCTTTCAGGTTTTCATTCAAGCCCTTTTGAAAAGAGTGCCCTAACTTATACCATCCAAAGAACACACCTCTGTTATGTGCGACGGTACTGAGTGTGATGCTGAGAGAGTACAAAAGCCACACAGATGTATGTGGCAAACAATGTAGCATTTTTTATCTCTTCTATGATGAGTACTTGAGTAACAATAATTTATGAAAACATATAGGCACGTTCGTCGAAATGAATCATGTTATTGCTGTTGTGGTCTTCAGTCCAATGACTGGTTTGACGCACGTCTCCATGCTGCTCTATCCTTTGCAAGCCTCTTCATCTGAGAGTAATTACTGCAATCTACATCCCTCTCAGTCTACTTACTGTATTCACCTCTTGGTCTCCCTCTACCATTATTACCCCTGCCCCCCCCCCCCCCCCCCACACACACACACTTTGCTCCAATTGGTAATCCCTTGATGCCTCAGAATCTGTCCCACCAACCGATCCTTTCTTTTAGTCAGGCTGTACAACAAATTTCTCTTCTCCCCAATTCTATTCAGTACCCCCACATTAGTTACGTGATCTGCCCATCTAATCTTGAGCATTCTTCTGTAGTACTGTATTTCAAAAGCTTCTATTTTCTTCTTGTCTAAACTGTTTATGGTCCTTGTTTCACTTCCATACATGGCTACATTCCATACAAATACTTTCAGAAAGGACTTTCTGACATTAAATCTATACTCGATATTAACAAATTTCTCGTCTTCAGATACGCTTTTCTTACCATTACTAGTCTACATTTTATATCCTCCCTACTTCGAACATCAACAGTTGTTTTGCTAACAAATCCACTGAAACCGAGGGCTGTGGTAAGAAGTAATGACTATATTTTTTATTGTGTTCTCAGTATCGGTTGAAGAATTATATGGCACGCACATTACTCCGTCGGCTTTTATGCATCGCTGACTCAAGTTGGCAGCCTCTACCGCTAGAGGGCTCCAAATTGCAGTTTGTAACATGGCGGCAGATAACGTAACAATCCGACACTTGGGTTCTCTGTCATCAATCATCCTTTATAGCTTCCCGACTTGGCCATATCTTATTTTCATTTGTTTCCAGAAGTTAAAGAAGACCTTCAAGGACTCTCCTTTGATAGTGATGAAGCGGTTCAAGAAGAGGTGAGCTTGTGGTTTCGTCAACAAAGTCAAACATTCTCCATTGACGGTATCAACAAACTGGTCTTTCGTTGGGAGAAATGTATTCGTTGTCAGGGTCGCTACGTTGAGAAATAAATATATAGACATGAAGAATAAAATGTAGAATGTTAACAAAATTTGTTTTTTTCAAAAACCTTTGAGAGTGTTCACGTAAAAATTTCGGAGGCGTAACTTTTCAGCTCATCCGTATAATGTAAGAGTAACTGAAAATGGGTAGTTAAGATTTGAGGTCTGATACCCCATAACGAGAGTTATTTTTTCCCATGACTTGGTGGGAACTCCAGACACTCTAACAATACCCAAGAATAGGTCGCACTACTGTTCTATATGTGATCTTCCTTACGGATGAACCACACTTTACTAAAACTCTCTAATTAAGCTGATGTCGACCATTCGATTTCCATTTACTATTCTTAAATAATCGTTCTGTTTCTAATAGCTTTGTGACATTAGGCCAAGGTATTTAATCTATGTGACTGTGTCAAGCAGCACCATACTAATGTTGTATTCGAACAGTATTGGATAATATTTACTACTCATTCGCATTAACATACACTTTTCTACATGTAGAGAAAGCTACGATTCATCATAGCAACTAAAAATTTTGTGTAAGTCATTCTCCTACAGACACCCAGTGCGATTCCTTGTCGTGCACCACAGCGTCATCAGCAAACAAGCACAGATCCTGCTCATCCTGATGATTTATGTACGTAGATAATAAGAGCGGTCCGATCGTACTTCCCTGGAGCGCTAGCGACTGTAGCCTTGTCCCTGGTGAACACTAGCCGTCGAGAAGAAGATACTGGGTCCAAGTACTTATGAGCCAGTCACATATCTTGAAATCTATTCCATATGCTTGTAACCTTGTTAACAGTCTGCATTGGGGCTGATTATCAAATGCGCGTTAGAAATCTAAAAATATGGAATCTGTCAGTTGCCGTTCATCCATTGCTCGCAGGATGTCAAGTGAGAAAAAGACAAGCTGAGTTTCACACGAGCGGTGCCTTTTAAAATTGTGCTGATTCGCTGACAGAAGACTTTTCGTTTCAAGGAAATTTATTATATTCGAACTCACAATATTGTAAAGAATTCTGTAACAATCCGATGTTAAGGATGTGGTTATGTAGTTTTACGGATCCGTTCTTTTACCCTTCTCATACATAGGATTCACCTGCTCTTTTTCCTAGTCTCTTGGGACTTTGTGTTGGATGAGAGACTCGCGATAATTGCCAGCTAAGTAACCACCATTGCCGTAGAATATTCCCTGTACAACTGAAATTGGGATTCATCCGGACCTGGCGACTTATTTGTTTACGGCACCTTTAGTTCCTTCTACACGCCAGGGACGCCTATCACTAAGTCCTCCATGTGGGAGCTTGTGCGCCTTTAACAATGGTATATTTGTACGATCCTCCAGGGTGAATGATTTCTTAAACACGTAATTTAAAGCTTCACCTTTCCTATTGCTGTCGTCTATCGCCATACCAGATGTTCATCGATCGACCGGAGAGACACCTTCGATCCGCTTAGCGATTTTACGTATGACCAGAATTATCTTAGTTCCTCAGCCAGATCTTTAGCTAAGGTATAGCACTGGATGTATTCTATGCGCACAGTTCTTTTTTGAATCGAGAGTGCAACGGGCTTTGTTTCCTCAGTATACTCTCAATTTTGGTATTAAACCACCGTGAATCTTTCCCCTACTTAATTCACTTACTAGGCACATACTTGTCCAGAGTGTGATTTAAACATTCATGAGTTAAGTCAGATGATAACAATTGCTTATCTGTTCCTTTTAGAAGAAAATACTCCCACAGTGTTCCTGATGGACTTACTAACTTCAGTAACCATCGTTGCTATGATGTCATCATGATCCTCGTCCCCATACTTACACCGTTGATAATGTCAGATATGCTTGTAGCTACAAGATCTGAAATATTTCCACTGCGCATGGGTTGCCGAACTACCTGCTGTAGAATGTGCCCTGAGAACATGCTCAAAATATCTTATCAAGACTCACTCTTAGTACCATCTCCAGTCCCAGTCTACACTCCACAGTTTTCTTCATGTGTTGTACCACAGCCATTGAAGTTTTCCACCTCGGATGTTTTTCAAAAGTATTCAGTTTGCCAGTGGGGAAAATGCTCCTCCTTAAAAGTGAAAAGTGAGGTACCAAGTGCCTCATTCTACCTTTCTCAGCAGCTTTAAATATTTTCTCAAAATTGTTGGCACATGAACCTACTCGCGCTCATTTTAACCTACAACTCACCTCCCGCTCCCAGTTGTAAATTGCTCACGGGCATTAGTCCATCACTATAAGTCGCTCCCCCTCCCCCCCCATGAACCATAGACCTTGCCGTTGGTGGGGAAGCTTGCATGCCTCAGCGACACAGACAGCCGTACCGTAGGTGCAATTACAACGGAGGGGTATCTGTTGAGAGGCCAGACAAACGTATGGTTCCTGAAGAGGGGCAGCAGCCTTTTCAGAGTTGCAGGGGCAACAGTCTGGATGATTGACTGATCTGGCCTTGTAACATTAACCAAAACGGCCTTGCTGTGCTGGTACTGCGAACGACTGAAAGCAAGGGGAAACTACGGCCGTAATTTTTCCCGAGGGCATACAGCTTTACTGTACGGATAAATGATGATGGCGTCCTCTTGGGTAAAATATTCCGGAGGTAAAATAGTTCCCCATTCGGATCTCCGGGCGGGGACTACTCAGGAGGACGTCGTTGTCAGGAGAAAGAAAACTGGCGTTCTACAGATCGGAGCGTGGAATGTCAGATCCCTTAATCGGGCAGGTAGATCAGAAAATTTAAAAAGGGAAATGGATAGGCTAAAGTTAGATATAGTGGGAATTAGCGAAGTTCGGTGGCACGAGGAACAAGACTTTTGGTCAGGTGAATACAGGGTTATAAATACAAAATCAAATAAGGGTAATGCAGGAGTAGGTTTCATAATGAATTAAAAAATTGGAGTGCGGGTAAGCTACTACCAACAGCACAGTGAACGCATTATTGTGGCCAAGATAGACACGAAGCCCATGCCTGCTACAGTAGTACAAGTTTATATGCCAACTAGCTCTGCAGATGATGAAGAAATTGATGAAATGTATGATGAGATAAAAGAAATTATTCAGGTAGTCAAGGGAGACGAAAATTTAATAGTCATGGGTGACTGGAATTCGAGAGTAGGAAAAGGTAGAGAAGGAAATATAGTAAGTGAATATGGATTGGGGCTAAGAAATGAAAGAGGAAGCCGCCTGGTAGAATTTTGCGCAGAGCATAACTTAATCATAGCTAACACTTGGTTCAAGAATCATGAAAGATGGTTGTGTACATGGAAGAACCCTCGAGATACTAGAAGATATCAGATAGATTATATAATGGTAAGACAGAGATTTAGGAACCAGATTTTAAATTGTAAGACATTTCCAGGGGCAGATGTGGACTCTGACCACAATCTATTGGTTATGAACTGTAGATTAAAACTGAAGAAACTGCAAAAAAGTGGGAATTTAAGGAGATGAGACCTGGATAAACTGAAAGAACCAGAGGTTGTACATAGTTTCAGGGAAAGCATAAGGGAACAATTGACAGGAATGGGGGAAAGAAATACAGTAGAAGAAGAATGGGTAGCTCTGAGGGATGAAGTGGTGTAGGCAGCAGAGGATCAAGTAGGTAAAAAGACGAGGGCTAGTAAAAATCCTTGGGTGACAGAAGAAATACTGATTTTAATTGATGAAAGGAGAAAATATAAAAATGCAGTAAATGAAGCAGGCAAAAAGGAATACAACCGCCTCAAAAATAAGATCGACAGGAAGTGCAAAATGGCTAAGCAGGCATGGCTAGAGGACAAATGTAAGGATGTAGAGGCTTATCTCACTAGGGGTAAGATAGATACTGCCTACAGGAAAATTAAAGAGACCTCTGGAGAAAAGAGAACCACTTGTATGAATATCAAGGGCTCAGACGGAAACCCAGTTCTAAGCAAAGATGGGAAAGCAGAAAGGTGGAAGGAGTATATAGAGGGACTATACAAGGGCGATGTACTTGAGGACAATATTATGGAAATGGAAGAGGATGTAGATGAAGATGAAATGGGTGGTATGATACTGCGTGAAGAATTTGATAGAGCACTGAAAAACCTAAGTCGAACCAAGGCCCCGGGAGTAGACAACATTCCATTAGAACTACTGACAGCCTTGGGAGAGCCAGTCCTGACAAAACTCTACTATCTGGTGAGCAAAATGTATGAGACCGGCGAAATACCCTCGGACTTCAAGAAGAATATAATAATTCCAATCCCAAAGAAAGCAGGCGTTGACAGATGTGAAAATTACCGAACTGTCAGTTTAATAAGTCACGGCTGCAAAATACTAACGCGAATTCTGTACAGACGAATGGAAAAACTGGTAGAAGCCGACCTCGGGGAAGATCAGTTTGGATTCCGCAGAAATATGGGAACACGTGAGGCAATACTGACCCTACGACTTATCTCAGAAGCTAGATTAAAAAAAGGCGAACCTACGTTTCTAGCATTTGTAGACTTGGAGAAAGCTTTTGACAATGTTGACTGGAATAATCTCTTTCAAATTCTGAAGGTGGCAGGGGTAAAATACAGGGAGCGAAAGGCTTTTTTCAATTTGTACAGAAACCAGATGGGAGTTATAAGAGTCGAGGGACATGAAAGGGAAGCAGTGGTTGGAAAGGGAGTGAGACAGGGTTGTAGCCTCTCCCAGATGTTATTCAATCTGTATATTGAGCAAGCAGTAAAGGAAACAAAGAAAAATTCGGAGTAGGTATTAAAATCCATGGAGAAGAAATAAAAACTTCAAGGTTGGCCGATTACATTGCAATTCTGTCAGAGACAGCAAAGGACTTGGAAGAGCAGTTGAACGGTATGGACAGTGTGTTGAAGGGAGGATATAAGATGAACATCAACAAAAGCAAAACGAGGATAATGGAATGTAGTCGAATTAAGTCGGGCGATGCTGTGGGAATTAGATTAGGAAATGAGACACTTAAAATAGTAAATCAGTTTTGCTATTTGGGGAGCAAAGTAACTGATGATGGTCGAAGTAGAGAGGATATAAAATGTAGATTGGCAATGGCAAGGAAAGCGTTTCTGAAGAAGAAAAATTTGTTAACATCGAGTATAGATTTAAATGTCAGAAAGTCGTTTCTGAAAGTATTTGTATGGAGTGTAGCCATGTATGGAAGTGAAACATGGACGATAAATAGTTTGGACAAGAAGAGAATAGAAGCCTTTGAAATGTGGTGCTACAGAAGAATGCTGAAGATTAGATGGGTAGATCACATAACTAATGAGGAAGTATTGAATAGGATTGGGAAGAAGAGGAGTTTGTGGCACAACTTGACAAGAAGAAGGGATCGGTTGGTAGGACATGTTCTGAGGCATCAGGGGATCACCAATTTAGTATTGGAGGGCAGCGTGGAGGGTAAAAATCGTAGAGGGAGACCAAGAGATGAATACACAAAACAGATTCAGAAGGATGTAGGTTGCAGTAGGTACAGGGAGATGAAGAAGCTTGCTCAGGATAGGGTAGCATGGAGAGCTGCATCAAACCAGTCTCAGGACTGAAGACTACTACTACAACATAAGTCGCTCATATCGGCCCACTCTCACTTACCTATTCTCACTCACTCAGTCAGCCCAAATCATTGTCAATACATCTTTGTGTCACTACGTCGCTTTCTCATGTCTCACAGCCACCATCTCCTTCGTTCTGTCCCACTACTACTGTCTGCTCTCCCTGTCACTGTATCCCTCTTGCTCTGTCTTACTGCTTCTACCTCATTCATTCCTTCCCACTGCTGCTGTCTCTTCTCACTGATACTACCTCTCTTTTCCTCGTTACAATTGTTATAGACGCTGTCTCTCATTATCACTGGATCTCACCCACTTCCAGTTTCTCCTTCCCTTTATCCCCTTCCCACTGGCACTGACTCCTTCACAATTCTACTGTCACGGTCAACTGAGACTGTGTCCCTCTCTTTCTCTCCCACTGTCATTGTCTCCTTCGTTTCATCTATAACTGTCTGCTATCTTTAAGTTTTTATTACATTTATATCTCTTTCCCGCTGCCACTATTTGTCTCTCACTCTGCATAAAAAAGCGTGAATATGCTCACATGCCAAAATTTTGGGGAAAACTTTGAAAGGTACTGAGTAAGATTACACGAAGCAGCTGGTACACCACTTTTCAGTCAGTTTTTTAGACAAGCAGGATCATATTCGCGTTTTTTGTGCTCCAATAAGTGCATTTTTCCGCTGGTTCCCTTCTTTTCCCTGCTGCTCATATGAAAATTGCTTTATGGCTGAGCAAAATTTTGATAGATAACTTATGTGCAATTGAAGTAACGCAGAACTAATTTTACACCTCAGCCTCTATCTTAGGTGCACAAAAATTTTTCATGTGTTTAATACTACACCACTGTGTTCCAGGAACCGTTCTGATGATAACGGAGACACTTTACAGCATATTTCTCCGCGCTATGTCACTTTATAAACTATATTTTCGTCTCATACCATATTCTACAGGCGACATTTGAACCACTGTATCTCCGAAACGGATAAGGATATAAAGAACATTTCCAAGGTCGTTTAAGATCGGAATGTTAGAAATATATCATACAAATTACAGCCATTTTCTGTGTGTAGCCGCCTTGGAATCTGCGTCTCAGTTTAGGTACCCAAAAGCCATGTTTTTGGGTTATCTATCAATAAAGAATAAGGATTTGTGGCCGGCCGGAGTGGCCGAGCGGTTCTAAGCGCTACAGTGTGGAACCGCGCGGTCACTGCGGTCGCTGGTTCGAATCCTGCCTCGGGTATGGAAGTGTGTGATGTCCTTAGGTTAATTAGGTTTAAGTAGTTCTAAGTTCTAGGGGACTGATGACCTGAGAAGTTAAGTCCCATGGTGCTCAGAGCCATTTGAACCATATTTGAAGGATTTGTGCAAACGGGAAATTGCATCAGCAGAGTATTTCCACGCTACTGAGCGTAGCCTTTCTTTGAACGATTCTTAATCTGCCACGACAGCATCGGATGGCCGGTGGAAAAATCCGATAATTAACTTTAGTTTAACTAGATCTGTTACACACTTCCAGATAACTTCACAGGCAGACTCAACTTCATTCCCGACAGACAGAATATTTTTGTTCACTGTAATGATACTCCTACCTCCTCCTGTGGAACCTAATCTTCCTTTTCGATATATATATTCAATGCTTCGCTAAGTATCTCAGAGCCTTCTGCTTAGGTCAGCTCTTGGTTTCGAGAATAATTCGAGAGCGACAGCTTTCCAGTAAATTCAGGAACTTCTTTACAAATACCTCTATAGTTTACTGTCAAAATTTTGACCGTCGAAGTGCCTTCACTTCATACACAGACTGATTTCGCTCTCTGCATAATAAGTGTCGAGCGTCTATCAGAGGATCTCATATTACTGTCCACTCCAAGAAACCCACATATGCACTCCACAAGTACTATGCTACCCAAGTGGTTGCTTCCTTTGTGTAGTGCACCCGTGAGTTATCAAGGAAAGTCCTACAATTCTCCACCGCATAATGCAGGTCCAGAAATCTGCTGCCCCAACACTGTCAATGAATCTAAAGTGTTGGTTAAGACCCTGCACTTGGCCCCAAACCAAGAGACTCTTATTAGTTCTGGGGACTATGCTGCAGACTGTGTGTGTTATCTGCTTGTACCCAGTGCGCGAAGCCAGCAGTCTTCATCACTTCGGCCAGCAGCCTGTACAAACTAAGGATGGCGTCAGATCCCCAGCGGCAGGAGTCACTGGTGTCGGCGTGAAACACAACTCACAGACAACTGATCCCTGCACGCTCAACATCCAGAGGCAGGACTTCTCCCCCAAATCTCGGATGAGGCCCCCAGTAAAACGTATTGAGTGCACATTGGATTTGTATTTCCCCAAGGAGCTCCATAATGCGCCTAATGTTGGAGCTTCCCATAACTAGTAAACCCCTCCCCAGTGAGCCTGCTCGGACGCTGCTGAACAATCGGCTACCTGTCCACTCGCAGATCTAATGGGCCAGGCCAGATGGGCAGCCTCAACATTGAGTCTCCGCCTTGAGCGATGCGGGCGTGTTACTGCCCACCATTTATCCCGGCCTGAAAGAAACGATCAACGACCGTTCCAAACAAACAAAACAGATGACAACTCGCTAGAGACTGCGCAAATCTACATTTTTCAGTTACAAAAACGCGAAATTACACCTCTTAAACACAAAACCAAACAAGGAACGTGACACTTGATCTGCGCACAAACAATGGAAACGCTAGATGTATAAGTTGCTGGTCTTCTAGTCTGTCACAGGTGGCAGCTGGAAAATCAAGAAAAGTCGCGTAAAACAGTGATTTCGATTGGAACTGATAAACTATATTTTGATTGTGTCAAGCTACACAGATTTAGACGATAATAGATAACGAGCAAAACTTATCTCACGCAATTTACCATCACCGAACGCACATCGGTAAGTGAAACAATGTGGCCTATCTAGTTGTTGTTGCTGATGATCTCATGGTCGTGACGGCAGGTATAGATCATTTTGTATATTGGAGAATATAGTGTTACTTATTGTGAGCAGATCCAAAACCATCCTGGTGTTGGAAATGTCGTGTGGCTAGGGCCTCCCATCGGGTAGACCGTTCGCCTGGTGCAGGTATTTTGATTTGACGCCACTTCGGCGACCTGCGCGTCGATGGGGATGAAATGATGATGATCAGGACAACACAACACCCAGTCCCTGAGCGGAGAAAATCTCCGACCCAGCCGGGAATCGAACCCAGCTGGGTCTTGTAGTGCTTAGTCCCACGTGGCACAGAGCATAAATAATATGTCACAGGTATAGCACTGTTGTGGAAATTCAGGACTGCAAATTCATGAGCGAGTAACTCTATTGTTCAAGGCAGTGGAGCTGTGTTGATAGGAAGTAGTTGCGGACGCTTGTGTTCCATGAACTCAGATAAACACCCTTGCAACTCGGCAAAATTTCTCTGACGAATGTACGCCTACCAGATTGGACATCACCAAGCCCCAAAAATGTATTAAGATTTTACTAGGTTTGTTTGCTCCTCATTTGCTGTTTTATAAACTTCACTCAGAGCATACTTTTATTGGAGTAAATTGTCACTGCAGATCACATGTTGGAGCACAGTGTATGAAAAATTGCACTGCAGTTAAGGACAGATATGGTTACCACCGAAGACGCAATACGCAGTGCCTTACGTGGGCCTGTGATGCAACTGAGTCACATACCCCTGTTAGACTTCTACTTCCTGGAACAGGCACTTATTTCATAGTAAGTTGTGGATAGGGTTTGCCAGCTATTTTCTTTCAGTACAAACAGATCTGTTTTGTTTCCGTTAGCACCAAAAGGATAAACAAAGTTAATATTTAAAAAAGAGGGTTTCACATGTCCACCTTGTATAGTGTAACGTTCTTAAACTAGTTATGCCTAAATTTGTCAATACTTTTCTTGAAAAGTTATAGCAGAAATATTAAATTAATAGTGAATGACTATTAACAGTGACAGTGTGTACTGTAATTTTTGTTCTGTTTATAGTGTTAACATATATTAGAAGCTCTGCTGATTACAATGGCACATTAATGTATTCCAATTGAGTCCATATCAATTGTTCCATTAGCAATTTTTGACAAATGAAATAACATATGCACCTAATACCCCGCGGAAGACGTTTTAGGCTGTATGTTACAGTGCTGAACGTGAAGCTATTCTTCCTGCTTCTCAGTTATCAGTTATTTATTCTTCAGTGTGCCATAACTAGTTTCGAAATAAGAAGTCTCATCTCAGATGCTACTCATCCAGTGTTCCAAAACGCAGTAGTTGTGAAAATCTGCCATAATGATCAATTTATAGTGATCGCTTTGTCCTAGAACTATAGCGCATTTTACTAGCTTGTGTTTCCAGCCTTAGCTTTAAATATACACGATTTGCTTTCAAAATTACACACATCATAAAAGTTTCGCATCACCCCAGTTCCCAGATCTACTAAAGATAGACGTTGACTGTGGATACTGTATCACAGACACAGTCCCATTGACTGTTCTGAGATGTCACTAATCCCGCCCAAAGATGTAAACAACCATGCATGAGGAGCGCCTGTTAGATGGTGGGGCGTTCGACAGCCGATCAGTTCCAGCCATTCCACCAGGAAGGAGGAACACGGCTCGTGTTGTCTGTAGTTACACCATGCCTAGACGGTCAATACTGCGGTTCGATCGCGTCCGCACTGTTACTTTGTGCCAGGAAGGGCTCTCAACAGGGGAAGTGTCCAGGCGTCCCGAAGTGAACCAAAGCGACGCCCATGGCGAGGTCCTTCTTTGCAACCACGACACCATGTAGCGTGGTACGGCTGGGCCCAACAACATGCCGAATGGACCGCTTAGGATTGGCATCACGTTCTCTTCACCAATGATTGTCGCATATGCCTTGAACCAGACAATCGCCGAAAACGTGTTTGGAGGCAATCTGGTCAGGCTGTAGTACGCCTTAGACACACTGTCCAGCGAGTGCACCAATGTAGAGGTTCCCTGCTTTTTTAGGCTGGCCTTATGCTGGGACGACGTACGCCGCTGGTGATCATGAAAGGCGCCGTAACGGCTCTACGATACGTGAATGCCATCCTCTGCATCCTGATCCTAGTGCAACAATATCGGCAGCATATTGGCTAGGCATTCGTCTTGATGGACGACAATTCGCGACCCCATCGTACACAACTTGTGAATTACTTCCTTCAGGGTAACAACATCCCTCGACTAGAGTGGCCAGCATGTTCCCCAGACATTAACACTATCGCACATGCCTGGGACAGATTGAAAAGGGGTGTTTATGAACGATGTGACTCACCAACCACTATCAAGGATCTACGCCGAATCGCCATTGAGGAGTGGGACAACCTAGACAAACAGTGCCTTGATGAACTTGTGGATATTATACCACGACGAATACAGACATGCGTCAATGCAAGGCGACGTGATACTAGGTATTAGAGGTACCGGTGTGTACAGCAATCTGGACCACCACCTCTGAAGGTCTCGCTGTTTGGTGGAACAACATAGAAAGTGGGGTTTTCATGAGCAATAAAAAGGGCGGAAATGATGTTTATGTTGATCTCTATACCAATTTTCTGTACAGGTTCGGGAACTCTCGGAACCGATGTGATGCAAAAATTTTTTTTAGATGTGTGTATTTATGATTGTGTGGCTTCCAGACAGGGTTTCTACAATTTGAACGCTTTCACTCAGTAGTGGGCTATGTCATAAATTTTTTGGGCATTGCAGGTAAGGTCAAAGTATTTATTCGCCAGAACTGTGCAATAACAACATCTTGGAGTAGCCTCTTTGCAACCCTGAGGAACAGTACACTGATGTGTCTATATATATACTTTGTAATGGACTTGTGTTCAGTAAGAAGCGTGAGCGGTGTGAATGTGTGCAACTCATAACCAAAATATTCAGAATGCAAACGGTTTTTTTACATACTACACTTATCTGTTCAGGATTTGGCATATACTTTTATAATCTGGTGCAGAAGTCTATAACAGGTTGCTTGTAGACTCCAGACAGGAAACTGGAAGTTCCCACTCAAAGTAGAACAGTACCATAATAACCACCATTGATATGATTTATAGCAATGCTAGAGGAGAAACGCGGCTTTGCCCAATCATTTACTTATAGCTGTGGGTCCAACCCATACCAGGCAGCGTCTGGCCTTGTGCTTACATGGTTCAAATGGCTCTGAGCACTATGGGACTTAACATCTGAGGTCATCAGTCCCCTAGAACTTAGAACTACTTCAACCTAACTAACCTAAGGACATCACACACATCCATGCCTGAGGCAGGATTCGAACCTGCAACCGTAGCGGTCACGCTGTTCCAGACTGTAACGCCTAGAACCACTCGGCCACTCCGGCCGGCCAAAAAATGGTTCAAATGGCTCTGAGCACCATGGGACTTAACTTCTGAGGTCATCAGACCCCCTAGAACTTAGAAATACTTAAACGTAACTAACCTAAGGACAGCACACACATCCATGCCCGAGGCAGGATTCGAACCTGCGACCGTAACGGTCGCGAGGCTCCAGACTGCAGCGCCTAGAACCGCTCGGCCCCCCCAGCCTGATGCAATCTGCTCTGCTGCCATTCGTGAACAGCGTTCCAGAGCATGTTTTCTGACAGAATCACGATAGCCCATATACCGCTGTTGTAACCCAACTTGCTCTAAAAAGTGTCGACATGTTACCTCTCTCTGCTCGATCACCAGATCTGTCTCCATTCGAGAACATATGGGACATCACCAGATCTGTCTCCATTCGAGAACATATGGGACATCATCGGATGACAGCTCTAGCGTCATCCACATATAACATTAACCGTCCCTGTATTGACCAATCAGGTGCAACAGGCATGGAACTCCATCCCACCATCTGACATCCAGCATGCGTACAATACACTGCATACACGTTTGCATGTTTACATTCGGCAGTCTGGCAGTTACAGCAGATCTTAATGTACCAGCATTTCACATTTGAAATGGGTTATCTCGTGATTACATTAACCTGTGATCTTGTAGCGTTAATCGCTTAAATGTTTAACTCTGACAAATGTATTATAGAAATTTCATTGCCCTGCATTAATTATTTTTTGGCGTTGTGATTTTTTCCCTTCAGTGCATGTATGGATTGGGACTCAGCAATACGTGTCGCGTTTAACTCTAATGATCATATGAAATACAGGTACGTTTCAATTTTTGCCAGTATATAGACAGCTGAAAGTGTTCGGTATAAAATTGCACAAACGGTTTGTTTGATGTACCAGACGTTAACAGTATTTCAGAAGTTGTTCCCATAACTGTCAGTGGGAATAGCACTAATCACAATTTGTTGTTAGTACACTTTACAGGAGTAGCCTGCAACGATTGCGTCTGACATTTCTTTTGACAATCTTGAAGGATATCTCTCGTAATGGGACTTACAATGCTTGCGAACGAATGAATGAATGAATGCATACACTATGCGATCAAAAGTATCCGGACACCTAGCTGAAAATGACTTACAAGTTCGTGGCACCCTCCATCGGTAACGCTGTAATTCGATATGGTGTTGGCCCACACTTAGGCTTAATGACAGCTTCCACTCCCGCGGGCATACGTTTAATCAGATGCCGGAAGGTTTCTTGGGGAATAGCAGCCCATTTTTCTCGGAGTGCTGCACTGAGGAGAGGTATCGATGTCGGTCGGTGAGGCCTGGCACAAAGTCGGCGTTCCAAAACATCCCATAGGTTTTCTATAGGATTCAGGTCACGACTCTGTGCCGGCCAGTTCATTACAGGCATGTTATTGTCGTGTAACCACTCCGCCACAGGCCGTGCATTATGAACAGGTGCTCGATCGTGTTCAAAAATGCAATCGCCATCCCCGAATTACTCTTCAACAGTGGGAAGCAAGAAGGCGCTTGAAACATCAGTGTAGGCATGTGCTGTGATAGTACCACACCAAACAACAAGGGGTGCAAGCTCCCTCCGTGAAAAACACTACCACACCATGACACCATCGCCTCCGAATGTTACTGTTGACACTACACACGATGTCAGATGATGTTCACCGGGAACTCGCCATACCCACACCCTACCATCGGATCGCCACATTGTGTACCGTGATTCTTCACTGCACACAACGTGTTTCCACCGTTCAATCGTCCAATGTTTACACTCTTTACAAAAAAATGGTTCAAATGGCTCTGAGCACTATGGGACTTAATATCTGAGGTCATCAGTACCCTATAACGTAGAACTACTTCAACCTAACTAACCTAAGGACATCACACACATCCATACCCGAGGCAGGATTCGAACCTGCGACCGTAGCGGTCGCGCGGTTCCAGACTGAAGCGCCTAGAACCGCTCGGCCACTCCGGCCGGCACACTCTTTACACCAAGCCAGGCGTCGTTCGGCATTTAACGGCATGATGGGTGACTTATGGGCAGCCGCTCGACCATGAAATCCAAGTTTTCTCACCTCCTGCCTAACTGCCATAGTACTTGCAGTGGATCCTGAAGCAATTTGGAATTCCTGTGTGATGTTCTGGATAGATGTCTGCCTACAACACATTACGACCCTCTTCAACTGTCGACGGTCTCTGTCAGTCAACAGACGAGGTCGGCCTGCACGCATTTGTGCTGCACGTGTTCTTTCACGTTTCCACTTCACTATCACATCGGACACAGTGGATCTAGGGATGTTTAGGAATGTGAAAATCTCTCTTACAGACGTATGACAGAAGTGACATCCAATCACCTGACCACGTTCGAAGTCTGTGAGTTCCGTGGAGCGCCCCATTCTGCTCTCTCACAATGTCTAATGACCACTGAGGTCGCTCATATGGAGTACTTGGCAGTAGATGGCAGCACAATACACCTAATATGAAAAGTGCATGTTTCTGGGAGTGTCCGGATACTTTAGATCACATAATGCATCAGTCACAGCTAGTGGCTCTTGAATTTGGCGATATCATTGGGAGACATAAAAATTTTCGATTTCAGGGTGTGGTAGTCCTACCTGCCGGCGCCCGGGCGGCGCACGCATCTTGGAGATGGCCTTTTCCTGCAGCTGCAACAGCTGTGCCTCCTTCGCAGCCACCTTTTCGCGCGCAGCGCTCAGCCGATTCCGCAGGTGCTCCTCCTCCGCGCTGTGGCTCAACTCAGCCTCCAAATGGCGCCGCACCTGTGCCCACAGCACAGTCAGTCTGCAGTCAACACATAAAAATGTCGATGGAATGTGTTCGGGTTTTAAGTCGAGTTGAGCACAATAGCTCCCTAACTGGGGCTGCTTCGAGCAGTGGTATGGGGTGTTCTCGTTTTCCAGGCACCAACCGGGTTGCTTCATCAATGTGCCTGGGCTCTAAGTAACGCTCACCTATGAAACTGTCGTAGGGACCTCTGATTTTTCCCACGTTTCACCAATACCTTCAGATCCTTGAACTTCAAGCACTCTGTCTTGCCTTCTGTATATGTTCACACACCCATGCCCTCATCCTGCATCAGCTGGCAAAGTTCCCACACCTCTTCAAAACACACTTGCGCTGCACTGGTCTGTCTTGTGTCTCATCTCCTAGCACCCCTTAGTATCCCACATCCTTAAGAATTTTGACCTGCTGCTGTGCATCTGCGTCTATGTCTCAGTTCTCTCACCACACACCCCATGTCCTCCCCCATCGTAACTTAAACCGAATCTCCCAACACCTCAGACAATGAAATCATTACTGAGATTTTGGTAACTGCAGTCCTACCCACCTTCTAGCATATGCATCCCATCTCATGACCCTTGCCAATACTTAACTTCTTTCTCAAATCACATATTCTCCAATGCCATCTGTATCAACATAACTCACATAGAGGCCAACAGGCCAAGAGTTCCATCATCCTTACAACATTACCTCATCAAATTGTTACTGCTACCAAGGTGTTACTAACGTATTTCATTTAAATGAAAGAGGACAACACAGCCACTGCTGTCTCCTCCCTCGCCCCCTCCCCCTCCTGCCACACACACACACAAAATAAACCCCTGCTGAGAAATGTAAATAATAAATAACTAAATAAAGAATTGACGTAACAGCTGCACATAAGGCCAGAGCTCAAACAGCTTACAGTGGAGTGCTGGGTCAGTTAGTAACATACTGTGCACTAAATGGAAGCGCCAGAAACTAGACAACTTACCAGCATTTAGTCAAGCTGAGAAAACTTTAGAAATCTATTCTCTGGAGTGATCTTACAATACGACGTCGGATCGTAATACAAATAAATAAGTAAATAGAAAACAAAAATATAAAAAACCCATGCTGAAATGATTACACACTGTAAGGTCTCACTGGTGACAGATGTAATCGCATTAAAGAATGAAGGAGAACTTCTGCTGTCACGACATTCCACTGTGAGACTGTAAGGAGATGGACTGGTTTTACCGGCTTCACTTCTCTCGAGACCACACCTACAACTATCCTGGCACCCTAGGCTGAAACCTTCTGCTGGTTTTGCAGTGGCGTGCGTGTCAGAAGGTAGATGCAACGTGCATACTGCACACAGAGATACAGACAATACTGGCAGTGTGACCATGTGGTACCTGCCTCTAGCGGTCCTCTCGCATGACAGCCTGCATCCTGTATAAGTTGTCAACTAATATTTTCAGTCTTATAGTGACATCACACACTAATATTACATCTCTTTTTATTCTCCATGGGAGCACAGGCGGATGTCATCCTCCATCAGTGTGCTTGCAGGATTATATTTGTTACTACATTTTTCCCGATATGCCCATTATACCCAACATGTAAGGGGAATATACCGGGTGGTTATAATTAAAGTGGAGCTACTCACGGAGGTTCAGTATGCGCTGTAATTATCGTACGGCAGCGAATCTTAGTAGATGCGTTAATGCATTAATGTGGAACCGATTTACACTGGAAAAATTAGTCCCAGGTTTGGCCACCAGGTGCAAATATAGCGCTGTACAGGATATCGACAATGCTTCCGGTGCTTATACTTAACAATCTGTGTAAACGCTGGTTAATAATAAAACCAATATTTTGCCTTTATTACTTATTTACCCTTTTCAGTCCATGATCTGTTCCTAATATATTATGTATGGAAAGATTTTTAGGCGTGTTTCTTGCATTCAAAGCGCCATATTTGCATCTAGTGTCCAAAATTAGAACTAATTTTTTCCCTGCTTAAATTGGTTCTGCACGAGCACATTAGAACATCTACCAAATTCCTCTGCCATACGTTAAGTACAGCCCATACTGGGACTCTGTGAGAAACTGCACTTCAATTATAACCACCAAGTAGCAGTTTATCACATTGTGCCACTCCTGCCTATTTTTGAACGAAACTCCAGACTAACCTTGCCAATATGTTGGACACAGAAGGATTTATAACGCTCATACACTATGTCCCACACTCAGTAATAATGCAGTAGTTTATATCATGTTGTGGTAGGTTACATGGCTTCGTATTCTACCTAGGAGCTCTAGCTCACCGTGACTGACGCCACCTGTGCTCAAACACTAGTTTTGAAAGCAGGTGGTTAGAGATTTGATTCTAATAAGCCCAGAGAGAGAAAGGACGCAGAGGCTCACGCTTTTCTGCAATGCGGCCCACATATTTCCACCTATGCATTGGAACTTGGGGAACTTGTATGCCGTGGCCGGGGTGCCAACAGTGCTTTCCATCAACCAGGTCAGCCGCGTCGGAGACAATTACACCTAAAATACTGCACCTTTCTTGACCACTGCTAGCTCAGTGCTTCTTCGTTTGCGCTGTAGTCTACCCCAACAGGCGCCACGTTGTCGTTCCGTTGCTTAAATGTTTCGGCTTAGTATGACCAGCAGTGGTTGGAGAAAAATGTCCAAATGTGTGTGAAATCTTATGGGACTTAACTGCTAAGGTCATCAGTCCCTAAACTTACACACTACTTAACCTAAATTATCCTACGGACAAACACACACACCCATGCCCCAGGGAGGACTCGAACCTCTGCCGGGACCACACGTACAGTCCATGACTGCAGCGCCTGAGACCGCGCGGCTAATCCCGCGCGGCAGTGGTTGGAGACATGGAGACATTGGTCAGCTCTTTAAGTGCATAGTTTGTAGTGTTGTGCTAATTTTTAGACTCATATAACGCATATTTGGTTAGAAATCTTAAAACATAAAAGTTTTTCTATGACATCATAAATTGCATGATACGGAGAATGGAAGTGCTTGCGACACGTAAACGTAAGTAAAAACGAATATAGGCGCGAAAACATCGCGACAAACTAAATTACATTCTAGAAGATAGGTTAGCTCCCAGCAAAAAACTTTCTCATCAACATCGTTTGGTTGCAGATGACAAGCTACCTGTAGTAATTAACACACAAGTGATCCAGAAAATTCATGCACACCAAATGTTAAGGTATTTACAAAAAGAAACGATCTATTGTTTGAACTAAAGATGCACATAATTTTATAATCATTACAGAATAAATAAAAACGAAAACCCACTGATGATGGCAAAGTGGTGTCGAAACATGTTTGAATACTGAGAAAAAACGGTGTTTTGCGTAACTGGCGGACCTCACATCCAACAACAATAAATTTACCTTTTTGTCATTACTTCTAACAACGCACTCATTTTAACACGTAAATATGACATCACTCACAGGTGATGTAGGTGGACGACTTACGAGAGTTTATCTGCCGTAGTGCGGTATTTCTTATAAACACAGTATCTTTGGTTAGAAATCGGTAATAGAATTTCCTACGACGTCATTAATTTTCCGATTATTTCATGACATAATTATTTCTACCAACAGGAGAACGTGGTCAGATTTTAACACATACACAATGCACTATGACGTCACATGTAGACACTGGTAATGAAAGAATGACTTAGCAATGATAAAGAACGCAGATATTTTTGGACACGTACTGCATTGTGATTGGCTGAGAATATCATGACGTCGCCATGATGCTATGTGACACGACATTACCTAGCGTGATGTCGATGTGACAGCGAAAGTTCTGGGACAAAACTCACTGAATTGGATAAAATGCTTCAAATTGTGGAAAAAAACTCAACACTGTAAAAATATGGAATAAAACGTAAATTTTGGAAAACAGGGAACACTACGAAAAATGAGAGTACACATGCCACATTGTAATTGGAAGAGAGCATCGTGACGTCGACGTGATGTGACGCGATGCGACATGACATGATGTGATGCAACGTTAATCTGAAATGCTATCAACACCACTAGGACGAAACTCAAGTGATTGGAAAATTGTGAAAAATATGGAAAAATACATAAAATTGTAAAATATGTGGAAGAATACATAAAATTGTGAAAAATTTGGAAAAATGAGAGTATTTACACATGTGCCTCGGTGTGATGAATTGTAAAATATGTGGAAGAATACATAAAATTGTGAAAAATTTGGAAAAATGAGAGTATTTACACATGTGCCTCGGTGTGATGTCTGATGTTGTCTCGAATGACGACAAATGTAATTTACCGAGCGATGTGGCGCAGTGGTTAGCACACTGGACTCACATTCAGGAGGACGACGGTTCAAACTCGAGTCCGACCATCCTGACTTAGGTTTTCTGTGATTTCCCTAAATCGCTTCATGCAAATGCCGGAATAGTTCCTTTGAAGGGGCATGGCCGACTTCGTTCCCCATCCTTCCCTAATCCTATGAGGACCGATGACCTCACTGTTGGATATCCTTCCACAAATCAACTAACCAACCTAAATTTAATTTGTTACTAACAAATACCCACACAATAGACCTCAAATGACATGACATAACGTAATTACAATAGGATTAATTTGTTATTAACAGAAAGTCACACTCTTTCCTCTCTCTGTACTGCACAGTTCCAGAATGAACCCATTCACTCAAATGCTGCTGTTATAAAAGCATGAAGAGGGGGTGGTGTTCGAATCTTATCGGTTCAGGAGCGGAAAGGAAGGGAGGGGGAGAGGGGTAAGGGAAGGGGTGGAGATGACCTTGATCAGTTCCCTGAGGGGGAGGATAATAATTTGTGTACTTGAATACATTGGTATGTTACCTATGTGTTACCTGGCTCTAGATGAGTAACATAATATCCCCCTGTCATTATCAGAAGAATAAATGGGATATAACAGGTTGTAAATAGATTGCAAATAGAACCTGCACAGATAACCTACTTTTGTGGACCAGACTCCTGAAGTATCCGTGGTGTAGTTCGTTAGTTGATACAACATGGGAAGCTACATGTGGATGGAGTCGACGAAACTGATGGGTCACGAAGAACAGTGATTTCAATGTAAGACATTGACTGTTCTGTCCGAAATTTTGTTTGCTAACGTTTTTTAATGTTTGTATTGGTAATTATCTTGCATACTTAACCTGAAAATGAGAAATAGAGTCTCGAAACACAACGTTTAACATGCTTTTTATCATTAATCCTACGTGATCGAGGATCCTCGCGACGACATCCTTTTATGTAACATTTTCGGTATACTTTCATAACGTCATACTACCAAAGATTGTATCCCTGTCTAGATTGATCGTATCAGTGCACTCATAGGAACGCAAACAATTTAGCGCATTTCTCTGCAACCATTCAACATTGAGAGATCGCTTCAACCCACCACGAAGAGTGCAGCCACCTTCTCAGTTGAAGTTCTTTTTGCACATTCTAATTTCTGCTTCTCCTTTAATAACTGAATCTCAACACATAAAAGCGTGGGATAAATTTTTAGTTTTATAAAACATTGCTCCATCTTTGTTTGTGAGACTGTATTCAGCAAGCGCTGATTTCCCAAGTTTTCGACTTTTAGTGTGCCATTGGTGTACTGCAGACCGGTCGGTACAGGCATGGACAGAATGACCGATGTACTTGGTACCACACGTATTACAAATCTTATTAAATGTCAGTGACTCCGGCATCGAGACTATCCTTAATCAATGTGGAGTTCGAGATATATCGTTAGCACTCTCCAAGAAACGAATACGCGAAAATATTGAAAACTCACGTGACGATTTACCTACCGTGTTTCTTTCTTTCTGAGGTGTTACGTCTTGTAAAATAGACGTTATCCTGGGTGGAAGAGGCATGATAGCCATTTTCCGACCACCCAATAAGATGAGGGAGAGGTTGCGCTCGCGTAAGGAATGATTCAGTGCTTTCGAACCAAAGTTATATGTCACACGAAACTGTTCAATGATGCAAACGGAAATAATATAAAAAGAAAATTCCTACGTAAAATTAGTTCATCCTGTCAGTGTTGGTGAAAGGTGACTTATAATGACAGAGGTAGCTTCAGCGACTGCGCCATACTGCTCGCTACTTCCAGCCATTCAGATTCACACTGACGAAATACCTTTTTGGTGTCACGGAGTTCCTACAGATGTTGAATGTAGCTGCCTCTACAACCTGAATATTGTACCCCGTCATCAGCTATGATACACATAATTCACTCAGCTTTGTATAACTCATTCGTATGATGCAGGATGAGGCAACACCCTACAGCAATTCAGTCCAGATACAAACAGTATTTTTAGTCCGAAATTCTGTCGTTTGGACTGTGTAATATATTCACTCATGAACCTCATGTAGGCCATCATTTAATAAAATGGTGACAGTTAAACATATCTCGCTGCACCTAGTACAGGGTGACACAGCTGCTCCTACTGTTGTTCTTTTACGCAACCCACAACTCTGCATCTGGCCTTCAAAAAACACCAGCAGGATTTTCATATTCTCTCGCTTGCTAAGTGCAAGAAAAATGAACAGGATTTTATCCAAGAAATTTACTGCAGTTAAATTTTGTAATAAAATTCGTTCTCGCTAAAGGCCACGGTTTTAGAGTTATTCAAGAAAATCGTGCAAAGATGACCTTCAAATGCACTTCCACCACGACACTCGTCCCTCACCAGTCAGAATTTGCAGTATGTTGTTCATGGTACTGTTCCTGCCTCTGTAGAAAAATATCCGACTACACCAACTAATCCCATTATTCCATGGTTGTTGGTCTCTGTCGACTGAGCTATTACACGTTCGGCATAGTCGGCTATTTTGGGAAGTGCGGTGTTAAAAATGAGGCACGGCGGGTGGTACTTTACTATAAATTTCTGTCCTGAAATTTATGTCGGCACAGAGAAACACGCTCCAAACAATAACCTATAATCCGTAAGCAATGGAATTAAATGCAAAGTGTTATTTGACTAGACTCACTGATCGGAGTACGTAAAATCTCTCTCTAATTATCAAATTAATGAAATATTTTCCCCAAGAACATGGCATCTCAAAAACAATGAGTTCAGGACATTATTTGCTTCAATTATGGACCGTGTTAAGGATCACAAAAATGTTTTTTTTTTCAGTCAAAGACTAGATTAGATAGTAATAAATACATTGATTGATAAGTTTAACTAGCATCACTGAGTAAAATTAATTAGGTTTGGCGAAGTAGAGGAAGGATTTCTGCGAATTTCCACCTGATGAAATGAATGGATAACGGAATCTAACAATACAAAAGTAAAAATGGTTTGGGATTGTGGTCCCCTAGCCGGCCGCGGTGGCCGAGCGGTTCTAGGCGGTTCAGTCCGGAACAGCGCGCCTGCTACGGTCGAAGGTTCGAATCCTGCCTCGGCATGGGTGTGTGTGATGTCCTTAGGTTAGACAGGTTTAAGTAGTTCTAAGTTCTAGAGGACTGATGACCGCAGATGTTAAGTCCCATAGTGCTCAGAGTCATTTTTTTGTGGTCCCCTAAAATTGCAAGTATTGTGTTAAAAATGGTTCAACTTCATACGTGAACAAACTCCTGCGTGAAATTAGTCTGCCTAAGCTGAAAGGATCTCACCTGCACCACACCCGCTGGAAGACAGGTGATACAACGTGCAGTGCCTTGCCTCGGAAGTAATCTCGAACGGACAGCAGGCTGCTGCGGAACTTGCCCAAGTAGGCTCCCGTAGCCGGCGTCTTTGTTCGACAGCTCTACTGGCCATTGTCCTTTTTGTACGACGCCCAAGGACGGAGTCATTACTCTCCGGTTCCCACGGCCGTAGTGTCATTATTGCACACCACATGCATCCTTTCCGTTTGCCCCGTAAAATATCTACACCATTCCGCGTGGAGCAATTAGAAAGATACGTCAGAACACCAACGCAAGGGTTGTTCCGCATCTCTGTACCAATCGCACAAGTTCTAGAATCAGAAAGTCCCCCCCCCCCCCCTCCCCCATACAGTTCTGAAGCATCGCCTCTAACACGGCATAGCGAGTACACAATCGCTGTCCGTCCTGTCTGTATCTTTTTCAGAGGGACTTTGTCTATTCGGGAGTGAAGGCGTTGCCACTGGGGACGTATTGTCCAGCAGATTGTCATAAATACCCCCTCCCCCCAGCCCCTCCCCACACACACCTATAAAGAAAACCAGTCGCTCACTCCCAGACGTATTCAGATGGTCACCGAAGTTCTGCGTACATTAGTACCAAAGTGAGTAAGTGATGCTGACCACCGTCATTGCCATGAGCTGCTGAATTTTAGGTGGATATTACTGTAGTGCCAGATGAAGTATCCAATCATCTACCGAGGATTTCGTCTCCAGTGCTAGTTGCGGACCCATTACAGACGACTTGGCACCTTCACACCACTGGGTCTCTCTCTGAGTGACAACCTCTTGCTGATAGCCACTTCCCTAGCGGCTCCATGTTTGAATCTGCGCTGGGAGTGGGCCGGTCTCACTATCGCTGTACACCGGTAAGTAACGGCTTCCATCGTTGTTGATCACCACCTTCAGCTTCAAGCCTACGGGATGTTACTGTTTTAACACTGCCTGTCCTTGAAACTTTTCTGGCAGATTAAAACTGTGTGCCGGACCGAGACTCGAACCCGGGACCTTTGCCTTTAGCGGGCAACTGCCCTAACATCTGAGCTACCCAAGCACGACTCGCGCCCCGTCCTCACAGCTTTACTTCTGCCAGTACCTCGTCTCCTACCGTTTCCTAACTTATGGTGAGAAGTAGTCTTAACCATTATCAGAACATCCTAGCATGTGTCCAACCTATGTGAAATGTTGCGGCGTTCCCGTCTGTACTGCTGTGCAATCCACGCCGCGGGTTGCCTACATGCCACGCAACCTCTCTGCACCAGAAAACAGTTTTGCAGCAGTTCCACTAGGCGACCCTAGCAGCGCAACCAGGGGTAGCGAACCGTGGACGATCACACATCAAAAAAAGTTTTGCATCACCCCAGTTCCTAGAACTCCTGAAGATGGACGTTGACTGTAGATGTTGTATCAAAGAGACAGTTCTTTTGATGCTCCAGAGATGTCACTAAATCGCCCAAAGATGTAAACAACCATGCATGAGCAGCGCCTATTAGACGGAGGGTGTCCGATAGCCAATCAGTTCCAGTCATTCCACCAGGAAGGAGGGACACGGAGAGTGTTGTCTGTAGTTCAACCATGCCTAGACTGTCAGTAGTGCAGTTCAATCACGTCCGCATTGTAACTTTGTGCCAGGAAGGGCTCTCAACAAGGGAATTGTCCAGGTTTCTCGGAGTAAACCAAACCGATAATGTTCGGACATGGAGGGGATACAGAGAGACAGGAACTGTCGACGACACCCGTCGCTCAGGCCGCCCAGGGGCTACTACTGCAGTGGATGACCGCTACCTACGGACTATGGCTCGGAAGAACCCTGACAGCAACGCCACCATGTTGAATAATGCTTTTCGTGCAGCCATAGGACGTCGTGTTACGACTCAAACTATGCTCAGTAGGCTGCATGACGCGCAACTTCACTCCCGACGTCCATGTCGGGGCCATCTTTACAACCATGAAACCGTGCAGCGCGGTACGGTTGGGCCCAACAACATGCCGAATGGACCGCTCAGGATTGGCATCAGGTTCTCTTCACCGATGAGTGTCGCATATGCCTTCAACCAGACAATCGTTGGAGACGTGTTTTGAGGCAACCCGGTCAGGCTGAACGCCTTAGACACAATGTCCAGCGAGTGCAGCAAGGTGCAGGTTCCCTGCTGTTCTGGGATGGTATTATTGGGGCCGACGTAAGCCACTGGTGGTCATGGAAGGCACCTTAACGGCTGTATGATACGTGAATGCCATCCCCTCACTGATAGTGCAACAATATCGGCAGCATATTAGCGAGGCATTCGTCTTCATGGACGACAATTCGCGCCCCCATCGTACACATCTTGTGAATGACTTCCTTCAGGATAACGACATCCCTCGACTAGAGTGGCCAGCATGACTTCCTTCAGGATAACGACATCCCTCGACTACAGTGGCCAGCATGTTCCCCGGACATGAACCCTATCAAACGTGCCTGGGATAGATAGAAAAAGGGTGTTTATGGGCGATATGACCCACCAACCACTCTCAGGGATCTACGCTTAATCGCCATTGAGGCGTGGGACAATCTAGACAAACAGTGCCTTGATGAACTTGTGGATATTATGCCACGACGAATACAGACATGCATCAATGCAAGAGGACGTGCTACTGGGTATTAGAGATTCCGGTGTGTAGAACAGTCTGGACCATCACCATTTTTTCCCAATAAATTGTATTTTTGTAAAATTAGTGGTTTTAGTGATGCCTATGGCGGATTCTTTAGCGGCAACGAGGTTTATTTAAGACTTACATGTGCGCCGATAGCACTTGTTAGGAACTTGTGAGTGCCTTCCTCGAGCAAATACTTCGTGTGGTCCGTGGCTGAAACCTCGGGTATGACTTCACAGGTTCTGCTCACCCTGTAACACGTGCAGCACGCTTTTCAAGCCATGACGGACAAGGTGGCCGCATTGTCTACTGCGACGCCAGAGGTTTACAGTCGTCTCTCCCGCATAGTGGGGCAACTACACTGTGCGGGTGTAGCAACAGATCTTGGGTTCACAGCATCTCTGGTAATAAGCAGCAGCGTGCATTATTGTTAGCTTATGCCAGGTCTGAGTTGTATGAGCCGGTAAAACACCTGAACCCGGATGCTGAACCTCACAGCCTCCCTTAAGACCAGAACAAGCTCAGTTCATGGCCTTATTTTGACTCCCAGGTGCTCGTCCCCGCAGCCCACAATATTTTTTAAGCTGTCACAAATTCGTTGGACAATCTTACAGGCAATGGACTGCCCAGTTGCAGGGCCTCTCGCGGGACTGTCATTTTGAGTGCCAGAATCCGTCCCGCCGAAGGTCTTATGCGGCCGCCTCAGTGAGAGAGATGATACTGGTGCTCTTCCCGTGTGACATACTCCGGATGGACTTCTTAAAATTGAAGGATCCCTGTCTAGATTCATGTTTGCCACTCATCGGAGCTTTTGAGCAGTTGTTGCTTTCGGTGGCAGCACTCAGTGAGCGTGATACTGTTACTTTTGATGTGGTCTATGGAATAAAACATGATATCATTAAATGAATGAAAAACGAGACAGCACCCTGCAGGGATGTGTCATGTTGATACTTACTGTGAACCATCATGTATCGTTATTATGCGAACTGCGGACTCCTGGGTGTTTTTACATTTTTCAGGTACCAGAATCGTACTTTAAATAGCTTGAAGGGCAATCAGCGACTCGGAGCAGACCAGTAGTTTTGCTGCACAGTTACAGCCCTTGTAGGGAGGGTCGTGAAGCTACTATTATCACCATGAAGCACGATACTTACCCACAACCGTTTTGGAACTTGTCCATTTCCACACACGCATTAGACCTTAATGGATATCTCTTCCGAGCTTCATCGTGGACGTTTCATGTCATTAAACAGTGTTAACAGGAATACACGCTGTGAAATTCCGAATGAAGCAGGGGTAAAGTACAGGAAGCGGAAGGTTGTTCAAATGGTTCAAATGGCTCTGAGCACTATGGGACTTAACATCTATGGTCATCAGTCCCCTAGAACTTAGAACTACTTAAACCTAACTAACCTAAGGACATCACACAACACCCAGCCATCACGAGGCAGAGAAAATCCCTGACCCCGCCGGGAATCGAACCCGGGAACCCGGGCATGGGGTTGTTCAACTTACACAGAAACCACACACAGCTGGTAGTTAATGCGCAGCTTACTTACGTGGCGTGCCTCGACCGATCCTTACCTCTCCAGCTTCCATCAGTTCTTTCTCAAGAGTTTCAGCGATCGCGACTGGGTCTCCTGCAACCTGTGGTTCTGAACGCGACGACGCGGACGCGGACGCTGCCTGCACAAGAGACATTCATGTACCACATTAGTGCTCGAAAGATAAGCTTAATCAAAAATAAAATCACTTTTCGTAGCTCGGGTGTAGGGAGACTAGAGAAACAGATTGAAATGATTCAGCCGGCAGCCTCTACGAGCAGCGTTTGATATCAAACTTCTTGGCAGATTAAAGCTGTGTGTCGGACAGAGACTCGAATTCGGGACCTTTGCCTTTCGCGGCAAGTGCTCTACCATATGAGCTACCCAAGCACGACTCTCGCCCCGTCCTCACAGCTCTACTTCTGCAAGTACCTCGTGTCCTACGTTCCAATCCTTTCTTTCAGGAGTGCTAGTTCTGCAACGTTCGCAAGAGAGCTTCTGTAAACCAGAATGAGATTTTCACTCTGCAGCGGAGTGTGCGCTGATGTGAAACTTCCTGGCAGATTAAAACTGTGTGCCCGACCGACACTCGATCTCGGGACCTTTGCCTTTCGCGGGCAAGTGCTCTACCAACTGAGCTACCGAAGCACGGCTCACGCCCAGTACTCACAGCTTTACTTCTGCCAGTACCTCGTCTCCTACCTTCCAAACTTTACAGAAGCTCTCCTGCGAATTTGTCATAAATTTCGCCTTCAAGGGAAGGACAGCGTAAGTTTTCACTTCTAATCTCACTGGACAAAAGATTTTCACTTCCTCTCTGAAACAGCCACTAGCAGGCAGATCGACAATCAGTGAAGAAGTCTCAAGATAACTTCTCCCCCGTAGTTTTACCCATACATTGATTGTGTAGCCTGTAGATCCTTAACTACTTAATTAATGTTAACATGAATTATTTGTGAAATATAATTTTCAACATTAAAATAACATTTATTTAATTAATTTGTATTAAAATAAAATTAATTTAATTCAGTTTTGAGATAAGGGTGTGCAATGAAAACAAGCCAACTGTACTCAATGTACCAACTTACTACTATTATATAAAAATCCACACAGGTTTTGAGTGCACTAGAATTCATTTTTAAAAAATTAGTTTGAGACCCTAGACAGAAAGCAATTAAATTGTGTTAATTTTTATCATCTCTAATAATAACTACTAAGAGCATTTGGGAGCAAATTCGTCAACGATTTTCTCAAGCTGCCACATACTGAAAAGAAATCAGGAAGTATATATTTAAAAATCTGAAAAAAATTTAAGCCAAAAATTCAAGATCAAAAAATTCATTATTTTTAAGTTTCTTCATTCCTTTATATCTCAGTTTAATATTCCCTCCTTCAGAAAATTAAAAATCTCAGTGACCACTTAATTTGAAACATCTGTCTGGCAAACTAATTTTAAATTCATTATTCAGTTCCAAACATATTTTCTCTCCATATCTAGTAATCAAATATTCATACCTAGTAATAATACACAAAACACTTAACTTTAGCTCATTAATTTGTTAAACAGATTATTATTGTTAGTGCTGTTGAGTTTCTTCATCAAGGTTTACTTTTATGCAAAACAAAAATTTATTTAGAAAACTTAAAATCCATCTAATACTGTACAATTATTTTCTAGAACTATTCGTTTATAACAGTGAAACGAGAATTTTTTTACAACTGTCCTGTTTATGAAATTTTTAGCATTTACAACTCTAGTTATTTGGTTGCACTCTAATTACATCTTTTCTTTCATTTCATTCTCAGTTTATCTTATCATAGGTTCACCATTCAGCTTTTGAACATTCTTACAGCTTAAAGTGAAGCACTCTATTTTCATCTCTGCAGTTTCATAATTTTTCTCAAAATAGTAACTTTTAAGTCCACTTAATCTGTAATCCAGTTATTTCTTAATACATCAGTCAGTGCACCTAGCATACAACCTGTTTCCACAGGATTTTCTCCATTATCAATATATATTATACTGTCTGTATCAAAATATACAACAGCTTTTCCTAGCTTACCTGTTGTTGTTGTTGTTGTGGTCTTCAGTCCTGAGACTGGTTTGATGCAGCTCGCCATGCTACTCTACCCTGAGCAAACTTCTTCATCTTCCAGTACCTACTACAACCTACATCCTTTTGAATCTGCTTAGTGTATTCATCTCTTAATCTCCCTCCACGCTGCCCTCCAATACTAAATTGGTGATCCCTTGATGCCTCAGAACATGTCCTACCAACCGATCCCTTCTTCTAGTCAAGTTGTGCCACAAACTTCTCTTCTCCCCAATCCTATTCAATACCTCCTCATTAGTTATATGATCTACCCATCTAATCTTCAGCATTCTTCTGTAGCACCAAATTTCGAAAGCTTCTATTCTCTTCTTGTCCAAACTAGTTATCATCTATGTTTCACTTCCATACATGGCTACGCTCCATACAAATACTTTCAGAAACGACTTCCTGACACTTAAATCTATACTCAACGTTAACAAATTTCTCTTCTTCAGAAACGCTTTCCTTGCCATTGCCAGTCTATATTTTATATCCTCTCTACTTCGACCATCATCAGTTATTTTGCTCCCCAGATAGCAAAACTCCTTTACTGCTTTAAGTGTCTCATTTCCTAATCTAATTCCCTCAACATCACCCGACTTAATTCGACTACATTCCATTATCCTCGTTTGACCTAGCTTATCTAACAAATCATGCAATCTGAGTGTTGCATTTAATGTCATCAATGCTGTTACAAAAAATATTTGCAGCTGTATTATTTTCCACAAATAATCCTTGAATCTGTACTTCATCTGAACCATATTGTCATTAATACAATTTATGTCTATATTATCTAATCGCTCATTCACTAGTGTCTCACAGAAGAGATTGTCCAAATTTCTTCCATAATTAGTTCACACATATCTTAGAAACAGCTGAGTTTGCATTTATTCTATCTAGATTTGTGTCAATTCCTGTCTTTGTCTTTTACATATTTAATATACATCTTGTTACTGTGAAACTTATGGGGGCTGCTTACCAGTTTTATTTTCATAAAATCTTTCATCTAATTTTTAAATAACATGTTGCTTTTATTTCAAAAATTCCATACTTCATAGATATATAAAATTTTATATCCTTTTTCTATAGCTTTATTTACTTCATCAGTTGTCCAAGTTCCAAAAGTTCCAATTAAACATCCTCCACCATAATTGTGATGACATTTATTTATTCTTTTCTCCCACACATTTTTCACGTAAAGGAAGCAAAAGTTCTTCATTTTTATCAGTTTTTATTCATATAGGTAAAACATGATGATACAATCGTCTAGGTGCTGCTACTTGACAGTTTATAAACCAATAACATGTATTAGAATAACATCTTAGATCATATATTTATGTTGGATAATCTACAGGATAGTAATCATAACTGTACAGCCAGACAGAGACTACAATTTCTCAATACATTTTATTTTTGTGTTGACACCATTTGCTTTAGCTCTTAATTTTATTGCATTTGTATCGCCACAATAAAAGAAATGTCTTGGATTCAGTGGTTCAGCAACTTCAAGTAACTGTTTTAACTTCCTAAGTTTTTTATACACTTTTGGATTAATCCAGTTACTTTCCCACATCACTACTAAATTATATCTCAAAATCGCATTTCTACACTTCTTGTTAATATCTTTTGATCGTTACAGTCTAAAAATTTTTTGCAGCCATTTCAAAAACAGCCATGGTATCAATAAATAGTATTGGCTTCTTTATTCATAATTCATAGTTTTCTTTAACTTTTTGACTATGTGACATTGTATTTCTTTAATTCTTTGAAATCAAATGTTTCTGAAAATCTACTACGTTTTCCTTGCATAAAATCATTACTATGTATAATTTTTAAATGTAATTGTGTTACCTCCAATAACATTAATTTAGTCATAAGTAGGTAATAAGCTTTGTTGTATTTTCAACAAAGTAGTTCAGAATGAATTGTGACTCATAGCCTTTAGCATAATAAACTATAATTGTATAACCATTATGTTTATTAGATGTCATTCACCTTGAGAATTCAACATTTGTTTTAAATTTGTTAACAGTATCATCATTAAAATTGTGAACTATCAAGAGGTTTGGACTATATTTATCTGATTGTTGTTGAGCTTCATGATCAAATCACATGTCTCTTTCAGTATAGCTAGAAGGAATCCTTTTTTACAATCCTTAAACATTTTCCTGTAATTATGTTATTGCATTTCGAACATTAAAAAATTCAGTGATTTTTATATTCTCCACTCAGTAATTTTTGTATTCTCCATTTTGCTATAGATCTGACAACCTTTGACAATACATTCTTCACTAAGTTTTCATAGATATATATCCCGTTCTTGTGTTTCGTACTGTATGTAGCATTTATGATTTTTAATTTCTACTTCTAGATCACAGTTTCTACATCTTTCAAAGTCGCATTTATATTCTTTAGATCTCAAACAAGTCGCTTTACATTGTTCACATATGTAAGCTATATCAAAAACGTCTTGGTGATTGCTTACACATTTTTCATTAGAACAGTATCTCTTACAGTTTTACATTATAGCTTATTTTCCACAGTTTTCTGTTCTGTACCACCGCATTTCGTACGCATTTTTCTTTCTGTTTTCCATTTATTCGTTCTTATTGTTATACGTTTCGTCACATTTACAGCAGAAGATCATAAGAATGCTGACATACTGTTAATTATATCAAAATGGTTGTGATATCAGTTTAGGGATATATTTATTGCTCTCTCAGGACCATGACAGATAACTGAATTGTAATTTTCAGCACATACTACACTTATTTGAAAATTCAATAGTTGCTTAACTTATATTATCATATGGTGTTAATTATTCTTTGTTATAGTCACCTAATTGATTGTATAACATCCCAGTTAACTCTATTGTAATTTGAATTTACCTCCTTCTCTAATTTTCTTAATTTTGCATCATTACTCTGCCGTAGACAAAAAAATCTGTGTGGTATATTAATGCAGCAATTATTGCTGTAGGACAACAAAGATTGACACTATTATTGATTCTCATAATGCATCTTTGAGTCTCTCTATCGTCAGCTAAATTTGATATTTTATTACCCTCGCTACATCTAAAAATTTCTCTCATTTGAATACTAAATGTAATATTTAGTATATCAGTAGACCCACCACATTTTAATTTATCTCTGATTTTATTACACAAAACTTGAACAGATTGTTTAGTATTATTTAGTGGTTTATATCCTGTAGAAACTATATAACATAATTTTAGATTTGCTGTTGTGATATTCAACTTATCTCCTTTTCTGAAGTTAGAGTTTTTTAGGTATTTGTGTTATAGAAGTAAGTGTTTCTGTTATATAATCTCCTTTCATACTAACTGTATCGACTTTACTACTATTAGGATCCTTAAAGACAATTTTATAGTAAAGAGACCGAGTTTTAAATTTTTCATTAAATTTAGATTTTTGTGTCTTTAATCTCAAATAAACCATTTGCATATTGTTTGCTCTCTTTTTCTTGCTCAAATAGTTTACTATAGAATGGGTAAATTTGATTGAGTCTCACTGTTTTTTGTGTCTTGGTCGTCTAGTTTTTTATCAAAAACATTCACATTAAAACTGTAAAAATAATTTGTATTATGCATACGTTTTTGTCTTCTTTTGGTTTTTGGGATAATTCTTGATGAAACGGAAAATCTTCTAAAATAATTCAAGTAATTAATTCAGATTCTTCAGCCCCTAATACCAACATTTTTAGCTCTAATTTTCATTTCAACTACTGTTGTGTTATTGAGAGTCCAAGTAGGAACAGGTAAATTATGTGATATAATTATATTAATTAATTCATTTCTACTCAGTCAGTTGTAATTAGTAAGTTAATTTTTTCTACAAGAATCGTTAAGTTGGCAATCGTGAGTTGCCCAATTTTACACTTCTGTTTAACAAAACAATTTATAAAGAAATCTTAAAATGTGTTTTCTTATTTTTAACATTTTCTTCAGTACATTACTTACACAGATTAAGGTTTTGAGGAAAAACAACGTAAATCATTAATTACTTGAAAACCAACAATTTTTTTTAGTGTGTTGTCGGTCTGTCTGTTGTTCATCATTTCTCATTGATTTGTGGATGTTCTTCACTTAGAATTCATTTTAAATGATTTTTATAATATTATATAGAAACATTTTTCCACTCACACAATGAATTTGTTTATATCTATATCTACATCTACATACATACTCCGCAATCCACCATACGGTGCGTGGCGGAGGGTACCTCATACCACAATTAGCATCTTCTGTCCCTGTTCCACTCCCAAACAGAACGAGGGAAAAATGACTGCCTATATGCCTCTGTACAAGCCCTAATCTCTCTTATCTTATCTTTGTGGTCTTTCCGTGAAATGTAAGTTGGCAGCAGGAAACTTGTACTACAGTCAGCTTCAAATGCTGGTTCTCTCCTTTCTTGTAGAGACTCCCACCCGAATTCCTGAAGCATTTCTGTAACACTCGCACGATGATCAAACCTACCAGTAACAAATCTAGCATTTTCTTTGCTTCTAAATACACTTTTGTGATAATCATTTATACATTGTCTGCACATTGCTCTGTAACCATCTCTTCCGTACTTCTCTGAAGTAAAGTTGTCAATTGACTTCCCCATTTTGCAGTATTTATACAGTTTATTTTATTAGGAAGAATTAAAATTTTATAGCTTTTGCAATGTATCTTTTAATATATTTATTACCTCAGGTACTAATGGTGATTGTTTGATGTGATGAATAACAAATAAAGATAAATCAGCTGTACCAGCTCAATCTACTTTTTGTGTGAATTCATTACATTCATAGAAAGAATACACTAGAAAAATTACAACAATCCATTAATGTACTGAAACACAGAATTTACTCCTGTAAGCAATCCACATAACTGTCAGTTTATGGTGCCACACATTTTATTTTTGAAACTACTTTCACCATCTCTGCTTGCATAAAATCATTAAAAAGTATATATGTTTTACCTGACTATTTGCTTACTACACCTTTTAATTTAAAATCTTGATATATCCCACATAAGATAGTGGTATTGAACATCCTGGGATAAACTGTAATAAATTCTCATTTATCATATATATGAAATTGTCATCAAATAATGCAAGTTCACCACTTGGTCATTGATACATTTCATCTATCTTATGGTAAAAATGTTAACCAATCAGTTATTAATTGTGATTTATATCATAACCCATTCCACACCCACGTCTGACATAAAACCTTATTTAATACCATTCACAAATAATATGATCGAACCTTTTAACCTGATATATATTCAACTGGTTCAGACGATACTACTGGATTTCTTTTTTGGAATCAATGGCGGAGTTGT